>NC_135375.1:71394673-71994673 GCF_049243985.1 Paroedura picta | reverse complement strand
TGGAAACAGCAGGTGAAATGCAGGGACTGTCACTCCTGCTTCAACCAAGCTGGCAGAAGTGGCAGAGCTTTAGGCGGGTAAGATGACCACTGAATAGCTGGCCCAGTGAGCAGGGAGAAGATGGGATCCCCCCCCCCCGCCTGTCACATGCCTCCACACTTTACACTGCCATAGTAATCTATAGTAACCTAGCCGTTGCTGATTTTAAAAGCCAGAAAATGGATTTTTCAATGATATGCAGCAAAACAATGGCTGTAGGAGCAGAGGTATGAAAAATGCAGGGCAAACTGTTGAGTGGCCACTTCATTGCCACTATAAATGTGTTTGTATTTGCAACAGCAGCAAGAGCTACACAGAGATCCTTGATGTGTGGAAAGAGCTGATACTTAATCATGCTAACCAGTGGGAGGGAGGCCCCTATCTCTCTACATGGTTTCGATATGGAGATGCCATAAACATGCTCTGTTTATATCACATGACAGTCTAGGACTGATAAGTAAATTCATTCAGTGGAAAATTTGTTTTTTTTCCCTTTTTTTAAGGCAAAGTCTATACACTGGAAGCATGTCTATGTACCATACAGTAAACAATGTTCAGGCTGTCAGAAGGATTCCTTGGTTCCAGTGATGGCTTTATTGATTGGTACTAGGATTACAAGTGTAACTTTTTTACTCTCCTTACTCTCCCCCCTCCCCCCTATATTTGGGAATTGAGCCCGTATCAAGAATAATTCTTTACCTACTTCAAAACAGAGTTTAATAGTTCTCTGATTTGTTCTTGGAAACTTAATTCAGATTGGCATCCAAATTACTGCTTTACTCGATGACTAGAAAAAGAGAGATGCTCCCACAAATCTGCATCTAAACAGAGATCATTTCTTAGTTATTAATATATTGACCGCAATCTCTCAGTAATGTAAATACCCACATTTATAACAAAGTGCTGCATGGTAAATAAAAGCATCCTTTATGCTATAAAAGGACAAAGGAGTTTTGGCAATGACTCACTACGCTCTGTGTTCTCAGACTTGTTCCCTGGGAGCTGATTCTGGAGTTCAACCAATGTTATAGCAAAGTCTTCCTTTTTTGTAGCAGCAGAAAGGGGTCTGTCATATGAAATTAGTAAGATGTGGATATTATGAGTGATGCCTTGGCCTTTTAAAAAAGAAAGGGGCAGCAATAGCCATCACACTTCAGGCTCCATCTGCAAACTTTTCTTCACCATTGCGAGAGCTGCACACATGATTTATATATTTGATTTAATCCATTTTGGCAGTAGTAGGAATACATTTGGGGGGGGGTTGCTTTTTGTTTAAACTTTGTTTCCAAGTTTATACGAGCAGCTGTTGGCTCTCTGTGCGGTAACTTGAATAGGAAGAAGTCAAAGATATGAAGTGACAACCATGAGAGGAAAGATTTGCTGGCCTCCTCCAGAGGTCCAAGAGCTGCAGGAAAGTTGCACAGCCTCCCTGGAGAAGACCAGCAAACAGCCGCAGGAGCTTTCTTTCTCCTTACCTTACAGAACATTTTGTGTAACTCACACTTGCCCATACTCTGCAGATGCAACAGGAAGGCTACTCTGACCTGTGCCACTGACCAGTGACCCAAGGGCTGTTAGGGAACTTTTAAAATTCTGTCGTATTGTTTGTAAGCTGACTTGAGGATCATCTTTATCAGAGTGGTAATTCTGTAAATTAACATTTCAGATAATCATACAGGTTATGTTAAGAGCAGCTGTTTCTTTTGATACTCACCTTTTCTCTACCTGAAGGAGTCCCAAAGCAGCTGACAAACACTTTTCCCTTCCTTTCCCCACAACAGACACCCTGTGAGGTAGGTGGGGCTGAGGGAACTGTGACTGGCCCAAGGTCACCCAGCTGGCTGCATGTGGAGAAGTGGGGAAGCAAAACTGGTTCTCCAGATTAGAGGTCAGCAGTCCAAGCTGGTTCACGAGACTTAAGCTCTGTCAAGCAGCTTGGAGTTGTGGTTAGGAGCACAGGCTTATAATCTGGCGAGCCGGGTTTGATTCTCTGCTCCCCCACATGTAGCCAGCTGGCTGACCTTGGGCCTGTCACAGCACTGATAAAGCTGTTCTGACTGAGTAGTAATATCAGAGCTCTCTCAGCCTCACCTACATCATAGGGTGTCTGTTGTGGGGAGAGGAAAGGGAAGGTGAATGTAAGCCGCTTTGAAACTCCTTCTGGTAGAAAAAAGCAGCATATAAGAATCAACACTTCTTCTTCATCATCATCTGTGCAGTTTCAGCCTTCAATGGTGGATTCTAATTCTTTTTGTACTTGAGAGTATGATACTCTAATCAGGTTTGTTATGCACACACACATATACCATCTAAATAGTTAAATTCATTGAATTAAATTCAAATTATAGACATAAACGTTTCCTACATGCTTATCAACCATCTTTGGATTACATTTCTTAAAAATGGATCATGTGTATTATTAATACAACTTTTAAATTACAGAGGCTAACAGATGTGCTATTTCAATTGAGCCAACAGATGTGCTATTTCAATTGAGTTCTTAGGTATGGATGGGTATTTTGTTAATTGGACAATTTTATATTTTCCATGAAATGTATTCAAGATTGTGACCCAATGACAATTATGAAGCACTATGTTCTAGTGTCTTTATTCTTAATCTTCAAAATTTGTTTGATGTGTAATTAGTACATTAATATTTTTCTTTTAGGTTCTGACCACATCCGGGAGAAAGATGGACTTTGGGCTGTCCTAGTTTGGCTCTCTATCATGGCAGCCCGCAAACAAAGCGTGGAAGAGATAGTCAGAGAACACTGGGCTAAATTTGGCCGTCATTACTACTGCAGGTAAGAATAGCAAATATGTATGATCAGTACACCATAGGACAGTCTGCTGCTAAACTAGCAGCAGGTGTAGTGAATAGTCTACCTCATAGTGATACATCCAAAGACTGGTTCTTTGCTTAGTGCTAATGCAAATGCATCTCTTTAAGGGAAGTTAAATGACATCCATTTCATTGCAGATTACTATGTTCAGTTCAGAAGAGCCACTTCATACAAGGGACTGTTTTTTTCAAAGCGCCTTAGATTTTTGGTATCTTAAAAATAATTATACTAGTAATAGTTATCTACACGCTTCTGGCTGTGTTCAAGTCAAACTGCAAACCACGATTTAAACTTGGTGTACATACTTAACACAGTGTCATTTAGGGATGGCCTCTATAAGAACCTTAATCTGGCAAGCATGTTTTTGTAGATTGCAGCTGAAGTGTTAAGTCTGATCTGAAGCCAGTTCCAAGAAAAGCCAAGCCAAACTGATCTAGGAGTAGTTATGAAAACTAGCAAATGCTTCTTGAGGAGGATGCTTGATTCATGTTGTATTGGGCCAACCGCACTGGGCCTTTAAAAATGGTTTTATTTTGCTTTTAAGGTATCTTAGGCATCTGACAAAGGCATGATAGAAAAGAAAAAAACAAATAACACCCCATTAACAGTGTGACAAGTGCTGGAATTTAAAAAAAACAACTGTGATTGTTGTGGCAGAACTAGCAATGGGTTTTGGCATCACTGCTACAACAGTGACATGATCTTCTTGTGTGAAATAACTGAACTGAACCATACTGTATGGTGCAAAGGGACTGTGGCTGGCACCAGGCCTTCCTTTGCCTTTGATATTTTGTTTTATTTATAAAATATATATGTGCTGCCTCTCCTGATGTTTTCAAGGCAGCTCACAACAAAGCCAATCCAAGTCAATAAAATAAGTTATGTAAATAAATAAATCAATAAAATAAGCTAGGCCAATAAAATTAGACCAAGCTATAACATTAAGCCAATATAAAACAGCCAATAAAAACTATCCAGGACTTAAAAGAACTTAAGATCTTGAGTTGTGTGGAAACGGTCCCAGTGCTGCTGACACCAGTTTTGTTTCCAAGACCATGCTGTTCAGATACTGTTTTCCAAATATGTTAAAATTCCTTTTTAAAGTTTTCATTAATCTGCTGAAGTTCTGCTCTCTTAATTTTCCTGCATTACAAGGTTTGATTATGAAGCACTGGATCCTAAAACAGCGTATTTTATAATGAGAGAACTTGAAGCTTTGATCACTGACAAGTCATTCAGTAATCAACAGTTTGCTGTTGGAAGCAATGTCTACAGTGTGCAAAAAGCAAATAGCTTTGAATATGTGGATCCCGTAGATGGCACTGTGACCAAAAGACAGGTATGAAAGGAGACAGGTATGAAAGGCAAAGAAACAGCAACAAAAATTCCACTTCAACAGAGCAAGCCTAGTTTTTGGTAAACAATTTGACATTTAAACTTTTGTAAAGTTTCCGATTTATGTATAAAGAATTGCTCCATATTAAGTGTATGTTAAATTGGAGTGAACATTCAGACTCATTCTACTTTAATCAGCTCCAAGTCCTAGTAAATTCATATGTTGCAAACTGGTTCAGATTTGTATTGATACAGAGCCATAGTTCCTAGTCTATTCCAGTAACATTAAAAAAAAGGTGGTTCCCCCACCACCACCAGACAGTTGTACTATTATCTGTGTATTGAGAAAATACCTGAAGACTAGAAGATCAAAGTGCAATGCTTAGTGTGTATATGGATTTGTAGGCCCTTTACAATAACTCTATAGCCCCCCCCCCCCAGCTCTCTGATGCCCGGGTTGGGATGAAGGGATAGGCATATTGGCATTCTTGCAAAACAGCTATTTAGCATCTACAATAATGTTAAATGATACTAAGATGTGATCAGCTTGAAAACAGTTGTTGACACCAATACATTGAAATTTCTCCTTAAGGGGCTGAGGATAATCTTCTCAGATGCATCCAGGCTCATCTTCAGATTAAGCTCTTCTAGTCATGTGCGATCCACTCTTAGGATCTATGCAGAAAGCTATGAAAAGGACCCCAGCAAACATGACAAGGAGCCACAAGTAAGTGCAAAGGGAAACTGCGTTAGGCTTGGTAAAAGCAAACACTGAGCATTTAGAAGAAGTCCTAGGGAGAAGAATTCAACTGAGTAGCCGTGTTGTATGAGGTGGACATCTCTCTGTGTAATCTGACCCCCATGTGTATCCCAGGGATTCCCTGTGTCTGCTGTGAGGAGGATCCCAAGCTGCTCCTGCACTTAATGAGTGCATCCTAGACTTGGAGGAAAATTCCTCAAAAGCCTGATTCATACCCTCAGTTCTCTGATGCTCGGTTAGCTGCATTAGTGAATGAACTTGCCTGTTTTAAATGTTGTTGCAGTGATGAGTATCCTTTAAGTAGGCTGCCTGCTAAATAGCTAGGGATAGTTGGTTGATGTTATTTTAATGGGATCTAATGGCTGGAAATCTCCTTTCCTCCACATTTGGAAAATGGTAACCCTGCAACAAGGGAAGGGGCAAAGTAGTGGTACTGATGCAGTTTGAATTGGGAGATGGAGAACATTGTAAACTAGAGCTAGTGTGGTGTAGTGATTAAGAGTGGCAGTTTCTAATCTGGTGAGTTGGGTTTGATTTCCTGCTCCTCCCTCCACATGCAGCCAGTAGGGTGACCTTGAACTCATCACAGCCCTGATAGTGCTGTTATGACCAAGCAGTTCTATCAGGGCTTTCTCAGCTCCACCTGCCTCACAGGGTGTCTGTTGTGGGGATAGGAAGGGACAGAAATTGTAAGCCACTTTGAGACTCCTTTGGGCAGTGAAAAGCAGGGTATAAAAACCAACTCTTCTTCTTGAGTTTAGCTGGACTGGAAGAAAATGGATTATAAGAGTTAAGAATTGGTCTCAGTTCACAGATAACCAAGTATAGCTTTCATCATCATGCAAAACTTCAAATGCCATTAATGCACTCTCTGGGAAAGACTTTCTTGTAAAGCTTCCCACCAGCCAGGCAACACTATAAAGCTAGAAGGATTCTGCAAATGTTGGCTGCATTCTGCTCCCCCGGCCTTTAACTCCTCTGTAGAAAAGATTTGTTGTTTATAAATACAAGAGAACTTCACAAGCAGCTCTCCATTTCTTCCTTACAAGGAATCTAGAACTTTGTTGTACTTTTGGAATTTGTGTTTCCCAACTGTAATATTATTATGATGACAAGTCACTGGGATACATTAGCTAAGTGATTTGCCAGACAAACTGGCTTAACAGCAAGTTATTTTAAAAATGCTGAATTCCAACATCAACTTTGGTAATAGAAAGAAGAGAAGGAAACAAACACATTTAGGTAACACTTTAGCATATTCTCTCGCCACCAGATTTGAAGAGGTCTCTTTTTGTTTCCAAAATAAGTGTAGAAGCACCTCAGCAAAAAAGGTGATCTGGTAATTACACTAGTACAGTCAAAAGGCAAAGACCCGTCTGCATCCTAGAGACCTGAAAACTTATCTTTAAGTCAAAAGTCCTTTTAAAAGATACCCCCACCATCTTCTTGGTTCCATTCTAACATCCTCTTATTCAGTGACCCTGATCTAACTAATGGTGAGGTGCATTATTGATGCAGCTGCAGATAAAATGCAGTGGCTATGGGGCTTCCACATGACAGATTGGCCACCCTTCCTCCCCTGGGTCAATGGGGGCATTTGCAGTTATATCATTTTTTAAAAAAATCAGCACTACAATACTGTTATACTGCTACACCATTGTAACAGGTGCAACAAGTTCTGTGAATTCCAAGCTTTCATTTAAAAAAATGTATAGCCTCTTCTCTTGCAAAGATATACCATTTCTAATAGCTTTGTAGCCTGTAAAACACACATAAGAGCCCAAAAGTATTTCCTTTGTCAAATGATTTATTTTCCAGAGCCTTCTGAGATGAACCTGAAAACAATGGCGAATGTTCTGCCAGTGGGAAAGCCTGAATTATTAAAATATTTTAATGCATCTATTTAAGACTAGAGAAATCACTCTTTGCATAAGTGGAAAGACCTAAACAATGCCCTTTACTATCAATTGATGAAAGAAACTCTTACAGAGAGTTAGAGGTGAACAAACGGGCAGTGTAGTAGATTTGGTTTTGCTATGAAGAAGAAGAAGAGTTGGTTCTTATATGCCGCTTTTCTCTACCCAAAGGAGGCTCAAAGAGCTTACAGTCACCTTCCCTTTCCCCGCAACAGACATCCTGTGAGGTGGGTGAGGCTGAGAGAGTGCTGATATCACTGCCCAGTCAGAACAGTTTTATCCATGCCATGGCGAGCCCAAGGTCACCCAGCTGGCTGCATGTGGGGGAGTTCAGAATGGAACCCAGCATGCCAGCTTAGAAGTCCACACTCCTAACCACTACAGCAAATTGGCTCTCTCAAACTGTCCAAACAAACATTACCCAATTAACCAAGGCCACATATGAAACGTCTAGGATAGCTTTAGTTCCCCCCCCACACACACACACACACATTGGATTGCTCCTATAGCTTTATTTATGGCAGTATACAAAGTACAAGTAACGAGTACAAGTTATCAAAATGCTGTACTATAAAAAAGGAAGTGCAAAGGATAAACATCTTTGTTCCTGAATGTGCTGAACAGTATTCATTTTTCAGTGAGTTTATTAGCTTGGGGAGTGATATTTCTCCCATAATAAGTACACTTAAAATGTTTTTAAAAATAGGCTTGAGTTCTTCTAAACCACTTGGCAATAGGAAGTAAATCTGCTTTATTCCAAAAGGCCACAACACTCATTTTGGCAGTTGTGATTCATCATTTTCAGCTCATTTCACTCTCTCCATCTTTCAGGTATCCAAACAAGACATTTTCTAAGTTAGGAGGTTTTTAAAAATTAATTTCAGAATTAATTTCCAAAAACAAGTATAGAAATCAGCATGGTTTCTTTCACAGCACCAGGGGAGATCCTAGGATATGTGCTGAATTTGGCTGAGTTTGAAAGGCTTCATGTACTACTCATGTGGTATTCAGTGTTCCTTTACCATGTGGGTGCTCTGCTTTACATTCAACAGTAAACACTTTTTGCTATATAGGCCCTAGGCCTGTTTCCTCCTAACATCCCCAGGCATTCAGCAATTAAGCCCCTCAAGAAAGATATTTTTTTCTATCTGTGATATATGACTTCTGAGTTGTATGATTTCTTTGTTTGAAGGTTTGGTCAGCTGGGATTGAGAAGTTCCATTGCTGTTGCTCTCCATGTAATCTCTGGCCCCCACTATTTCCACAATCTCAAGTACTAGAGCTTATAAAGCAATTAAAATCTGCAGGGAGATGGTTAAACAGTATTTTATATATTTCAGGCCAGATTTATGCATGATTACTCAGAAACACATTATATTTTGTTTACTTGGGCTTACTCCCATATAAGTGTGACAGAATTTCAACTTTAGAGTGGCAGTATTAAATTAATTCAAATAAAATTTTACAGTAATTGTTCTGTTAATAAATGTACAATACAATTTCAGAGGCATTTGATGGAAATATCACAACATCATCTGAACAAGCAGAATTAGATTTCTTTCCTTGCATTCTGATGTGTACTAGGTGCCTTATCTCACTACTTTCCCCGCTGCCAGTAAGTGCCGTCATGCCTGCTTAAGCAGCAGTTTTAAAAGGATGACAAATTATTCTAGTTATCAACACTCCATTCTAACCACTATTACGTTATTAGTTATATAGTGTACATGAGTTCACTTCTATTAAAAGTGGAGAAAAATTGTACTCTGAGATTTAAAAAAAACTTCTAGTAAAAGTGCAAATGATAATCTTCAGCATCTGTAAAGGAAAACAGTTTCTCTGAAACCAGTCCTGCTGGAAAATCAGCATAAGGCAGAGACCTTAAGTGCCAATTTGGTCTAATTTAAATTAATACATTAATGTTCGTCCTGTTTTTATTGTTAGGTGTCTGGCTTTGATTTTTTTTTTACTATAATCCATACTAAAGATGGATACATTGAATACTAGGTTTAATGACAAAAAGGTGAACTGTCAGGTGCTATGGGAGAGAGTTGATAATTCGTTCTGTGCAAAGTTTGTTTATTTTAAATGATATATCCTCCCTTTCTTCTACCCACTCCCCAACTTTCAGTTGACCTACAAAAGAACTATCAGAAGAATAAACCATAGTAAAACAATAGATCTGCCTGTGGGTTGACCAGAATAAATGAAAAAAGTATACTTGGATTCCTCCCCCCGGCCAGGACTTCCCCCCTGTTTTTCCACTGGAAAAATTGGAGCTGTAGGAGGACACTGGAAAGAAGAAAGATCATACGAAATTGAGGGGCTTATGGCCATTTATAGTTACCTCTAAAAAGAAATAAAAAGAGGAGCTGGGTATGACAGGTAAGGAACATAGTTTCATGTGGGTAGCCATGTTGGTTGAAGCAATAGTACAAAGTTTGAGTTCAGTGGCACCTTTAAGACCAACAGAGTTTAATTTGGGGTATAAACTTTTGTGTGTATACACCAAAGATACCCAGAATACATCTTTGTTGGTCTCATTACCCAAATTGGATCCCTCAAAGGGAATTATGGGGAATCGTTAATACAGCAAGAGGCTGGGTAATGCAAGATCTTTTCTACCAATTTTAAGGGGTCCATTCCCTTAAATAAAGATGACAATTAAGCTTACACTGAAGGGGATTTATTTGGGGAAAATATTGGGGTACATTCAAAACACACACAAGCGAAATTATACATACGCTACCTTCTACAGGGGAAAAAGTTTGAGAAATACTTCACCCGTCTTGGTGCAGTACAAGATAGGACAAAAGAAGCACCAGTTAGTTCCTGAAGGGAAATACCTTTCTTATTGATAGTCTAATGGCCTTTGGCTGGGAGGGGGTGATTTCCATAATGTGCACATTTAGCTTAGTCAGTTGGGCAAGCAGGAAGTAGAAGCTAAGGCTCTAGTCCAGATGGAAATCTGGCCTGGCTTTTCTAGGCTCGAGAAAGAAAGCTAGTGAAGCCAAACATGATGGAGAACTGGCCTGGCTTCCTAGGTTTGTTGAGGGACCCTACTAGCTCCAAAGTCGATCTATGCCAGGCTGGTTTCTATTTGTGCCAACCTGCTCAGAGTGCAATCATGGGCTTCTTTGCATGAAGGTGTCTCTGTGTGGGGCACCCTTCAATTATGGGCCACCTTTATAGTAACAGTCTTAAAGGTGTCACTGGACTCAGGTAAAGAATATGTGAGTAATTTTTGAAGTTTGCTTTCAGTCTTCTGCACCAGGGCTTCAATGATCCTCTGAGTCAACTCCGTGTGTCTAGGAACCCTCTTTGTGGGTTCATAGTAAGGAGCTCAGAATGAGCCCCTCCTTTCCGCTGATATTGATAGCAACAGCACCTCATTACCTTTTATTAGCTAGTTATAATAAACAATGTTTTGGACTTTTATGTGGTGGCTTAATTTCATTGTTGGTCTTTAGCAAATCAAACCTTGATTACACTAATTGCATCAGCATTATCAAATTTAATCTAGATGAAAATGATAATAAAATGATTGCCTTGAATCTCATTAATTGTTTGGGCTTTTCTAGGTGCATTTTATTGTACAGTTTCATCTCATTATCTGTTTGCAAACTGTACAGTGCTTATCTGCTATTTTACATGTTTAAATAGACCTAGAGACCAGTTAAATTGAAGTACTTGAATTTAAATTAACAAAGAATATTGGTTGAATCCTACAACCGTTATTCTGAAAACAAGAGAGGATTAGGGATCTCAACCGATTCCCCTCCTCACTACATCACCATTCTCTGTGGCTTGTTGTCTACATCAGTGTCCCTAACCCCCGGTCCGGAGACCAGGACCGATCCGTGTATCAGTCAGTACCGGGCTGCAGCTCCTCTTCACCCTCCTCCCCGGCTGCTGTCTCAGGGGCTGCAATGCCACTCTGCCACCAGCTCACCTTTGGTGCTCTCTGGCGGCCGCCATGGCTGGGGCTCCCCCTCGGTGTGGCACTGCACAACTTCTGCTGGTAGCGCCCCCAGTGAGTGGCGGGAAGTCAGGGGCACCAGCGGGAAAGCAAGTCAAGCAGGGGTTCAGGCCACAGCGGCGACATCCCTTTGCAAAAGACTACCCCCCCCCCGTGCCTTAGTAAAATTGTCAACCATTGACCGGCCCCCGGTGATAAAAAGGTTGGGGACCACTGGTCTACATGGGTCCTTTAGTCCTTGGGATAGTATTCCTGTGGATTCAGAAAGGGGCCCTGTTATCCTTTTGCTTCTGTAAAATAGCTGATAGGATCAAACCCTAGATCTGCAAACACTAGGTCTCTATCAGTGGAACAGGCTTCCTCGGGAGGTGGTGGGTTCTCCATCTTTGGAAATGTTTAAACAGAGGCTAGATAGCCATCTGACGGAGAGGCTGATTCTGTGAAGGCTAAGGGGTGGCAGGTTACAGTAGATGAGCGATTGGGGTGTGAGTGTCCTGCATAGTGCAGGGGGTTGGACTAGATGACCCATGAGGTCCCTTCCAACTCTATGATTCTATGATTCTATGATTCTATTTCATCAGCCATTTGGTTGATCAAATTAATCTAAAAACCTTTGAATGAATCAAAAAGATGCCCCTAATCAGGCAATAATTTTTAAAAACATAACTATCTTGAGTAGAAATGCTTACAAAAATTGCAAGTGATTAAGTGCTAGAACAAAAACCAACAAAAGCTGCAAAAGAAGTAAGCATTCACTGTCCTAGTGACACTCTTTCAGGATAGTTTATGTGGCAATTTATGGGTGCACAACCTAAAACCAAACACTGTATTCCAGAATATTTTGTTCATATATGAACATATACTGATTTATTACATTAATTAAAAGTCTTCCATAATTTTAAAATCATGTGACACTCCTATTAAAGATGTAGTAAGAGACCAATTCTGTTCCTCTTGATATCAACACGGAACACATCACTAGCAGTATATTCCCTACCCTGAAATATTATCACAGGACTGATAACATGCAATCCCCATGTCTTGGAAACCCGTCAGCTACCTGCAGGAGCTCATGGCTTAGTGGCAGAGAATCTGCTTGACAAGCAGGAAGTTCTTGGTTTGAGTCCTAGTATCTCCAGTTAAAAGAATGGAAGAGTAGGTGGAAGGCATCTGCCTGAGACCCTGGAGAGCCATTACCAGTCTGAGTAGACTACACTGACCTTGATAGACCAGCCATCTGATTCAGTATAAAGCTGCTTCATGAGTCTCTGGCCAATTATGCAGGTTATCCCCCCCACCCACTCCCATTATCAAAGACCTGAAAGTTCTGGAAGTTTAGTTATGGGTCTTGATGATATTAAATTATATGCAGAGTTCAGTTGATAAGTAGTAAATAACTATTCCACCGGGTTGGCTAGAAATGCACATCATGCTGCTAACTGTAACATTGAACTAGCAGGTTGGTTCTGTTGATTGTATTGATTTTGTGTGTGAAAGCAGATAAAAGAATGTTTATTTATGAAAGATGAGACCAGTGCTAATGTCTTACAGATGGCACTTTGAGTAAACAAAAGTGGGTGCTTTTCATCTCAAACAGGGTGTGGGTGTGGTTGCATGTGCATTGCATGTGTGGACGTGATCACCATATAATCCCCAAGTGATTAAACAGCCAGGACATCATGGGGGTGTGTGTGGAATTAAGTAATCTCTGGAGAACATGTAGTTTGTGTGGAAGGAAGTGCTGTGAATTCCCACAGTTTGTGCTCTTTCTGTAAATGGTTTCAAAACATGTTTTTTTTTTCCTGGAGAACAGAGGTCAGGAGATTGTTCAGACAAACAGAATTGATATACAGTTCATGTTCTGCATGTTGCCTCAGGGAGATTGCAATTCATATATGGGAAATAAGTAGCATAGTTTCATTTTTGGGAAGATCTTCATTTGCACAAAACTTTGGATGACTAAAGCCAGGAGGGGTTGCTTGTGTGAGGTTTCACCCGCATGCCACTCCAGGATTCCTTTTTGTTATAGTTAGTAATGAATACAGTCTGGCTGCCCTTTCAGTCTGTCCCTAGTTTGTATCCTCAGGTTACATCTCCAGTTGCTAGGCATGTGAAGTCAGCTAGGATTTTGAGATTACATTGAAGGCTCCTGGCATATTGTGTATGAGGGCTGCGGTTTTGCCAGTAAAGGCAGCAGGCGGAAAGTGCGCAAAATATTTTTGGGTCAGCACAGAGCCTGAACAAGCAACACAGTTGGTTTGTTTCCAGTTCAAATGGTACATGTGATTCATTGTGCATGATAATATTGACTGCTCTCTTTCTTGATTCAAAAAGTGAATTTAGAAAGTTTTTGGTAGGTAACTTTCACCTGCATCTGCACTTTGAGCACAATCCAGAGGAAAATGTAAGGCCACAAATTGTTGGACTTCCAGGCTTGCTGGGAACTGAAACACTCTAATCACGCAATAGCTGCTCCTTGGCCCTTATTAAAGGGAAATATGGAATTGCATACTCAGTGCTCTGCAAGGCTGCCCTCAAGGAGCAGCTAGTGAATTTCATACACATGGAATTGCATGTATGTGCGTGCCCATGAGCACCCTGCAAAATCTCAGTTGATTTAAAACTGTTAACAAAAGGGCTACAATTTTATCACAAGTCTTCCTCCAAATGCCATTTTTGCTGTTTTCTTTTCCCCTAGGCTGTACTGAGTCCTCTCATAGCAATTGCACTGAAAATATCTCAGATTCATGAGAGGACAGGTCGGAAGGGTCCTACTGTCATCACCTGAACCAAGGAAGGATCGCTAACCCAGGGCCAAAGATGAGAAAGCAAGGGAGGAGGACGCTCTTGCATGGACACACCAGCTGTTTGTGCCTTTATATTACTCTAAGGGTTTGAGGGTAGGGGTGGGGGAACAAAAACTCATTTCTGATCTTATTGTTCTGCTAAGACTGCGGTGTATTTAATTTTGTATTATCAATATCTTTGGTATCCTCTTATAAAAAAATACCAAAGAGAAAGCTCCCTCTCATCTAGACTCAGTTATTACAAAATGCTAGCATGACATACAAGATTGTTGTTGTGATTGCCATTTTGTGTTTTGTGCTTGCAAAGCAGGACTGCATATAACCCCTGCTGAACTTTGGTATAATGTACAGCCTCTTTTTGCTATTTTGTGAACCTTGGCTTCAACTAAAAAAAAAAAAAGGAAAGAAATAAAAGAGTTTATGGAAGCCAAGGTAAGTATATGAAATATAATGCAGTACTTTTCAGCAAGCTGAGAAAGTACATTATGTTTTCAAAACCCATCCTATGATTTATAAAGAACTGAGCTAGAAGGTAGCAAGGTTTTTTCTACTCCAGCTGCTGTAAAGGACTAGCTATACTATGTAAGCAGAGTTAAAGCACTACTGTTCACGTTCAGAAACCGCGGTTTTGGGTTCTCAAATTCCTACTAGATATGGATCCCATGCATGCTTGCTGAGAAGTCTAAATTAGTTCAGTGGTTTCCTGCTTTTATTTGCAATGTTCTTCACATCCCAGTTAGCAGCATAAATGTTTTGAATGCTAGATTCACATGCTCATAATGAAAAATGCAGTAAACCCACTTGCCTTGGTGGACATCTGACTGAATCTTTGGTTAGGCTTCACTGCTTTGGGGTGGAAAGTGCTGCAGTTCCCCTTCCCTTTTTACGAATAAATGGTATCTTATGGATTGGTACCTAATAGTGCCATCCTTAGCAGAGTTCTGCCCTGTTTGGTGTAGTGGTTAGGAGTGCGGGCTTCTAATTTGACATGCTGGGTTCGATTCTGCATTTCCCCACATGCAGCCAGCTGGGTGACCTTGGGCTTGCCATGGCACTGATCAAGCTGTTCCAACCAAGCAGTGATATCAGGGCTCTCTCAGCCTCACACACCTAAAAGGGTGTCTGTTGTGGGGAGAGTCCACTTTGAGTCCCCTTCAGGTAGAGAAACGCGGCATATAAGAACCAACTCTTCATCTTCTTCTGAGTCCAACACCTTCAGCATAACTCTACTCAGGGAGGCACTGTACTCATTTTTAAATTTTTCTTTTTGTCTCAAGATGCATTTATGTTCCACCTCCTTAGGGATGAGTAGCCATTGGCACTTTCCTGGAAAGGAAAGCATGACCCTTTAAAAAGCCATTCTGAGAGAAGGGTGCAAATACCAGACACAGTCCCAATGAGTACTCTGTTATTTCTTACTCAACCAGACTGCAGTGCTGGACTGGCATTGTACTCTGGTTAAATAAGTACATGGTAACTGAATAAAAACATTTCCAACATACTGTTTTGAACTCTGTACCTCATGCATGTGGAAACTACTAGACAGAGATTAGTCACTTTGTTAGGAATAGGACCCCAAAAATGCTTCATTCACAGATTCATCTGAAATGTCAAAATCCTCACATAGCAGTTCCATATACTGTGTTTATGTTTTATGTTGGCCCTTTAAAGGAACCATGTGATGTTGGAAATGACCGCCATTTAAACTCCCATGTAGTCCTCCTGAAGTTCCCCAGCACAGTTTTCATTATATCAAGTTATTGTCCTAACACTTTAAATGGAGAGGAGATTGGAAAAGACAGACACTTAATTTGAAGGGCATTGAAGTTCATTGACCTAAATGTGTTGGATTATTTCCTTACCTATTAACAGAGTGCTGTCATTTTGTATAACTCCGATCAGAGGAACATCAACCCTGTTTCAAGAGGCTTCCTTTATGAAAAGCTCATGGTAGCCTGCTGTGATAGATAGGAATGCTATAGTTTGTCCTTAATGAAATATCAGCTGTGGCTGCCGTCAAGCTGTAATAAATTGAATGAAGTTTTCAAACTATTCTAATTAATTTAGCTGTCTGAAAGCCCTATCAGATGCCGTATCAGGGAACTCTATAAACAGATGGAGCAAAGGAAGGATGGTTTGGGGATCCTTGGATATGTTTCTTCTGCCTGTGAAAGGATAGCACCACTCCATCTAAGGCACACAACATTTAACTGCCAAGAACTTTTTGTGCATGTGACACATTTGAATGTTTTTCTTCTTTGGGAACAGAGATGTGGCTGTATGTCATTTTTGGAGATGGCTTTTGTGCAATTTGACACTTTTCATAGCATAGTGTGATGCATTGTGATGGCCAAGGGGCTCTTTTAAAGTGCAATTTAGTGCCTTATGCTTAGGGGAATTAATTTGGTTTCCTTTTTTATATATTTGTAAAAAAAACTTGCTATGACATTTAATAAAACGGAATGCCTTTTTTCTGCCTTGCATGAAATTGATGATGATAGGGCACAGCCCAACCTGATAGAACAGAGATTGTTTTGTAGTGCATCAGTGTTATTTGGACTCTAATTGACTGCTTTCTCACTTTTAAAAACACAATGATTTATTGCAGTATTATTAAATACCTTTTTTCAATCGAAAGAAGTTTCATGGTTTCTTTTATATTACTATTATGTCCACACTAGAGATGCGAAGGCTCTAAAACACACTATTTCCCACCCAAGGCAAATTTTGGAGATTTCTGGGAGGGGGAGGATCCTCTCATAGAATCATAGAGTTGGAAGAGTCCCTTGAGTCATCTAGTCCAACTCCCTGCACTATGCGGGACACTCACAACCATATTGCTCATCCACTCTAACCTGCTACTCTCTTAAGCTTTCACAGAATCAGCCTCTCCATCAGATGGCTATCCAGCCTCTGTTCAAGAATTTCCAAAAATGGAGAACCCACCACCTCCTGAGGAAGCCTATTCTACTGAGAAACAGCTCTAACTGTCAGGAACTTCTTCCGGATGCTTAGACAGAATTTCTTTTGAATTAATTCCATCTCATTGGTTCTGGTTCATCCCTCTGGGGCAAGAGAGAACTACTCTGCTCCATCCTCTATATGGCACCCTTTTAAATACTTTTTAAATACTCTTATGAAATACTTGTTGCAACAACAACAACAAGCCTTTAATAGCATATCAAAGTACAATATAAGAAGTGCAAAAGGATCCACCGCTAGAGAAAACAAAGGCAAAGATCATGCTTTAGAGTAAGACATAATACATTCACAATTTCTCATGGCAAGATATAAAAACTTTGCAACTGGTTCAATTATATCAGGGTTCTGGGATGTCAAAAGAAACTGAAACTTACGTTCATCCAAATGCAGTTCTCTTTTACACAGCAGTGAGTTAATAAATTTAGCTCAGATCGAGGATTAAAATGGACAATGGAAGAGAACGTGTGTAATTGATTCTATACAGCATTGTCCACAGGGGCACAACCTAGCTGAATGCGGGATCTGTTGAAATCTCCCATAGGCCCATTATGCACGGCCGCCGAAACGGTGATTTCGGGTCACATGGCAAACGCGGAGAGGGAAGAAGCGAAGCACACCGGTTATGCACAGGAGGGGGCGCGACAGTGGCAAAACCCAGAGTAACCGATTATGCACACGGCGATGCTGGCGCCGCTTCTGGTTGTGCCCCGGTCACCCGGAAGCTGCGCTTTCTTCCGCATTTTGCTAACACGGCTTTTTCGGCGGCATGCACTGAAGCTGCGGCCGGTTGCAGCCGGCACCGTGTGTTATCAGTGATTTTAATCACTGCCATTCCACCCCGAATGTGCGCTATTCCCCCCGTGCATAATGGGTCATATAGAACATCAGAAGGTAGAGCATTAGTTCTAGCTAACATGAATGCTCTACGCTGTTGTGGGATGATTAGATGATAGAAGTACGCAGCTAGGGGCTGAGAGCTTGGTGAGATCCCCAAGCTCAATGGCGAGCAAACGTTTCTAGCTTTACTGCTAAGTTTCTGCAGTTCTATGTCTAACAGTCTGCATTTAATTGAATCAAATGCAGTCTTTTCAGATTCCAGATACAAGGAGTCTAAAGAGATTCCTATAGATTTAATTTTCCCCTCAATGTGTCTCAACCAAGTAGATGACTCATGTTCAGATAGCATAAGGGAAATTAGACTATTGGGGTCAGATCTAAAATGAATGCGAAGCCAGAACTTGATTGTTAACAACCATGCTCTGGTTTCCAATAGTCTTTGGCTGGTTTCTAGACATAGGACTGCATAAGAGACACAGTTCGGGGTCCCAAGGATTTTATGAAGGAAGACAGATTGGAGACTTTCGACTGCTTGGTTAAAAGCGTTGATCCAAATAGGGATGCCATAGAACAGTTGGGCACTTAGTTTCCCATTGAATACTTTGAGGGCTGCTGGCACGTACTGGTTACCACTGGTGTAGAAGAAACGTGTAATTGCCAGGGCACTAGTTTTTGCAGATGTGATTACATATTTCCTCTGTGTAGCCCAATTTGCATTATGGTGAAAAAAGTATTTGAAGCTTTTAACTTGTTCAATGTTGTTGCCTCTTACATTCCATTTAAGAGGCTTCCATGGCTTTCCAAAACCACAATTTTTGATTTTTCTAAGTTCAGAGCAAGTTTGTTTACTTCACAGAAGTCCAGGAATTGAACCAGTAATCGTTTTAAGCCAATTTGTGAATGGGACAGCACTACAGCATCATCTGCATATAAAAGCAGTGGGATGTGAAGGGAACCAAGCATTGGGGGATAAAGATGGAGCAAGGTCATTCATAAAAAGGTTAAATAGGAGGGGAGCCCAAATGCATCTTTGTTTTACCCCTTTGTTGATTGGTATTTTAGGAGTAAGATTCCCAAGGGGGTGAGTTTGACTTAGCAACAGGTAGAAGAATAGAGTTTCCTTATAAGATATAGGAGCCTTTTATCTATCTCCATCCTTAACAGCTTATCCCAGAGAAGATCTCTAGGGATAAAATCAAAGGCCCCCTTAAGGTCTAGAAAAGCTGCAACGAGCTTTGGACCCTCTTTCTTACTATATTTTTTGACAAGGTAGGCAAGGATGGTGCAATGATCAAGGGAGGATTTCCCTTGACAGAATCCAACCTGCTCAGGGCTAAAATCTTTTCCTTAGTCAACCACAAGGTAAGTTTATTTGATGGGAGTTCTGCATATAGCTTCCCAACAATAGAGAGAAGGCTGATGGGTCTATAATTGGTTGGGAGCGAGCGGTCACCCTTTTAAAATACTGGAACAAGGATTGTATTTGTCCATGAGTCAGGCATTAAGCCTGTTTTGTTAATTACAGTAAAGAGAGCAGCCAAAAGAGGAGCCCACCAGTCTGGGAAGGTTTTAAGCAGCTAAGGATGGATCGCATCAGCTCCTGGTGCTTTTCTAGGCTTTAGTTGATCAATACAAGCCCTTTTTACTAAGGAAATACTTGTTTAAAAGAACTCTCATTTAAAATTTTAAAGACAAGGTGGACATGCTATACACATTTACAGCTTTTAAATCCAATATGCAATTCTGCACCTAGAAGTATAACTAATGTTCAAGAGGGGAGCTGGAAGGGCTTCCATTGCTTTTCAGCTGTTGTATACCTGCTGCTGTCCTTTGGAGCTAACTTATAGTTGACTTTTTCATCTCTCCCTCAAACCACCGTGACACACTTACCAACAGATTGGGTTAAAAAAAAATAGCTTATTGCCCTAACTTACTGGAAGAAAAAAAGACCAGCAGGCAGTGGGGCAGAAGCATTAGAGGAAAACTCTGAAACATTCTTTGAGAATATCTTAACACAAGATATCTGTCAAGATAGAGAGAGCTAAAACTTCCAGCTGAAACTATGCTGTTCCCCAAGTTACTTCATTGTTCTACACGTTCCTTCATTTACTACAGGAACTGAATACCTCCCACACTGGCAGATATTAGGCAGTCCATCCAGGCTTGCTGATTTAATTTAATTTTTCATTTATATCCCACCCTTCCTTTAATTAAACTCACTTAGTTCAGCTGTGGATCTAGGACAGGAGGGGTGGACTCCTTATAACCTGGAAGAATCCATGGGAACTGCCCAGTGATTGGTTGAGGAGATCAGGAGGCTATGGCCTCCAGTTTCCTATAAAAGTAGTCAGTGAGGATGGGTTTTTAACTGCCTCTTTTGCTTTACCCCCACCTCTCCCTGCTGCCAACAGGTCTTCTGTATTATACTCAAGGACCCTTTGCTTCTTGTAAGAAGAAGCTAGTAAGCTTTCTTGTTTTACTGCCACTGAACACTGCTTTGTTTTTAAACCTTTCAATGAATTCCTTTAATAAAGCTCTATTTTGCTTTATGGTATGTTTTACTTGAGAAATTTCTGAAACCAAATCCCACTACAGCTTGGCCATGTTGCTGGATTAGGGCAGACTCTGTCCTAACAGACAGCATAAAGGGCATCAGCTTGCAGTTTTCTGTCAAGTATGGGATATATTTAGATATATTTATTTTACTTGTACTAAACTAAGGCATTCATAACTATTAAATTCCATTAGTATGTCAAAAAATGCAGTTTGATATGCTAAGTTATACATGGTGTATTTTATAATGATAAAGCAGTAGATTTAGTTTAGATTTGATAGGGCAGTAGATATTTTGTATTTTGATTTTTTAAAAACAAATTTCCATTCTTTTCCATGTATGTATTATGGTATCCCTCCTATTATTATGGTACCCATACTAAACAAAGTTATATCTTCTAAGTCTTTCTGCTCAGGATGGCGTTGATATCTTTTCAGCTTTCTTTTAAATAAGTGATTTCAGGAAAGTTTACATCTGTAGTCCACAAGCTGTATGGTTCATGTGGTAGAAAATGGCAGGCTTACTGTGATGTTAAAGTTGTCTTTCTTAAGTAGAGATTTCTCAGCCTTATTTATATTCATTGACGATGGTGATGTCATAGATAGACTGAGATACCAGGAACTAGATAGTGATGCAGCAAGAAATTTGAGAGACTTTAGAAATGAAGTAGAATCCTGGTTGAATTAACCTAAAATGATTTACCTGGAATCTCTTTTAAGTAAGTAAATAAATGCCATAATTCAGCTAGTTTCTTTATTAAAATGTAAGACCAGAGATTTTCCCCAAGTATAACACACAGACATGCACATAAAAGGGGGGTGATCACCCTAAATTCATATACAAATTACTATTATGTTCAATTATTTTAAAAAAAACTTGTGTTTAACATTTTTAGAGGGAGTTGTCCTCCACTCAGAAGAGGACAAGCAGTTTTTTAAAATCCCTGCCTTTCACTATATCCCAAAGGAGTTTCAAAGGGGCATACAAACTTCCTTTTCACTCCCCACAATAGATACCCTGTGAGGAAGGCAGGACTGAGAGAGCTGGAAGAGAACTGCTCTGTGAGAATAGTTCTAAGAGAACTGTGACTAGCCCAAAGTCCCAGCATGTGGAGGAGCAGGGAAACAATCCCATTTTTCCACATTAGATTCCACTACTCTTCTACCACTATACAATGCTTGGCTCGGAAATGGAGTCATGTCTCACCCTGCTTCCTACACTTAGGATTATATATGAAGGCACACAACCAGCAGTCTAACAGAATACCTATAAGATATGCCCTTAGTAATACCACTATCTAGATTCCTTGAACAGTTCCAAACCAGTTCATTTTGCCATTGCAAGAATAAATTATGGCACAATACACATGAAGATGCTCTTTGGAATGTAAATTGCTTGGCTTCAAAAAGAGCTTCAGTTTTCACAATTACTTACAAGCAAAATGAGTTGACACGTCATTCTACCAAGGTTCCACTGACACACATATTGAGAAAGAATCATATGGAAGTTGTTCAGTGGCTATATATATGAGATCAGAACCTGCTGCTAGACATGTGCAGCCCTTTAATAATTAAACCATTTTTCTGTTTGTGTTCCCTATCGTTATATATGATGGCAAAATTGGCTGGCCCCAAGATAACAAAGCCAGTGCTGCAGAAAAAGTAAGAATTATCTGCCTACTCAGGGAACTCTCCAGGAATGCAGGGGAAATGGTATAATCGAAGGATTGAAAATGTTCCCAAATGCACAGGGTGTTGGGAAACAGCTTGCAGTGCCATTTTAAACAAGGTCAATGGGCTTAGATGGGTGTAATTCTGTTTTCTCCTCAGGCCCTTTCTGCATGCACAGCTTACTTTTTATTATCACTGAATTTGCATTGGCATGCCTCTAATTTGAATCCTGTGTTTGCAATCTCCACCTTTAAAAAAAAATCCAGCTTTCTCTTTGGCATTGCAGAGTATGTGTTTTGCATACTAATGAGAAAAGTGGTCTGGCAACACTGAGGGGTTTTTAGGGGGCAGTGTGCTTGGTCTCTCCTTATTGGTCAGTTTTGCTCTAGGTGTGTTTTTTGAAATTACAAGAATTGCATTTACTTTCCAGTGGCCATCTTAGCGAAATGGTCTCCCCTCCCCCTCATCATTGCTTGCTTTTTCATTTTATCAATTTCATTTTTTTAAGCAAACGGAAAGAGTCTAGGAGTGCACTGATGCCTTGCATGTTAGATCCCTGGTTCAAAAAGGCGCATCAGAGAAGCTTTATATGATGTTTGTGTATGCTGTTTAAAGAGATGTGTGCCCTTCCTATTGGGCCCTCACATGACTGGCTAAAACCCTTGTCTGTCCTCACCCGGACTGGCCCCGCCCACTCTCCGCCCACTTAGGCCTTAGCCTTTTATGTTTATACAGCTGTCGCTGTATAACATATGCTCTCTTAAATCCAATGGCAGGGGGCTCTTTGAAAATAAAAGGGCCCAGATCCAAAGAGCTACTATGGGCCTGCCCATGGATTTGCATATAGATTTCTTTCTAGTTTAAATAGCAGGCATTGCTGCTGCACTAATTGCTGATGGATGCTTTTTCATTTCAAAAGTGGCTTGCAAGGTGAGGATGGTGTGTGTAGAGGGTGGTTGCACCGTGGAACCCAAATCCAGAGCATCGAAAGGACTTAAATTCTTCCTTCTATTTGGGCAAGTCATGCTTGAGCTGCAGGTTGTGAGTTCATGAAAAAAAAAATTGAAAACTGGCATTACATAGGAGAGAGGTAGAATATGGTTTGACCCCGAGAGTCCTAGCCATGCTTAGCTTGTTTTCTGGTCAAGTTTCTGCTGCGGTATAAGCTGCAGTATGACTGTAAGAATATGGTCACGCAATAATACACACAAGGTGTTATCTTTTTAATTTCTGTAGCATTTTGCAGGGATAATCAGCAGAGGAAGCTAGAGGGAAATTCTCCATCCTAGAATTGGTACACTCCATTGAACATTGTGACATTGAGTTGCCAAATCCAGGTTGGGAAATAACTGGAGACTTTGGGGGTGGAGCTGGGAATGGGCAGGATTTGGGGCAGGGAGGAACCTCAGTGGAATACAGTGTTATGGAGTCCACCCTCCAAAGCAGCCATTTTCTTTAAGGGAACCAATCTCTGTCACCTGGAGATGAGCTGTAAAAATGGGGATCCCCAAGTCCCACCTGAAGATTAGCATCTCTAGAAAATATGGGCTAGCATATGACACATGGATGTTTTGCATTGCTTCCTATGGCCTTAGAAAGTGGGGAGAATCTTTACCATAGGGATAAATTGATGTGATATTATAGAAGCTGATGTGACAGACGGTAGGGCGGGGGGGGGGAGCTCTCTTTTCTTGAAGCAACTGATTAGGACTTTCTGAAGCTCCACTGACAAATGTACTGCAATGTTTCAGGTTATGTTTGAGCTTTTATGCTGGTCACCAGATATTTACCCCATTCTTCAAGTAAACACAGCTTTCAACGTAAATGTTTTTTGTTTTTAAATACAAAACTTTATTGTAAAAAAGTTAGTGCAAGGCAATATTCATCGATATGTAAACAAGATAGCTTCTGCCACATTATAAATGCTTTGGCCTTCCAAAATAACACAGAAATGCCAACTGTTATGTAGTGAATCAGATTTTGTAACCCCAAATTAACCAACATAAGGAGAAGACAATGAAAGTTTATGCCAAAATGCCACAGGAAATAGAGGTTAATAAATATGGGACCTGAAAGACACTTTCCTGGGAGAAAGTCTCATTGAATAACATGGGACTTCTTTCTGAGAAGACCATCCTAGAATTTCTCTCTAAAGCTAGTATTTAATTCATAGTGCTGGTCCTTGTAGTTTTCATACCCCTGCTGGCCATTTATCAAAGTGTTGGTCAGTGTAAAGCAGGCCTTCTCAAATAGAGTTTTGTGAAATCCTGGGGTTTCTTGACAGCCCTGAAAGAGTTTCCCAAATGGGTGTGAGTTAAATATTTTAAATATGTTTTTAATTTGTTAAATATTTATCAGGCGATATAGCTATATATGGTCATGTTGACCCCCCCCTCAAAAACCCCAATGATGGGCCTGGAGGGGGTGAGAAGGGGAGGGGACTTGGGTGGGCATGTTCACAGCTATGTTTCCCAACCATATTCTGCCTGATTGCATCACTTCTGGGGTTTCTCAAAGCCTGAAGAATGTTTCAGGGGTTTCTCAACGGTAAAAAGATGTTGAGAAAGACTGGGCATTTTCACCTTCTTGAGGGGCAAGCTGGAAGGGGAGTAGGATAAAGAGGGAAACTGCTACAGTATTACTGTGATTGAAATCCTATTTTTCAAAAGAAGAGTGAACAAATCATGTTTTAACAGTGGAACTGCATCTTCTGTCAGTCAAACTGCTTAATTCATTGGCCATTGTGGCTGGAACAGGGCCTATGTAAACTAGTTCTTTAGGCATAGACCTTGTACAAGAGTACCACAATGCTCGAAAAAAGCTACATAAACTGAAATGGAAAATTTGGATTCAATGTATTTAACATGCATAGACTTCAGTGGAACTATTGCAGTAAAAATCACAAGCCTTTCTTGACTGGGTGGCCTGGTCCAATCATGCCCACTGTTGGAATCTAACAGACCTATTGAATTAATCCATTTATAAAGAGGGGTGCCTGCAAAGACAGTCTAAGAAATGTCAGCTGATGGGGGGAAGCTCTTATGCCGGGGCTAGAATACATTTGCTCCTTAGCAACAGTCTCTCAGGATACATATATAGGCCTCCCCAATTTCCTTCCTTTGTGGTTGATTTCTTTTTCCCTTTGTGTTTTCTTTCTCAAGCAGCCCTGCCTAGATCTGGCCTCTACTATTTGCTCTTAAGATAACATGGGTTCTTACAGACATTTCTTTAACAGGTAGAATAAAAGTATAACATGTAAACAAACAGAGCAACCATTAATACTAAGTCTCACTCAGTGACATTGTTCATATCTTTAGCAGCCCCAGGAATCTTCAGGTACCAAGTTACTCTGTGATTCCACACAGCAAGCCACTGAAGGCTACTCTCACAAGGTTATCTTTGTACTCTCCTGCTTTGTACGCAAATGGAATGACACAGTCCTGTGTTTGCCCTGATGTTCTTCTACACCAGGCGTCTTAACTGTTGCCTTTATCCCTGAACAGTAGACACAGCTTATCTCTTCTGCAAGTCCTTTGACACCTGTTTGATCAGGATTGTGACGCAGGTGCATTAGAAATCTCTTGAAGTGCTGAGTCATGTTCCTGACGTGCTGAATCAGCTTGCTGTTGCTGCATGGACACTTCATATGATGGTGGCTGTTGTTCCTGCAAGCTGGCCTCCTCAATGAATTCCAGACTGCTCTCTGTGTATAGAGGTGGAGGGATGTTGTAGGCATTCCTTTCTCCTTCCAGTAGGCAGTCTGGCAGGGGGAAGGTCAGTTTTTCAGGATCAGTGCTGTCTTCGTAAGATGGGGGGTAGAAGTCAGGTCTGCATGAAACAACCAAGACAAACACATGCTGCGTTAGTTCTGCATGAAACTGTGACATGCTGTAGGTCTCTTGAGAGGGTGAGCATCAGCCCTCAGCGTGCACCCACCCTACTCTTCAAAGGCTATTGCTGCTCATCACAAAGCCCACTCATTTGAAGGCTAAATCGAGGAAGGCTCTCACGACCATTTCAAAGAACACAAGAACCAAAAGTGCCTATGTTGAGTACAATGATCAAAAGTGGGGGGATGGAATGTGGCTGACATTTTGCATGTTTTCTAGAGAAAATACAATATGACTTTGCCAACGTAAAAGTAACCAAAGGAGCATATAAGAACCAACTCTTCCTCTTAGCTTTGCCTAGATGTTTGTCAATCCTTTTCTTCTGTTAGACCCCCCCTCTGCTTGAAAAGGAAACATTTATTCTGTCTAAGCTGATAGTACAGGCTACAGGGCAATTTATTTCACAGTACAGGCCACAAGCTCTTTCAAACCGCTAAATCGTCTCCTGCTTATCTAACTGGAGTATGTGCTGGGTCATATTTATAGAGCGGCTGCTTGGCCTATTAGGAGTGTTTATGGTGCTGTTACCACAACAGAATAGGAAGTGACATTTGTATCCATGGTCCATTAACAAACTCCGCCAGGCATTAGCCCAGCTTGAGTTAGAGAAGTGTTCATTGTCAAAGCATCAGTCTTTGCTTAGGTATGACAAAAGATGTTTACAGGAACCTCAGGCACAGATTGTGCTGTGAAAAGCCTTCAGCATTGTGAGAATTACTGAAGCAATAAACTAAACTCTACTAAGCGTGCCCTGATTTGTATGTCCCAGGCCAGCTCCGTCTTGTCAGATCTTAGAAGCTAAGCAAGATCAGCCCTGGTTAGTCCTTGGCTAGGAGACCACCAAGGAAGCCCAGACTGCTATGCAGGGACAGGCAACGTACGTCTCCTGCCTTGAAATCCGCTCTGGGGTCACCATAAGTCGACTGTGGCTTGATGGCACATTGCACACACAAAACGCAATATTTGAGTTACCTATTTGGGAGGATCAGAAGTGCCTATGGGTTTGAGCAAACAATCCAAGACTTGGATTTCAGGATGTAGATTTTACATGAGTCTATTAATGCCTACAGTACTTTTATATGAATTGCAATTTAGCTCCCAGCAACGCATGTACTGCTTCTGCTACAAGTTTATATCCTAGCTGTCAGTATTTGGTTCAGATACGCTGTGTCTGAATCATCTCTCCCATCATGAAACTGTGTGCCAGCAGCATTTGGAAATAAACTGTATGGTACCAGACAACAATCTAGAAACCCTGGTAACTTGGCTATGTACTTTTTACATGTTGTATGGGTGGGACTTTGGCAGTGGTATAGTGGCAAATGCTGACAGCGGCTCATGGGAATTGTAGTCCATGGACATCTGGAGGACCGCAGGTTGACTACCCCTGGTATAGAGTATTTGCTTGCCATGCAAAATGTCCCAGTGTCAGTCTCTAGCTTCTACAGTTAAAATTTTCAGGCAGGGAAATATCCTAAAGACCAATTGCCAGTAAGCATAGCTAATACTGAGCTTAATAGATCAAGGATCTGGCTCAGTATAAGTTATCTTCATATATCTGTGTGCATGCTACTGTCCCTCTAAGGAAGCCAGAGACATCTTTCATGCTCACAATGGCTCTATGACACAGGCTAGCCCCAGAGGTAATCACATCTGCAAGACTACCCAATCAACCCAGAAGCTGAATACCAACTTGACCTGGTTTCCTTATCTTTTATCACTACACAGCCTCTTTAACAGAGTGTGGTCAACAGAATATATGTCTTAGTCAAAGAAGGACTGGACTAAAATTACTTAGAATCCGTTTGATTTTAGACAACAAACAGGGCATTCTTGTTGTCTCAGTTTTGATAGAAGACAAAAAATATATATAACTAATTTACCAAGAAAGTCCTTTAAAAGCCAGCTCTAGAATAAAATATTCAGTATTCTATAGAAGAAAGGAACAGATTATTAGGACAGGTGAATAATATACTGCCTTATCAGCTCATTTAGGCTAGGTGCTTCTAGGAATATATTTTACTGACTAATTGATACAATTGATGTGGAGCAAATATCCAGGAACTAAGTAACAGAGATAGAAGATCAAGAATAGGAATTAAAGGAGAGTATATATGGCAAAGGAGACATTTTATAAGAAACTGTTAGCTGGCCTGAAAGAAAGAAATTTATATGAATGAACATATAGAATTCAATGAGTATGTGAAACAGGAATGTTTGGTAGAATGGAAAGCAGAGGAACAGAAAGCATGCAATACAAAGCATGTGTAAAGTGAATTAGGTGGAAAGGGAAATTAATGAACAAATACTGGGTAGGCAGGATGTCATGGATGCAAAGGATGAAGAGGCACATTGTAAGTATTCCCAAAGAAAAACTGAAGGAAAGACGGCAAGAAGACCTGGCTACATAAAGCAAATGAAAGGGGGGAGGGGTAAGAATGGAAGCATCTGTGGATCTGAACAGTCTTGCACAGGACAGGAAAATGTTAGGCACTGAACCACATCAGACATACCTGTCTATGGTATTGATGTGACTCTCTCGAAATCTAGGACTTTGCTGCATAATTCTGTGGAACAAGCTCTTGTGTTTGCTGGCCTCGTGATAAGTGCTCCAGAAAATCCCAGAGATGAGAAGGAAAAACCCCAGAGGCAACAGGAAATATGCAATAGGTACATTATTGCATCTGCAGGCAGGAGAACCTGTTGAGATGCAGAAGGCTCCCGAGCAGATAACGGCAAAGCCGAGCAGGAGCACGCACAAGCGAAGAAAGGACAAAAGGTTCTTGGGCATCTTTGCAGTTAGCCTCAGCATCTGCTTTCACCTGGGTAGCTCTCCTTCAGCTCTGCCGCCTCTGCTGGAGCTCTTGGCGGCTTTATAAGTTCATTTGGCCTTTGGACAAGGAAGAGTAGCAGGCACTGTTAGGATACTCATTAACCAGTTGAAGCAGCTGTAATATCCCAAGAGATTAATTTATAAGCAAAACATGGCTCAAGCAGGCACACCACACATTTCCTTGTATTGTTCTGCTGCCAGTAGAAACTCAACAAACTTTTTCCGGCCAAGGATGCGAATGGCTGGCAGTTCAAGTGGAAGCTTGGGCTGGAACAACCAAGGCAAGCGCTTCCCAGTTTTTGAACAATCTGTTCCACCACTGAAGGTTTTTTTTTTAATTTGAAAAAAAGAAATGTTAATTGTTCTTAATTCTCCATAAATTGAAGGAGAAAGCTCTATTGTATGTTGGGCTATTTTTTTTCCTCTTCTTGACAATGGAAATCTTCTATGGTCTTAATAATCTCTGTGAAGTCTCTCTGGTTCCTGAATGCTGATGTAAAAATTATATGAGGCCTGCTTACAAGTCTCGGTGGCATTCAGACAGCACAGTAAACCATGCTCTACAATTAGTGGATTTGATCAAGCCCCTGTGAATTGCCAAATGCAATTGTCTGAAAAACTGAACGGCCCTGCTTCTGGCTCCCTTTGAGCTTGTTTAACTTGTTCCATTGGAGACAACCTGAATCATGAATGTTTCTGACCTGGCATATCCTGCTCTTCAGGTAACAGGATAAAGGCCTGGGAATAGGAAGGAAAGTGTTTGTTTGTTTAGGGTTTGATTTCTAACCCACCCCTCCCCAAGTGACAGGCTTGGTGCGGTTTACAACAGTTGTACACATTTAAAATTATAAAAGCATTACTAAAACATAATACAACACAATAATTTCCATGGCCACAGCAGTTTGGCTGGGTTCCAGTTTTTATGAGGTAAAAGCATCCCTTATAGAGCAGAAATCTCATATAGGGAAACGTACAGGAGAGGAAGGGGGCCCGTAGTAGCTGTCGGCCGGCCTGGCCTCAACCATAGGACTGGTGGAAGAGTGATGTTTTACAGGCCTTGCAGAACTTTGATAGCTCCACCTGGAATCTCCTCTGGCAACTCATTCCATCCAGTGGGCGCCAGGCCTCTCTCTGGGTCCCACTCACCCTTCATGCCATAGTGATGGTATTTGAAAAAAGCTGATAAAAAGGAACAGTGTCTGAAAGAGTAATGGAAAGAAGGGAGGGATAATGAACGTTTCCTAGAAACCAGGAAAATAACATTGTTCTTCCTGGCATTTGGGTTACATTTCTTCTCCACCAAACAGTGCTTGGGTTTCCAGAAAACCTTGCTTCCGAGATCTTCCACACTAATGGTGAGTTCAGTTATTGTTGCAAATAAGTAGCTTTACAAGGTGATCATAATTATGCACTCTGCCTGGGAAGTCTGTGTTGTGTGTAAGGAAATGTGCAAAGGAATCAAGGTCACTGGGCAGAAGGAACCACCCAGTCACACCATAAAACCAGTTATAAATCAACCCACTGGTAGTTCAGTCACAGTTAACGTCATTGTTGTCATTCTTCTCTGTATCTGCTTATATGACACAGAGTCTCTCCATGTAAACTTGCCAAGGACGCAGGAATGTGCTAGATGCTTAACAACAGTAACAAAGTCACACGTACACAAGGAAGTATTGCCTTCAGTGATGTCAGAGGAGAAAATTCTTCTACTGTCCACACAGCCAGGATTAAATACAAAATATGACACAGCAAAAAAGTCTCTCCTTGCTACAGCTGACAAACAAACGCTGCATTCAGGCACTATGACAAACTGTAGTCTATTAGAATCATACCCGGTTCAATGAATTCTGATGATCTACTACATACAAGTAACCATGTCAGTTCACATGTAACCCCCCATTTGTATATTTCTCTTCTATCTCCCAGACATACTCCCCCTAAATCCTCTCTGTGATGAGGCATGGCTCTGCTTGAGGCTTACAATTTCAGGGGTCACAATTAGTATACATTGTGGTCAGCCACAATCCTAGTCTGAATTCACAACTGTCATGATGTCTGAATGTAGCACAATAGAAAACACTGTATTTTAAGAAAGAGACATAGGGATGGACCCAGTGATGTGTGAGTGGAGATATACTTAGTGCAGTTCCACTTGCACAAGCAATAGTTTGATAGCTATTCCAACACAGTGCTTAACTAACTATTGTACTTTAAGCATAAACACAAATATTCTCATTCAACATTCAATGACATGCCAATCCAGATTCGCAATGAATCACATACTGTGCACAAAGGTATTTTCATAATTCAGAAAATCTTTTAAAATGTACAACCTGAGCCCTCTCTCAGGTGACTTGTGGGGGGGGGCAAATTTGAAACTGAGGAAGTTATACCTCTGACTTCCTGAAAGATATCTTCACAATGGAAAGGAATATTGGCCCTACAGAATGACAATGGACTATATCCTGTGCATGAAACAGAACTTGTATTAGTATCTAAAACCAGCCTTGGAGACCACGATTGAGAAAATGGTAACCGGAAGATTTTCCCCTTATTTTCCATTGTTTTGACAGGAAAACAGTAATGAATAATGTGGTCTGAACATGCACATTTATTGCAATGAACGTACTAGAAGCATGGTTGGTTCTCTTTTTGACTTGCAGGAGGGCAGCATGAGGTGGAATAAGATGTTGGGTATAAACAAGGCCACAGCTTTATTACCTCCCCATGGGAGGGTTGGCACAGCATGGGAGAGGGAGCCTGACCTAACACTGAGCGGACAGCACCGACACCCTGCAGAGTCCAGAGGCACCCTGGGGACCTGCGTCATTCCCAGCTGGGAGAGCAGATCCCCTTGCCTACTAAAGTCCACCACTAAGGGAAGCAGCCTCTGCGGGGGAGCCAATGGGCACCAACCTTATTTGGCTGTCTCCAGGCCCCTGGCCTCCCAGCTGGGTAAGCCAAGCTCGTTTACATGCCACCTCTTAGGGAGGCCCTGAACCCTAGGGAGTTCGATTGCCCCTCACTCTAGGGGATGATGGCATAAGGTGCAATCACCTGATGAATCCTGGAGCTCTGCCAGCCTCCTCCACTGGCCCTTGTTTTGGTGACTTCTGTTCCTCAGGCAAATTTGCTGTGGATCCACCCTACCCCTATCCTTTCACCTAGTCAGGGTTTAAAATTCCAGTAGTCTTGGGGAGAGAGCCAGGCTCTGCAGAATGACAAAGATAGCAACTCACAGTACTTTAACATGGCATCTAAAAACATAATGGAAAATAGAGAAAAATTAGCATTAGGGTGATTTGTGTTAATACTTATTCACAGATGAAGAAGAAGAAGAGTTGGTTATTAGACCTTGCTTTTCTCTGTCCTAAGGAGTCTCAAAGGAGCTTACGATTGCTTTTTCTTTATCTCCCCACAACAGGTACCTTGTGAGGTAGGTGGGGCTGAGAGAGCTCTGAGAGAACTGAGTGGGCCAAGGTCACACAGCTGGCTTCATATGGAAGAGTGTAAATCAGTCCGTGATATCAGACTAGAGTCTGCCACTCTTAACCACTGCAACTCGCTAGATAGGGGAATCAAGGCCGGAGCCCAGTGGTTTCCCCAAGGCCACCCAGCAAGACTCTGGCAGGTTGCCTTGCTCTGCTCTTTTGTAGTGAAGTGGTGCTTCCTACCCAGGTATGAGTTATTTCTTGGAGGCTGTTCATCTCTTGGGCTTCCATAAAAGCTTTGTTCATCTTCTTGCTTGACAATTTTCAATGGCTCCACAATCTGGATCACTGGTGCCCACCTCCATGTGTTGCAGTGATCAGAATTTTGTTGACACGGGACAGAGTTTAGCCTGTAGCCAGGTCAGGATGCAGACAGGCTTATTTGCGGTAAATGTAGCATAGATTCTATGTTACAATCAAATCTGCTAGTCGTTGATAGATTTAGCTTCCATGCTTCTGTCAATTTCCTGGTTTTTTTAAAGCAATTTAAGCTAGTTCCTATCTCCACATCATTTGGTAGTGAAGTGATTAATTAGCTATACCGGAAGAAGTATTTTTCTTTGTTCTGCCTGGGACATATGTTCATTGGCTTTTTTGGAGGACACAGAAATCTATGTACTATGAGATAGATAACAAAATCTTTTTATGCAGCTATATATCACATGTATTCTACATTTTATTATTTATTTATTTATTTATTTGCTTATTTATTTATTATATTTCTATACCGCCCTCCCCAGAGGCTCAGGGCAGTTTACATTAAACTTATAACAATACATGAAACAGTCTTCATTAATAATCATACAATAATAACAGTGGTTGTAACAGTATAACAGTATAGTAAACAGTATAACAATAATATAACAGTACAACAATGCAACCGTGCAATGGCACAACAGGTCCAGAGCACTCTGGTGGAGTTCTGGGAGGACAGGGGGGAGAGCGGGGGCCCTTCATTCGTTGTTGGTTGTGCCTGGTCTCAACCAAGCGCCTGGCGGAAGAGCTCCTTTTTGCAGACCCTGCAGAACTGTTTAAGCTCCATCAGGGCCCTGAATCTCTTCTGGGAGCTCATTCCACCAGGTGGGGGCCAGGACGGAGAATTCTTTGGCCCTGGTCGAGACCAGGCGGACTTCTTTAGGGCCAGGGACCATTAGCCGGTTGGTGGCGGTGGAGCGCAGAGCTCTTTTGGGGGCATAGGCAGGGAGGCGGTCCCTCAGGTACACTGGGCCCTGACCGTGAATGGCTCTGAAGGTAATTACCAGAACCTTTAGTCTGATCCGGAATTCAACTGGCAGCCACTGCAGTTGGTGGAGAATGGGCCGGATGTGGGACCTCCATGGTGTTGCTGTGAGGATCCTGGCTGCTGCGTTTTGGACCAGCTGTAGTTTCCGGGTCAAGGCTAAGGGCAGGCCTGCGTAGAGCGAGTTACAGAAGTCCAGTCTAGAGGTGACCGTCGCATGGATCACTGTGGCTAGGTGTTCCGGGGCCAGGTAAGGGGCTAGTAGTTCGGCTTGGCGGAGATGGTAGAATGCCAGCCGCGCTACCTTTGTGATCTGGGCTTCCATTGTAAGGGAAGCATCCAGAATCATGCCTAGGTTCCTGGCGGAGTCAACCATAGAGAGCTGTACACCATCCAGGGCAGGAGGAAGGGGGGGAGAGCGGGGGCCCTTAATTCGTTGTTGGTTGTGCCTGGTCTCAACCAAATGGCAAATTACATTTTACCCTACTGTTCCTTCAATGAGCTCAGGGCACCATGCCTAATCCCCTCCCCCCCCACACACACACACCCAATTGTTTCCTCACAAAAATCCTGTTACCACAAAGCTATTTAGTGGATTTTAAAGTTAATTTCACACATCACACTTGACCAGGGCTGGTTATGTTCATTTTGCCTCTTGGAAGACATACTTATTATATTCTGATTTAGTAAAAAGTCAACGTATGGCAAAAATCAGGACCAGTTTTTTTGTATTTGTTTATTTGTAATGACTTATTAGATCAGCAATGTTTTATATATCTACGTTGAACTGGTTGACTGTGATCTGTAATTGATTAGTAAAGAAAAAATAAGATGTAATGCAGAATGTAATTGTTAATTTTTTAAATAACATCCGGTATTATTGTTAAAAACATCCTGCAACCCTACTTACAACTGTCTCACCCCATCTTTCATCCCCATCCACCAATCCCCACTAGTATTGCCAGGTCCCTCCTAGGCACCTGCAGGGAGGGGGGTAGGGCTGCCAGATCCATATTAGGAAACGCCTGGAGATTTGGGGACGGAGCCTGGAGAGAACAGGACCTCAGTGGTGTACAATGCCATAGAGTCTGGCATTCCTATCTTATCACCTGGACCTGTCAATATTGTGGCAGCAGCAACTCCCTTCTGAGGCTGACAAGAAGTGAGCATGCCACAATGAGCATACTTATCCACTTGCCTCAAACCTCTTCTGACTGCTAAAAGCAGTGGCCCTTGGCTTCTCTAAGCAGTGATCTCGACAGCCATCACTGCTAATCTGAAGGGCAGGAAGCCCTCAGGAAAGACAGCAACAAGTGGAAGCCAATGCTGATACAATCAATAAGCCTATGGCCTAAGGAGCCCATCTTTTGCCACCCCAACCTAAAACTATTCTTCATTTTTGCTTTATCACCAGCTCCTTCCTAGTAGTAGGACCAGAACATTTGAAGGGATTTGGAGAGTGTCACTAAAACAGGCTAAAATTGAATATTAATTCTATGTAAGTACCATACAATAACTATTCTCCCATAATTCCTATGCAAAGATATAGTCCACTTTTTTCTTCCTTTGGCATAACTGCACAATTTTTTTTAATTACCTTGAGATTTGTACAGGGAATTTGGTTCATTGGAAAAGCAAGATATTGTTCTAGGCTCCTGATAAGAATGAACTCTGTGAGCTTCTGACTCACTCTTATTCGTATCTTGTAAATGGTCATAAAATAATTTTGCAGGTTACTTTAGAAGGTCATAATAGCGTGAAATGTTAATTAAAGATAAGTGGCTAACCTCTCGAGACGTACTGGACTTCTCTCAAGGGGAGTAGAAAATGAAATCATGGAAAGATTTAATAAGAGGGTATAATTGTCAATGGTTTTTAATGCATATAAAATTGTATGGTTTTGAAGAAATTAAGTGTTTATTTGAGATGAAATTATGTACAAATGATGAACATATTATTGCAAAAATGTATAAACTTTTTTTCAGATATGAACCAGAAGAGGAACAAATGAAAGAATGTATGATAAAATGAGTTAAGAACTTTGGATAAAACATACAAGTGGAATAATGGAGATGTGGTTGAAGGCTCTTAAATTTATCCAAACCTTAAAGAAAATTTCTATCAAATGATGTATTGGTAGTATATGACTTCAGATAAATTAGATAAGATGTATAAAATACTTTGAATAAGTGCTGGAAATATAAATAACATGAAAGGACATTTCATCACATATGGTGGACTTCTATAAAATCAAAAAATATACAATCCATATACAATGGAATAAATCACAGCAAAGTGTGTTTTGTAAGGGCTGTCTTTTTTATTTTATAACTAAATATATGTATGTTTGTCAAGTTTAAGTTATGATACTATGTAGTCATGAAGAAATTTATATGCAGGTCAAGAAGCAACAGTGAGAACTGAACATGGAATCACTGACTGGTTCAAAATTGAGAAAGGAGTTCGGCAAGGCTGTATACTGTCGCCTTGCCTATTTAACTTGTATGCAGAGCACATCATGAGAAATGCGGGATTAGAGGAGTCACAAATTGGGATCAAGATTGCAGGGAGAAATATCAACAACCTCAGATATGCAGATGATACCACTCTAATGGCAGAAAGTGAAGAGGAACTAAAGAGCCTGTTGATGCGGGTGAAGGAGGAGAGTGCCAAAGTTGGCTTGAAACTCAACATCAAGAAAACAAAGATCATGGCATCCGGCCCTCTCAATTCCTGGCAAATAGAAGGGGAAGAAATGGAGATAGTGACAGATTTTATTTTCCTGGGCTCCAAGATCACTGCAGATGGGGACTGCAGCAAAGAAATTAAAAGACGCTTGCTCCTGGGGAGGAAAGCTATGGCAAATCTAGACAGCATCCTAAAAAGCAGACACATCACCCTGCCAACAAAAGTGCGTTTAGTCAAGGCTATGGTCTTCCCAGTTGCAATGTATGGCTGCGAAAGTTGGACCATAAGGAAGGCCGAGCGTCAAAGAATTGAGGCTTTTGAACTCTGGTGCTGGAGAAGACTCTTGCGAGTCCCTTGGACTGCAAGGCGAACAAACCAGTCAGTCCTAGAGGAGATCAGCCCTGACTGCTCTTTAGAAGGCCAGATCCTGAAGATGAAACTCAAATATTTTGGCCACCTCATGAGAAGGAAGGACTCCCTGGAGAAGAGCCTAATGCTGGGAGAGATCGAGGGCAAAAGAAGAAGGGGACGACAGAGAATGAGGTGGATGGATGGAGTCACTGAAGCAGTAGGTGCAAACTTAAATGGACTCCGGGGAATGGTAGAGGACAGGAAGGCCTGGAGGATCATTGTCCATGGGGTCGCGATGGGTCGGACACGACTTCGCACATAACAACAACAACAAAGTCATGAAGCCCCAAACCCATGCTACAACTAGTCATGTTTTGTGAATTTTTGCTTGGGGGACAAAGAGTCCCAGGAAGGTCCATCTGCAAGGATGTGCCTCTGATGCAGCTATGGAAGGACAGACATGCAACAAGTTATGGCTGGTATCTTCTGCAAGAATATCATGAGCCTTGGGGGTGGGTCAAGCCGGTGGGCTACTTTCCATTGCAGTTGTATAAATAGATATATTAGTTGATAGATGATTGATTTCTCCCTTTCAGTCCAAGGGGCTGCAAACAAATGTAGCAAAACAAGTCAAAACATCAGTACAACAATCTATAAATATTTTTAAAATCCCTTGCAAATACCCATTTTTGCAAGGTTGCCAACTCTTTGGTGGGATGTTCCAGGAGATTTGGGGGCAGAGCTTGGGGGAAACAGAGTTTGAAGAGGGGAGGGACCAGCACATGGTAATGTCACTTTACAAAGCAGCCATGTTATCCCAGGCAATTGATCTCTATAGTTTGGAGATCTGTTAGAGTTACGGGAAATCTCTAAGCTCCATCTGGAGATTAGAAACCCTATATTATTGTCACATGAAAACCAGCAGTAGAATAGCAGCTGTCTGTACATATACATATATGTATTAACATACAAATCTGCTTGCGTTGAGTTAGCAATGTGGGGTTGAGCCACTTTTGAGGGAAACTGTTTTTTAAATCTCTCAATGGTGCCACTACAGTTGTAAACACTGGTTCAGTGCTTTACTGCTCAATTTAGAACATTACAAAAAGAACCTCTGAGGAAGACTGGTCAAAAGGGGGGGGGGGAGTAGTACTGTTTGAAATGACCATAGCACTTAAGAGATGGCTCATTAATGAAAAGAAACTTTCTGTATGAACAGTTCCCGTATCACTTTACTCAACATTTGGCCAAGACCAAATAACATCTGATTCAGAATGGTGAAAATCTTTTGAGAAAATATTGTAAAGTGCATAAGTGGCATGAGGGATATGTGCTTCAGCTACCGGTTGGTGCACCACCTCTGCCCCTCCTCTCCACGGCGCTGGCCTGCTATGCGCCACCTCGGGCTTGCAAAAATAAGAACCAGCACCTTGGGTGGTGCCAGGAAATAAATAGGCAGCCAGTGGAAATGTTTCAAATAGTTATTTTCTGACATTTGTGTTACCAATACCAAGCATGGCTTGCAAAAGAATGCACAAAATGGAGCATCAGTATGCCTATTTTAAAAGAAAACATTTTGTTTCAGTTCCAAAGTCTTGTGTTGCTTTTCTAACTTGCACAACCCTGGAGAGCCAGGACTGGCCCAAGCAGCAACAAGAGGAACACAGCCCACTTTAATTAAAGTCTTCCAAGTAATCCTGTGGTTCCCCTGTGGTCTTCCAAGTAATCCTATGGTCATATATTAACACTGTTTTGGCAGGAAGAGTTTGTGAAGTGACTTTATGACTTCCCTTTGCAATTAATTGCGTTCCTGGCTCAACAGGATTCAGGGCAATGTCCATTTGGGTCAACTAGATCTCAAGCTGCCTTCCTCATCTCTGAAGCATCCAATTTCTGGTATTTAAAGACAATCTGCCCTTTTCCATTACGATAGCAGGGACAGTGTTCCAGTAGTGGCCTGTGACTGGTGGCATAGGTATAGGTGCAGTGTTTGGACACCTCTGTTCCTTTAACCCAGGCCAATGTTTTAACCTGTCTTAGTCTACTCCAAGACTTGATGTGGGCAGGAATAAATTAGAAGGGAAGTTATTTTTAGTGCAGCTCCAGGCAGAATGTTTCCGATTTAGTAAACTGCTCCTGATTGAAACTATGCTGCCTCCTTATTTTGATACTTAGTATTAAGCATCCAGCACTGGTGAGGCAGGAATAAGAATAAGTTTCTGAGGATAGCTGTGCTGATCTGCTGCACCTAGATTCAAGTCCTGTAGCCCTGTAAAGTCCAACATGATTTTTTGTGTATAAGCTTTGACTCTCAAAAGCTTATACTCCAAAACTGTGTGTTACTAGAATCGTCTAGCACGAATAGAGAACTTCAACAAGAAGACTACCAAAAATCAGCAGAAACTAAGGGACAACATAAAGCAAGGGGTTTTTGTGGGGACTTTTTTTTTGCTGTTTTGCAAAGTTGAGCCATTTTCCCCAAGAGCACAGAACTTTTGAGCTGAAATCCTTGTGTCTTTGTTTACACAGATTACAGGACTGTGCTGAATCATTCCAAGTGCTGCAGAAGCCATTTTGAAAACTCTCTGTTCCAACCAATTCAGGCAAGCCCCACTGAATATCATTGTATTGCTTTTCAAGTAGCTCTAGTGTTTTCAACATAATCCCCACATTACCTGAACTTCCAGTCCATGAGGCTAATAGTACATTGGGGCTCAGATGCGAACATTGCCTTGAAAGGTTTGAAAATGTCTTGCAAAGAAAGGAGATGACTCCATTCCCAAAAGGGCAGAGTTATTGCATTTTGCAGGTAGTGAAGTACGTCAGAACATTATCTCATTAAGGAGATGCAGCGGTACAACTCCACTCACTGTGGAGCCTCATTTGGCCTTTCCTGAGGCAGCTACATTGCCTCCCAGTTGACTTCCAAATCCACTTTAAGGTGTTGGTGTTAATCTTTAAGGCCACATGCAGTCAGGGCCTGGTGTAGTTGAGGGAGCACTTGGCTGACTATGCCCTCCAAAGGACATTAACAAACTGGTGATCCCTGTCCCCAAAGAAGTACATCTGACCTCAACCAGGGCAAGGGCCTTTTCAGTCCTAGCCTTGACCTGGTGGGATGAGCTCCCAGAAGAGCTAAGTGCCCTGGTCCTGTAAGATGGAACTTTTCCACCAGACATTTGGTTGGGACAAATGAACAGCAGGATGTCTCTGATTAAATTTCATTTGGGCTCCCGCTTTATAGATATTATCCCCTGAAATCCAAATGCTCTTAAATGAAACAGTTTGACTGTACAGTTGTTATGACTGGTATGACTGTTTTTAAGATGTTTAAAAGTTTTAATGTTAAATATAAAATTCTATTTATTATGTATGTTTTATAAACAATGCTGGAAGCCGCCCTGAACCTTTGGGGGTGGTGTTTTGAGGAAGTGGACCCAACTTGCCATGTAGATGCAGGGGCTTGTCCTCAAAAGAATCCCCAAGTTTCAGAAAGATTGTACTGGGGGGGGGTCCAATCTAGCAGCACCCAAAGAGCGTGCTCCCATCCAACCTCCAATATACCCTATGGTGGGAATTTATGAACAGATCAGAGAATCTGTTCTTCTCTATTTGAAAACAGAGTGCAGCTATTCTTAAAATATGGGCTTTTCAAAAACCAAAATAAGAAGCAGAAGTTCATAATTCTGTGAGAGAGAAAAATTAACACCCAGAAAAATTAACTCCCAAAAAGATATGCCTGGCTCATTCTAAAATTGCAAAAATCTTCTTTTCCAGCCTCCAGATGACTTAATCATGTTTTATTCTAGTTTACTTGGAAGCAACTGTCTATTATTTTTGTTTTATAAACCCATACAGTGTATTTTTAAACTGTAGCTTTATTACTCCTGTCTTACACAGTTTGTCATGGAGTATAAAAGCACAGCAGGAAACTAATTAAGTAAGTAATCTATAAATATTGAAAATATATTAGAAGAAAAACATAGCATCAGGAACAATCTTTGAGGGTTATTTACCTAAGGCCTTATTATGCGCAATAAAACCAAACTGATGTCTGTATCTAGGAGTAGTATGAGGCAGCAAATGTAGGGGATTACGTTTCCAGACGAGGCTTGATGGCCACTGGACCCTTGCCAAGTACTAGGTGTTCTACTATCTGATTATTTTAAAAAACGTCCTGGAGAAAGATGACGTGTGTGCGTCCTGATCAGCCAGAGAACACAGAATAATGATTATTTTCCTCCTTAACGTTAATCAGCATGGAGGTCACTCTTATTAGCAGCTATTATTATTGGAGGTGAGTTTTTAAAGCTGTGTCTGGGAAACTCGGGTGTAAACTGCATGGAGCTTTTATTCCAACCCCAGATCGATTCAGTCCCTGCCCTCTACACAGAATGCGATTTCCGTTTGGATTTGGGGCGATTTAAAATTTCCTTCTGCAGCAAGAAGGATTGATCCAGAGTGACCCTACCTTTATTGTGCGATATTTTAGAGTGCTTTTAATCCTGAATATATTATAAAATCGCATTGCTTTGAATCGGGGCTCTCCTCCGTGGTATAGGACCTGTGATTGGCCATAGGTGGTCATGTGACAATTTGCCTTAGAGGAGAAGCCCCTAATTTCTCTCAATTTCTGTCGGTCCTGGATTTTTTCTCCCTTCTCTGCCTTTTTCGATCTTCTCCCCCCTTCTCCCCCCTCCAAGAAGAGAAAGAGGCTCCCTCCTTGGCTCCTCTCTCCCCCCTTCAAGAAAAGAAAGAAAGAGGCTTGGCTCCCCCCCCCCCCTTCTGAACTACTCTAACCATGTGCAGAAGACTTTCCTGTTTCAATGGGGGGGGGAGGAAGATCTGAGTTCAAAGCAATCTGAATTCAACAGGATTGACAATGGAATAAACAAAGTAAGTGCAGACTCTGCCAAGGCCTGTGAGAACCTGAGTGCTTCCACTCGAAAGCTCACACCCTGAATAAATCTTTGTTGGTCTTAAAGGTGCTACTGGACTCTGATTTTATTGTGCTACTTCAGACCAACACGGCTACCCACTTGAATCTGTTCTTATGGACCCTATTATCATAGCTGCTTTCTTTTCACCTCCATTCATGGCTACATCCTACCCCACTGTGGTTACTTTCTGCACCGCCAGCTGCCTTCCCCAGCAAATTATCTGCTTCCTCTTTCCCTCACATTGCAGTCAGGCTGGTGGGAAATTTTCTCAGCCTCCTTTTAGCTCAGCAGTGCCAGAAGTTATAAAGGGGCAAGAAGGAATCGCTGCACTGTTGCAGAGAGGAGCTGGATATACATAAATACCTAGATCACACCCCCTCCACGAATCAGTTGATTTTATCCATCGAAGGCATTGCCCTGCCTTATTTTCATTCTCTCTTCCATTCTACTTTGGATATTTTCACTCTCCCCAGTCTTTTACTCCTTGCAGCTTTGCTGATAGCACCCATAGGCGAATGGGGGTATTTGACAGTCCATAGCTTTCCCTGAAAGATGAGATGACTATAATTAAGATTACTGCAAGATTAGCTGCAGAACTGGTTGACCTCCCCACATGAGAAGTGCAAGAATAATTAAGGTGCTGAACACACATTGCCCTCATTGACTCTTGGGAGAGGACTGGTGGTGTTGCACTTACTGACTTCTTTTATTAGCCTGCCATAAGACCAAGCACAAATCACCGTGGCAACATCAGAGATAAGATAGCAAAATGTTATGATGGCACAGGTTTCTGAAATGCATGGTCAGTGATATCCTATTTGTTATAGAAAACTTTTAAGGGTAATTTTTTTTCCAAAATAGGATTGATTCTTAACACTGCAATAACCCTCATGTTTACCTCCAGATATTTAACGATGTGAAAGGGGTAATTTGTATTGGTCAATACTGTTGTTGTTGTTATACACACAAATGTCTCATTCTTCTGTCAAGGAGTCAAAGTACCCTGTAGGCCTGTCCACCCATTTCAGCCTTACCATGGGAGAACTGTTAGGGTAAGAGTTAAAGCAGGCCTAAAGTCACTTGTGAGTTGTTCATCTTTAGTTTTATACTGCTGATGTCCAATACTTAGTTCACACCCCCAGTTATATTTACTATTCAGCAACCTCCAGCATGGTGCCTCTGGGTGCCATGTTGCCCACCAGTATGTTTCCTGTAAGGCCATTGTTCGATGTGCTGCAGTAGGAGATGTTTCAGAACCATCCAGGAGTTGTCCATTTGGAAAGAGCTGCCTCCCACCTATGATGCTTAACTTAGATTCTCCATATACTTTGTGGAATTTCCAGCCCTCTCGGCAGCCTCTTTGTTGTGGCAACCACTCAAAATTCCAAAACTGCCCAGAGATACCACAAGGTTGGGGATCCTGGATTTACATGAAACTGCTGGGGAAATTTGGAGTTCAATGTAATCAATATGTGGATGATACACAACTCCCTCCCTCCCTTTCCACCTGAATCAAGGAGTGCTGTTGAAGCACTGTTGTATCTAGACGTGGCTAAGTTTAGTATAAGAAGCTGTCTGTCCATGAGGTTGAGAGTTCGATCCCAGCAGCCGGCTCAAGGTTGACTCATCCTTCCTTCCGAGGTCGGTAAAATGAGTACCCAGCTTGCTGGGGGGTAAACGGTAATGACTGGGGTAAGGAATGGCAAACCACCCTGTATTGAGTCTGCCAAAACTCTAGAGGGCATCACCCCAAGGGTCACACATGACTTGGTGCTTGCACAGGGGATACCTTTACCTTTGCCAATACTTAGATTTTACTATTTACCTCTCAATTTCTAGCTCAGTTTCTTGGCACCCTAATAATGCCAAGGGCCAGAGTACTTGAAGGTCAACTCCCTTTGCTCATCAACTCAGCCCCCCCCCCCCTTCATCTTTCTCTGCATTCACAAGTGAGTCAGGTGGTCATGAAGGACAGGGCCTTTTCTGTTGTTCCTCCTGGCTTTGGCATGTCCTCTCCTTCTCCCTATAATGGCACAATCTTTCTATATTTTTGGGCACCAGACCAACTCTTTTGAAAAATTCAACTGGCTTTTAGTTAACTTGGTTAATTGTTGTTCTCCTTGATAGTTTTTATGCTTCTGTCACCATTGGTTTTATAAGTGCTGTTTTTGTTAACTTGCGTTTCTTGAGAATCATTTGTTTCTGGAATTATTTTTTGGCATGATTTTGTTTCATTGGGAACCACTCCAAGCACACTACTGTACAAAGGTAGTAAGTAAATATCTGAAATGCATAAAAGTCAACTTCATAACTATCTGTACAAGAGCCTTCTATCCTGATTCTGTTAGCACAGTAAGAAATATTCTTTTCTTATCTAGCCAGATATGAGAAGACCATTACCTATCAGTATTTTCTGGGAAGAAGAAATGGATTACAACCAGAGGCACATGCATGTTAGGGATATATGCCAACCCCTCATTAAGTGACAAGATAAATAAAAACAAAAATGACTCGCCCAACAAGAAAGGCACCAGGAATGTTGCACATGTTTGAATCCTCAAAGGCCTGGGCCTCAGGGCCCTGATCTAATGATAAACACGTGCTATGGTTGGCTGCTGTGTGCATGAGGAGTCTGGGTGATTCGCAGATCCAGAGCTACAGAGGTGCACAGCTCAAGACAAGCAGTCCATGGTCGGCATCACCATGTACTCAGGTGCAGGACAGGGCAAATTGGGGCAGGAGTGCACAGCAGAGGCCACATGTAGCCCACAGACACCAGTGGCACAGCCTGCAGCCCTGACCAATAATGTGGTGATTCAGCACTGGCATTTTCTGACTCCGTGCCCCCACTTGCCTGAAGCAGAGACCCACTCAGGGGTGTCCAGTCAGCTGGTTCTAGTTGACAGTGATGCTGTGCCACAAGAAATGGTTTTAGGAAATCTGCCATAGCACATGAACAGCTGGGAACTTTCCCCTTTAAAATTATTATTATTATTACGTTTATTTTCCTCCCTGTCTTGTAAGACTCAGGTCAGATTACAGTCGACATAAAAAGATATAAAACTGAAGTGCAAAAATAGAGACTTAAGATAAATTAAATTATCGGCAATAAACAGCAATTAGAACTAACTGCCCACTCTTTCTATCATGGGAAAGAGATAGCCACTGGAGTTGTTTCAGACAGGGAGGTAAGAGGGTCAGATATTTTCAGGCCTCAGTTAGGGTTGCCAGCTCTGGGATGGGAAATACCTGGAAACTTGGGGGTGGAGATTTGGGGTGGAGTGGGACCTCAGTGGAGTATAATGCCATGAGTCCACTCTCCAAAGCAGCCATGTACTAACAGAACCGATCTCTGTCACCGGGGGATGAGCTATAATTCCACGGAATCCCTACGTGGGGACTGGCAACCCTAGCCTCAACCACAGGCCTGGCAGAATAGCCTTGCGGAACTGTCTGAGGTTCCACTGATCTCAGTTGGCAGTGCATTCCACCAGGTTGGGGCCATGGCCAAAATGGCCCTGGCTCTGGTTGAGGCCAATCCGATCTCTTTAGAGATGAGGATCCTGACAAGAAAGCAGGGAGCCAGCTTCTGAACAGTTAAACCTATGACAGTTGAAGGGTCAAATCCGGTCTCTTTTCTCTGTACAAACCTAAGGCAACTTGAACCTTCAGTCTACAATGTACCTATAGAATGGTGATATTCATCTCATCTGTTTGAGTACTAATTGAGCCAAAGCTACAACATCTAAACTCCTGAAATTCCCAAGCCTGATGGTCTCATCATGTGGGTCTGGTGATGTCCTAATTTCACAAAATGGCCCACTTAGTTCCAGTCAAAAGCAGTTCTGGCCCATACAATGGTCTAAGTTGTGCACCCTTAGTTTAGGGTTTCATGACCCCTATTTTTATACACAGCCTTAACATGAGTTTTTTAATATTAGTTCTCAAGTTATATAACTTTTGAAAATGCAAGAGAAGAGGTTGGTATTCAGAACTCTTTACATTCCACACCTCATACAATTAATTTGTGATGGCTGTCCTGCATCACCTCCAACTCTGTGTATTTTTTTAATCATACAAACGACAGTCATAATTAGGTCACATGTATGCATTTTGCCTCCTGTGCATGTACCCCAGTGTTTGTGGGCACAGTGAATCAGACAAATGCTGTTAAGCAGGGGAACATGTCACACTTGCAAAAAGTACACTTTATTATGGAAAGATCCCTGTATTTGGGGAAGACAAAGCCCTGTCCAAGTATTCAGTTGAGCCCCAACTCCATTATACAAACACAAGCCTAGCATATAAACAGGACAGACGTGGAAGGGGTGGAGAGAAGGAGTTTACAGTTGTCACACCTGACATCTTTCACAATGACCTGTCAACTACTTGATTTATTTACTTCATTTTTACCACAACTTTCATCCCCAATGGGGTCCCAAAGTGACTTTCAAAACTCTTCCACTAACCCTCCCAAGACAGAAGTCAGCAAAGACAAACTGAAGCCCATTCCTTCTGCTCTGTGTTTACACACTGCATCGCTTTCAGGCTCTGCTCTAAACAAAGTGGGATCCTAAGAGAAAGATTTATTGGGAGTTTCAGATAAACTCCCCACTTTCTGACTGGGTTGAGAGGGAATTTCCACTCTAGAGAAAGCCCTTGAAATAGGAGCCAGAAATCTTTGTCTCACTTTTGCCAAGCCCAGTCTTAGCTGTGGAGAAGGAAGCATGTATGAGGCAAATTGTTTTCTTTTGTGTTTTCTGTATGCTTAATTTTCATCTTGTTTGATTTTCATGTTTATTTATTTAGGTGTTTATAACCCTATTTTCTGCCCAATGGCACTTTAAGGGGGTCAACGCTGTCCTTAGCTTCTCAAGTTAATTCTCACAACAGCCTGTGAGTGTTGGAACATGCAAGATCTGCAGTGTGCATGTTACGAAAGCATATAACAAATATCCTACAGGGGGCATTGGAGGAGATGTGCATTTATAGCATAGTTAGACTAGAAACCTCCTGGTGTTTTTCAAGGGCTTTTCTGCTTGCCATAAATATAGTGAAACGCTTACCTGGTAAAGGTGCTACATTTTTGGCGTTTTGCATGATGTCGCCAACCTCCAGTGCAGCAAGCCGCCTCTAGCTACATCCCCCATTTTAGAGCGTTAGCTGGGAAATCGCATAAAGTGGATTCCCCAACCTAAAAAACTCAAGCTACAGGAGAGCAACCAGCAGGCCACATGCTAAAGAAATGTATGGAGGCAAAGAATTGCTATCTCCTCCTTCCATGTCCTGCTTTCGCACCCGCCCCCCTCTTCCTTCTCCTGGGGTTTGGGTTTTTGTTTTTTGTTTTGTTTTTTAAGCAAACTGTCTGGAGCAATGAATAGGCATACAAGCGTGCATCAAAGGGGGAGAAAAGCCTCATGGTGCTTTGCCCTCTTTGCATACTTAACCTCCTCCTCAGCTGTGAGGAGGTTAAGCTGAGAGAGAGTAATTGGCTCTCCCAACAAGTTCCATGGTGTGGTGGGCAGTCCAACCTCAGTTTTTCAGGCCCTAGCCCAGCACTTTAGCCACACAGGTTCTCACATATTAGCTTATTTGTATGACCATGCAGGAAAACCTTCTTTTACTTTTTGTCTTTTGTGTTTGTGAGACTTAGCTGGGGCACACAGAGACAAAAATTTGCATGGACAGTGTGTTCAGAGGAACATGGGGCACAGCAGCAAGCTTATAACATATGTTGTTGTGCATGAAATCTCTACATGAAAGTACAGAAAAATTATCAGGAATGAGGCAGCCCTCACAGTTCTCTTCTTGCCTCCTTGGGTGTGTTAGTGGGTTTGTTTCTTGGGCATTACCCAAATCCAGACGAACAGAAGAAAGAGTTCTGGTTCAGTAGCAAGATTGAGGTCTTTATTCTGTAAGATCAACAATATTGCCCAAAATACAAGTTACTGCCCTATTAAAAACTAAACTCCACTCCTGGTTGTTAAAAGAAATTTGCAAGAGAGAGAGAGAGAGAGAGCTGCTGCTGCTACTGCTGCTCTGGAATATAAACAAAGTGCCCACAAAGACAGACAATCCCTTATATGTGCATGAAAGGGCTTGCTGGTCTAAGGCCAGTAACTGGAACCAATGGTCCCCTCACCAGTCATAGGTAGAGGTGAGGTTTTATTAACAGAGACATACATTTCAAAATTCAAAGACAAAAGCTGCTGGTCTCTTCAGCTGTACAAACAGCTGCTGTGGCAGGAAACACCCTAGAGGTATGTACCGTTCAGCTTTGTGTGCTCTTCATTGGCTCCTGGCCCAGGGGACCAACCGGAAGCTGACTTTTACCTTGAATGCCATCCAACTCACCATCTACCCAGTGGCTGTAAGACAGACATGGACTCACTGACGAAGATCAAGCAAAGCACTCGTTTCTAGCATCTATCATATGTTCCCCTCCCATTGCTCCAAAGTAGTTTAAGCAGCCCTCACCTGCCCAATTTGGTCTCCACAACAATCTTGTGAGGCAAGTCAGGCTGAGTGCCATTTATGTCTGTATTTACTTCATCTATACCCCACTTTTCTCCCCAGTGGGGACCCAGCGGGGTTTGCATCATTCTTTTTCCTCCATGTTATCCTCCCAGCTGCCCTGTGAGATAGGTTATGCTAAGTGTGTGACTCTGGCCCAAAGTCACCCAGCCTGATTTCATGGCAGTGTGGTGGGCTCCTGGGCACAAGTGGGGATTTGAGCCCAGTCTTTACCCAAAGTGGAAGCTCAGCAGAAAAGAGCTATTTTTAATCCTGGAGGACAAAGCAGGACAGTGTCAATCACATCACAGAGAACCGAAAGAGGCTGGGACATAGCAGAAATCAATAAGTACTTTGGAAAGCAGAGCTAAGAATAGAGCTGCCCCTTCTCCCCAGCTGTGTCTCTCTAACATCCTCCTGTGCTGCCGCTGGTGACAAGACTGCTGGGAAATGGTGCTGGGGAAACCACACTGCAAGGGCCGGGGGGGGGGGGGACACACCACAGGCCCAAGGAGGCGGGCACGTGGGTTTCATGTGATCTCTGGCTGGAGCAGGGGTACAAAGGAGGGGGCAGAGCTGTGGTGGCTGCCAGTGAGTCTTGCCAGCTCCAGGATATGGGGGAGGAGCTTGAGAGAAGCAGGGGTTTGGGGAGGGATCGTAGCAGGGTAAGATGCTATCTGCCAACGCAGCCATTTACTCTCAGGGAATGGTCCTGGTAACCTGGAGGTCGTGTAATAGCAGAAGATCCCTAGACGCCATCTGGAGGCTGGCAATCCTGCTCTCAGCAGCAAGGCTGGGGGAAAGCTCTACTGGCCGAAACTGGCAACCTGATTGTTTTTTTCACTTCTGTTCAGTTGGCAAGAGGAAAAGAAATCCAGGAGCTGGCCTGCTTATTTGCATGACAAATACCATGGCTTTTTTTTCTTTTGCAAATGAACCCTATCAGGGATTAGAAAAGAGATTTTCTTGAACAATTTAAGAGAGGCTGAAAATTTACTTATGCCTCACATGTGAAACCTTTCCAGCAGACAGACCGCCCAGCAGAGATGGGTAGGAAAGAAATAGTCTGGCTCTCTACTTCCCCCTGGTGTCCTTGCCATTGTAATTGAAGACAGGGGACTGCAATCCTTTCAGGTCCTGAACCTAATTTTAAACCCATCACAAAAGCTGCTTTTGTATTTTAATTTTACTGTAATATTGTCATACTTTAATATACCCAGACACAGCATGCCTTTCCTTTCTCCTTTTTCCTCATTCTCTCTTCTCCCCCCCCCCACTGATCTCGATCTTTTGCTCTCAAGAAGGTGGATGCCGCAGCACCTTCAGTGCCAGCTGCCTTGCACCACTGTGCTTGACCACTCAGTGCTGGAGAGGCAAACATTGGCATAAGAAGAACTGTCTGGTGTTGCATCTGGGTGTCCTCACTACCAGGCTGATAATCCTCCCGGGACTTTCTGCATCTGTCACATGTTTCCTGCTTGTGAGTCCCATTTTATTCCATAGGGCTTACTCCTGGGAATAAAGGTTACAGCCTAAAACTGTGGTTCCCAGTGTTTTCAGTATGGTAACCCACAAGTCTGAATTTACTTGCTCTATCCCAAGCTCTGTAGAGTTTTGATGCCCTAGGAAACTATGCCCTTGGCATTCATCTGGCTCAGCGTTCCATTTTCTACAACGGCTACTCAGTTGTTTTGGAGAAAGCAACAAACAACACACAAAGGGTTCAGCTGCCCCCTCTACAAACCACAACCTTTGCATATGGAAAGTGACACTCCAACCTTTGAGCCTCCATTTTCTTGTTCTTCCTCTAACACTCCCCCCCCATTCTAAAAAAAACTCACTCTAATAAACACCAGGACATATTTAACTTGATCAACATGTGCACACATTAAAGAAAAAATACCAACTAATGTATGACACAGAGGGTACTGTTTCCAGGGTCAGATCTTTGTTTCCAAACATGAAAGAGAACAATGGAAAGAGCAAAAGCAGCCTTTGGGGAAGACTCTCTCAGAGAAAAAGAACTGCTGTTTTTTTTGTATTCCACTTTTTACTACTCAAAGGAGTCTCAAAGTGGCTTACTATCAGCATCCTCTCCCCACAACAGACTCCCTGTGAAGTAGGTGAGGTGGAGAGAGCTCTTAGAGAATTGTGACTAGCCTAGGGTAGCTGGCTGCATGGGGAGGAGTGGGGAATCAAACCTGGTTCTCCAGATTAGAAGTCTGGTCACCTTAGCCACTTCACCAAGCCACTTTCAAAGGCTTTGCAATCATTTTGGGGTCCTGACCGACAGGCTGAGAAACACTTTAAGGCTCTTTAAAAAGCAGTATCTGATCAGTGCTGTTTACTAATGCTGGGAGAGAGAAGAGGAGAATTGCATCTGAAGACAGTCACACATCATTTCCACGTCAGCATTAGACAAAGCTCATTTTTCATACTGAGTGAACAGACTACATTCTCATATTGCAAACCAGGAAGAGAATTACCTCTAATGAGGATGAGGTAGAGGAAACTGGCTAACTAATAATGTGTAAAGGTTAGTGCTAGCCAAAGGAAGAGAAAGTGCAGAACATGCTCAAGGAAGTGGTTTCCTTTAGGAAGCTTGGGTTGGAATGAACCCAATGGTTGTTCTGCTTTATGAGTTTGACGTCCATAATCCTTGTGCAATCTGTGGTGTGCTCAGAAGTTCACTGAGTGTGATGCTTTCATTAAAACTGTTCCCTGGCCCTGGTGCCAACTGTTCTGTTTAATCAAAAATACTTGAAAGGAGTCCATAGGCTTCGAAACAGAAATGTTTATGGCTTGATTTTGAACTGGCAGGCACCAAGGCTGCAGCTGACCCAGAAATAACATCCTCCTAAAGCCGGGTGTGGGAGGTGCATTGTACACAGGTAGCATTCTAGGGAGTGTATTTTGTACATGGGCTAGTCTTTTTTATTATTATTGTTTCATGACTGGGTAAGCGTTGAAAAGTTCTTTGGCTAAATCCCTGGTTCAACTTGTAACAGAATGACCGATTATGCACAGCAGTGGCTGTGCTGGGCGGCTGCTGCTTTCTAGCAGCAGGGTAGTATGCCCCACCACTTCTGAGAACACCCAGGGGAAGGAATCCCCCAGCACATGCAGATTGCCCCGATGTTGCATGTAAACGCACAACGCCAGGGTTGGAAGAGCCTGCCGCACTGTGTGGCGGTGGCAGCAGTGGGGAGCAGGGGGTCACGGGGCCCCACCGCACAATGGCAGGAGAGCAGCATGCGGCTATCCCACCATCATGGAGGTGGGGGCCAGCTCCATGGAGCTGACCGGGGCATTTGGTGTCCCTGCAGGGACACCATCGGTTGGGAGAGGATTATGCACGGGGCTGGCCCGGCCTAGCCTCTGATGGAGACCGTGGGCCATCCAAGGGCCTGAGCCAGGTGAGGGTTGGGAGGGAGCCAGGATGGCATCAGCATCATGCATACTCGGGAATTTGCCTCACTGTCCTGCTGCCTTCCCGGACTTCCCGCCCCAGGCATAATTGGTCAATGTGTGTCTTCTTCTGGTTAGATATCTGATTTCTGCTGCACTGCGTGATCTAAAGAGGGAAGCCTAGACCCCCCGTGACACCACTAGGGACACTGGAACATGCTTGTAGTATTGGCATTGAGTGGCACTGGTGTTCGGTCTTCCAGGACACTGCATAGAACCAGTTACGTGGAAGAATAAACCATGATAAGACATTTCTAAAAACTGACAGGACCCATATGATTTTTGGGGAACTAGGTTTATTTTAAACTATAAACCTTTTCCTCAGTTACCAGGCGTTCTAAAGGTAGCAAGCGTATAGGCTTAGGGTTTGCTGCTGTGAGGTAAGTTTTGTGGTGAACAAATAGAACACAGAAATCACTGAGGCAGGAATTGTATATTAAGAACACAGTAGATTTATTGATTTACAAGTTGGTTTCAAAGAACAGATCAGTAGCACAGGTCTCCAGGTACACAAAGGGGAAACCTGTCGAAGGCACATTAATTAAAACTAGTTATGATTTCAGAGAATAGTTTGAAATTTCCTTCAGTGCTTTCAGGCACAAGCAGGCATTTACTGACTAGACTCTTGCCGGATTCCACCCACACAAGCCTGCCCTTTCCCAACAGTCAGGCTAAACGGTGCAAGGTCTGCTCATTACCAGAGATTGAGGAGGAAACCACTCTGCCACACTACCAGGTAGAGCAGGTCTGCACTTTACTTTGCTCTTTTGCTGAGCCAGGCCTGAGCTCTCGCTGCCCTCTCCCTGAACTCCCTCTGCAATGCTCCTTGAGGCAGACCTGAACTAAACGCCTGCTGTGCTTCCCTCCAACAGTCCATCCCCCTTCGGAAAGGTGTTCGGTTGTTTTTTCCTTTGTAGGGCAGGACTGCTTCCTGTTCATCGCATAAACTTGTACTTCATAAGTACAATCACATAAGCCTGTCCAACATGAGAAAATTAAATGCTGACTTTATAGTACAATGTTTCTTAGGCAAGTGTTTTTCTTTACGACCTTGTAAAACAAAAATGGTTGTTTCTAGTCAGTACCATAGATGTCCATGAAATTGGCAGCTTAGGAATTGGTTTAAGACCCTAACAAAACAGTAATAGTTTTCAACATGCAGGGATGTCTTGGATCATGAATGGCAACTTGTGTTTTCCCACAGGGGTCATTTATCAATATAGCATGTGCTAAAATTGTCTGAAACCATTTTGAATGTTAATGTCCACTTAATCTTTATTCTAATTGCTCATCCTTGAGGAATAAAAGATGGTGGTTTTTATACCCAACTTTTCACTGCTTGAAGGAGTCTCAAAGCAGCTTGCAATAACCATCCTCTTCCTTCCCCACAGCAAACACTATGTGAGGGAGGTGAGGCTGAGAGAGCTCTGAGATAAACTGCTCTGTGAGAACACATTCTAACAGGACTGTGACTAGCCCAAGGTCACCCAGCTGGCTGTACAAGGAGAAGTGGGGAATCAAACCCAGCTCACCGGATCAGAAGCAGCTGCTCTTATCCACTACACCAAGTAATAAAAGCTGTGGCAAAGAAGTAATGTTCCAAAGATTCCCTCTTTTCAAAGATGAAATTTCATGTAAATATCAGGCTTTGGCTCATGAAGTAAAACTGTGATCAGTTTAAGGGTGTGGGAATTTCTGTCACCATTTATAGCAGAACTTTGATTCAATATATCTTCTCACAACCCTGTGATCTGCACATGCCGGACTGTAGATGGCTGATGATTTCTAACTTTTCATGTGCTTCAATTCGGACACACCCAGGTGGCTGGGGTAGTTCCTGTGAACTGCAGGACCTTCTTGTTAAACTGTAACGTAGTTGACCTGTTAAACCAGCGACCTGTGTCTTTATTCTGAGAAAGCAGGAAAGGCTTCAGAAATGTGCTGTGCAGCTCATTTCCTCCCCCCTCCAAAAAAGTACCTCCTTAGGAGCAATTAAAATTAAAAGACAGCTTGGAGAAAATGGTGCCTGTTTTAAGTGTGCCACTTCAGGCAAGCATCCTGTGTTATCAATTCCCCCCCCCCCCATATAGTGCTTTAAAAAAATAGTGATTATGTTAGGTTGCTCCTATGCTGTAAAACAAAGAAGCTTTTTTTTGTTTTGTTTTGTTTTTTACTTTTTTGGTACTTTGGGGAAGTCCTGGGTGGCAGGTGGAAGTAGGTGGATGAAATTAACAACATCCATAGCCTCCCATCCTGAAACTGACCATGGCTGAATTTCTCTTCATGAAATTGACAAAGAACTTTCAATCTTGCTGGAGGAGGAAATGGGGAGGTGGTGTTTGTGCATGTGTGTTGTGCTTGTGTTACTTTGAAACTATGTTATAACATAATCCTGTTCTTTTTCTTTTAATACAGTGGGTAGTGGAGGGGAGCAGGAAGAGACACAACATTGGTCAGATCTCAAACTCCATTGTTTCGAGGTGGGAAACAGCAGAAGAAGCCAATGTGACTTTTGAGTTCCACTTTAGGTTACTGCAAATTCCCTCCCAAGGGAGGAGGGAAACTCATGTTTTCTCAGGATTCACAAAATGTGTGACATACAGGGAGCACAGTTGAGGCTGTGCCTGAATCAGGAGATTTTGGTGTGAAAGTAAGGAAATTCCATGGAGTTTTGTGGGTGCTGCTGCAAAGTTTTTAGTCACTGCAGAAATGGCCGAGCTATAGCTAGCCTGTTTAGCTTCCAAGATCTGATGAGTTTTGGGGAATATTTGGGCTGTCATTTCTAGCCTGTAAATTGTGTTATGAGACCTGTTTTAAACATCTAAACATTTTACACCATTTTTATGCTTTAGCCGGGTTTTAAGCTTGAGCTTTTAATAGATCTTTATGTTTTGGTTATTTGTTCTTGTATGTTTCTGTCATGTTTTACTTTGTAAACTACCTCAAGCTGGAATGTATCTGAATAAACAAATGAATTTTACTGATGCTGGTCTATGACTGTAAATAAATTAACTTGAACAATTTTTTTTTTTAAGTTGCCTATAGTTAAGGGAAATGTACTCACTCTTCCTGATTATTATTGGATCTGTCCACAGCTGAGTAGCGGCATTCAAACAAGCTTTTGAGCATTGCCCCTGAGATGAATTTCAGCTCAAATGAAATTGCAGCTGCCAGAATGAATGTCATGTAGGTATAGCCCAGAGCATTGCCTGAAGGATTTTATTTAATTTGTTTCCAAAATTGACAAACTTTCTTCCTGATTTAGAAATCTGGTGAAAGCATGAGGAAGTACTTTATTTTCAAGCTTTGCGTACTGTTGGCAGAGTAATTAACACAGCAAGGGTGCACAACCTGATTAAAGAGTAGATAAAAGTTGATTTAGGAATTAATATACTTGATAGGAAAGAGGAGAGACAGAGAGTTCCAAAATATTGTGTGTTGGCTTTCAGCGGGCGTTTCGCTATTTAGACCAATGTGCAGGAATTCCCTATGTCTTGAGCTGAGAGAGAGGGTAAGACTGAGTGTAGCACTTCTGAGAAGAAGGGGGAAATTGCCCTAAGTTGCAATCTGGGGACAGACAAGGAAGGCCATCTTCAGAGGAGAGAAGGTGCTGACCTCACTATCCTATTTGTCTTCTCTCTTCTTTTTTGTACACCATACATTGCCAACTGAGGCTTACCATATTGAGAAATGATGAACAAGAAGCCACTCAGGATTCTGCTACTTGTTCTTGTTGCATGCTTTTAAGAAATTCTGTGCTAAATAAACAAAAGGTGCAGCACATTCCAAACGTTCAGCCATGGTCTCACATACAAATTCAGTCAGAAGATATTTCACTGCCTCTTAGCACAGGGAATCACAAATGATGTGAGACAGCAGAAATCTTCAGAGAGATTTTTACCTAATAGTACCATTTTTGGAAGGACTGTGCAGCAACTAAAAGTATAGCAACACCACCATCTAATGGTAACTCTGGGAATGCACTGTCCCACTAGTTTGGGTTGCAGACAGTAATTCTCAGACTTGTTTGCTTGAGCAGTAAATTACCTGGCCACAGAGAGTTTGCCAGCTGCTTCTCTGCATGTGTTCCTTGCCTGCTTTCAATATGGCTTTCCTGCACAAGGGTTGTGTCTCTGTATCATGGGTAATTAGATTAGATCATTCAATTGAGAGTTGGTGTAGTGGTTAAGGGCAGTGGGCTCTAATTGTAGAACCAAGTTGGATTTGCCATTCCTCCTCCACATGCAACCAGCTGGGTAACCTTAGGCCAGTCACAGTTCTCTCAGAACTCTCCCAGCCTCATCTACCTCACATGATGCCTGTTGCGAGGAGGGGAAGTAGGCAATTGTAAACTGCTTTGAAACTCCTTTGCATAATAAGAAGTGAAACACACAAAACCAGCTCTTCTTCAATTGCTTCTAATTCAGAGATTAAGTTTGCTCATAACTAGGGTTGCTAACTGACCTAAAGAAAAATTTAATGGACGTTTAACACTTGTTGGGGTATCCCATCCTGCATCAAGAGAATGGTTCCCTGAACTTGCACAGTCAATTTCCCCTGTTGTGTGATTGATTTGTAACTCGCTTTCTGGTTCTAGGAGTCTTTTGCAAACCTGAGTTTGTAGGGGCATGTCTGCTGAATCTACACGTTCCCACTTTGTAGGTTTTAAAATTCACAGGTGGAGCCATGTTGAGAATTACTGATGTGTGGGAACTGGCAGCTGAAGCTTTTCACAGCACAGAGCTAAATAACATCACCGGATAGATAATTTATGATCAGGCCTGTGTTACAGGGACAGGTCATTTTTCTCCAGAGCAACTGGCAACCTTACTCAGAACTCTGACTCAGGCAGAAATGGGTAGGAGTCCCTGGAAGCAGTGAAAACTTACTCTTGAAGTAACTATTTGGGGAGGGGAGTGCCTCAGATTTTAACTCTGAAGCAAAGTGCAGCTTTCTGAATTTTAAGAAATCTTTTTAGATGATTCCAATTCTTCTCAAATGCAAACTCCATTCTCATTTCAACTTATCTGATGACAAGCTCCATTTAAGATAGTTGGACTTGCACACCTGAGACTGTTCTGAATGGTAATTTTTGTGATTCTAACCATTCTAACCAGTCTATCTACTCCAACTAATGCAATAACGCTTTCTTTTTTTAAAATGCACCATGCAGCACTGCTGTACTGCAGTGCAGTACTAAATATTTATTTCATCTTTTTTTAGGAAGATTCCTTGTAAGAAACTGAAATAAATGCTCCACACCACCCTGCAGTGTGGCAGAGCAGCGTGGGGTATTATTTTTTTATTTTAAAGGACGTAACAAAGCAATAACACCTTTTTAAAAAATGCCCCACGCGGAGGTGCCGCACTGCAGGTAGTCTATAAACATTTATTTAATTACTCTTCCATATTCCGTTCATGCCTAACCTTGCATTCTGGCCCAGTGTTATTTGCCTTTTGATTTCATGACTGCATCCACCACTTTGAGTGATCATAGAGCCAAAAAAGATGAAATCATCAGTACATTCAATGTTCTCGTTGTGAATCATGACTTTGGTGCTACTGCAGTAATCATCATGATCTTGGTCTTCTTAATATTTAGGTATAGTCCCATCTTTTCACTTTCTTCTTTTAGACTCTTTATCAGGGACTTCAGATCACACCCCAATTCAGCAAGGAGTGTTGTATCATCTGCATAGCAGAGATTATTGACGTTACGACCTCCAATTTTGACTCCGATAGTAGATTCTTCCAGATTAAACTTCCACATAAGTACCTCTGCATAAAGGTTAAAAAGAAAGGGTGATAAGTTACACCGTTGTCTCACTCCATGGCTGACTCTGAACCAATCAGTGTCTCCATACATTGTTCATACTGGGGCCTCCTGGTCGGTGTACAATGAACTGATGAGGTGGGTTAAGTGGGATGACACTCCCAATTCATTTAAGACAGGGGTAGTCAACCCGTGGTCCTCCAGATGTCCATAGACTACAATTACCATGAGCCCCTGCCAGTATTTGCTGGCAGCGGCTCATGGGAATTGTAGTCCATGAACATCTGGAGAACCACAGGTTGACTACCCCTGATGTAAGGCATCCCAAAGACTTCTTTTAAAAAACAGAAATAAATGTTCCACCTTGCCGTACAGCATGGCTCTGCCTCACCAACCTAGTTGCCTCGTGCGGGAGCAGAAATCTGGGGTGGATGGGACCAAAGGCTTCCCATGCAGTACTGGGAAGAAACAGAGCAACTACCCCTGGACCAAAAATCAGGGGCCAGTGTGGCATAACGTCCCCCAAGTGATAGACATCTGGGTGTCCTTGGGCCATTCATACATGCTCAGCATCACCTAATTCACAGGCTAGTCATGATGATATAATGGACGAGAGGAGAACAGTGAAAATTGCTTTAGTTCCTCATAGAACATTCCCTTGGCTGGCCAGCAATCCTGCCCCATCCCCCGAAAAACCCTTATCAAAATGTCACAACTGTTTTAACAGGGAATAGCAATATTAATCAGAATGTTGTACTGTTTGTTTTATTTTTATGTGCAGGAGCTTCTCCTTTTTCTCCTTCATAAATCTTAGTTCTGTTTTACTGTTTTACTGTTTCGCCTCCAGGCATCCAGAAATGATGACAGCGATGAAAGCTCAGTGTTGCCAAGAATCACATTACCCTTGATATATGGCAATGGACCATGATTTGGAAAGCTATCTCAAATGAGGAAGTGGTGCAAAGAATACACACAGTTTATTCCTGAAAGTTGAATCCTGGGACTTAGCACATGCATGGCATGGAAAGACTCTTAGAAGGGAATAACCTGAGCAAAGCCAATGTGAAACCTGGTAAGTCATGACATTTTTACATTCTATGCCTACCTTCATTTCCTTTATTATATATATCTTTAACCAGTCCTATTAAATAAAAGAGTAAGGCTACCTGGAGAGGAGTTAGGACGGGCCCTGTCCAAGATAAAAACTCAGAGGGCCCAATCAGGAGCCGCGAAGCGGCTCCTGATTGGGCCCTCCGAGTGTCCATCCAGAGCCAAGCAGCCATTGGGGAGGCGCGCAAAGTGCTTTCCTATTGGCCCCTCACCAGGACAGACCAAAATTCCATTCACCCAGCCCAGTCTGGCTGCCAGTCTGCCCCTGACCACCGCAGGGAGAGGAGGTCAGTAGGGCTGCCAAGGGGGATGAGAACAGAGGCTTGGACAGGCTGTGCCAGCCCTTTTCACCCCAAGGCTGCCCTAACTGTCATGTCCAACTGCAAATTGCCTCAGAACCCTGACAGAGCTGACAGGAGGCTGCAGAGTGCTCCCTCTCCCCCTCCCCCCCTTCAGGCCTGCTGCAAAGGAGCCTCTAACAGCCCCTGACTGAGGGGAGGGAGGCCTTTCCATGAGCAACGCAGGGGAGCCTTAGGGGCCTTCCTATTGAGGGGGGGGGCTTTCCCCCAGTTTCGAAAAAGTTCTGTGCGTTACCATTGTTGCGGTTTCAGCAAAGTCCCTCCCCCTGCTCTCTCCCCCGAACTTCTGGCGAAGCTATCGCCATTTTTTTTTCTCGGAGCAAACAGAGAGCAAAGAACCAGCGAGCCTTCATTCACCCAGCAAGGCTTCTCCAGCTACAGGCCCTCCACAGAGCTGCTTTAAAGCTCCCCTCAAGTCACCAAGCACAACACAGCCCCATTTGCAAGTTCCCTTTATTTTCAGCCGAAAATCGCACCTGTGCACGGGGGGGGGGGGATTTTTTTTCATTTGGGGAGCATGGCAACGATGAAACGGCAGCTCACATGCCAGCTGCCAGCTAGATGGGTCTCTATGTTAGGAGGAAGCAAGGAATCAAGGAATCAAGGCATATTTGTTGCAACGTGTGTTTTTCTTTTCTTTTTTTAAAAACTGTTCTTAAAGGGAAAGGGGCTTTCCCGGAGCATGGTAACAACCGCCCATTGGCTGCTCGTTTGATTGACGGCCAGGGGCGGGACAAAGCACAGGAAAAATCGCTTCCTTTCTAGCAATTTTTGGCGAGACTGGAAACCTGTGGGAAACTATTGAAACGCAACTGGATTCCACTACAAAGGCAAGTATGCGTTACGCCAAATTGCACTATTTTAAATTCCGTTATCTCTTTCTGTAAGCAATTTGCCACATTGATCCTTGTGCGGAATGGGCCTCAGTTGTTCTTCCCTGTTTGCAGGAGGGCTCCTTCAAAAGGTCCTGCGTAGATGAGTGAAGTCATTGCAGTAAAACATTTTGGCAGCATGACCAGCCCAAGGACTTTCTGGTATAGTGATTAAGAGCAGTGGCTTCTAATCTGGCAAGCCAGGTTTGATTCCCTGCTCCCTCACATGCAGCCAGCTGGGTGATCTTGGGCCCATCATAGCCCTGATCTTACTGTTCTGACCAAGCAGTCCTGTCTGAGCTCTCTCAGCCTCACATAGGGTGTCTCCCATGGGGAGAGGAAGGGAAGGCAATTGTGAATCCCTTTGAGACTCCTTCACGTAGTGAAAAGTGGGGTATAAAAGCTAACTCCTTCTTTAAAAAAAAAGCAGGCATATGTATAGCCAAGTGGACCAATGAATGTGCAGAGCCAGCAGAGGCCTGCTGTTCCTTTCCCCATAGGTAAATAGGGCTGAGGTAGGCTAGGTGAAAGAGCTACTGGCCTCCCAGTGGGGCCTCGAGATCTCCCAGAATTACAGGTGTTATCCAGACTGACATAGATCAGACTCCCCCCCCCAGAGAAAATGGCTACTTTAGAGAGTAGACTGTATATTATTATACCCCACTGAGATTCCTGTCTCCATGAACCTTGCCCTCCCCACACTCGAACACCTAAATCTCCAGGAATTTCCCAAACCAAAGTTGATAACCATCCCGGGCGAGTGGCTTCAATCACCCCAGTACACCAGTGGCACGGGAAGGGACCTGGGGCTGCTGCATATTGTGGCACACAGTACTGCCTGCCTGCCTGCCTGGCTGCCTGCCACCTGGGTGCCTAGACGTGGTGCCACTTGCTGTGCCCTCCTGCAGATAAGCACTATGCTGGAAAAGGCCAGCGGGTGGCACAGCAACAGCCTGAGTAAGTCATATGAGTTGTGTGGCAACAAGTTGCCCAGTGCTTGCTGCCAACCCTGGCCCTGATAGTCCTTCTTCAAAGGCCAAAAGATCCCTGGAAAGGCCCTGACTTTTACTGACCAAGACCTGATGGCTGCAATTCTGTTGGCCACTGAGGGCATTCGTTACTTAAAATGACAAGTGTTGCTTTTGGTGGTTTTAAGACCCTAATGTGTTTTTTGAATAACATTTCCCCACAAACCTGGTGTTTTTCTCAGATTTGTAGGAAGATTTCTCTTGTCTGTCCATGGCTCTCTTTTCTAAATTTAAGTACCCACGGAGTCATGATGATGATTAGATATATTAATGAAATTGGACCTAAGAGAGCTAGGATCAAGTCTACAATTAAATGTGAACGTTCACTGGCCTTAGTCCAGTTGATCTCCTTCAGCCAACCCTACCTTGCAAGACTGCTGTGAGGGTAATATGGAAGAAGGGAATACCAAGGATGCTGATCTGAGATTCTTGGGATGAAGGGTCGAAGAAAAATATTATTCACTCCATCACAGACACAGGTATAAGTACTACACACTGACATATAATGGAAGTGAATTTTGAGTCCATTTCCTTTGATTAAATCCAGACAACAGTGAGTTAGTTGCTTATTTTGATCTGGCTGTCCAAAGCACATTCATCCCATGTATCTTCTTTTGCTTAATTCACTGCCTTTTCCATCTGAGACACAGCTTAGACACAACTTTTCCTTTCTTAGTACATAAACTTCCACTTGTGCCAGCAAACATGCCTCTTGTGAATCATTGACACTTAGTTTTGTTTTCAATTGTCTTGCCTGTCTTTTAATTGTAGGCCCTTTGCGGGCAGGTCTGTTAATTGCTCAGAAAAAAATGTTTACTGTAAAGAGTTCTGGTATGCACTCATGCTTCTGTATTTGACTTCTAGTTCTTCCTCACAGCAGAGAGAAGGTAATAACCTATTAGCTCGGTTTAGTCATGCCTGGAGACGTGATGCTAATTGCAGCATCCACAATTCCCTTTGTACTGCTAAGCATTAGGAATTGCCTGGCAGTCTTTCAAGTGCAGCAGGTTCTGCAAGCTGTCCCTGCAGTTCTTTTTGGAGTGCCACCCACAAACCACTTGGAAAGCACACTTGCATTTCACTCAGCTCAGATCTACAAGGCGGCTAACATGCTTTTAAGTGCAGGAGTATTATCCGCAGCAGTCTGAAGATCACCACTTTGAACATAGCTGTAAATTCCATCTTAACAGATCAAAACTTCTAACGTACACAGTTCTTCCCTTTGTTATACGGGATGGAACTAAATGGTCTGTGGATTGTGGGGTTGCCACTGAAAACAACCACCTTGTCCCTTCTCTCCCTCCAAGGTTATTGGGTCATATGTTTCTCTGTATCATCATCATCATTATAATATTTATTACCCACCATTGCGAGCAAGCTGGCTCGCAGCGGGTTACAACATTAAACCCTTATAAGAAAATATAAAGCATGCACAACTAAAAACCATTCTAAGTCCAATGACAACCTTTCCCCCACCCCCATCTGTTCAACAATTCCCCTATTCTACTCCTCAGGAGAGAGGATGTAATAGGAGGAGAGCCTGATGTTGTCCCAGCTGATCTGAGGAGGGGCCCTTGATCTTATTGCCACCCAGCCTCAACCAAATGTCCAGTGAAAGAGCTCCGCCTTGCAGGACCTGTGGAGCAGCACATGCTCCGTCGGGGCCCTTTGTTTTTCCAGGAGCTCGTTACACCAGGTCGGGGTCATACCGAAAAGGCCCTGCCCCTGGTTGAGGCCAGGCATACTTCTTGTGGTCTGGGGACCACCAGCAGATTCGTACCCTCTGAGCGCAAGGCTCTGTGGGAGGTACAAGGTGCTTGTCACGTGCAGTGAACAATTGATGTAGCAAACAGCACTTTGGGAAACAAAGTGGTAAAAAGCAGACTAGAAGGCTATCCGCAGATAATTTGGTTTTTTTTTGTTGTTGTTTGTTTTTTTGCAAAGCAAGTTCCTGTAAATGACTGGTTTCTGAGCTTGGCCAGGGATGATTTGGTCTTTAGCCCATCTGTTCCTTGTATTTTTAATAAGGTCCACATAACCTTTTAAAAAACAAAACCCTGATTTGAAATAAGCTAATTAATAGCTTTATTTCTTCATTACTGTGCAATTATTTGATTAGTGGTTCAGCACAAAAGCACTTAGGTGGATTAATCCAATGTAACTGGTACTATTGCACTGAGCCAGTCTGATGCAATGGTATGGCTATCACATTGAGTGAAGTGGGTCTAGGGACCATGCCACTCCACATCTGGCCAATCTACATTGGATCCCAATCTATTTCCAAGCACAATTCAAGGTACTGGCATTGACCTTTGAAGTCCTATACGGTTTGGGACCGACACCTAAAAGGACCTCCTCCTCCTCCTCCTCCATTATGAAACTTCCTGACCAGTACCGTCATCTTTGAAGGCCCTACTTTGGATACCTCTGCCTTCTGATATTGGGTGATGGCAGCCTTGGTCATGGCCCCCAGTCTTAGGAACTCTCTCACCAGGGACTGCCCTGTTTCATCCCATTGCCCTCTTCTGTCAGCCGGTGAAGGCTTTCTCATTTCATTTACCTCAGCGCTGCATAGTGCTTTAATTGTAGTTTGTATTTTTTAAATTTTAACTCTGATTTTGCTTTAATTGTGTGTTTCTTGTTGGTTTTAATGGCTTTTAAGATATAGTTGTACTATGTGTATTTTTATCTGTTGGCTGTCTTGGTATAAGAGTGAAAAGGCAGGGCATATATTTTGGCCAATAAATAATTAAGCACCTAATGGCATTCTTAGAGCCAGCTGTGTTGTGCAGACCCAAATCAATACTCTTGTAGGAGAAAAATCTAAGAAGAAGCAGGTACAACCTGCTCCATATAGGAGGGAAGAGATAAATCAGCCCCTAAAGGCAATGTGAGGATTACTTAAGGATCTGGTATATCTAACAGCCGGTCAGATGATGTATGGAATGACACACAGTATAGCAGGATGGACCTGCTCCAGTTGTCTTACAAAAGCCACTATGCTCAGAATGCCAGACAATATCACTTTGTACATATACAAGCTTGAACACCTTTTTGTTGTTAAGTTGTTAGTGTTGTGTACATATAGTTTTGTACATAGTAACATTCATGACACAATACTTAAAGCCTAGCACAATATTTTTAAAAGCCCTCGTTTGTTATTATGAAATAATGGAGCAGTGAGGCCCTGCTCACTTGCCCTGAAGGAGCCTTCTGTTCAGAGATAAGTTCCCCAGGCCACAGAATGGGAAGGAAAGGGCTGCATCACCTTGTTTCTCCTCCTCCAAGTTTGACATGATTCCCTCAGAGCCTGGAGTTGTCAGCCACTGTTTCCTCTCCAGAGTGTTTCCTGAAACTTTCTTTTATTCCCTACTTTGGCTCTCCTCCTCCCTCGCCTAAGCCTTAAGGCCCCGTCCCATGGCCTCTGATGGCCATGGGGTGAGTTCAAGCCACTCCATCAGCTGTTTTCACATTAGCCTCTTCCCCTTATAATTAAAGACCTCTCCCCTATGTTGTTCATGCCCCCATGACCAGCCACCCCTCCCCCATGTTGCTCATGACTGTCTGCCTCCATTCTTTCATGGGTTTGATGTTTTGAACAGTAATGAGCATCCAAACGTAGGTAGATAATGGAACCTGAGTAGTAGCAACTTGTCTGGTGGTTGCTCCAAGGTTTGGTCCCAATGAATCCATCCTTAAAGGCCGAAACAGCCCTGGGCAGAGCCCCGTCCCATTTCCCTGCCTTTTACTGACAGAAACAGAGGCTTTAAGTGGCAATATTTTTGTGCCTGTCAAGCAGTGACCAGAGGGGACATTTGTTTCTTATAGGCACTTACTCCATTAGTCTGAGAAAGGGCATAACCCCCTCAGTGTTTTTATTTTATTTGTGTTTTTTGCTTTTAGATTTCAGATTTTTCTGTAAGCATGGGTCTTTTACAGGTTTGTAGAAAGATCTGTTTTGTCTGTTCGTAACTCCAGTTTGTGGATTTGGCCACATAATGGTTTGGAGTCAGTTACTCTGCTGGAACAAAGCCCCACATGATGGAAGGGAGTAATCTTATATATAAGCAAAGTGTTATCCATAAGTAATAGGTGTTTCAGTGGTAGAGTGTGCAGTCTGAATGCTGAAGAAGGCTCAAGGTTCACTCCTGGGCTTCTCTACTCTCAGGTATCAAGTGCTGAAAGGTACCTCTGGAGCACCTGGAGAGCTGCTGACACACTAGACAATGCCAAGTGGCTTGACTAGTATAGGCAAATTTGGTATATTCATGAGAACATGAGAAGGAGAGCAGGAAGAGATGGGTCAATAAAGATGAGGGTTATACTGGCTACCTTCCAGACTTTAAGAATGGAGGTAGATTTTAGAGACAGATGGCATAGTTTTGTCAGGAGATTTAGAAGTTCTAATTAAGAAAAAAAAACTGTTAATACAGTCTGGGCCTCGTGATTTGTCAGTTCTTCCCTTGTCTGTTAATTGTACGACCTCATCACTCATCATCCCAATCTGACTCAGGGCTTTTAACACTCCTCTTGAAATCGGTGGTTCTGGAATGAACAAGGACCTCCCATCTTCCACATCCTTTAGTTATCCTTTTACCCCTTGATAATCCAGTGTCCCCCACTGCTTCCGTGGCTGGATTTCTGCTTCTAATGTATTTGAAGAAATTTTTATTATTATGTTTCTTATAGTCCCTTTTTGCCTGTCTGATCGCTTACTTGCATTTTATCTGCCAAAGCCTGCCTGTGATCTGTTATTTACCTCACTCAGATTAGCCTTCCATAGCTTAAAGAAATCTTTCTTATCTTAATGATGGCAATGTGCTCTGCCAGTACTGACTAGTTGGTGATTCCCGGCCCTAGACAAGCATACTTGGCCTCAATCAGGGCCAAGTCCTTTTCGGTCCTGGCCCTGACCTGGTGGAATGAGCTCCCAGGTGAGCTGTGGGCCCTGCGGGAGCTTTCTGCATTCCGCAGGGCCTGCAAGATGGAGCTCTTCTGCCGGGTCTATGGTTGAGGCCAGGGCAGTGAGAAACATTATCACCCTCCCTTTTTTGGGGGGGGTGTCTTCTGAGTGCCCCTTCAAGTGCTAGTGCTATTATTTTCTAGCACTGGGCCATGTAACATCAATGGCCCCCTCCTAGCCCACATGATTAGATATTGCTAGGATGGTCGAGTTAGGTTTTGCCATCTGTGGTTTGTTTATTGTTGGATGTCCTGTCTTTAATGGGGTTTTATTGGGGTTTTTTATGAAGGACCATTGTAACCTGCCATGAACCGGCTTCAGGGGTAGTGGGGAATAAATCACATAATTAATTTTTTAAAATGTATCTAATTAGGACTGGGTTTGTTGTTAAATACATTTTTAAATAATAGAATCATAGAGTTAGAAGGGATATCCAGGGTCATCTAGTCCAACTACCTGCCCACTCACAGTGACCCGAATTTCATGGCAAAGTGATCTCTCCACCAAAAATCTCCAGAACCTAACCAGGATTCCAAAAATCCAGTAATGTGGACATTACTTCATTTTTTTTAATTTTGTAATCTTGTATAGATCACTAATTTGTTGTTTGTATATGGATGGAACAGTTTTTAATTTAAAAAATTTTTTAAACCCTTACCATTTATTGCTTCCATTACTTGGTTTCATACGTATTTGTACCTTTCCCAGCCTGTGGAATATATTGTTTCTCAACTTTCAAGATCATAGTTTTAAATAGTTTCCAAGCTTCCCTTTCCTTTCAGAAACTTCTTCACAACCCCCCTTATTTGAGAGAAGTTACCGCTTCTAAAGTTAAAGGTTGTTGTGTTAGTCTTTTGGGGCAAGTTCCTATTTAAATAAATGCTAAACTTAATAGCATTATGATCACTGTCCCCAACTGATGCTATCATGTTTACATCTCTCACCAGGTCTTGAGCTGTATTTAGGACCATGTCCTCCTGGTAGGTTTTGAGACCATGTGCTCCATGGCACAGTTATTGAGAGTATCTAGAAACTCAGTCTCTTCTCCTGACATGAACAAATATTGACCCAATCAATGTGTGAGTAGCTTAAATAATCTAATATGACAGCTATTTTGTTTAGCTGCTTACCAATTCTTTTGCTGTTTATAAATAATCCTCTAACAAACTCCTAGGTTTGATCTAAAACCTTTTCAGGTATAGATGTCAAGCTAATGTGTCAGTAATTACCTGGATCTTCCTTTTTTCTCTTCTTGAAAATGGGGATATTTCCCCACTCTAATCTTCTGTCAAGAGCCTCTTGTGGCACAGAGTGATAAGGCAGCAGACATGCAGTCTGAAAGCTTTGCCCATGAGGTTGGGAGTTCAATCCCAGCAGCCGGCTCAAGGTTGACTTCCATCCTTCTAAGGTCGGTAAAATGAGTACCCAGCTTGCTGGGGGGTAAACAGTAATGACTGGGGAAGGCACTGGCAAACCACCCCGTATTGAGTCTGCCATGAAAACGCTGGAGGGCGTCACCCCAAGGGTCAGACATGACTCGGTGCTTGCACAGGGGATACCTTTACCTTTACCTAATCTTCTGGCACCTCACCTGTTTTCCAAGAATTCTAAAAAAATAATAGACAGGCCTCAAAATTACATCAGCAAGTTCCTTTAGTACCTTTGGATGCAATTCATCTGGCTCTGAGAACTTATTTCATTTAAATAAAGCTAGATATTTATGGACCAACCCTCTGCCTATCCTAGACTGCAACTCCCTTCCCTCATCATGTGTGTGTGTGCGTGTGTGTGTGTTTTTTGCAAGGAAGAAAAAATTGAAGCAAAGTAGGAACTGAGCAGTTTAGCTCTCTGTTCATCATCTGTTAAAATTTAACTTTCCTCTCCTTGCAATGGGCCTACTACTTCCTTGTTCTTTTTCTTGCTCCAGACATAACCAAAGAACTCTTTGGTATTACATTGAGCATCTCTCACTAGCCTAAATTCATACTGAGTTTCAACTTTTCTAATGCTTTACTTATGAGAACTGATTATCTGTTAATATTCATCCTGATTATATGCCCCCCTTTCATTTTCTCAATTAATCTTTAAAAATTCTCAGACCGTTTCTGCACAAGGAATCTGCCCCTGGACAGCCTCTGGTTGCTGGAGAGTTTTAGAGCCCCCTCCACATGATATTATCTGCATCCCAAAGCTGTCCAGGGGCTGGCTCGCGTTTTTCCCAGATTTGCCTTGGGATGAGGGAAATTGCAAAAAGTGGATTTGCCACTTTTATTCTCATATCCCATCGGTGAGCAACCAGAGGCAAGCCCATATGAAGGAGTAAAGGTGCAATTATCTCTGTAGCATTGTCCCACCCTCCCCTCTCAATTTCCTGATCCAAGTAATTAAAAAAAATAGCGCAGTCTGCATTGCAGTGCGACCACAAAGCTGCATTGTCAAAGGTAAAATAAAATCTTCTGCAAAGTATCCATGGTCTTTTTTGGGATCAGGCAGGCAGAATACAGTCCCATTTCTGTTTTCTGGGGGTGGGGAATGAGCTGGCAAAGAGGGTGGGGGGTACAAGTGATCAAGTAGCCTTCTCCCGATCATCCAGGAATCTGAGCACTTTGTTTTTAAGCCAATCGTTTACAAAAAAAGACTTTTTGGGCTCCAGTTACCATGCCCAGCCTTCTCACAACTCAGGCAGGCAAAACAGAGTTCTATTTCTGTTTTCTAGAGGTGGGGAATGAACAGGGGAAGGCGGAACAGGTTAAAGCACCCTTCTCCTGAGCATCCAGGCGTGCATGCTGCTTGCTTTAAAGCCTACCTTTCACACACAAGCACTCTTTGAGCTCCAGTTACTATTTCCAACAACTCAAAAATCCACCCAGGCATAGAGTCCAAAACACCACAAATTCAAGAAAGGGTGGTGGGGGGGATGCTGTATCATTCTAGCGTTTCTCCATAGTAATGCGGAAGTGTTACATTTGGATTAAAATGCATCTGTGTTGTCGCATTACCACATAGCAACGCGGAAATCACCTTTTAAAAAATTTTAATTTGCAGGGGAGGGAGAGAAAGTTTCAGTCCATGGGAGAACTGCTGTGCTGTGATTGGTGGCTTGCTGTGATTGACAAGGCAAGGAACAGGAGGAGATGTTGCTTTAGGATGCTTAGGGCTAATCCTGCGTTGAGCAGGGGGTTGGACTAGATGGCCTGTATGGCCCCTTCCAACTCTATGATTCTATGGTTCGTTTTGCTTTCCCTTGCAGCCTTGTCAGGAAGCAGAAAGCTGCGATAGGGCAGAGGGGAAACACTGGAGTGGACTCTCATATGGAATACGGCAAATGCGAGATTTAGCATCCCGTGTTTGCAAGCAGGAGGCCACGCACATTTTACCCCTCCATGCAGAAATGTTTTCAAATCTTTAGAAAGCAATTTATGGAGCCACTGTGGCTTCTTTAAAGGTAAAGGTAAAGGTATCCCCTGTGCAAGCACCGGGTCATGTCTGACCCTTGGGGTGACGCCCTCTAGCGTTTTCATGGCAGACTCAATACGGGGTGGTTTGCCAGTGCCTTCCCCAGTCATTACCGTTTACCCCCCAGCAAGCTGGGTACTCATTTTACCGACCTCGGAAGGATGGAAGGCTGAGTCAACCTTGAGCCGGCTGCTGGGATCGAACTCCCAGCCTCATGGGCAAAGTTTTCAGACTGCATATCTGCTGCCTTACCACTCTGCGCCACAAGAGGCTCTTGTGGCTTCTTTAGGTTCTCCCATTTTCCCTTCTCATTGAAATTGTTTCTGATTGTGCCTTCAATATCTTGCTTTTAAGAAACCTCTTTGAACCCCCTGCTCTTTAAGTATTTCCAACTATGGGGTTCTACCCAGCATAACTTTAAGACTGTTTAGTTCTTCTCAAGTCCAACCTATATATCGGACTATGTACAACTTTTCCTCAAAGTCATAAAACTCTGTTGGGTTTCATGTCTGTTCTTACTTGCAAATTTATGGGCCCCTGAGTATGTGCTCCTCCCTGCATATCTCTAGTGTTTTTATCTCCAATTGTAAGCATCATACTACCTTTTCAGAGTTTGCCTTCCCTAGGTTGGCCCCTCCACCCCAAGAAATTGATGTCTACATCCCTGACATATATAATTATTTAGCCAGGCAAGAAACCAGCCTCAGTCATAATATGATTAAGTTGCTTAAAGAGAAACTAATTATTTCACATTCTTCCCTAAAATTATAACACTGTTGTTTTACAGGGAACAGACTTGCTTGTCAGCATTGTTCAGGGCTAAGAGGAAATGTTTGTAATTATAGAAAAAGACCTACTGCTCTTGTTTGACTTCAGACTTGTGTTAATTCTGCTTAGGTTAGCACTGTTAGTGACTAAAAGTCAAGGTCTTTAAATCAAGGAACAGGCCATATAATCCACAGCAGACATATATGTATGTAGACATGATCGTATGTCTAGTATAATTGTATTGTATTGTGTGTTTATATGTCTGCCTTGACCGGGAAAGTGCAGGCTAGTCCGATCATGTCAGATATCAGAAGCTAAAAATAGTTGGCCCTGGCTAGTACTTGGATGGGAGGCCTCCAAGGAATAGCAGGGTCATGATGTCGAGGCAAGCAGTGGCAAGCCACCTCTGAACGTCTCTTGCCTAGAAAACCCTATGGGGTCGCCATGCCGGTTGTGACTTGACTGCACTTTCCACCACCAACTAGAGATATTTACCTGAAAATCTGAAGAATGAATGCAACAAACGTGGTTGTAATTACATGTTTCAGTAATTAATTTAATTAATTACAAGTTTCATTGATATAGTAGGTGTGAGAACACGAATCTAAACGTATGTCCTCATTTAACACTGCCAGACTTCCCTAGCTTAGCGCAAAGACATCTAGCTTCCTCTCCGAGCAACCTCAGTGTATGCGTTTTATCTACTGCTGTTTGGTGTAGTGGTTAGGAGTGCGGACTTCTAATCTGGCATGCTGGGTTCGATTCCCCACTGCCCCACATGCAGCCAGCTGGGTGACCTTGGGCTCGCCACAGCACTGATAAAACTGTTCTGACCGGGCAGTGATATCAGCGCTCTCTCAGCCTCACCCACCCCACAGGGTGTCTGTTGTGGGGAGAGGAAAGGGAAGGCGAGTGTAAGCCGCTTTGAGCCTCCTTCGGGTAGGGAAAAGTGGCATATAAGAACCAACTCTTCTTCTTCTGCTGCTGCTGTTGTGGCTCCTTAAAGGACTATCAATTCCTCATAACAAACTCTCATACATCACTGTATATTATTCCCACCTCATTACTTGAATGAGCTAATTTATATTTTCTTTGGGATGACACATTCAACCCTTCTTGACTTTTCCCCAGGACTTAGTTTTTAAGGTGCTCTGCAACCTTTTGATACTAAGTGCCAAGAGTCTACTTCAATTTCATCTCTGGTGGAGCCCATTTCTTTTGTGCAGGGTCTCACAAAATGTGCTCCAGTACCTGATCATAATCCTTCCCAGCACCCATGATTCATCTACACTGAACTCCTAATTTCTACCTGTCAAGCTGACAGCATTTCTGAATAAGCTGCCTTGTATATCCTGACCTGTATAACCATGTCATTCCAAAGTGGCTATCATGGATCTCTCCTCTATTTTGTCTTCACAACAGGCTTGTGAGGTAGTTTAGGATGAAAGTGTGTGACTGGTCCAATACTTTGTTGGCTTTAAAGGTGCCACTGGACTCCAAATTTCTTCTGGCCCAAGGTAAATGAGCAATCTTTCACAAGAGAATAGGGATTTGAACCTGAGACACCCAGATCCTAGTCCAACACACTAACCACTATTCCTGCCTAGCAAATCCAGAATTTCCTTCTGGACTCCAAGACCACAGTCTCTAGCATCATTAGTACAGACATGCACCATGGCTGGATCCTCCACTGCACCTACAAGACTCTCTAGACTGCAAGTAATGTCTTCAACCTTCACCCTGGCTGGGCTGCTAAGATGTAGTCAAACTGCTCTTCAGAGACCTTACTGTGTACGTACCTAAGGGGAGAATCTCCCACTACCCAGAGCCCCCCCCCCCAGAACCCCAGAAAGGCATGAGAGGATACTGATCTGAATCATCACTCCTCAGCCTGATGCCTCCTATCTAGGATTGTCAATCTCCAGGTAGGGTAAGATTTACAACTGGTCTCCAGGCCACTGAAATAAATGTGGAGACATGACAAAGGTTTGAACATAACTCTGTTTTTCAGTTTGAAATAGGCATCAGAGCACTAAATAGGCATCGGGATGCAGCTTGGTGTAGTGGTTAGGAGTGCAAACTTCTAATCTGGTGAGCTGGGTTTTATTCTCCACTTCTTCACATGCAGCCAGCTGGGTGACTTTTGGCTCACCACAGCACTGATAAAGGTGTTCTGACCAAACAGTAATATCAGGGCTCTCTCAGCCTCACCCACCTCAGAGGGTGTCTGTTGTGGGGAGGGGAAAGGGAAGGTGATTGTAAGCCGCTTTGAGACTCCTTCGGGTAGAGAAAAGTGGCATATAAGAACCAATTCTTCTTCTTTTACATGAAATCCGGAAATGTGAATCTAAGGAGAAAATTTAGTCATTATCCTTGATTACTATCTAAGTGCCACAAATGAAACCAAGCTAGCAATTATGTTTTGGCAAAGATTATGAAACCAAGAGGAAATGAGAAAGATCCTCATAGTCTGGAAGTATCTTTAACCTGTGCCAGTAAGAAATATTACTTTGAATCTTGTGTTTTTAATAAGTGTTTCAGCATGAACAACCTTTATACTAATCCTTTTTCCCTGGAAATTGGTTTTGCCTAATTAGAAAAAAAGGAGGTTTTAAGTTTGCAATGGTAAAAGATAATCACTAGTTTGTACTTTGATGTTTTTAATCAGTGTGAGACTGGGATTCTGGAAGAATAATAGATTACACAAAAGAACTGCACAACACATATGTGAAATGAGGAGAGAAAAATTCCACACACCAGGAAACATTCTCACATTTTTCTTAGTGATGCCTCTGCTACATGTCCAGAAATCATATTCATTTCCCTCTTGAACTTGGGCAGGCTGGGCCCCCAGCCAGCTTAGTGTGAAGAGAGAATCAGTAGTTCCACTTTCTTTCTTCTACTAAAAGGATCATTACAGTTATTTCAGGCAAAAACATCATGTAAGAGTGGTAGCTTTGGTTACCAAGCAACCATTTCTACATGGATTTCCCAGGTTCCTTCTTTAGAAACAAGTGTGATACTAGTTTAGCCTAAAACATCAGCTAAAACTTGCAACTTTCTTTCCCAACCCCTCTCTTTCAGCCATTGTTGTTACATACAAAGATTTAATATTGGTCTTGAACGATCGGCTATTCCTTCTTGCATGGGTAAATAATCCTATGTACTTACACTTGCTTCCCATTAAAACTTACCTTCAAAGATACAGAGACTGAGTCCATTCCTGAAATATAGGATACCACTGTTCAAGAGAGTCATGCCCTCATCTGACATGTTGGAGAAGGTCTGAAGAATGAGAGAGGTTGAAGGCATTTCTGGGGTTTAGTTCAGTGGTCCCCAACCCCCGGTCCGGGGACCGGGACCAGTTCGTGGATCAGTCGATATCAGGCTGCGGCTCTTCCTCGTCCTCCTCCCTGGCTGCTGCCTCGGGGGTTGTCCTGCCACTCTGCCGCCAGCTCACCTTTGGTGCTCTCCGGTGGCCGCCATGGTTGGGGCTCCTCCTCAGTGTGGCACTGCGCAGCTGCTGCTGGCAGTACCCTCCAGCAGGCAGCAGGAAGTCAGGGGTGCCAGGGGGAAAGCAAGTGGAGCAGGGGCTCAGGTGGCAGCAGCAGCATCCCTCAGCAAAAGACTACCCCCCCACCCCAGGCCTCAGTAAAATTGTCAAGCATTGACTGGTCCCCAGTGATAAAAAGGTTGGGGACCACTGGTTTAGTTGATTCCTCCTGTTGATTGCTCTCACAGTTCTCCAAATAGGTTAGAAAACATTTCATATCAGTTATCTATCACATCTAAGCTAATACGTTTATGGGTGTGTACATGTGACTAACCAGGAAAGGGGAAACTAGGGGCCATTCCGCACCGGGATCCATGTTGCAAATTGTTTGCGGAACGAAAAATCGCCATTTTAAATGGTGGAATTCGTCGTTATGCATCCCTGCCTTTGTAGTGAAATCCAGTTGCGTTTCTATCGTTTCCCACAGGGTTCCGGTCTCAGCAAAAATCGCTAGCCAGGAAGTGCTATTGCTGAGCTGTGTCCCGCCCCTGGCCGTCAAGCAGCCAATGGGCGGCCGTTATCATGCTCCCAAACAGCCCCTTTCCCTTTAAGGAAGGTTTTTCTTTTTTAAAAAAAAACAACACACCCGTTGCAACGAGAGACCCATCCAGCTAGCAGGTGGTGTTTGAGCTGCCGTTTCATCGTTGCCACGCTCCCCCCGAGTGAAACCCCCCCCCCTCACAGGCGCGATTTCCTGCCAAAAACAGTGTGAAAAATAAAGGGAAAATAAACCAGCAAACAGTCCTCTGTGTTGCTTGTGCTTGGTGACTTTAAACAGAGGGACTGCAGCCGGGGAAGCCTCACTGGGTAAACGAAGGCTTGCCGGTGCGTTCATCTCCGCTTGCTCGGAGAAAAAAAATGGCGATCACTTTGCCGGAAGATCAGAGGAGAGAGCCAGGGGGAGGGACTTTGCAGAAACCGCAACAATGGTAACGCACAGAACTTTCCCGCTAGTGTTGCAGATTGGTTGCAGGAGTGTAGCGCTTTCCGGAGGGTGAGTCCACTTTTTGGGATTTCCCTAAAAGCGCTACAACGAAGCGCTTTTTGCGGATCGGTTTCAGGAGTGTTGCAGATTGTCAACGACGTTGTGCATAATGGCAAAACTGTAGCGATTTCAATTAGTAACCATTGTGCTATTTTTGGAACTGCTATTGTTGTCAAATATGCTTTGATAAGAAAATCACCATGAAAGAATGTATGAAGCTGAATCAAACTATTGGCCTGGTTCCTCTAAGGGTGGCCAAACTGTGGCTCTCCAGATGCCCATGTCCAGCATTCTGCTGGCAGGGACTCATGGGAATTGTAGTCCATAGACATCTTGGAGAGCCACAGTTTGGCCACCCCTTCTCTAGACTCTCAAGTAGATGTTTTTTAGTTCAGCAGCTACCTAAATCATTCAAGTGGGAATACTGAGAACGAATGATGGGGACTTCAGTGACTGAAATAGATGCTCTGCTACTGATGAGCCAGGGCCCCTTCAAGAATACTGAATCATGGGTTCAGTAATGACAAAAAGACAAATCTGCAATAGCTCTCTCTTTTAATCTGCAATTAGCAAACACTGAACACAGAATAACCGTAACCCCCTGGAATTTATATCGAGTTTGAGCCATCCTGATTAGTCCTTAACAGATGCCTCAGATTGGTCCATGAAAGTGTCCCAAGTGTCTATTGATGCTTCTAATTTATTAATTGCTTTTAATTGATAATGTATTCTTAATATTGAATGCTTTTATTGTTTTAACTATGGATAATTATGTATGTACACTGCCCTGAGTCAGTCTCGGAAGGGCAGTCTAGAACTTTAATTAATTAGTTACTTAATTCATAATTCATTAAAGCAAGACAAGTGGCTCACAATAAATGTCTAAAACTAGAAAGTGATAATAAAAGCAACCAGCATCATACCATAACAATGTAATATTAGTATCATTAAGATGAGGTAGGGATTGTAAAACCAGTTTGTCAGCTTAAAAGAACAGCAATGTTGTTTAAACAAACGTTCTCTGAAAGTGAATAACTTTTTAAACATTTCACCTTCTAAAGGTCTACAGAAAGGTAGGCAGACAAAACTTCATGGTCATGCTTCCATTTTCCCCTTGCACTGAAGTAGACCAGAACTGTAAGTAGTAGTCAAGCTTGTATTTCTTCACAAGAATACAGATTATAAGCAGCCTGAGATGTCAATTCTTATGGTTATGAAAACAATGCTGCTGAGTTTTGTAAAGTTACATTGGTAGCCACTGCTACAGCAAAAGCATCTTATCTTCGGCCATGCAATGAAGCTGTGTGCATGCAAGAAAATATTCTTAAAGGACATATTCATTTTAAAAGGCATCCTGTTCAATGGAGTGTTGTTGTTGTTGTTGTTGTTGTTGTTGTCATTTCGATTTGTATGACCGCCACTCTCAGAGAACCGGCTCACAGCGGTTTACCGTGTTTCAGATACAAATCAATACATTAAAACCATTAAAATTCCCCATTAACACCCCCCCCATAAAATAATAACTCACTTACAGTGATGGCGATTTAATAAATGACAATTGTTCCTAAACAGGCCCACTGGATGGGCAAAAAGGCAAGCAGATGGACAATTAGGCATAGGATGGAACAATCTGGGGGACCAGGCCAGTCTAATACTGGCCTCTGTCCCCAGGGGAGAGGGGCCCGATCTTAGCCCCCGGGCCACCACCCAGCCTCAGACAAATGCCTGGCAGAAGAGCTCCATTTTGCAGGCCGTGTGGAACTCCAAGAGCTCCAACAGGGCCCGCAGCTCTTCAGAGAGCTCATTCCACCAGGTAGGGGCCAGGACTGAAAAGACTCTGCCCCTTGTTGAGGCCAGGCGTGCCTCCTGGGGTCCTGGGATCATCATCAGATTCTTATCCACAGAGTGAAGTGCCCTGCAAGAGGCATAAGGAAGTAGGCGGTCCCTCAAGTATGCAGGACCCAAGCCATGTATAGCCTTGAAGGTTAATACCAAAACCTCGAACCTGATCTGGAAATGTTGAAGAGTTACTATTAGAGTGATGTATGACTCATTCCCTCACATTTTGTGATTGGTTCCATCTTTTATGGTAGCCATTTTATGTTTGTACTTACCATCCTGTGCCAGAAATCCAAAGGATTTTTTAGAGTTGGGGACCCATTTTAGAGCTGTATATTGTTATAACTTTTATACCAAGTAGTGATAGTAACTTGGCATCTCTCCATTTATTGATTCTCCCCAATGGGAACTGAACATCCACCCCTTCTCCATACCATCCTCACAACAACCTGGCAGGGAGGAAGTGACAGTCCCAAGGTCACCCAGCAAGCTTCCAAGGAAGTCAGGATGTGAAACAGGGCCTCTCAGATCCTAGCCCAGTGCTCTAAGCAGAATACCATGCAGGTTCTACTCATGATTAGAAGTTCCATGAAGACAAGCAGACCCAAAGTCCTTGTAGTACTCTCGCTGGCTAAAAACACCTCTTACACTAATATATTTTGCAGTACATGATTTTGTAACCACCCCTCTTAACCCCATTTTTGGGAAGTAAGGAGGAGCTCAATGAATGCCACAATTAGAGGCAAGAGTATGGGTATTGTGACCTGTGTTTTTGGTTATTTCTCTTTAGGGATTACTGAGCTGAGGGGCTTCCCTGGTACTTAAATTTTGACTAACGACAATATTTGAGACCAGAAATTATTACTTTCTTTCACTGCCATTCTAAGCATAGCTTTTTGAAGCTAAATCCCACTGGAGTTTCTCCTATGCTGAAATGTGCAAACTGGGAACAGATGTAGGCCTGGGAATCCTCTGGAATTACACGTTATATGCAGAGATTATTTCCCCTGGAGAAAATGGATGCTTAGGCAGGGGTAGTCAAACTGCGGCCCTCCAGATGTCCATGGACTACAATTCCCAGAAGCCCCTGCCAGCATTCGCTGGCTGGGGCTTCTGGAAATTGTAGTCCATGGACATCTGGAGGGCCGCAATCTGACTACCCCTGCTTAGGAGGGTGGACTCTTGGGCATTATACCCCACTGTCCCACTCAGGTTCCATCCCTGAATCCCTAGGAGTTTCCCAGCTTGGATCTGGCAGTCCCACACCCACCCCACCTGCCAGTGTCCCAGGGGAGTGTGGCAACACTAAACAGATGTGATTTCACAAATCCGTTTTTCACAAATCTGAATTTGGTTGTAATGACTATCTGCCCATTCTCCTTTATTCCTATGTTTTCCGCATAATCACCATTTTTATTTATGAATGGCTCATCCTGAGGTTCATTTAATTTTCCAGACACTGTTATTGTCCTTGCTCATGGTAAGTAATGCAACTTCAGAAGCAGACCACAGACAGACATATGCCAAACCCCCCAGTAACTATATTTAGACCTTTAGTTTTTACAAAGTATAATCTGGCATTGATTTCCATTTATTTATATCCCATGCTTCCTCCGAGGAGCTAAAGGCAGTACATGTGGTTCTCCTCCCACTGTTTTATCCTCACAACATCAACCCTGTAAAGTAGGTTAGTCTGAGACAGATAAACTGGTCCAGGGTCATCCACTAAGTCAGTGGTGCCCAACCCCCGGTCTGTGGATCAGTCGGTACCTTGCTGCGGCTCCTCCTCGTCCTCCTCCCTGACTGCTGCCTCGGGAGCTGCCCTGCCAATTTGCTGCTGGCTCACCTTTGGTGCTCTCCAATGGCCGCCATGGCCGGGGCTCCACCTCGGCGTGGCACTGAGCAGCTGCTGCTGGCAGCACCCCCCAGTGGGCGGCAGGAAGTCAGGGATGCCGGCGGGAAAGCAAGTGGAGCAGGAGCTCAGGCAGCGGCAACATCCCTTGGCAAAAGACTACCCGTTCCCCTGGGCTTCAGTAAAATTGTCAAGCGTTGACCAGTCCCCAGTGATAAAAAAGTTGGGGACCACTACACTAAGTACAACTATTCATGCTATTTAGGAAGATGCCAATACGCACATACATGAAGTTGTGAAAGTATCCAGTTATCAGTATGACAAGCATATTCATTATCTACAACATCAAAAGTGTAGATCTATGATAGGAGACTTTTGCATAGTTTACATATGGACATTAGTTGATTCCAGATCAAAATTATTGATAATCTGGCAATGATGGAGAGACTACTATTTGACCATGTAGGTTCAGTCTCCAGTACCAGACAAAATACAATGATGTGTCCAATATAAAAATGGAGCCATTATTTATGCTTTTTATCTTGATGTTGCATCATGCAGCATACACATTCTAGGGGAAATTTCTTCACAGTTTGCAAGTACCTCATGCATTGTGGAAACTAATCAGATATGGACCTATTCTATTTCAGGATAACATGAGACCATTTTAAGTCCCATCTATAAACAACTATAACAATATTTTAATTTTATCACATACTATATATACATACAGTAAATAGCCCTTTTCAGTTGTGTTTGTTGTCCACTGATATAGGAAAAGGCACTACACAAAATTCATCTGTACAATCACTGTTTTGTCTAAGAAAACAAGATGTGGATTTTCAGCCTTGGTATATATATTGTTTCTTTCAATTATTTGAAGGCTGAAAATTTAGAGAAAATGGTGACCACATATATCAGGATGATCATGACAGGCTGGAAAACTGGGCAAAAATGAATAAAATTAATTTAAAGTTCAATGTAAAGTTCTGCATTTAGGTAGGAAAATCAAATGCATCGTTATAGGATGGGGGAGACTTGTCTTGGCAGTAGTATATGCGAAAAGGATCTAGGGGTCTTAGTAGACCATTCACTGAATATGAGTCAACAGTGTGACTTAGTGGCTAAAATGGCAAATAGGATTTTGGACTGCATTAAAAGTAGTGTCCAGACCACACAAGATGATGGTACCGCTTTACTCAACTCTGGTTAGACATCACTTAGAATACTATATTCAGTTCTGGGCACCACAATTGAAGGATAAAGACAAACTGGAGCACATCCATAGGAGGGCAATGAAAATGGTGAGGGGTTTGGAGACTGAGATGTATGAGGAAAGGTTGAGAGAACTTGGTCTGTTTAGCCTGGAGAGAAGATAACTAAGAAGGTGATAATGACAGCCATCTTCAAATACTTGAAGGGCTGTCACATTGAGGATGGAGCAGAGTTGTTATCTGTTGCCCCAGAACATCCAGAAGTTCCTGTGGAACAGGCTTCCTCGGGAGGTGATGGGTTCCCCTTCCTTGGAAGTTTTTAAGCAGAGGCTAGATAGCCACCTCACAGAAATGCTTATTGTGTGAATTTAGGCAGATTGTAAGTGGCTAGGCAAAAGGGACTGTGTCCATGCATGGCTCTTGTGTCCCTTCCTTGCATGCCCAGGGAAATGCTGATCACTACTTTGGAGTCAGGAAGTGAATTTGCTCCAAGCCAGATTGGCCATGGATTCTGGTTTGGGAGAGGGGGGTGCATCATCTGGGCACAGAATTGGGGTCACTGTAGGTAGGCAGATAGTTCTGAATTTTCTGCATTCTGCAGGAGATTGATGACCCTTGAGACCCCTTTCAACTCTATGATTTTATGTGCTCAAACATGAATGAAAAGGTAAAAGGGTAATTCCTGCTTTGTACCTGCAATAATTTTAATGAGGGGAAGAAAGGTTAGAACCATATGCAATTCTAGAGTTGTGATTTCAGTTCCTGATTCTATAAGAATATAACGAAGTATTCTACTTAACACAGTTATAGCAACACCTTTTCTATCGAGAATTCAATTGTTTGTCTGTTTATAAAAACTACCTGAGAGTCATGTCCCAATTTTTGCTGAGCTCTCTGCTATCCTTGTATAAGTACTAATCTGAAGTCATTCATAAAAGTTGACCTGTTTTCTGATGGTATTAGTAAACCTTCTTCTAGAATTGACTGTCAGTTCAGATTATGAAACTTGTAATCCAAAAAATCTCAATACAAGACTATATATATATATGATATGTTTATATGATCTAAGTTCTAATTCCAGGTGGTACGTACATTGGCATGATTGCATAGCATGCTTTAAAGATGTGATGAATCAGCTGCAAAATATCTTAAAGTGATGTTGCCTTATACTGGATGAGACCATTGGTCAATCAAAGTCATTATTGTCTATTCAGATTGACAACAGCTCTCCAGGTCCTCCAAATCACCCATTACATGATCCTTTTAATTGGAGATGGTGGGGGTTGAACTGCATGCAAAGAAGATGCTTTACCATTGAGAAACAACCCCTCCCCAAGGGCTTTGGAAAAGGTGAGGAAGGATAGTTATATGTGAATAAGTACAAAAAGAAAGAGCCTTGCCTTAAGACATTTAAAATCTAAAACCTGACACAACAGAGACAATAAATGGTGGGTAAGAAAGTGAATGGACAAAAAGAGGAAGAATATGCATTCATTTCAGCTAGATTCAGCAGGGGTTGGAGGGTAACCAAATACTTCACAGAAAATGTGGGTTTTGGAAAAATAAGTGGTTTAACTCATTAGCAGTTTGTCATATTACAAATTCTTAGTTGGTGTACAGCGACCTACTAGAAGGGAGGACACGGGTTTAGAGCAATGTTTTTGTTTAAAACATTAATAATTTTTATTGTTAAAAGGTTTAGCAAACTTTCATACTAATGTAGAGTCTATTTAGCAAAGACAAATTACTCATTCGTTTTAGTATTCTAGTTCAATTTTCACCTGCCCTGCCCAGCACCCTAGAGGTTGATCTAAATTACAAATTATAATTGAGGTGAGAGGACTTTTCATAGGAGTTTTTGTGCAATGCACACTGGTTTCAAAGCACACAAAAGGAAGATCAACAGAATCAGCTGCACTTAATTTGACCACCATGAGAATATAAATAGCAAAAATCTCAAGGTGAGGGCAGCCACAGAAGATATTTCTCAGAATCACCTATACCACACACCATTCCTACCTGTTATACAAAGAGAAGACTCTCCTCATCTCTTGGGAGCTTAGAAACTGCAGCTCCCCAGTAAACATCCTGCAAGCAAAGGACTGTCCTTGGTGCTCTCCCCCCACGCCTGCCTGCCTGGAACAAACAAGACTGTTAAAAGCCGTATTTGGCGCCATTCCATAAGCCACTCACTCTGCAGAAGTCCCACCACAATAAGTGGCATTGCTCCAGAGAAAGTGGTTTATTGATTGAAACTATAGGTCTACTGGCTGCATTTTTCAAATGTCCTTTGTAGTCAAGTAACTACAGACACAAATATTTCAATCCCCAGGGCATTAGTTTCAGCATTTTTAAAAAAGCTGTTGTTTTCTAAGGACTAATTTTGTTTCTAATGTAACAAAAAGCTTGTGTTGATTAGAAAACAGTGTACAGAACTGGGGGCGATCCTCTGCAGTAGCATGTTTTGTTTGTTTAGTTTTGTATTTACTCCTTGTAAAATTGCACAGAAGGAAAGAGGTCCATTGATTTTTACTGAGCAGGGGGTCATACTGGGTAAAACAAGGACATCAACTATTTAACCTAAGCCAAAAGGAACAATTTGTATTCAGTCTTGAACCTCCAGTGACATATGTCTTTAATTGTTTTGCCGAGGCTCTGTGACAGCAAGTACAAAGTCCAATTATGATAAGAAGTACAGCCCTATTGAGTAAAGCTTATTATGCCTTCTAGAGTATGATCACTATTAGTAATTACTGAACAACAAATACCCTTGTGGAACCAGTTTTAGTGCAAGCTTCATGAGCTGTCTCCATGAGTATCTCAAGTATTTAAATCCAAACATAAATACTTACCGTATTTGCCAGCGTATAAGACGACTGGGCGTATAAGACGACCCCCCCAACATTTCCACTCAAAATATAGAGTTTGTTACATTACATTACAGTACTATGGGCCACTATGGGCAGCTATGTCTATCCCAACTGAAGTGCACCCGGCGTATAGGACGACCCCCACTTGGAGGCATGTTTTTCAGGGGGGAAAAGTAGTCTTATACGCCAGCAAATACTGTATTTAATACAAGCCTGCTGTTTTACATTTGTATTCTCCCAGAAAAGAGGAAATAGCGGAATTTGTGAATGCAGTGTAAGTTGTATTTGTGCCAGAGCAAATTTATCTGACCTGTTTCCATGTCTTAATTATTTCACTTCGGAGTAAGGGATCATTAAGAGCACAATCCACTGGATAGTTCTCCTGGGCAAGTCCCATTGAAAAGGACAGAGGGGAACACATAAGCCCCATGGAGCTTAAGCAAGAGAATGTGACAACATGGACTTTTCCAGAGATAGGTAATGCATGGTCTCTTGAAGAAGTCAAATTAGAAATTTTCCATTGGCATCCATAACCATGCCAATTAAACACTGCAGACTCGGTTCCTTCCTTCCTAGTTTAGAAAATTGTTTAACGGTAAACAGTACAGACCAAACAATTAATTTGACCCAGAATTAGACTCAAGCTTTGGCTTGGTCTAATGCCCACATTTCCTTTCCTTTGTCTTCTAGATCTAGACCCCAAATCCTGCTTAACATTACACCAGGCACCTTTGGAATTCTAAAAGCATGTTGAGTGCAGGCGCAGCCACAAAATGGCTGCTGCAGCATCTCTTCAGTCACACAGGAAAGATCCTTGTATTATGGAGGCTGCTGCTGCAAAGCACATTTTTAAAATCTTCATTGCCAATCAAATCTCCAATGGCAAAAGCCACACATGGCCATAGCCACTTTCTTGGAAGTTCCCACAAAAACTTTTTCATCCCTGGACCCAAGGTGGAGACCTTAATCAGTTCCACAGGGCCTGCAAGATACAGCTGGTCCACCGGGCTTATGGTCAGGGAGGCCCATAATAACATCCACTGAATACCTGGCCTCACCACCAGGAGGAGGAGGAGGAACTAGAAGATCAGCTCCCTCCTAGAGAACAGCCCTGTCTGGGTATTTTAGAGCAGTGGTCCCCAACCCCCGGTGCGGAGACCGGTCCCGGTCCGTGGATCAGCCGGTACCAGGCCATGGCTCCTCCTCGTCCTCCTCCAAGGCTGCTCCCTCCGGGGTTCACCATTGGTGCTTTCCGGTGGCCACCATGGCTGGGGCTCCCTCTCAGCATGGCACTGCACAGCTGCTGCTAACAGCGCCCCCCGCGGGCGGTGGGAAGTCAGGGGTGCCGGTGGAAAAGCAAGCAGAGTATGGGCTCAGGCGACATCCCTCAGCAAAAGAGGGACCTTACCCTGGCCTCAATAAAATTGTCAAGCGTTGACCAGTCCCCGGTGATAAAAAGGTTGGGGACCACTGTTTTAGAGGGTTTGATTGTATAGGTCGTCTGTTTTAACGTTTTTAAATTGTATGTTCATGTTATTGATTTTAGCCACCCTGAGTGTTTGGAAAGGAGGGTTACAAATAAAAAAAATATATTACTACTGCTGCTGCTGCTGCTGCTGCTGCTGCTGCTGCTGCTGCTGCTGCTGCTGCTGCTGCTACTCCAATGGGTGCCATTGTGCTCATTGACTACCTGTGTTACATACTGCAAGTCATTGTCTGTGATCCTATGAATGCTTTCCTGGGAGTACACCCCACTGAATAAATAAGGATTTACTTCTCAATAATCCTACTGAGGATTGCACCCTAACAGTGGAATCCTATGTAGAGTTACTATTCCATGCCCTTTGAAGTCAGTGGGTTTAGAAGGGTTTAACACTTATTAAATTGTACAGTGTCGAAAGTTACAGTTCAGTTCTGTAATACATAGTTCAGCACTAAGCAGTAGCAGTAAAATACACACCATTCTTTCCGTACCAGTTTCAGACTTCTTGGCTACCCTTGGTCATGAATCGCCAATAGCTCAGCAGTATTTTAAGGGGGAGAAATCATTCTAAATTGATTGAACATACTTTGATCCCAGTGGTGACTATATCTAACAAATTTTAATTCAGATATCTGATGAAGTATGCAGACACCCAAAAGCTTATGCCCATAATTCAATTTTGTTGGTTTTATAGGTGCCACTGGACACAAATGTTATTCTGTTGCTTCAGACCAGCACAGCTACCCCCCTGAATCTATTCTAAATAATTGTTTGAGGCCCTGTTTAGTTGGCATAAAACAGATTGTTCATTACCTTTGCTCCTAAATCAGTTCTTTGCATCATATTCCTCCCTGCCCAATATTAAGTCCAAGATTAAATTACTAGGGACTGTTGAAGTGTATAGATCATGGATTGCTTGAATCATGAAGCTGAATTCAATACTGGAGTGAACTTTGCACTGTGCCAACTTGTGTGTGTGAGAAAAAGGCACCATCATGTTCAAAGTTCCATCTTACCATGAAGCCTCAAGGGTGATCAGTGATGGAACTCAACCTAAAACAATCTCAAGTCTGTCTTCCATTAGCCCTGACACTTGTCCCCTACAAGTTGGATAGAGAACTCCAGGGGTAGTCAACCTGTGGTCCTCCAGATGTCCATGGACTACAATTCCCATGAGCCCCTGCCAGCAAATGCTGGCAGGGGCTCATGGGAATTGTAGTCCATTAATATCTGGAGGACCACAGGTTGACTACCCTTGCTCTATACCTCTAAAAAAATTCCTTCCACCAATTATGCCCAGCTGCATTTCCCCATCCCTGGAAACTGCCCTTATCTGAAGGTCTTCTTGTTGATTCTTGTCCTTTGACTGAAGAAGAATATCCATGAGGAAAAAAGGGTTATGTTCTGTTGAGTTCCATGAGCCTGCGGCTTTCTGAAATAAAAGACCTCTATTATCTATGGAGATGTGCTATTTAGGAATAAAGGTGTTCCAGCACTCTTCTCTCGTTTTATTTCCCTATTGATCCTTACTACTTTTACACGAAACATTATCATACAGTTCCCATGAATGCATGCTTCCTTCTTCCAGATGTCCTTCCATTCTTGTTTTTGTATACACAATTTTTACTTCTCACCAGTGCTGCTGAGATAGAACAAAAGTCTTTCTTGCAATGGATGTCTATCATTCCCAAGATACTTAATAGCTGAATATATGAAAACTGCCTTATACTGAGGCAGACCACTGGTCTATCAAGGTCTGTATTGACTACAATGAACAGAAAGAGCTCTGTAAAGTCTTACACACAACTCTTTACCATCTACTACTTCATGTCTTCAAGTGAAGATGCCAGGGAATGAACTACAAAAACTGAACCGTCAGCTTGTAATTAAGGTTTCACAGTTAAACATCGTAATAATTTGGGTGCAGTTTGCTGAAAAGTCTTTTCCTCCATCCAAAAGACAAGCAGCCATGTTCTAGAACTGTAGGTTAGCACAGTAATGTTATGTTAGCACAAGGTAGTTGTTGCAAATTAACTTTTGGCTGCAGTAGGGCCTATTCAGAAACATTCAAATATTCTTGAGAAAATGGAAAAAACTAGTGATAATGGGAAAATGGTCAGCAGGCATTTCTGTCCAGACCAACCATGATTCATGCAAAAACATGGAAGTGAGCGTCATGGTACAGATGGCACAAAATGCCAGTAGGAGAATGCATGAAGGGGCAGGGCAGGGCAGAGCATACTGGACTGAACCTTTCTCTAAAACCTTTAAAAGTGTGGCCAAAAAGATAACCTAGGTTTATCCTCCACAGTAATTGTATGTGTCCTGGCAAACATACTATTCAGAAATCTTTGACCAAAAAGCCCCCTAGGTGCTCTATTCTGGAATAAAAAGTCAAGAGTGTTTTTTGTACTCTGCTTCTGACTACCCTTCTCCCCACAACAGATACCCTGTGAAGTAGGTAAGGTTGAGAGAGCTCTGGGAGAACTGTAATCGGTCCAAGGTCAGCTAGCTGACTGCATGAAGAGGAATGGGGAATCAAACCCGATTCTCCAGATTAGAGGCTGAAGCTCTTAACCACTTCACCAGGCTGGCTCCCAGGGTTCTGTGGCACCTTGGAACAGATAAAACATCTAAATGAATAAGTCCCTTAAAAATAAAGTAAGTAGGAAACACAAGTCTAGACCCCCTTCCTTAAAGACTGGGAACCAAGAAATTGTGCATGATGCTAGGCAATAAACCCGACCTTTTCCCCAAAGGTACAGCCCCTCCAAAAACCTGTGGGAGAGCCCTCCCTCCGACAGAGGCCTTGGGCTCTCACGGAACCCGCTTTGCTTTCACACGTCCTCCTTGTGAGTCGGCGGAGGGAGGGAGGGTCAGCACAGGCTCCTGGAGAGAACTGAGGGAGAGGCGGGAGGGAGAGAAGGAAGGAAGGAAGGGGAAGAGCCTTGGTGCTGCCGGGCGACGGGAGGGGCCTGAGCCAACGGCGCAGTGTTGGGGCTCTCCTCCTTTTTCCTCCCCGCGCCAGAGCGAGAAGGAGGAAGGGCGCAGAGGCCGGCTGACGGGTTTTTGCCTTGAGCTCAAGGGAGATTGGCTGGCTGGCTGGCGTAGACTACGAGGAAGGGACTCTTCGCTCTCCGAACAGCGGCAGGGCTGGCGGGGAAAGGCAGCACGGAATAAGCCCAGCTCCTGGAGTTTGCAGGCAGAAGGGAGACCGGTCTGGCGCCTCGTTGGTAGCTCCTGCAGCGCGTAGGTGCGAGTGGGCTGGAGTGCGGGCGCCGGCGAGCAAAGCGGGAGCGAGACAAGTGGCCGCCGCAACTCCCTCCTCCTGCTGCGCCTGCCAGTGGCGGCTTTGCCTCCTGGAATTGCGTCGCCTGCGGCAAGCTCGGAGTTGCTTGAGGTAGGTGTGCGGAGAATGAGTGTTCGTTGGCCCATTTTGGGAGGTGATCCCTCTTTGCTTTTCCCCAGAGCCCGCATGGGAGGGGATGGCACGGAGGAGCTGTTGGGCTGAGGGACAGAACGTTGCGGCTCTGGTGGAGGTTTGGCGCCAAGGTGAGTGGGGAGGCCCCTCGGAAAAGGTGGGCGCTGTGTGGTGGTCGGATTCGGAGTCCGAGGGGCTCGGTGGAAGGGCACCCGGAAAGGCTCTTCTGCCCCACCTCTCCCTTGTTTCCCTTCTTGCTCTGTATCCGGATTGAACAGGTGGAGCGATGGGGCTGCTTTCCATGCTCCTTTTGCTTGTTTTTCTTTTTCTCCTCCCCCCCCCCCTTTCTTGGGTTGGAAATGATACCAAACCTTCCCCAATAGAGAGGTCAGGAAGAGTTAGACGATGGGGCCGCGGATTATTATGTTTCAAAAATGGAATGCGGGCTGCTTCTGCCCTCCTCTCCTTTTCTTCCAAATTGGACAGTCTTGCAGGTTCCCAAAACCTACCTTTGCTGCAGGCTGGTGTCAGAGGCGGCTGATAATTACAGAGTTCAGGGAAGTTGTTGAGAAGGGTGGTTTCATGTCAAACAGTAAAAGCAATGCTCTGGAACAGTCATTACTGCACTTAACACATGCCGCAATTTGTACTACAGCACCAAAACCTCCTGAACAGACCCCAAAGAACCTTCATGCTGAATGTGTAGGTGTCCTTACTAGGCAAGAACGCTGCAGTTCTTGGCTGCCAGCATACACTCTGGCGTTTAAGGTGTTCTCCTCTATTCTCTGTTTAGTTTTGTCTGCTGGTAACTGAAGCATCTTGTGATGGAGAACAGCAACAGTTAGACCTGTTCTAACATTTCCATAGAGCTAAACCACCCCCACCTCCCCCATTACTTATTCTCCATCTCTGGAATTTCTTTGGCTGATTTAAAGGATAGAGAGTTTTCCTCCCCTGAAATAAAACAGCACTAGATTGAATTTCTGTGTGCGTTTGCTCTGTTTCCTAGTAAGATCAAACTAAGGTAACTAAATCTCTTTTGCACGCCAGTCATGAGCATGTTAGTGTGGGAGATTATTTGTAGATTAGTGTGTTCAGGATTTGGATGCCAAATGACTTAAGTAAATGTGCATTATACTTTTTCTAAGCAAAAGAGCACCTGCTAATTATAATTGCTTTCCATAAATAGTAAATAGATACACCTCAGTAAAGTCTCTGCTGCAAGAGAAAGTGTTACATTTATTTATTTTATCCCTTGAAAAAATGCAAAAGGGACTTCCTGTGACACTTCATGGAATGCCTTCTTCTGAAACTGACACTGATCAGGATATGGTGGGAGAAGGGGACAGAACTGAAGACAACAGAAAAAATAGGCCCAAACAGTGGAACTCTGCTATATGTTTTCATGTGTGGCCTTCTCCGAGCAAGAGGAGAGGGCCACAAGTAAGATTGTGCTTCATTGCATGAAGAAATAGATACACAGTCAAGCTTTTAAAAACATTTAATTTTGCTGCATGATGTTTTCTGGAAGAAGCTTTTGGCTCTGTATATGTGGTTTGCCTTGTATTATCACAAGGCTGTTTGCTTAAAATAGCCTTGCTTCCTGGAACCAAAAGGTATTGCAGTGTTTTATGTAGTCAGTGCAGGGGAGAGTTTTCTCTTTCACTATATGCAAAACACGCTTTTGTATATTTGCTGTTCTTATCTTTATTTAAATTTTTTTCCATAGAAGTGTTATTGCATTTGGTCACCTGAACAAAATGTCAGGTGGCTCATTTTACCTTCTGGAGGAAAAAAGGAAATGGAGGTTTGGGAAGCATGAGAATCCTTTTTTTTAAGCTGATGATTCTGAAGAGTGACTCTGTAAGTTTACAGCTAAGCAACATTAAGTTCTTCATGATTTCTGCTTGTGGTCTGCAGCCCATCCCTTTCTATTTCCATTTATGCAAATACAGGAAGTTCATAGTCCCTAAATTAATCACCAGTACTGAAGATGCATACAATCTACAGATGTTTTGCAAACTTAAATTATGGAAGTATACTTTCACTATATGCCTCCTGACTTGCTTAGGCCAGTCTGCATTTTCTCCTTTGATAAGAGAGCCATTGAGTCCTGTCTGATAGACAGAGAGACTTGCATTTCCATGGGTTCATTGTGTGATCTTATTAACTGTCTCTCAGCCTTGATTATCCATCTCTGAACAGGGCTGCCAATTGGCTGCAAACAAAAATCAGCCTGGTGTGTCCTTGTGCCTTTAATGCAGCTTGATCTGAAGGAATCGTCAGCTGAAACTTTCATAGTGTGATCTCCAGCTGACATGGCTGATGAAGCTCCTGTTATGGTAAAAAATATATCCATAAAACACAAAAGAGCAGTGACCTGACAGGGGTAGTGTAAAGGTGAATGTTATTAATGCATTTTTGAAATCAAAGTAATAGCCCAAAAGAGGTTCATGGTAAAGTAGTATCTGCTTATTTATTGAAGAATGGGGGCAAAAGGCACTCCCCCTTTCAGTTACACATAAGGACTGCCATGTCTAAACTCTTCTCGTATCTCTAAATTGGAACTATTTTATCAAAACAACATTTCTTATTGTGTAATTAAATAGAAAAATGTAGTGTTGTATGTTACAAACTATAAACACTCTCATTTTCAGGCAGTGGGCTTGCATCTTCCAGAATTAAAAGTTGTTAATTCAACTACTTGAAGATGCAGTTAATCACACAGCGTTAATTGCAGCCAGAACATTTGACAGTGACAATAAGAGAGAGTACTGGGACACAATGCTCTTGTAGCTGTGAAGATGTGCCAGTGACATCCAGCTAGTGTGTCCTGATTTATGTTTAATATATATAGTAGAGAGTTTAAGGTATAGACTAATTCACTTTTCAGATATACTGTAGTATTGTTCAGGAACCTAAAGCATTGCCATTGAGATCTTGTCCTTTTAAAATTAAGTGTGATGGCCCAGGCTAGTCTCATTTCATCGTATCTCAGAAGCTAAGCAGGGCTGACCTGGCTAATACTTGGAAACCCCCAAGGAAGTCCAGGGTTGTTACTCAGAAACAGGCAATGACAAACCACTTCTGTTAGTCTTTTCCCCTTGAAAACCCTGTGGTGACACCTTAAGTCTGCTGAGATTTGAGAGCACTTTCCACTGCCAAATTAAGCTTAGTTTAAAAGCCACTTACAAATAAAGAATCAATTCAGACACCTATATACCTTCTTAAAGCCAAATTGAATGTTGCTTCCACATAAGGGGAAGGGGGTCTGATTAAAATGGTCCACCCATCCAGCGTGAATCCTGTTGGATTCCAGAATGCTATGGGAGATTTTAGGATCCCAAACACATTCTCAGCTGAGGCCTCAGTAGGGATGTAGAACATGAAACTCCTTGAAGCTATCAACCATTCCACCCCTTGAGGCATAAACTGGCCTGCTGGTTTACCACCAAACTGCGTGACCTAAAATGGGCTGGGAGACAGCTAGCATTGTTAATGGCAACAAAGAACTGTTACAGCTCTGCTACTGTAGCCTCATCTAGCTCCTTCCTGATTGTTCAGGCTGTCAGCAACTGATGCAAAAACCTGGGCCTTTTTCATCTCAGGAAGAAACAATTAGGTGTGACACCTTTGCCAAGTTCTTTGCTGATAAGATATCAAGAATGTGCTCTGATCTGGATGTCAGTTGTAACACAGGACTAATACACCTCCTGGTCAGTTCATGAATAATTTCCTACCAGTTTCTGTGACAGATATTGACATGATCCTAGTATCAGTGAAGGCCACTATTTATACTCTGGATCCTTGCCCATCCTGGCTGCTAAAATCGTATAGTGACCCTTTGTATCTTTAACAGCAGGTCACTGTTAAATAAAAGGCTAAGGCATAAGTGGGCAGAGAGTGGGTGGGGCCGGTCCGGGTGAGGGCTCAATCGGAAGGCGCAAATAGGGCCGATTGGGCGCTCACCAGGACAGTCCAAAAAGTGACAGGGAAGCAGCGCCACAGCATGAGTACAGAAGGAGGCCTTTCCCCCAGGCTCAAAAGTGCTTCTAGCTGCTGGGGGGGAGGGGGAGGAGCCCTTTCCCCCCCCCACGCCCAGAAGCACACGGTATGCTTCTAGGCTGGGAAGAAGGCCAGGCCGCTGCCAGGGGGAGGGGGCCTTCCCACCTTGAAGAGGCCGCAGGTGTGCTTCTAGGCCTAGGGGGAAGGCCTGGCCACCGCCAGGGGGAGAGGGGAGGAGGCCTTTCCACCGGGCCCAGAAGCACACCCGGGGCCTCGAAGAGAGCCAGGGAGATGACCAGGCTGCCGCTGGGGGGGAGGGGGGAGGTCGCCTTCCCCCCCCCCTGGGCCCAGGAGCTTCCCCCCCCCAGGCCCAGAAGGAGGCCTTTCTCCGGGCCCAAAAGGCCTCCTTCCCCCCTACCACCTTTTCTAGCACCCGTTATATTTAAAAGTACAACGGGATTTAAATCTAGTCTGTTAGAAACCAGTCACTAAATCAGGGCAGCTTCTCTTGGCCACTTAGAGGCAGCTGTCTATCTGCAATTTAAAAACTTGCCCTAAAGGGAAAAAAATGATGTTGCCAATTATTGCATGGTCTCTAACCTGCTCTTTCATAGAATCAATCATAGAATCATAGAGTTGGAAGGGGCCATACAGGCCATCTAGTCCAACCCCCTGCTCAACGCAGGATTAGCCCTAAGCATCCTAAAGCATCCAAGAAAAGTGTGTATCCAACCTTTGCTTGAAGACTTCCAGTGAGGGGGCGCTCACCACCTCCTTAGGCAGCCTATTCCACTGCTGAACTACTCTGACTGTGAAAAACTTTTTCCTGATATCTAGCCTATATCGTTGTACTTGAAGTTTAAACCCATTACTGCATGTCCTCTCCTCTGCAGCCAGCAGAAACAGCATCCTGCCCTCCTCCAAGTGACAACCTTTCAAATACTTAAAGAGGGCTATCATGTCCCCTCTCAACCTCCTTTTCTCCAGGCTGAACATTCCCAAGTCCCTCAACCTATCTTCATAGGGCTTGGTCCCTTGGCCCCAGATCATCTTCGTCGCTCTCCTCTGTACCCTTTCAATTTTATCGATGTCCTTCTTGAAGTGAGGCCTCCAGAACTGCACACAGTACTCCAGGTGTGGTCTGACCAGTGCCGTATACAATGGGACTATGACATCTTGTGATTTTGATGTGATGCCTCTGTTGATACAGCCCAAAATGGCATTTGCCTTTTTTACCGCTGCATCACACTGCCTGCTCATGTTTAGTTTACAATCCACAAGTACCCCAAGGTCTCGTTCACACACAGTGCTACCTAGAAGCGTATCCCCCATCCAGTAGGCATGCTTTTAATTTTTCTGACCCAGATGCAGAACTTTACACTTATCTTTATTAAATTGCATCTTGTTCTCATTTGCCCATTTTTCCATTGTGTTCAGATCTCGTTGAACTCTGTCTCTATCTTCTGGAGTATTTGCCAGTCCTCCCAATTTGGTGTCATCTGCAAACTTGATGAGTAGTCCCTCCACCCCCTCATCTAGATCATTAATAAATATGTTAAAAAGTACCGGGCCGAGCACCGAACCCTGAGGTACCCCGCTACTCACCTCTCTCCAGTCTGATGAAACACCATTGACAACTCTTTGAGTGCGGTTCTCTAACCAATTCCCTATCCACCTAACAATCTGAAAATCCAGATTGCAGTCCTTCAACTTATCCATCAGAACATCATGGGGAACCTTGTCAAAAGCTTTACTAAAGCTTTTCTTGGCAAAGTGAATGAGAGAGCAGTAGTAGACCAACTCCAGTGAGAAAGGCAGACTTTAAAGGCGGACTTTAAACCATGTTCTTAAATACAATATTCTTAGATCTGTATAAGCTTCCTCAGATAGACAAGTTTTAGCCAAATATACATAGCTTATTATGCCTTGATGCGTAAAGATTTCTTTCAGGGATATATTAAAATCTCAAACTGTGTCTTGTACATCCACTCCTTCATATAAATTTTTGCCATTTATTTATTTTAGCTTTTAATATACTGGAAACAGAATAAATGCTGTGAATTCAGTATAGATATGAGAGAATCTCTAAAACAGTTTTACTTACAAATCCTGTTTCATATCCTTGAACGATAACTGAATAAAATGAGGATTAGTTTGTATATTCTTGGGTACTGTCTGCCATATAGTAGATCAAAGAACTGAACTAGCAGATAGTTTCCCATGCCATCCTGCAGTCAAAGACCATTGAAATGCACAAATGGAATTGCAACTCCACACAGTATTAAATTCAGTGGTCTTTGGCTGGAGTAATTGTAGAGTGCAGTGTTAGATCTTACTAGAATGTTGCTAACTGAGTAAAGGAAATTCTTTGGTAGCTGTAGGAAGTCAGTATGTTCTGAAAAATTAGTGTCTAAATATGAGAAAGGAATGTTCTTATTTGTTGGCTATGTTCCACACAATTCCCAGCCACATAGCTTATGTTTATTGGTTACACATTTACTTCAGAATAATTTCTCTCTACCTTGACTCATTCTTGAATTTACTTATGTGATCAAAGACTATATCTGGGACAGAAGCCATAAGCAAACAAAGCCCCTGAAACTTGTCAGGGTTTGGAGCAGAGCACCTTGTTATCTATCACCTTGCATTAATTTAACTGTAAAAACCTGAAGACAGAGTTTGAAAGTCTTACTAGCTCTTAGCAAAAATTGATGGCCATAATCCAGTATGGATCTGTTCATTGATTTGGGGCCCTGATGTTGTAAACAAGCTTGGAAGCTAGTTTTGGATAGCATAATTTGAATGGATAGCATAATTTGTTCTTTCCATCATGTCTCAACTTGCAGTCTGCACAGCTTCACACTGCATACTGTTTGTATCTTTCTGATGAATCCATTTTGATTTAGGTACCAGCATACTCCAGCATGTAATCTTGTACTCAATTTCACCTGGTACCATACTCGCCAGTTTCTCTACCCATTCTAATTAGATAATATATATTAATAGAGTTTACTTCCCTACAAGATTGGATGTGTGATTTGGCAGTCAGCTAAGAATATCCATAAAAATAATATATATTTATAGTTTTGGAATATTCTGAATTTTAAACTCATCCTATGATACCTATTGATGGTGTATTATTGGTTTATTATCCTTTAATTTGATCTTCCTTTTCAAAAGAAGAACTTGAGATAGATAACACATACAAATGGGTGTAAGGCCCATATGAGGATGAAGGATGATATAAGTAGAGCAGAATCTTTCTTGTCATTGTAATAATGGGACAACTTAGGACACCTCCTTTGAGAAACTCCAAAATCTTGTGCTCTTTTCTGACAGAGGAAACTCATGGTGCTATCTGGGGGCTGTTAATGGGACAGGTAATGTCACCTTCCCTATTCATTACTTGATTAGGCCACTGGGTAGATCTTCATTATAATGGATGCTCTTGAGAGGAGAGAGATGTAGGGTTACTGTCCTGCAAACTCTAGTCTTTCATTTTGATCTTTGTCTCTTCAGATACCAATGAGTCAAGGAAAAAAGACTGATTGGGGCATGTGTTAGCTTTCTCATAGGAAGATTATCTCATCAGGAGGCCAACTTAATTGCATTTACATTCAGGTGGGAAGTTGTGTTGGTCTGAAGAAGCAGAACATTTAAAACCAACAAATTTTTATTCAAGATATAAACTTTTGGGTGCAAACACACTTCTTCAGACATTTTATTCTTTTAATTGTATATAGGTCTGGTCATGATTTAGTGATTAGGTACAAGACGGAGTATCTTGGGATCTCTGGCTGCTTAGGTCCCTGAAATCTTAAGGGGACCATGGGTCTCAGCAATAAGGGGTATGTGGATAACAAATAACAGGATTACAAAGTTTGAGACCAGTGGCACCCTTATGACCAACCAAGGTATAAGCTTTTGTGTGCACAATGAAATGGAAATTACTGGTCCATATAAAGAGGTAGAGGGTGAGCAGAAATTAGCATGCAGCATAATGAAGATGTTTAACAGATTCAAGGATCAAATAGGGATAGTGAGCTCGGTTTGTATGGTTACTGTTTGTTTGGGTTTAATTCCAGGGGGGAAATTTAGTGAAGGAAATAAATGTGTCAAAACTGGAGGTTGATGGGGAGATCCTTAATCCTTAATTATCCTTAATTGTGGAATTCGAAGAGTAATTAACTGAGACCCTGCCTCTTTGAAGTGGGACAGTTAGCTGTGTGGAGATAACTTCCCTGTCTCCAGCCTGGAGAAATACATTCCAAATTCCATTACATTCTACTGTTCATTATGCTGCATTACAATCCACTATTTGAGACTGTTATTCCAAATAAAGTTTCGCAGGGCCCTCAAAACGGAACTCTTCCACCAGACCTTTGATTGAGGCAAAGTGGATAGTGAAGATCTGCCCCTCTTCCACCATTCCCAGCAAATGGGTACATCTGCCTGGAGCCTCTTACTGGCTTCATTATTAGTCCACCATCATTACTGTACAACTGGTGGGGGGCGGAGTGAAGATCAACTGGCATGGGAGAGGTGGGGTATTTTAGGGTATTTTTAAATTACTTTTTACCTGTTAAAATCAGAGTCCAGTAGCACCTTTAAGACCAACAGAGATTTATTCAAAGCGGGAGCTTTCGAGTGCAAGCACTCTCGATAGCTCTTGCCTTGAATAAATCTTTGTTGGTCTTAAAGGTGCTACTGGACTCTGAATTTATTGTGCTACTTCAGACCAACATGGTTACTCATTTTTACCTGTTGTTAGCCACCGTGGGCTGGAAGCGGTAGGTGGATGGATAGATGGATAGAATGATTAGGATGTGTGGCCTTTCTTTGGGCATGATGAGAATACAGATGTAAGACAATCCTTTTAAATCCTGGATTGTTCCTACATAACTGATGCAAAAAAAGGTGTTTTTCATTTATTTTTAAAAGGAAACAGGATTAGAAGGTTTGGGATTCCAGTTATAAGCAAATTTATTCAGCAGTAGGTCCAATTTAATTTCAGGAGTACACTTCTAAGTAAGGACAACTAGGGCTACATTCTTGTGTATACATCTGGGAGTAAATCCCTGTTGAACATAGTGAGACTTCTTACTTAAGTGTGTACTGCTACAGCTGTATGCATCACATCATGTTTAGTGATACTTATATGATGTAAGTGGTAGAAGAAGAAGAGTTGGTTCTTATATGCCGTTTTTCTCTACCCGAAGGAGGCTCAAAGCGGCTTACAGTCGCCTTCCCTTTCCTCTCCCCACAACAGACACCCTGTGGGGTGGGTGATGCTGAAAGAGCCCTGATATCACTGCTCGGTCAGAACAGCTTTATCAGTGCCCTGGTAAGCCCAAGGTCACCCAGCTGACTGCATGTGGGGGAGTGCAGAATTGAACCCGGCTTGCCAGATTAGACGTCCACGCTCCTAACCACTACACCAAACTGGCTGTCTAACCATTCCTGCCCACTCACCAAACTGGTATATATATGCTGTAAGTATATTGGGTTGTTAGATTTATAACTATGTTATTGCTTGTGAAACTTGATACATATACTACAGACACCAGTACCTTTCTGTTGACTTTAGCTGACTTGTTTATTGCTTTGCCAGATTGTGATGCATAAAGTGTCAGTACTAATGCCTAGGAGACATTTTTGGCTTTAACATGTTTTTCAGGTTGGAGCTTGATGAGTGTTTGGCCATGCATACAGGTTTTCCATGCCAAAGTAATAGGAAAGAGTTCCTGCAGCGCATTGGGGCACCAGCAATGCCAATAATGTAAGATTTGCAGACATTTGTTTTGATGTGTGGCAATGTGAATAGTCCTTAATATTGTTATTGTCAGTAGTCTGAAGAGTATTTCATTTGCTGCTGAGATACAGCTTCTGAGAGAGAATATGGCTCTCGGGAGGGTATGATAGACTTTATCTTGGGTGCTGAGTGTCAGCTAAAATAAATTAAAAATAGAACTTCCTCAAAATTTGTAGATATTCCTCACTGAGACAGTAACTGGCAATTACATAATTGCATATAGCTAATTATATGTTTTTAAAAGTTACCTATAGTTGCCTCAGATAGCGAATGGCCCCATATCACAAGGTAGGAGTTTTGGTAAACTAGGGCAGAGTCTGCACTTACTTTGTTTATTCCATTGTCAATCCTGTTGAATTCAGATCGCTTTGAACTCGAGTCTTCCTCTCCCCCCCCCCATTGAAACAGGAAAGTGTTCTGCACGTGGTTAGGGAGGCTCAGAAGAGGGGGGGAGGTAAATGGAGACTCTTTTTTTTTTCTTGAAGGGGGGAGAGGATCCAAGAAGTCAGAGGGAAGAAAAAATCCTTTCTTTTCTTGGAGGGGGGGGGGGGTAAGAGGATCGAAGAAGGCAGAAAAAAAATCCAAGACCAACAGAAGTTGAGAGAAATTAGGAGTTTCTCCTTTAAGGCAGGCTTATTACATGACCACCTGTGGCCAATCATGGGTTCCCTACCACGGAGGAGAGCCCAGATTAAAAACAATGCGATTTTAAAATATATTGAGCATTAAAAGCACTCCAAGATATCGCACAATAAAGGTAGGGTCACTGAGGATCAATCCTTCTTGCTGCAGAAGGAAAATTTAAATTGCCCCAAATCAAAACGGAAATCGCATTCTATGTAGAGGGCAGGGACTGAATCGACCTGGGGTTGGAATAAAAGCTCCGTGCAGTTTACATCTAGACCACCTACTCCATTCTAGCATGGCTTACAGGAATAATTCTTTTAATTATTTAAAGTTCTAAACATTTGGGGGTTTTTTTGGAATTTGGGCATTGGTTTGACTTCTTGTATTTTTGTGTTTAGTAAAAGACATAATGAAAATAAATTTTACTGTTTTGTGCATATAAATACTAACCACTACTAATGCAGCCCTAAACAAAATCACATCCTTCTAAATCTGTGTTGAGGATTGTACTGAAAGTCACTGAACTGATTTCCAGTTCTGCATACTGCTATTGAACTCTTATGTTTGATTTTGAAAGATATACTATAACTGCTAGAAGAATTACATACATGAAGAAAACCTTTTTAAAACCAAAATAAATAGAACCAAAGCCTTTAAAATATACTTAGTTGTATTGACTACTAAATCAAAGTTTTGGATTATGAACTTTATAAGGTCTTAAATATTAGGTGCCAATACCTGTGTCATAATTAGATTATTATGCTACAGAACTTTTGATTTTTTAGGTAGTTTCAGTAAAGTTTGTAGAACTCTTTGTAGAAATCTTTGGCTTAATGTTAGGCAGTTTGAAGAAGATCTGAAACTAGCAATTAGTTAACACTTTAATTTTATTGTGTTTTAGCATCTCAGTATGTATATGATGATAATTTGTGTAGAATGCATGTATCTGTTGCCATTGTTAGCTGTCTGTGGAATGAATGCTATAGGATTGTCCACACTGCAAGAGAATATATTGTTGTATTTTGAATTTCCACTCTTCTCTGCCATAAGTGCAATCTTGTCCTGAGTAAATCCATTTGAAGCCCTTTGCTTTGAAAGCACTGGACTCATACTATAGACATCTTTAGTACTTTGTATCTTTTGGAAGCAATAAATGACAAGAATATAACTTTTCTACTGTTAAACGAGCTTGAATTTCTAATCAAAATTTTTGTTGGACATTAAGTATATGTGACAATTGTTCTCTTTTTATGTTTGTTTTATAACTTGTTTCTGGCAAAGTTTTAACTAGCATTTCTAGTTCATGTTAGCAGATCTAGTGAATAATAGAATTCTATTGATGATTTGCTCACCTTCTATGACTATTGCTAATAAATACTGACTCAAAACCAAGTTAGCTTTGTTTTTGTTGAATTTTACTGCCCTTTAGAAACTTGTTAATTTTGGAATACTGTTACAGAAGAAATATAACTTGGGGCTTGTTGTTAGGTGCGAAGTTGTGTCTGACCCATCGCAACCCCATGGACAGTGATCCTCCAGGCCTTCCTGTCCTCTACCATTCCCCGGAGTCCATTTAAGTTCGCACCTATTGCTTCAGTGACTCCATCCAGCCCCCTCATTCTCTGTTGTCCCCTTCTTCTTCTGCCCTCGATCGCTCCCAGCATTAGGCTCTTCTCCAGGGAGTCCTTCCGTCTCATGAGGTGGCCAAAGTATTTGAGTTTCATCTTCAGGATCTGGCTTTCTAAGGAGCAGTCAGGGCTGATCTCCTGTAGAACTGATCGGTTTGTTTGCCTTGCAATCCAAGGGACTCGCAAGAGTCTTCTCCAGAAGCAGAGTTCAAAAGCCTCAATTCTTTGACGCTCGGCCTTCCTTATGGTCCAACTATCACAGCCATATATTGCAACTGGGAAGACCATAGCCTTGACTAGACGCACTTTTGTTGGCAGGGTGATGTCTCTGCTTTTTAGGATGCTGTCTAGATTTGCCATAGCTTTCCTTCCCAGGAGCAAGTGTCTTTTAAATTCTTTGCTGCAGCCCCCATCTGCAGTGATCTTGGAGCCCAGGAATATAAAATCTGTCACTACCTCCATTTCTTCCCCATCTATTTGCCATGAATCGAGAGAGACGGATGCCATGATCTTAGTTTTCTTGATGTTGAGTTTCATGCCAACTTTTGCACTCTCTTTCACCCACATCAAGAGGCTCTTTAGTTCCTCTTTGCTTTCTGCCATTAGAGTGGTATCATTTGCATATCTGAGGTTGTTGATATTTCTCCCTGCAATCTTGATCCCAATTTCTGACTCGTATAACCCCGCCTTTCTCATGATGTGCTTCGCATACAAATTAAATAGGCAAGGCGACAGTATACAGCCTTGCCGAACTCCTTTCTCAATTCTGAACCAATCAGTGATTCCATGCCCGGTTCTCACTGTTGCTTCTTCACCTGCATATAAGTTTCTCAAGAGACAGATAAGAAGCTCTGGTATTCCCATCCCTTTATGAACTTGCCACAATTTGTTGTGCTCCACACAATCAAAGGCTTTAGCATAGTCAATGAAGCAGAAGTAGATGTTCTTCTGGCTTTATCCATGATCCCTAGCTTTCTCCATGATCCAGCGTATGTTGGCAATTTGATCTCTAGTTCCTCTGCCTCTTTGAAATCCTGCCTGTACTTCTGGAAGTTCTTGGTCCACATATTGCTGGAGCCAAGCTTGTAGGATTTTGAGTATAACTTTGCTAACATGAGAAATGAGTGCAATGGTGCGGTAGTTTGAACATTCTTTGGGATTGGAATGAAAACTGACCTTTTCCAATCCTGTGGCCATTGTTGAGTTTTCCAAATTTGCTGGCATATTGAGTGTAGCACTTTTACTGCATCGTCTTTTAAGATTTTGAATAGTTCAACTGGAATGCTGTCACCACCACTAGCTTTATTGTTGCTCAGACTTCCTAATGCTCATTTGACACATTCCAGGATGTCTGGCTCCGGGTCAGTAACTACCCCATTGTGGTTATCAGGGATGTTAAGCTCACTCTTGTATAGTTATTCTGTATAATTTTGCCACCTTTTTTTTGCCTTCTTAAATGAACAGTGCAAACAAATAGAAGAAAACAATAGAATGGGGAGGACCAGAGATCTTTTCAAGAAAACTGGAGATGTGAAGAGAACGTTTCATGCAAAGATGGGTATGATAAGGGACCAAAATGGTAGGGACCTCACAGAAGCAGAAGAGATTTAAAAAGGTGGCGAAATTATACAGAAGAACTATACAAGAGTGAGCTTAACATCCCTGATAACCACAATGGGTTTTCCAAATGACTTTGAGGGAAAATAGGAATTGAGGCTTTTATTGTTCTTAGCAAAAAGGCAAATCTCTCTGGAGAGAGACTTCCAGAGTTTTGGTGCCATGACCCAAGAAGACCCTTTCTTGGGTTGTCACTCACCTTATCTGAAAAGGCAGGGACCCCTGAAACAGGGCCTCTGAAGATTATTGTAGTGGTCAGGCAGGTTCATAAAGGAGGTAGTCCTTCAGATATGTTGGTCCCAGACCATATAGGGCTTTGTCCCTTGAATTGTGCCTAGAAACAAATTGAGAATCAGTATAGATGGACTAAGACTAGAGTGATGCAGTCTCTGTGACTCACTCCTATCAGTATCATGGCAGCAGCATCCTGTACCAATTGAAATTTCTAAACAGTTTTCAAGTGCAGCCCAGTGTACAGCACATTGCAGTAATCTAATTTAGATGTTACCAGTGCATGCACTGCAGTGGCTAGATTTTTTTTTTTGCCCAGGGAAGGCAGAAAGCTGGCTAACCTGTGATCTGACCATAGTTGTGCAAGTATAATTTTCCCAAAGTGTCTCAGTATACTAACGATGAAAAGGCTGTATGTATGTCTAAGGACTTATCTTGTTCGCTGGGATAATCCATAAAATAAATTAGTTTAAGGAAGTCTTGTGCTTCATTACATTTCTCCCTACTTTTCATATAAAATGTTCTTAAAGTATAAGTGTCATGGGTTATTTGGAATTCATGTTCTGAATACAACTGCTGTCTGCTGTTTTGTTGGAATTGTGTGTAGATACTCTGAAGAAAACCTTGATCCCTTGCTTGTACTATTGTATCTTTTTGCCATAGACAAAGATTAGAAATTAGCTATTGTGTAGTGAATGCTCTTGAAACAGTATTCAGTTAACATTGTAATACTTGTCTGTTCTCCAGGTCTGATTGGTCAAGGCTTCTTCCAACGTCAGAAAATAGTTCATCTTGGACTTATGTCTTGCTACATAAATGTAGAGACCATATAAGGTCATATCACCTGATAAACATTTTTAAAAATTAAATAAATAAAATGAACTCCCACCCATTCAGGAAACCCTTCTAGGGTTTCATGAAACCCTGGTTGAGAAAGCCTGATCTAATTTGTACAGCTATGCTATTTTCAAAAGAGCCTCTTGTGGCGCAGAGTGGTAAGGCAGCCGTCTGACAGCTTTGCCCATGAGGCTGGGAGTTCAATCCCAGCAGCCGGCTCAAGGTTGACTCAGCCTTCCATCCTTCCGAGGTCGGGAAAATGAGTACCCAGCTTGCTGGGGGGTAAACGGTAATGACTGGGGAAGGCACTGGCAAACCACCCCGTATTGAGTCTGCCATGAAAACGCTAGAGGGCGTCACCCCAAGGGTCAGACATGACTCAGTGCTTGCACAGGGGATACCTTTACCTTTATGCTATTTTCTCAAATAACGAGACTTTTTTGCTGTTGCTGTGCTTACTCCTACAACCATCCATCTACTGCTATTTCTGATTGTTTTTAAAAGGTACATGGAAAATGGGAATGATTCTGTTTGCAGTTGTAATCATATTTCAAATAGATGCTGCAGGCTACAGCCTGGTGATGCAGACTGTCCACTTAAAGGATGAAACCAATTGTGCAGTCACAAAGAAGGGGCAACCTTTTAGAGATCCTCTGCTTTATACAGGTTGCTCAAGTGATCCAACAATCGTGATGGGGAGAGGTACTTCCTTTGTACTGGGAAGTGAGTCAGAAGCAGTCTTAAGCTGCAGTGGCCAAGTGTGCTCAACATGGTGCGGTGCTCACAATGAATTTCATCAGGAACATCGAGGTGATCCAATCCAGGTGTTTAGGTGTAATTAATGAGTTAGAAAAACTCAAGTTTGCCTAGACGTTCAGGTCGAAGATCTTAGCATGCCTAGTAGGGAGCAGTGGGATCCTCGCTTCCTTGAATGCCAGTGCCATCCTGATGCCAAACATGGCAGAATGTAGATAGTCTTCATCCAGGCAGTTGAATTCCTGCTTTTAATCTAGCTTTTCAACCATGCCTACATATATTGTATTTCTCCAAACTAGATGTTATATTACTGAGTGGACATCTAAAACCATCCACTGGCATGCAAGGCAGATGGAAAGTAAGGCATATTTCCATCCCACCTGACTTCAGGCTAACTTATTGTTTGAACAGGCCAAGTGATAAGTTTGAAGGAGATGACTGATACTAGAGATTGGCTTTAAATTTTATATGGTGTAGAAATACAAAAAATGCTACTCCAGTCCCATTTAATCAAGTTTGCTAGGGAATAATAAAACAAGCTAGGGAAGATGACTTAAGTTCATCCACAATACAGACATACCATGAAATGTACATGCATTGGGTGTTCATTATGTCATCCAAGTACTTATGCTTTAAATGAGTATTTTCTAGATATGCAAAAAAGATAGCAGCTTATCTATAATTAGCTCTTGAATGTATCATTACAGACAGTTTTCCTTAAGGATTACTTTGACAATAGCTCTAAGGTATTTTAAGATCTGCTTCTCAAAGAAGGTTGCCAGTGACCCAATATTAAGAACTGTTTGTTCCAGCACAGGTACCTTGTACTGGATTCATTATATTCCTTTTCACTTATAAAGTCTACATATCGGTTTCATACTTCTGTGAGAGGAGAAGCTTTCAAGAAAGAGATCTTAGCCTCTCTCTGCTTTGTCCTCCCCTTTGCCCTCCCCATGAATTCTGAACTTCAGGAGAAACCTGGGAGGAGTATAGAATGCTCCAGAGCAGGACTCCACTGAGAAGAGAAATAAATGAAAATGTCCCCTGCTTTTGCTAGAAGGGGGCCGGTTTTACAATGACTCAAGCTGTCACATCTCACATTATTTCCAAAGATCTCTGGCCATCAGGAGTTGGAAGACTACAGCAAGGAAGTGAAGGCAGCTAAGATACCTTCCTTGTAGTCCACTCTGCTCATGGATGGTTGAAATCAACCCATTTGAGTTTCTGTTATTGAACTGAGGCTTTTGTAAAGTGTAGTTGTTTTTAATTATTACTTCATTAAAAGCTTTTACTAGGCAAATCGTATGGCAAACTGCTGATATGATGGAAGTGTCAAAACTCTAGTTGCCTTGTTCATTTCTGTCAGATGACAACCTTTTGGCTCATGTCTTCATTAGCTGTTTGACATATTCAGCTTGTGGGGTCCATATTACTAATCCAGATGTCTACTTGCCGTATAATCAGTATTCAAAAATAGGGCAATTTATTGCCACATAATGTTCTGTGCTATGCTATACTTAATTTAAAGAGGGGTATCTTTCTTTACAGGGTTTTTTATTATCTAAACACCATTCGCCCAGAAGTGTCTGCTTGTAGAAATATAATTAATTCTATCTTTAGGAGCAAAAGGATAGGTGCCAGAAGCAGCCCTTGTGCACCACTCCCAAAAGATGATTCAAGCTTATTTTGGTTTATCTATGTTGGCCAGTCCAGTTTTAAAATAAGCAATGAAAAATAAGCCCAAAAAGCAGCCCATTTGCTGGTCTTTTGGTATTCAGATAACTAACCTATATGAAATCTTCCTTCTTTTAAACTTGATGCTTTGTAAACAGCATACAAGTACATCTGCAGTGAAGAAACTGCTTAAACTGCTCAACTTATTTTTTCTGGTATGTGCAGGCACATTCTCTTTGATCCTGTTTTAACTGCTCAGTCCTAAACCAGTCTGAATCATGTTTATTTGGAAGTCTGCCCCAATGATTTATATGATTTTAAAAAAATAAATTGGCAAATAGTTGCAGCTTTATTCTCCTATGATGATACTTAATTGGTCACAAGAAGAAATACAAAATATCATCAGTATGAATAAAATAGGTAGAGCTTTTCAACCCAATAACATTCAGAGAAAACCCACTGTAATTTTCATAGCCTTGAATTAAAATATGAAATGTTTCCCCCATGTCTGCGTTAAGGAAAAGTTGAAGGCAGTAAAAAAAAAAAAGCAGACTCAATGTGAGATGGATTGACTCCATCAAGGGAGCCATGGTCTTCAGCTTGCAAAACCTGAACAAGGCTGTTAAAGTTTTGGAGAATGTTAAGTCATAGGATTGCCATAAATCAGAAGCAACTTAATGGTTGTTAACACACATGTGGCTATAACAAGATTCAGGTGGGTAGCTGTGTTGGTCTGAAGCAGCAGAACAAGGTTTGATTGGAGATTGGAATTATTTCTCTTGTCTGAGGACAAGGGACATAACTGCAGAGCTGGTTACCCCACTTCAGAAAGAGGATGCTGTGGGGATGCCTCCATGCTTGGGCGACGACACATGGAGTGTAGTGACAGGGTTTCAAACATTCTCAGCATTCTGTTGGGGATGCATCTGCCCATTGGGCTCTAATCTTGACATACTTATTTCCATCACTATGTTTTCCCTCAGACATGACTCCAAACAAATGATAACCTTATAAATTTAACTTGTTGTTCCTGTATTGTTCTTGAACCTGTTAAACATCTTCATTAAGCTATATACTAATTTATTGCTTACTCTCTGCCTATACGTGTCGACTGGTAAATTCCCATTTCATTATGTCTGAGGAAGTGTGTCTGCACACGAAATCTTACACCTTGACTAAAACATGGTTAGTCTTAAAGATGCTACTGGACTCAAACCTGATTCTCTGGCTATAACTAATCTGTAAGCTTTGATGGGTGAAGGGAAGATGTATGCATTAGTTAAGAGAAAGCAATAAGTGGATCTGCTGAAAATTTGGAAGATGATTGAATTTAACCACTGTACAATTGTCTACTATAGGTCTTGCAATTGGTAAAGCAGAGTCTTTTATTCCAGACCATGTTTAAAAGAGTTAAGGCAAGGGACAGGACTTTTTGCCTTTTGGTATAGAAAGCCCTGCTCAGTGGCAAAATCTAATTGCCTTGCAGGGCAATACCTTCTACTCCACAAATGACATGGACTCCAAATGATTTTTTTTTTTTGCATAAACTGGCCATAACCTTTTTATTAACTAAGAGCGTTGGTCAGCATGGGGAAAGATCCTGCCATCTTGTGGCCCCCAAGCCACCTTTTCCCCCAGCAGGCATACCAAGTTTCCCGTGCCCCCAATGTCCTGATGGGTATCAGGGAGATGGCAGTGTCCCGGGAAACCACTGAGGTGTGAACCTCTGTCAGGTCCCCTGCCATCCGGAATGCTTTTCCACCCAGCCCCCTCCATGAGCAGGGGCCACCCAGCTCCACTTACCCCCAGCCTCTTATAGAGACCCTCTCAAAAGACCCACTCACCCACTCACCAAGGGATCTTCCCCATGCCACCTTCCCACCATATTGTGACAATAAAAAGAATTGTAACAGTAACAACAATAAACATTCTTACATGAAAATATCATGAACAACTGGTTTTTGTTTATTTTTATGTTTCTTTCACTTTCCTTTAACAATGATAACTCTGTTGCACAAATATTCAATCCATAACCACAATTTCCCATGTCCAGCCCTCTGTACCTTATGGGTGGATGGTTTTTCCCCGCTGACGGGCAAGAGGGAAAGAGGCGTGTGCCTCTTGCTCCGCCCCCTTCCAACAGAGGGGGCAGAGAGAAGGCCAACTGCCATTCTCTCTTCCTGTGGCGCATGCACTGCTCGCCAGGCAGCCCAGGAGGATCCTTGGACTTAAAGTCCCAAGCCGTCCAGTTCCCTTTGTGGTGTGGGGCTTCCCCGCAGTGACAATCACTGTCAGGGTAAGTCCCATTCGCCCTTATGGTGTACCATTTCCCTTTCTGTTGTCTTTCAGTTGTCTTTATTTTCTTCTGAGTAGCCCTGGTGATATGTGTCTATAGCTAAGACAAATGTTCATATTTTCATGGGTTTTAATCCTATAGCTGAGAGGGTCTTGTATACTGAAACCTTTCTCCCACTCCCTTTAATATGAACAAATCTCAGTGTCCAGCTCCTTGGGGAAACACGGCATTCAAAAGCTAACTTTTTAAGGATTTTTTTTTTTTTTGCAAAGCAGTATATCCATCATACCTATGGTAAAGTAGACATATAAATATGAACATGTTTCATTGTTATTATTGGTCCTTGGAACATGGCTGAACACAGATAAGACTTGAGGTGATAAGATTAGGTAATTGATGTCCATTGTTTGTGTGCATGTTTCTGCTGCTTTCTGTTTTTAAACATGTTTGACAGGTTTTGAAGTACTTAAAAACCCCCAAAATGATCATTTGAGCAGAGGATGGTAGGTATTTGTTTTGTGTTGTTCATTTAGGCTGTTAATCAACTGCCATTTCACCTGGAGCTGCTCCAGGCAATGTTAAACCGGATTTTAAAATCCCACTAAACTTCAACAGTTTCACTTTAATCCAAGTCAGAGGCTTTCCAGGAGAGATATGCTTGGAAAGTCTATAGGGATAGTGTTAGTCTTAGCTTCTGGAAAATAGTGTTCTTCCAGCAGGTCCCAGTTGCCCTAAGAGCGTTGAAGTTGAGGTTACGTCAGTAATGGTGTTCAAATGCTTTTTAATTTTCCTCTGCAACCAATTTTCTAAGTCTGAATTTTCTCTCAAGATCTTAGCTCTTCTCAGAAAGTTTTAGCTTAAGTACGAAAAAACTGAGATGATACAGAACTAGAGTAGCACTGTGTTGACATGATGGCATGGTGTAGCTCAGTGAGGATCCTTACAGCCATGTTTTGAATCAACTGAAATTTCCAAACTGTCTTCAAAAGTTGCCACATTTAAAAATTGTTACAATAATCAGGATGTTACTAGGATATATGTTACTGGATTAACATCAGTTTTTCTCAGGAACATTGAACTAAGTTGAGAGAAAACATTCTAGACAACCTTAGATGCTGATTAGTTGAGGACAATGTGGAGTTCAGAAGTAACACCAAACTGTGAACTTTTTCTTCTTCAATAACTAAATTGTAGCAACAATAGCTATGCCTCATGGGGGGGGTCTGTTTTCCATCTCAAGTATTTAAATAACAAGTAGAATAAAAGTGGAATGCTTAATAAAGCCTAGCTATTTGTTCTGCTTATGTTAGGCTGTTAAATGATGTAAAGAACTATAATTTCACCCTTTGTGACTAAAATATTAGGAACATCCTGTTAGCAAAGAAGCAGTTCTTATTCAGTTAACCATTTATTTATGTAGATTTACAGAAAATACACAAGTCAGTTTGTACCTTATGACTATACTTCTGTATGTTTTTTCCTTTTAATTTCATGATGAACAAAAATACACTATTAGTAGCTTAATACTTACACATTGCATAGTTGTATTCAGCTTTATACATACAGATTAATTCAATATATGTTCTTTTTCTTATTCATAAATACACTGGCAGATAGAGCAAGACAGATTCCTATTTATACATATAAGAAACCCCTTTCATTTGGCCAAAATGTATGAGCCCACAGTATCGTTTGGAAGCTGACCCCTTTCTGAGAGCTGGAATGATCAGTGCTGTGTTCAACACACATGGCAGTTTTGACTTTACAAATTATGGAGGCAATGTTTATACAACTAATTGGTTAGGTTTATGAATTAAGTCTTTTGCTAAGTCTAAATATGATCCCCAAGTTAATCATGTAGCAGATTTTTTATAAATGTAATGCTTATGTATTTACAAAATTGTGGATAGCAGGTTTTATCTGTGAAGAAGCATTCATTTCTGTGTGAGATAAAGAAGCTTTCATTTCTCAGTTTTAACCTGACATGACACATGTAGATATTATATAAAAACAATGTATTCTTTTCTACTGCAATTATTCTTTCACAAATTTAATTAGTTAATTGATTGAAACCTGTAATGTTAATAGACTGTATTCACACAGAAGGGTTTTTTTCACCTTGTTTTCCAAAATTTAGTGGATCTTGGGGGGCACATGATAGTTTATCTTTTCTGGATTTTTCCTATCCTTTCTCAAAATTGGTTTGGTACCATTTTTCTGGACAAAATGTGGTCCAAATAGTTTAGCAAATTATCTTTATGGGTGAGTGTGATCTTTCAAAGGCTCTGTCTACAGCACAGTTTTACTTCTGACAGCCCTCACAAGTACTATTTTCTAAACTGTATATTTAAAAATCTGAGGAAATATAAATAGCGTTATAGAAATGTGAATGAACATTGCATATAAAACATGACACAGAGTGCAGATATAATGATGCTTCAAAGGAGAAACCTATAACTTATATGGTTTATTCTTTCAAATTCGTTATGTGGCCTCTTGTAGGACTTATCATATGATCAGTTTTGGTAGAAGAAAAACCTCCTTGCTCTTACTCCACACCCTATTTTAATTGCAAGATTCTACTTTCTGGGAAGTCAAAATGCTCTTTCAGACCTCGAATCTGCAGGCCTGGATTGTGAAGAGTGTGTGCAGCTGGCTCGTCCGGCTTCAGAAAGTATGTGCTTCCTACTGGTTTGTGGCAATCACTATAGCATTATAGTGATCATGGCAATTAGCTGCCGTTTCCGTTGATATGTTCCTGCTTGTACACACGCCTGCATTGTGGCCTTTCTGGATGTTGGCCCTCTTACCCCACTTGCTCTTGAGATCCAGCACAGTAAAGTGGTTAAAGAGTAGCAGACACTAAGCTCAAGAGTCAGGTTTGATCCCCCACTCCTCCTCCATGTGCAGCTAGCTGGGTTGCCAACCTCCAGGTGGGGGCTTTGAGATCTTCAGGAATATCAAGTGAATTCCAGGCAGCAGTTCCTCTGGAGAAAATAGCTGGATGGAGGAATGAAAGAAGAAAAGAGAAAGAAATAAGAAAGAAAGAGTAGGGAGGGAGAAAAAATACAGGAAGGAGAAATAAAGGAGAAATAAAGAAAGATAAATGAAAAAAGAAAGGCAGGGGGAAAGAGAGAGGAAGTAAGGAAGACCAAGAAAGGAAGGAATAGATTAAGAAAAAAAGCGAAAGAAAAATGGAGATAGGAAGAGGAGAAGAAAGGAAGACAAAAAAAGGAATGAAGGAAGAAGACAAGAGGGAGAGAAGGAGACAGAAAGAGGGGGAGAGAAAAGGTGGTAGGAAGGAAGGAAGGAAGGGATTCAGGTCACGTGCCTGGATGGGCACAAAGGCTGCCTGTACCCTGATGGGGCTGATGGATAGCCTTTTCTCCATCTCTGGTCATCTAAGGACTCAAGCAGGCACATGGGGGAATTCAAAGGCCATGTTCTATGCCAGTGGTCCCCAACCTGCGGGCTGCGGCCCGGTTCCGGGCCGTGAAGGCCATGGCACTGGGCCGCAGCTCCCTCTCCCCCCCCCCCCCCGCAGTAAAAAACTTCCCAGGCCGCAAGCTTGCGGCCCGGGAAGCTTCTTACTGCAGGAGGGCGGGGAGAGGGAATCAGTATACCCATGCTGGGGGCAGTATAAGGCTGATTTTAGGTTTACTTCAATCCTTGTATCCTGAGGCTATGGATAGGAGTCTGGTTGGAAAGAGGCCAAATATACATGTTCACAACAGGTTTATCTAAGTAAAAGCCCCTGAACCACACACATCAAATTTGCCTTGGACTACTGTCAAGATAGCAGAGATGTTTTTGGTTTAGTTGATTAATTCAATATACATAAAAATACTGGTAAGTCATTTTTGGTGATCTATAGATACATCTGTAAGAGCCTCTTGTGGTGCAGAGTGGTAAGGCAGCTGTCTGAAAGCTTTGCCCATGAGGCTGGGAGTTGAATCCCAACAGCCGGCTCAAGGTTGACTCAGCCTTCCATCCTTTCGAGGTCGGCAAAATGAGTACCCAGCTTACTGGGCGGTAAACGGTAATGACTGGGGAAGGCACTGGCAAACCACCCCGTATTGAGTCTGCCATGAAAACACTAGAGGGCGTCACCCCAAGGGTCAGACATGATTCGGTGCTTGTACAGGGGATAACTTTACCTTTTAGATACATCTGTAGGATGCTAGCCTAAACCAAGTATGTAAATCTTCAATGATGCAAGGAAACATACTGACTCAAAGGGATGCTATTGGTAAGAACGGGCAAAATGATTACTTCCATTTACAATTCATTCTGCTAAGGACAGCTTATTCAGTGAAGTTTTACGGTATTCCCTTACTGTTTATTATTATTATTATTATTATTATTATTATTATTATTATTATTATTTATTAGATTTATTATCTGGTTCCACATATTTTATAACAATCATGCATGATGGGAAGCAATCATAAACTTAGTAACAGATGCTACTTCCTATATCAGTCTTATGCCCCTGCAAATCTATAGATCCATATGGAATTCATCAGGTGGTGGAAAGATTAGTGCTGTTAACTGCAAGACAACAGATATGGTATAACAACAACAGAGGCAGATGATGAATGAGGGAACTGTGAGCCTCAGGACCTCAGCAATAAATTGTGTTTGCCAGAACATGAAAGAGATGTCACCTTTTCTTCCATCTTCCCACCACCACCATTTGGTGCTAGCTGATTATTGGGACAGAAATCTGCTTGTACTGATGTACTTCATAGTTTTGAGAACTTATATTGAAAAGCAACACTTTGTACTTTTTATTAAGACTATTAATTACATGACTCTTTTTGTGTGTGACCTGCACAGCTATCTGTAATCCCTGTCTTATATTTTAAGATAACCAAGGCTGCAGAAAAGGAAGGATGAGTTTACTCATGCATGGTCATAGTAATGCCCGACATTGAGTCCTGGCTTGCATGTGTGAAACCGTCATCACAGACACAACTTACATAGCAACTGGCAACACCACCAGCTTTTTAACTGAGGCAGTTCTCATGTTCTTCTGTGAACATATGTGTGACTCATCCGTATCATGCTGATAGACAAGCAGGGATCTAAAGGCTGAGATCTGGCCTTGAAAAAAAGGTTGCCTAGCTACATTTTTATTTGCTTTAGATTGCAGCTACAGTATTTACAGATTGTCTCCTTCTGTAATGCCAGTAAGACTGGCAGTGTCTTACCAAACTGTCCTGGCTTTTGTGTGTCTGGAGATGCTTGAAAATATTAGTCTATGTTTTCCTGGCCCCTCACCATTTTAGAAGGCTGTCATGTAGGATGATTGGGGAGGACTTAATACTCTTTGAGACCTTGAAAAAATGCTATCAGCTGGGGCTACCGTGGGGAGACATATTAACCAATGATATCTGGCAATATGAGGCAGCTTCATAAATTCAGAATAAGCCATTTGCAACCTTTTGGCTTTTCAGAGTTGACTTATGTCAGTTCTATGATCTGAACAACTGCTGGTAAGACTTTGCAAAAATTGGAGAAGGCTTAACAATATGATTCTGTTAACACTGAAAGCTTGTATACAGGGTTGCAGGAAATATTTATAAGAAAGCCTATTCCATATGATGAAGGAATAGTGCATTTAGGGATTCTTTTGAATTTCCATTTATTTTCATGTGTGTTTGCTGAAGTTCACTGCCTTTTAGTGGTTGCTTCAGTGCCATTTTGTAAAACAAAACACTGTTTTGTTTTCATCCCCAGGGAAGTTAAGAAGTCACATGATTATAACAAACCCAAATAATAGAGAGGTCAGTGGTTCTTATTCTGAACTTGCCATTTGACTTTGTCACAAATCCAATCAGATTTGGCTATGTAAATAGACTTTTTGAGTTGTTTGACTGCATATAAGACAAGCATGCCATATATGCAAGCCTTCCAGTATGTATGATTACTGTTTCTTAAAGGGGCACTGTGCATCTATTCCTATTTATGAACAAGCTAACAGACCATAACACAGTTATGGAGATGGAAAAAAATTGTACATTGCCCTATTCAGAAGAAAAGGCAACAATGCAGATGACATGTACTTATTCCACAAGCACAGACTATGCAATTACTGACAGGGCTATGATGTCACAAGCCAGAACAAGGTAAAGGCAGATGGACCTGGTCTTACAATGAATGAATGAATGAATGAATGAATGAATGAATGAATGAATGAATGAATGAATGAATGAATGAATGAATGAATGAATGAATGAATGAATGAATGAGGAAGAGGAGTTGGTTCTTATATGCTGCTTTTTTTCTACCCAAAGGAAGCTCAAAGTGGCTTACAGTCCTTTCCTCTCCCCACAACAGACACCCTGTGAGGTGGGTGAGGCTGAGAGAGCCCTGATATCACTGCTTGGTCAGAACAGTTTTATCAGCGCCATGGCAAGCCCAAGGTCACCCAGCTGGCTGCATGTGGGTGCAGAATTAGAACGCCAGATCAGAACGCACTCCTAACCACTACACCAAACTGAATGTGGTCAGTGCTTGGGACATAGGGTCTAAAAAATGCAAGCACCTATTGTGTAATAGCCTGCCTTCCACTTTTCTGTGCCTTATGTCATTTCTGATATGGTAGTTAATGCATGATTAAAAGGTAACAGCTAATATTTTTGTGAATCTCCCCAAAATCGTCAAAATGAAGTGTGGTTTTTGCACTCATCACGATCACAAAGAGGAAGCAAATGCCTCCTTTCAGTTGTCGTCAAATGACCTGAACTGCTTTTTACAGTGAGGACAGACTTCATCTGAGGAATTGAGTAACTGGATGCTGAGAACAAACTTGTTTCCTGTCCTTGACAATGCAGCCCTGTTTCTGTGAATCAGGTGTGGTTGACCCCTTCTCATCACCTTGTATGCCACACTGAAAGATATGGAATTGGAAAGTTATAATGGACACTAAGCAAATGCCATTCCGTATTTATATAGGGAACGTCTAGTTTTGTAGTAGCAAAGCTTGCAAGCCTTGGCCATTTGTGGCATACAAAGTTACATCTGAATATATAATTTGTTCTTAGTTAATACTGTTCAGAGATAGAAAAGTGAAACATAATTTGCTAAAAAAATTTAATACACGTTCTAATCTTTAACTTTGATGTTGAATTGTTCAATAAAGAATTCTGAAGTAAATAAGGCAAAGATGACAAATATGGCTGCAAATATTTTAATGACTTTTAAAAACTTATTCCTTCCAAGTAACACACAAACTTAAGTCTGAACCCTGAGTTATAAATAAACAAAAACTCTCAAAATATATTACCATTTTTTTCTTTTCTACCATTTTTTTCAAAAGAGATCTTGGTAGAACTGCAATATTCAGTCGATGAGTCAGTTAGACTCAAGAATTAAAATGACTGCACAGATTAGAAAGGAATCATTGATTAGGAAGCAGACTTTTGACAACTATATTGCCATGTGGTCTTATCAAGAGAGATTGTACACCTGAATTTAAAAGCAGCTTGATATTTGTAACATATTTGACTAGTGTTAGATCTGAATGCACAGGCTATTTCCTGGCAACATAATTTTGTGTGTGATGTTGGATTTCTCATATTCTTATTGCTATAAGCTTCTATTGGGGATATGAGTGGAACATTTGGAATGATGTGAGATTATTAAAAACTGAAATTTCTTGAATTGCTTATAGTGGAAATTTTTGCTAGAAAATTACTGTTATTAAATACGGCTGATGATACTAAGAATAGGGGTGTCCGTTTGATTTGGTTTAGCTGTAATTTTTTAGAATTTTTAAGATGAGTTTAGATTAGAGAATCTGTTTTGGCCACCAATATAAACAACAGCCAGATTGGGACTATCTAATTTCAAGATGCCCCCCTCCCTGCACACACACACACAGAGTACCCAAGCCTACGGAGAGAGGATCAGCTGTTTGGTAGGGCCTGTGGGGCCATGATTCAAACTGCAACTCAAGCCTGCAGGGAGAATTTTTTCCCGCAAGGTCAGCTCTTTCCTGGAAATAAGGTCTGCTGCTGGGCTCTTTAAAATGCCCAGCACCAAGACACCTTCAGAGTGGTTGGGTCTGAGTGGGGAAGGGACATCTCTCCCAGCTCCATGCAGACTCTGGGGATGCCAAGACATTTAAATGGATCTTGGTCCCTGGCTTGGAGCAAACTCTAAACATCGAGGCATTGAAATTGATCTCAGTCCCTTTAAATGCTTTGAAGCTGAAAAAATACAGTCCACCAAAAAAAATTGTGAATAGGAAATACCAATATTTTTTGAGCCCAATATACCTGAACCAGAAAAATATCCTTGGCTGTTTTTGCATATTTTGTTTTGGTTAAGATCAAAGACTGGTCTTCTGATTGAACATTCCTGTGAATGCAATAGCAAAGTTGTTCTTGAGGGATTTTTTTTTTATTTGAGAGACTCAGTTTGCAAATTCTGAACACTGATTATGATAAAGACTAATAATTAGGATTAATAGTATTTGTATTGAGGGAACAGAAGCTGTTTTCTTGGTAGTAACAGGAGAGGAACAAAACCGCACCTGTCTGTCTGGCATGTGCCTGTCTTTGAGCTGTATCATATAAGACTGATTACCATAAATGGATTTAAGGAAACATTAGATTGATCCCTTATACAGCTAAGAGAATTACCTGTGGAACGAGAGGTCCCCTGTTCAAATCCCATTTCTGCTGCTGTTTCCAGACCTAACACTTACTGCAAACATGTGAAAGATTGTCATGCAGCAGGAAAACAGGGAGCAAGAATTATGACCATAGCGTTGTCAATGAGAGAAGCCTGGAGAGAGGCCAAGCAATGCATGCTCACATCTTGAAGTATACTAATCGGTGAACAGAATCATGGAAAAATAATCTCCTCTACTGAGGTGATTTTTCATTCTTCTCCTGCTTCTCCATTCAGCGTATGTGGAACCGATGAGGCATGGTGCTCTTGCTCTCTATGTATATGCACTTAAAGCAGATCCTTCCAGATAGCAGCAAAAATATATAGGAGTTTTATAGAAAGAAGCACATAAACTTGCAGATTCTAAGCCATCTGAGAGTCCTCACTGATTGAATACCACTGTTTTTTGGAATATGCTTAACTTGGAAAAGACTTCCATTGTTAGCAGCCATAGTTAGCAGCCTTTGGATACAAGACACTGATTCTGGTGTTCGCTAAATCACTCTTTCCCGGTGTTCTTTAATCTTAGTGATTCTAACTACCATAGTTAGTGGCATGCAGAGATCAAACAATGTGGCACTCCAGGAGTTTCCCTTTTCTGTAATCAAAGGAGGACTGCATAAAAGTTACAGGAATTAGTGGATGTGCATTGCAGCTAAAAATGAATTTTATAAATGTGCAGGAATATGACACAGAGCGGAAATATGATACAAAACTAAGCAAAGCAAACCCATTGACTTTAATGCTCTGTTCAACTTTGTTGGTCTGAGAAATTCAGGCGTGGTATAGCTTTCTAGAGACACAAGATTATTCTTTCAACCGAAGTGCATGGAGTACTTTATAAGCAAGGTCTCATTGAAACCCATCTTTTATATACTCTTTTTAACTTTTTGGGCTCTTGTTGTCTCCCACAGTAATACTTGAACTGGTTTGCTAGACATAGAGAATGTGATGATGTGCAAATTCACTTCATCAATAGATGAAACTTTCATAAACAGGCAAGTTATATTTAGTTTAACTTGTGTGGTAAATTGTTCCTTTAGTCAGGAGACCACAATCTGTCTCCCTAACCTTGGCAATGTTACAGTGCCATGTTTTTCACATGGATAAAAACAATGTTGAATAATTTATCCAAATGTATTGTGCATAAACTTTCTGTAACAAGCATGAATGGTTTTTTGTGGTAGGTGAATCCTTCTCCATGGTTACATTCACATTTGGTCTGATTGTATCCTGGAGTAGTTGTGGATTATATTTTAAGAAGAAAAAGAACTGGTTCTTATAGGCCATTTTTCTCTACCAGGAGTAGTCTCAAAGCAGCTTACAATCGCCTTTCCTTTCCCCACAGCAGACACCCTATGAAGTACATGAGCCCTGATATTACTGCTCAGTCAGAACAGCTTTATCAGTGCTGTGGCAAGCCCAAGATCACCCAACTGGCTATATGTGGGGGAGCGGGGAATCAAACCCGGCTCACCAGATTAGAAGTCCACGATCCTAACCACTACACCAGGGTGCTTTCATAAAGGCTTCAGGCAAGTACCCTGACTATGGACAGGCACGAACTGGTAAAATACAGCTTATGGTTCATAGGTGAACCAGATCATTAACCCAGTGGTGCTGCTCCCAGCTGCTAAGCTGTTTCTGGCTGTCTTGTTTAACAGGGCTGCACAAGGCAGCCAGAAATAGCTGGGCAGTAAGGAGTGCCTCCTTGATGCTCAGCTGTTTGTTTTTTTGGGGGGGCTATCTTCTGCAATTCCTAGACTCTTCAGCTTCTGCAGCTTTCCTGAGGAACAATACGCAGGGGTTTAAAGGGACTCAGAGTCCTTTTAAACTCCTGTTTTCTTCTCTATCCACAAACCGCTTTAACAGTTCTCTAACCCTGACTCTTAATCAGTTATGTGGAACTAGATGTGCTTGAAATCACAGTTTTAAAGATTGGTTAACACAGCTGGCTGCTTGAACTGACCCACAGGTTTGACTGGTTTCCTTCCTTCTCATGTTGATTCAGCTAGATGTAAGCATTTCCCATACTGGAGATTATTACACCACTGCTAGCCTATGCTCAGCATGATACAGAGGCATGCAAAACGATGTCAAATGCACGTAACTGGCTCGCTGTAGCTATGGTCCCTTTAGTAACAGAAAATGGTTCTAAATTTCCGGTTATACTGAAAGCCTGATTCTCTGGTTTACTGTGCAGTTGAAAATTTTCTCCTGCAAAAGGGAGGGGAAAAAAGATGGAATTTGGGAATTTTGTGCAAGAAGCTCTTGTGAGAGTAGAAATGTCATGAAAAGGGATTGCATATGCACCCTGTTTGTCATTTTACTGGATATATGGGAGTACTCTTTTCTGCACTGGAAAAATATCCTGGCATTGAGTTGGCATTTGTTGTTATTTGTCGCTTGAGCAGATCTTCTCCGATGTCTGTGTTTGTGCAAAGACTTATCTTGAGATAAGCTTTGTGAATAGTTTTGCTGCAAAGATGCCAGGTAATGGGAGGACATTCATCTTCATTTTAGTTCAGGCATCTTTTCCAAGTATGCAAAATGTAGTAATAAATCATCTACTTAGTCTTCCCCCCAGCCCCAATCTTTGGAAGCATCCTATTAAAGACAGCATTAAGTATCAAAGTGTTAATAGAGGAAATAATTAGATTAGATGTTAAATGAGAAGCTTAAAAGTCTTGTTATATGCGGGGAAATGCTTTTCTGGCATTAGAAGCATTTAGCCTTTCTACAGGATTTAAACTATGTAAGTTTGAATACAGACTTCAGATTTTTTAAAATGTGAAAGTCATGTATATAATGCTTTTTGGTAGCAATGTTTTAGTTGATTTTTGTCTAGTTAAAAAAACAAAACAAAATAACTTGCGAGATGGGGAATACACATGTATAACTCTGAGAGAAAGAAAACTATAAATGCTCACAGTTCATATTATGCAAGTCTCAAATGCCAAAGCCAGAAACAAACTATTTACAAGGCTTTGTGTATAACATGGTATTTAAGATACCATGGCAAGATTTTAAAAAGCAGGAATTACTTCACTTCAGCCTTGTTATTAGGTTTACCCCTAGCTGCCCACAGCAGGTAACAATTTTCTGAGGTGTGACCCTGTTTGTGAACTTGTCGTTCTCCCCCTCCCCCAGCAGTATATATTTGCAGGACAGCAAGCAGAGTTAGGCTTCTGCTAAGGCACCGTTTCATTGTCATGCCTTCTACCTAGATAAGAGACAGACAGGAGTTGCAGTGACTATCTTAGTTTAGAAGAGAAACAACTGACCTCTATGGCTTTTGTTTTTACACACACACACTTTTGTTTCTACTTTGAGAAGGATCTCACAAGCCACAATGAAAGAAAAGAAAATGGGGTTCACACTGACTAGAATCCTACCAGCCATGTCAGAATTGTATTCTAACCCAGTTTATAAAAAGGCCCACCTAGTTCTTTTTTCTTCTTTTTTTAAAGATAATGATCTTTCTTTGGAAATATTCTGAGGCAGGTGTTATGTTTTAACTGCAATTTATACAAAATTGTATCCATTTACTATATTATATAAATATTTTATAATGAAGTCATAAGTCTGTATCTAGGACAAAATCTATATTAGAATACACAAAAGAGGACTCAGTCACAATGTGGAACCAGAATTCCATGTATTAACTGCTTATTAGATTCCAATCTTAGTTAGCAAAATGTTTAATTCTGTTTTCTTTTTAAAGGAATTTAGAAAAACCAGCATCAATGAATAGGTTGACTGTCCCTCTCAGCTCCAGATTACTTGCAACATAGCTAAGCACGGTAAGTTAATTTTAATATTATTAAAATCTACCAATATTTTATATGTTTTCACAAGGCAGATGGAATACTTGTGATACTACACATTGTAAGTGCACTATTAATGCAATATCTTGCTGTTTTGTTTGTGATTATTCATTTTAACATAGGTACAGGTACATTTCTACGGAGGTACAAAATGTTAAATCAGAAGCATGTTCTTCTTGGTGTCTTAACAGAGTTAAGAGTTTTACTGACTACATTAAAGCCAATGGGGTTAAAAGAGTATAGTTCTGTTTAGGATTGTTCTGCAAGTCATACTGAGAGAAATAGAAACAAGGGGCTAGTGAAGAACATTTAGAACAGATTTACTTGTTCTGCTTCTTTACCATTAGTAAGAAGTTCATCAGCACTGATTTTAAGTTTAGTTATTGCCTTGGAAATAAAATGTTGGATTGTTCTGAGTCGCTCAATAGTGATAAACTTGAACCAAGCAAAGACATAAACCAGACTACCAAGTATAGATTAGTCCAATCTTTCGTATTTCTGATAACCACTTACGGCTGTGAAAGTTGAACAATGAAAAAATCAGACAAGAGGAGAATTGATTCACTTGAATTCTGGTGCTGGAGATGGCTTCTGCAGATTCCATGGACAGCGGAAGTCACAAATACCAGAACACATAAAGCCTGATGTATCACTGGAAGGCAACATAACAAAATTCCGGCTCACTTACTTTGGCCGTATCATGTGCTTCAACTCATTGGAGTAAACACTTATACTAGGACTGGTCAGTGGTAAAAGGAAACCAGGCCAACAAAGAGCACAGTCATTAGATATTCTCAAAATGGACACTGGCCAGAGTATTATACAACTAAAAGAAGCCATGCAAGATCAAAAGACATGGAGACAGCTGAGCCTTAGGATCACCATCAGTTAGACACAACTGAATGGCTACTATCATCATGATAGCAAGTTAGAAGATGTTTATAAGCCAGGATCTAAAACAGTGTTCCTATACATCAGTCTTCCCTGCCACAGGCACAAATCAGTACATGGAGGGATGAGAGGCCTTCTTATATCCAGCAGTTATCACTGAGCATGTAGGCTTCTTTCTTGCTGCTCTGCTAGTGGGAGGCTCTTGTTTGTTTGTTAGATTTCTCCCATATGGCTCAGGGCGGTCCACATACAACATTGCAGGTATAATACATGGAACAGCCTGAACATATAACACAGTCACAAAATAACACATCAGCAACAATCCAACAGTGGATCTAAATCTTGCCAATTACTTGTTAAGCAATCAACTGAATGTAATGTTTTCAAACACTGCTACTTGATGTATTCTCTCTTTTCAGATGCAGTCTGTAACTGAAAATGGAGATCCCTCTTCTGGAAAACAACATGAGGAGAAAACATATAAAAAGGTTAGAATTTACACGTCCTTTTTTGTTGTCTGAATTATTTCATTTTAAGCCTGGGGTCTGTACAGAATTCTATCTCTGTTTTTTTGTTTATCTGAATTTATCAAAATGAATATTTTTTTGTGTTAAGCATGGGAAAGTTGATCATCCTGATGTTTTCACAAACCTAACAGTTTGCATGTTATCCTCAATGAGAGGCTTAATGTTCAGTAGTCTGCTTGTGCCAGTCATGGGAGCCAGTTCAAGTAATTGCAGGAAAGACCAGGCATGGAAGACAGATAGCTAGGGATGGAGTTTTCATGATCTTCACTTGCAGGGAAAAGAAAATCAAGGGTATTAACTTGTTTTGAGATGTGTCTCAAATTCAAAGTCTCTGACATTGGATAGTGAAACAGTTTCTGTTTGTTTCTTGTCCCAGTATTCCAGTGGCTTCTCCATGGCCCATCTTACTTGACTTAAAGTTGAATTAGATGTTACCGAAGATTCTTTAAGATGTCAGAGGTGCTTGATGTCTTCTTTTTTTTAAAAAAAATTCATATTTAAACTGACAGCAAAGCATTTTGGGAGAGACAAATTTCTAATGTGGAGTGTTTGCCTTTCTCTGCATCATTTTTGTCGCAGTGTGCTAACTGGTTAAAGTCCATAGAATCATAGAATCATGGAGTTGGAAGGGGCCATACAGGCCATCTAGTCCAACCCCCTGCTCAACGCAGGATCAGCCCTAAGCATCCTAAAGCATCCAAGAAAAGTGTGTATCCAACCTTTGCTTGAAGACTGCCAGTGAGGGGGAGCTCACCACCTCCTTAGGCAGCCTATTCCACTGCTGAACTACTCTGACTGTGAAAAACTTTTTCCTGATATCTAGCCTATATCGTTGTACTTGAAGTTTAAACCCATTACTGCGTGTCCTCTCCTCTGCAGCCAGCAGAAACAGCATCCTGCCCTCCTCCAAGTGACAACCTTTCAAATACTTAAAGAGGGCTATCATGTCCCCTCTCAACCTCCTTTTCTCCAGGCTGAACATTCCCAAGTCCCTCAACCTATCTTCATAGGGCTTGGCCCCTTGGCCCCAGATCATCCTCGTTGCTCTCCTCTGTACCCTTTCAATTTTATCTACGTCCTTCTTGAAGTGAGGCCTCCAGAACTGCACACAGTACTCCAGGTGTGGTCTGACCAGTGTCGTATACAATGGGACTATGACATCTTGTGATTTTGATGTGATGCCCCTGTTGATACAGCCCAAAATGGCGTTCGCCTTTTTTACCACTGCATCGCACTGCCTGTTCATGTTTAGTTTACAATCCACAAAGTACCCCAAGGTCTCGTTCACACACAGTGTTACCTAGAAGCGTATCCCCCATCCAGTAGGCATGCTTTTCATTTTTCTGACCCAGATGCAGAACTTTACACTTATCTTTATTAAATTGCATCTTGTTCTCATTTGCCCATTTTTCCATTGTGTTCAGATCTCGTTGAACTCTATCTTCCGGAGTATTTGCCAGTCCTCCCAATTTGGTGTCATCAGCAAACTTTGATGAGTAGTCCCCCACTCCCTCATCTAGATCATTAATAAATATGTTAAAAAGTACCAGGCCAAGCACCGAGCCCTGAGGTACCCCGCTACTCACCTCCCTCCAGTCTGATGAAACACCATTGACAACAACTCTTTGAGTGCGGTTCTCTAACCAATTCCCTATCCACCTAACTATCTGAAAATCCAGATTGCAGTCCTTCGATTTATCCATCAGAACATCAGGGGGAACCTTATCAAAAGCTTTACTAAAATCCAAGTAAACGACATCAACCGAATTTCCACGATCCAGCAAACCTGTTACTTGGTCAAAAAATTATATTGACAAATTACAACAGAACTGTATATTGGTTTGCTCTGTTTTATCAGGGCTCCAAAGAACTTGTGTGGCTCTATTAGTGAACATCACAGACTTACAGAGCAATACTAAATTGGTCTACGGAGAATCTTACTGAAGTCTACTCAAGTGGGGCTTACTACTACTAGGAAAGTGTTCTTAGGATTGCACTGGTAGTGTTGAATTCATGACTTGACTAGGGAGTCATTTCTAACAGTTTACCCATAATCCTTTAAGAGGTTACTTCTGCTTCTGAAAGAATTATTTTTGGCATTTTTATATCTAGTCTAGTGCTCCTGTGTTCAGCATACATTACATAGCATGTGCTTGAGCAACTCACATTATTGTGCAAATATACAGTGTTTGTTGACTCTGATCTAATATTTACTGGGAATAAATTTCATATGGCTGAAGTGTGTAAAAGAACAGGTAGATGTTGAGTAATTTAGAATATTAATATTCAAACTATCATTTCATTTATTGGATCAGCTTGACAGTAACCCTGCAGACTTTCAGGCTTAGTGATGTGCTGATTTAAGTAGGATGTGAAGCCATTTTGAGCTCGCATTTTAAGAGGAAAAAGCCCCTTCTAAATTACTTTTAAGATCAATGAATGCTTCCACAAATATTAGATGAGGTGTGTTCTGCTTTTCTTGCCTGTTACTTCCTTGGGCATGGGAATGGATACTTAGAAAGTAAGTCAACTTTTACTTTACTATTCAGTTCTGATCTGTCTTGTTTGCTTGAGGACAAAGTGAGCCTCAAGGAGGTGATCTGAGAGAGACTGATGATTTTACCTAAACAAACACAAATTATGCACTAGTGAAGTTAACATATTAAGATCATTTACAAATAACCTAACAAATGAAACCAGTGAGTCTTCCAGAATCCTAACACTTTAAGAGAAGAAGAAGAGTTGGTTTTCATACCCCTCTTTTTACTGCCCAAAGGAGTCTCAAAGCAAATTGTGCCTGGCAAAAATGACCATGGTATTTTGTGGATTTGGATTTTGGGAAGGGCATAAATACCAGTGTTTGATGATATTTGGGTTGCCCAGTACCATTTTACAATTCAAGTCTGTTTTTTTCGGGATTCCTAAATTATTCAGGTTGCATTAGACACTATGGGGGATTGTGAGGAGCCAAATGACACCAAAAATGGCATGGGATGTAGTGCTATCTGTCCACTGAAGTTTCGCAAAGTTTCAAGTGTAGACCATGGGACCCATGTTTGTGGTCCCTGAACAAGGTATTCCATTCATTCAACCCTCAGGGGTGCAAACCAGGAGAAAAAATGACCCACGAAAAAGTCCCTGCCTCCACAAATGAGGGAAGGAGGAAAGGAGGAGTGTTAGCCTTATAGTTGCCAGGCCCTATGTGTGATTTGTGTATCTGGAAGCTGCCTTTTCTGGTCTGAGAAGATTGTATTGCACACTCTTTCCTCCTGTGGTTTGGGAAACCTATAGTTCCTAAATATTTCCAAAAATATACAGAAATCTGGTTACTGGTATTCCTATGACAGAAGTCATGTGGCCTGTTGCTGAAAGAGAGTGCACGCTGTCAGTGTAGAGAGTTAACAAAGTATTTTACCACAGGCACCAACTGTCAAAACATAGTCCAGAGGTGGCCAAACTGTGGCTCTCCAGATGTTCATGGACTACAATTACCATGAGCCCCTGACAGAATGGGGCAATGGGTCATGGTAATTGTAGTCCATTGACATCTGGGGAGCAACAGTTTGGCCATCCCTTGCATAGATCATCTTTGGGTGCTCAAGAATTAAAAAAATACTCTTGCAGATATTTTTCCTTGGGATACTTTATTTAGCTTAACTTTCTCAGTTCCATCCTTCTCTAAGTTTAGGGCTCTAATTTTGTAGAGTGGTTACTTCATCCTTTTTCAACTTTTTTACTGTTGAAATACCCCTGGAACATTCTTCAGGCTTCAAGAAACCCCAGAAATGGTGCGATTGTGCAGAATATGGTTGAGAAGCATAGCTGTGTACATGCCCACACAGGACCCTTCCCCTTCCCACCCCCTTCGGGCCTGTCACTGGCCATTTTGGAAGGAGTTGGGGGGTGTTGTTGTGACCACATACGGTCATATCATCCAATAACTAAAAACATTAAAAAATAATTACCTCCCACCCATAAAGGAAACTCTTCCAGAGCCATCAAGAAACCCCAGCGCTTCACGAAACCCTGGTTGAGAAAGCCTGAGTTATTCCAATCACACTTAGTATTTGAACTGTGTAGAGTCAGTTTTCAAAGAGAAGATTTAGCTGTATGAAATAAGACACACAATTATTCTAACAAGTTTTGAAAAGCATCAAGTTTTTTAAAAATTAAAAGAAAATCTAATGCTCAAGTTTAAAAACTGTTATATCTGAATATACAGTTCTTCTTTGTATTCATATCAGAACAATGTATATTTACAGAAATTTAATTCTATTTTGAGAGGGCATGTGAATGGAAAAACCAATACATGGAAATTTTTCATCTGTGACTAGACACCCAGTTATCCATAGGTTATAATATCATCATACAAGTAAGTCTGAGACATATTGTATTTTCCATGTCTTTGATTAAAATGCTAATTCTAAAAAAGACAGTTCATTTTTTATTGGATCATGCAGTTTAACTTGGGGGCAAACAATAAAACTAAAAAAATTAATTGCAAGATAGAGAAATATATTTGTGTTCTTCAGTGTTTATTTAATTTTGTAAAAGGTATACGGTTTTGATGGATTTGTGGGAATAAAGAAGGGATATGCATTCAAGTCTGTCTAAACCAAAAGCTTCTTGTAAATTTCATCTTCCCGGATGTATCCACAATTTCTTAGAAAAACTGGGGGGGGGGGGGAATCCCAAGAAAATCCCAGATATATTATAGAATTACCAGTAGACCTGAAAATAGTGGAGAAGCAGGAGCAGTTGCTTGCTGGGCTTCTACTGCAGTTTAAAGGACCAGCTGTACCTGTGGGGAGCAGACTATATCCACCTGCTCAGCTTGGGGTTGGCTTCTTGTACAGGTCAGTTTAAACTGGGTTGTAGAAGCCAGCCCTAGAAGCTGCTATGTCACAAGGAACCGTCTGATAGCTGCAACACAGCAGAGCCTAGGACCAGCTTCTCCTGCAGTATGGTTTAAACTGCACTGCAGGAGAAACCGTCCCAACTAGGATCTGTGTGCGATGGTGAGAGTCCAGGTTCTCTTGGCTCCTAGGCAAATTCTGTTTGGTAGTCCGGTCCAGTCTAAACCAGGCTTCCCAGCAGATCCCCAACAGAGATTGGCTCTGTTAGGCAGTACAGTCTAAATCAGGCTGCCCAGCAGAGCCCCAGCTGGATCTGTAGGAAAGTTCGCCCTGCAGGATCGGCCTCTTGTTGGCCTGTATTTGGTAATCTGGTTTAAACCAGGCTGCCCAGCAGAACCCTAGCTGGACCTGTGGGGAGAGTTCTTCCTACGGGATGAACTGTTTGACTTGTTCTTTTGTTTAGTCTGGTTTAAGAAAATGTCTGCTGAGAAATTTCTACACTCTGCTACTGAATCTCTACATATTACCATGGATTTGTAGGCATAGTCTAAGGTGTGCACATAGTTTATGTAAGGTACTGTTAGACTGGTTGTTGCTCCTCATGGGAATTCTGTGGGCCATTCCGCACCGGGATCCATGTAGCAAATTGTTTGCTGAACGAAAAATCGCCATTTTAAATAGTGGAATTCGTCATTATGCATACCTGCCTTTGTAGTGGAATCCAGTTGCGTTTCTATCGTTTCCCACAGGGTTCCGGTCTCTGCTAAAATCGCTAGCCAGGAAGCGCTATTGCTAAGCTGTGTCCCGTCCCTGGCCATCAAGCAGCCAATGGGCGGCCGTTATCACGCTCCCAAACAGCCCCTTTCCCTTTAAGGAAGTTTTTTTTTTTTAAACACACCCGTTGCAACGAATATGCGTTGATTCGTTGCAACGGAGAGACCCATCCAGCTAGCAGGTGGTGTTTGAGCTGCCGTTTCATCGTTGCCACGCTCCCCCCGGGTGAAAAAAAAATCCCCCCCCCTCACAGGCGCAATTTTCGGCCGAAAACAGTGTGAAAATAAAGTGAAAATAAAGTGAAAATAAACCAGCAAACAGGCTTGTGCTTGGTGACTTTAAACAGAGGGGCTGCAGCCAGGGAAGCCTCGCTGGGTAAACGAAGGCTCGCTGGTGCGTTGATCTCCGCTCGCTCGGAGAAAAAAAATGGCGATCGCTTCGCCGGAAGATCAGAGGAGAGAGCCAGGGCTAGGGACTTTGCAGAAACCGCAACAATGGTAACGCACAGAACTTTCCCGCTAGTGTTGCAGATTGGTTGCAGGAGTGTAGCGCTTTCCGGAGGGTGAATCCACTTTTTGGGATTTCCCTGAAAGCGCTACAACGAAGCGCTTTTTGCAGATCGGTTTCAGGAGTGTTACAGATTGTCAATGACGTTGTGCATAATGGCAAAACTGTAGCGATTTCAATTAGTAACCATTGTGGTATTTTGGACGAATGCGGAATGGCCCTGTTTAAAATAATGGGCACCCTAAACCACATCCAGTAGTCCCTTTGAAGGAAGAGCCATTAAGATGCTACCAGTGGGCAAATCTTTGATAAGATTCTGAAAAATCCCAAGATTCCCAGTAATAAAGACTGAAAACCGGCTTTTGGAGTTTCCTATTGTAATTATGCAGGTATTCTGGAAATGTAGTCAGTTGTTGTTACATTTGTGTATACCATCATGTACAAAATGCATTACATAAAATACTGCCTACCAATCTGAGTCAGGTAAACTTTCTCTCCAGTGCTTTAAGCTGAGCTGTCTGAAATTTCTGAAGAAGTATACAAGCACACCAAAGCATGTATCTTGAATTAAACTTTGTTGCTCCTAAAGGTTCCACTGGACTCAGATTTATATTCTGCTGTTTCATACCAACAGGGCCACCATCCTGAGTTTGTCTGAAATGTGTAATCCAAGTTATACCATAAACTTTCTTCTGGGAATTAAAAAAGGATACTGCCCTAATTATTAACAGAGCTACTTATACCAATAACATTCAAATAATTTCTTAGGGCAGTTTATATCTTTATATCTTTATATACTGCTCTCAAAAGTCTTGCGGCGGTTTACAAAGATTCATAAGAACAATAAAATCCTATTAAAACCATTAAAATGTAATTAAAACACAATATCACGATGGGGGATAATAAATGTATAACCCACTCCCCTCCCCCCGTCCAGCAAAGGTCTATTACTCTCTATCTGGGAGCTAGGGACTTAGTTGGTTCTTATTGTCATTGTATGCTTTGGTTACTGATTAAATACCAGAAGACACCCATAAACTTAAGATTCAGCATACATCACCCTTATCTATTTCTTTCTGGTCAGCAGATTGGATGTTGTTGCTATGTATAAAGTATATACAGATTGTACACGAAATTCAAAGTAAATATTGCTCAAAGGAGGGAAAACCTCGCTGAGTTTTGCTCTGTAATGTTGGAAAGAGGACGTGATGTTTGCAATGGGAAATGGAGTTGATAGAATGTTGTTTGCAATAAAAAATGACTGGGAGAACTGAAGTATTCCTTCATACTTTGTAAGAGATCTTCAGTTTGAAACCACAATAGGGAAGTTATCTTCCTTCTTGCAATATAAGGACTTAATTTTTTTCTTGCACAGAACACCTACATATGGTGAGTAGGGGCAAAGGCCTGAAATACTGCAGTTAAAATTACATAACCTAGTTATGATGAATATTACACACCATATATTGATATTAGAATTCCTGGATCACCCAAATTGCTTTAAACATTGTAATTCCAATGTCCCAGAGTAGGGCAGGTTTTAATGATTTTCTTGCTTTAGGAACTCCTGATTAAAGAGAAACTATTTGTCGTCTTTGGATAACATCAGAAGTACCAGGAATGTCTTGTTTATCCTCTGTTTGCACTTTCTGTGTAATATCCATATGGAGAACTTAAATTTCACTGAATTAGACATTCATGAACTTTGTCTGAGTTGTGAATTACCATGGAGAAGATGCATAAAATCACGCTTTGCATTAGTTGTAATAGAAGCATAACCTGAATTTCTTGCAGATCTGTTGTTAGATGTTCTATATGATGTGTATAGTTGCCACGTCCAGAGGATGGGGGGAGGGATGCTTTCCAGGAGCAAGGAGGAGTTACACAACATGATGATATCACTGGAAGTTTTATCGTAAATTGTTATATTGTAAATTGCTTATTGTAAGCCACGGTGAGCTGGCAGGCTGAGGAGCTGCAGCCTAAAAATGGAATATATAAATAAATAAATATTAAATATAAATAAATAAAAGTGACATCTGCAAAACTCTATGGTAGAATTTGTCCAGAGTATCATGACCCTGACAACCGCAATGTGTTGAGATCACTTTTAGGTGACATCAGCACACTGCATTAAAATGACGCATTCTTCCAGTTGGGGGGGGGGGCATGTCCAGAAAGTGGGAATCTTCCACCCAGACCAGTGGATCTGGCATCCCTAGTTATGTGTAGTCCATGGACCCTAGTGATGTGACTACTTTTTAGAATTACGTTTAATCTATGAAAATCTAGAGATACTGATTGTACAGTATATTTGCCAAATCATTTAGGTTTGTGTCACAGTGATGATAGGGAAAGAAGTTGAAGGGTGTAGGCATGTGGTATATGCCTGAGAATTCTATGTGGTATTCCTGGCCATATGGACAGAATGTAGAGTATATCCTGAGTATTCCAAACAGGTCTTGGCTTCTCAATTCTGGTTCATTGTCCATAAAAGTAGCCTACTTGGTTGCAAGGACAAGTGTAATTTAAATTGTACAGCATTTAGCAAGAGGAATATACTGTAATGAAGAGGAATGGGAGAACTTGGTTGTCTAACAGTTTCAAACACTAAGGTATGTTTTGAAGAAACATGTTACAGTGACTTTGCTGAACTAAGCAGATAGGGGCCTGGCTGGTGCCTGGCTGGAAGATGGGAACTATCTGTAAATAGTTGAAGAGGATATACATATAATTTATATATCATACTAGCCGAAAAGCCCATTGCATTCAGGAAGCTGGCAACCCTAAGAGGAGGTCTCCCTGTGCACAGCAGTGTTGACCCAAGTCAGGTTTATGCACACCTAGGTAGTGTGGAATTCCAGAGCATAAATCTACACCAACCTGGCAAACTTACCTCCTCTCTGCAATGTTTTCGTAGCCTGAAATAGTTCAGGGGGTGCTATGTAGCTGGTTAGGTTGCTGTGGAGGCGTTACACACTTTTGAGGCCACAGTTCCAAACCACAAGGAATATTTCCAGACCTGGGACAGCCAACCTCCAGGTGGGGCCTGGAGATCTCCTGGAATTGCTGCTCATCTCTTGACTATAAAGGTCAGCTCCCCAGGCAAAAATGGCTGCATTGGAGGGGTGACTCTAGCATTTTATCCCACGGAGAATTAGGAATGCCAGCCTCCAGGTGGGGTCTGAGAATCATCTGGAAGTACAGCTCATCTCCAGGCGGTTAGGCTGAAGGAAAAGCTCTCCCCCTCATATGCTTCCCTTCAAAGGGAATGCATGTGGCCACAGACACCCCTTGAATAGCACAGTCTGTTGCTTGGCTGATGATGTCTGCCCTTCTGAAGCCTGAGGCCTACTGATGGCAACTGCAGTCTCTGTTGTTGTCTGCAAGACCAAGACATTGCCTCATAAAAGTGGATTATTTAGTTCCCCCCCAAAGTCTCATTGTCTACTTTCCTGTAAAGTTAACTCCACTTCAAATTCTGGGCCACTTATTATTTTGACTTCATAGGACCTTCCTGGCAAATACTGGATTTTATTTACCAGGCCACGCTTGAGAAAAGTCACTTCAGTTCCTCTGCCTCTCTAGGCATTTACTTGTTTACCATTGACAGTTTCAGGAGGTACATATTCTTTATTTAGATCTTCTTGCACTTTCCAGACTCACAGGACCCATGCTGGTCGTTCTGTCTGTCTGTCTGCCTGCCTTCCCCCCCCCAAAAAAATACAAACAGTTGCTGGTAAGGGTTGGCCAAAGCCATCTCTAGTATTGCTGCTCATCTCTAGATTATAATGATCAGCTCTGCAGGCAAAAATGGCTACTTTGGAGGGTGGACTCTGAGGCATTGTACCATTTTAAGGCCCTCTTCCAAACCTCCAGGAATATTTCCAACCCAGGGTTAATCAACCTCCAGTTGTGGCCTGGAGAGCTCCTGGAATTACAAGACTATAAAGATCATCTTCACAGGCAGAAAGGGCTGCTTTGGAGGTTAGACAGCGTTGTTGTGCAGAAGTAAGAAGAAGAAGAAGAAGAGTTGGTTCTTATATGCCGCTTTTCCCTACCTGAAGGAGGCTCAAAGTGGCTTACAATCGCCTTCCCATTTCTCTCCCCACAACAGACACCCTGTGAGGTGGGTGAGGCTGAGAGAGCCTTGATATCACCGCTCGGTCAGAACAGTTTTATCAGTGGTGTGGTGAGCCCAAGGTGACCCAGCTGGCTGCATGTGGGGAAGCGCAGAATCGAACCTGGCATGCCAGATTAGAAGTCCGCACTCCTAACCACTACACCAAACTGGTAACATTTAAGGCCTCCCACGCAGGTTGTTGTGGAGTTGAAACACTTGTGGCCTGTCAGCCAACTGTTAGGCAGAAGGGGAAAGCTCAAAAGGAAACCACAAGTACGCCCACAGACTCTTCTGCGTTGCTCTTGGAAACACCTTCCTCACCTCAGTCAAGGGGCTGTTAGAGGCTTTCACAGCAGGGCTGAAGGAAGGGTGAAAGTTAGCTGCCAGGGCATCTAACTCACTGAACAACGGACTATGATGAACTGAAAGAACTATGAGGTAAAAGAACTGTGAGACGGTCAGGGGCGGGACACACGGTGATTGGGCAGTAGCCGCCACGTTGTTGGCAGCAGGGGTAAGTGGGGCTGGGCCAATCAGGACATGTACAGGAAAGCTGTGTGGGTCATGATTGTCCCAATGACTGGAAATGGCCAGACAGGCTCTGCCCAGGAGGCCTCTGCTCAAATATTTTAACAGCAAAGCATTAAAGATAGAATAATAGTTGGTTAGGGGAGGGAGAAGGAAGGCGGTATATAAATGTAATAAATAAATACATTTGGGTAATCACTTAAGTACATAAGAATTTTGTGTGGAAGAACTAGATTGATTTCAGCTGTCATTGTGCATGAAAGTGAACAGCAGCATTTAGAAGCACCCCTAATATTAAATGTATTTTAAATGATGCATAGAGCCTTTTGTGGCACAGAGTGGTAAAGCAGCCAATATGCAGTCTGAAGCTCTGACCATGACACTGGGAGTTCAATCCCAGCAGCCGGCTCAAGGTTGACTCAGCCTTCCATCCTTCCAAGGTCAGTAAAATGAGTACCCAGCTTGCTAGGGGGTAAACGGTAATGACTGGGGAAGGCACTGGCAAACCACCCCATATTGAGTCTGCCATGAAAACGCTAGAGGGCGTCACACCAAGGGTCAGACATGACCCGGTGCTTGCACAGGGGATACCTTTACCTTTACCTTAATGATGCATTATGCAGCCTACTATACTGCCATCATATTCAGGAATGAAAGCTTATCACATTGAGTTGTCATGATGGTTGTCTGCAAGACTTATAACATACGATTAAAACAGATGGTCAATTGAACACACAGTATGATGATGTTATAAACTGCACACAATTATCTGGTATATATTTTCAAGAAAAGTATTTCAAGAGTAGAAGACCTGTTTCTTCCATGATGGCTTAGTTTAGTCTGTGAGATGACCTTCATGATATTTTGTTTTCATATTTATTTGTTCAAAATATTATATTCTTTTCAACTCAGAATTTTTGAGGCGGCAAACAAATAAAAAGTAATATCATTTGAACAAACTATCAGTAATAAAATAAATCCAGTGGACAGCAATTAGAGCAACTGCAGTTAAAAATAATTTAGTTTCTTTTCCCTTCTGAATGTGATACAAGGAGTATTGTCTCAAGCTATCCTTATATCTTGGCAGGGAAGCACTAGTCTGTATACCATGTATGCGTAGCAGCTGTAATGAATGCATCTATTACTGCGTAAATAGATAAACTCTATCTCCCACAAGAAGTAGGGTGTGTGCCATACTAATCCACTCTGCCAAGAGACTGATGTTACATAGAATTGTGTGTGCATATTATAGTTAACTGGGGGTTTTTTTTGGGGGGGGAGGGTGTTCTTATGATGTAGCATTTGTTGAACAGTCTTTTTCTGAAAACTAATGCTCTGTCAGCTGTTGTTGCTGAATCATGCTTTGAAGACTTCAGCTTTCTATCATTCCGCTGTTGGTATATAGTTAATATAATGACATGCTTCTAATCTTGGCCCATATTGCTACAAGAAATAGAGAGTAGTTTAACTGATGGGTAGGGAGGAATAGCTCAAACAGTAAGTGTTAATGACTGCCAGCAAACCATCAATTCAGCACAAATCAGAAACTCCCATTCTACAAAAACTGGTTTTGTTGCACATTATAAAGGACAGTAGCAAAGGATCCCTTTTAGCCTCCTCTGGCAAGACATTTCCAGTTGTATAGGGGCATGACTGGAAAAGTCTACAGTTAGATTAAGAGCAAGATTAAGGGCAACCATACAATCTTGTGGGCTGGCACAGCAAGAAAGATACATTGAGAGGAGTGTATCTAGTAAACAGATACATATGAGGATAAATAGTCATTCAGATATGTGGGTCTGGGGTATGTCTTAGATTCAACTCCAGTAGCACTTTAGAGACAAACAGGGATTTTCATGGTATAAGATTATGAGAGTCTGCATGGTTGAATCCTGTTAAGTCATGAGTAGAACATGGCTAACAATGAATAATGTTGAGTAGATATAGCTCCATATGGTATTCACTAACTCAACATATTGCTTATGTAATCTGTCTCAAGTATGAATAATACACAGCAGTGCTCAAAAATTATTTAACAACATGGAAGAATTTTATTTTAACCAGAATTGTTATGGTATTTGTGATGAAGAAATATGAAATTAATATTATTGGAAATGTTTAGGCAGTAATATATTACCATAATAATCAATATATAGTTTATTATCAGACTAGAGAAATGCTTATGACTTTCAAGAATTGTTTTCAAACATGGAAAATCCCTGAAATCCAAAAATATTTCAATGACTTTGTATTTACAATACATCCACACAGGCATGGCTGATAATTGTGAAATCCTGATTCTGACTACACTATTGCCCTAAACATTCACCTTTCATATGAAATATCTTACTGCACTGCTGAAAACAAAACCTTGGCAAGCTGAGTTATTAACCCACTATCTGCTGTAAGATAAAGACCCCCAAATTTCATCAGCTATAGCTATGTAAACTTTTTTATCCTCATTATATGGATTAACTATATGTTTCTGATTTGTGTTGAACTATCTTTATAAACTTTGTTTTTATGATGCCATTAAAGGTATTTTGAGTTTTTGAGGGTTTTTTGAATTAACTAAATTTTTGGCACTCAGGAACTGTGGCTCCTGGATGGCTTCAAAGTTCTGGTATCCGTTATGAATGGTTGCCTTCATGTAGGTCTTTGTCTATTATGGGCGGATTCAGCCAGCTCAGTAGTGCATAGATGAAGATCGTATTGTAGATGGGAGTGTTCATTTGCTATGACCATGTACATTGATTTCTCATGCAGGATTGGGGCAGTGAAGTCTAGAGCTGCCACTTAAAGCAAAATTTGATAGTAAAGCATCTATTAGTTTACAAGAAGATACAAATGTTATTGTTAAGACAATCTGGGGGCTTTGTGTAGCCTGAACTTTCCAAAATCTCCACTGAAAGCCATTGTCAAAGCGAATGAGAAATTACCTGACTGGAAAAATTGCTGGAAAACATTCCCAATCAACAGCAGCAGAATAGAATAAACAACATATCCACTGCAGGATGAAATGAGATAAAAGAAAAGAACAGATAAACTACTACTGGTAATTTGATATGTGAGGAATACAAGGTTCTTCTAAAGAGAAGTTGAATGGATACACCCCCCCCCCCAGATTTTAAATTGTTCCCCTCAATAATTTCTGGAAATTGTAGTTTTTAATGTCACATTTATATTCATTTTATTTTTCTGTATAGGGATCTAATGCTAGGAGCATTCTGTATGTGTAATGATTGTCTCTTCACATGCAGTTCATGGAATTAGTCTTGTGTACATTACAGAAAACTGTTGTGATGCTTTTTTAAATTCCCAACAGGTATTAATATTGGCAATATACCACTAGTATTCTATTTTCAATGATAGTTATATAAGATGTTTAATAGAACGCTTCCTTAGATATCAATATTTTGTCAGCTTGTTTTTAATATGTGGTTTTAATAATAAGCTGCCTTGTGCAGGACACTGAAGGAGCAGTGTAGAAATCCTAAGTAATAATAATAAACGTTATGTTTATCATAATACCGTGTTTTTCTTCTTGCTTTATGATCGTTACTTTAACTTAGGTTTAGTCAAACTGCAGCCCTCCAGATGTCCATGGACTACAATTGGACTACAATGTCCATGGACAGCAAACGTTGGCAGGGGCTCATGGGAATTGTAGTCCATGGACATCTGGAGGGCTGCAGTTTGACTACTTCTGCTTTAACTAGTCAAATAAATCCACCCACATTAGTATACTGTTTACCCAGAGACAGACTGGAATCCACATTTCATATATTTCATTCAGTTTTGTTTTTGCAAACAGCTTTTCTGAAGGAATATTTTTCTTTAGAGGATTCAGTTTGTTTATTGACAGCCTTTTGCAATTAGCTTCTATTTTCTGTGAACATTCAGTATGCAAGTGTTCAGTCACTGAAGAAGGATCAGACTGTCTGAAGGAAAGTCTAACCAAATTGTACAATTTGGTGTTTATGGAGGACATTAATTAATCTTTTATATAAGAGCTTTTCAGAACAAATAGGAAAATTTTGAGCAGTTCATTCAGTTCTTTTACCAGTTAAAGTTTTACTTCAGGAATGGCCAACTTTATTTTGTAGTCAGTAAATTCCCTGCTAGGAACTTATGCAGCTTGCAGTATTAATGCCAATAATAATACACTAATGAGCCATCAGTGCATTATTTCTTATGTGATAAATAAGCTGAGACTAGGCACTATACTGTTTTTTTAATTGAGAAGAAAATACTATTTTCTGTGCTAAGTCTTGTGACTTTCAAAAAACTTTACTGAGAAAAAGCTGTGTGTGTGACAGGAAGAACCATTTGTTTGTCTATTGCAGACTTCGTTGAATCATGCTAGGGCTTCCATAGGAGCAATAATGTCATGTGTGGGCTGTACTCTCTGTATTCTTTTTCATATACAAGTTCTGTGAAATCCAAGTAGTACATCTTGCCTATCAAGGGAAGAGGAATGCGTCGGGAGAGGAAGATAATGGCGGTGAATCAGTGGCTGCGTAGTTGGTGCCGGCAGGAGAGATTTGGTTTCTGGGACCATGGGATAGGCTTTCTTGAGGAAGGTCTACTAGCACCTGACTGCACTTATCGAAACTGGGGAAAAATGTGTTTGGCAGGAATCTGGGGAGATTCATCAGGAGAGCTTTAAACTAAAGCCACTAGGGGAAGGAGACGATCAACATAGGTAGCATATGGAAGGAAAACGATCGGAGGCAGCCCAACCAGCAAGGCCACAGCTCATAGGGAACCAAAAGTAAAAGGATTCAGATGTCTTTATACTAATGCCCGAAGCATAGGCAATGAAAAGGAAGAGCTGGAACTTCTCATGCTGATGGAAAGGTATGATCTAGTAGGCATCACAGAAACTTGGTGGAATGATTCTCATGACTGGAATGTAATGGTGGATGGATATGAACTGTTCAGAAAAAACAGAATAGATCGAAGAGGTGGAGGAGTGGCACTGTATGTGAGGAAAGGGCTTACCTGTCAGGAAATTCTAGTGAAGGAGAGCATATCTACAGTGGAAAGCATCTGGGTGAAAATAAGCGAGGGGAAAACAAACAGTGTGGTGGTTGGTGTCTGCTACCGACCGCCTGACCAACGAGAGGATGTGGATGCTGCACTTTGTGAGCAGCTTGAGAAAATATCCAAGCGGCAGGACCTTGTCATTATGGGTGACTTCAATTTCCCAGATTTCTGCTGGGAAACAAACTCTGCGAAGCGTCCTCAGTCATGCAACTTTCTGACCTGCCTGGCTGACAATTTCATTTATCAAATGGTAGATGAACCTACAAGATGTTCAGCCATACTGGACTTAATACTGACCAACAGGCAAGAGTTGGTGGATGAGGTGAAGACGGTGGGGACCCTAGGGGGAAGTGACCATGTCCTCATAGAATTCCTTTTGAGATGGGGAGCCAAGGAAGCTTGTAGCCAGACGCGGATGTTGGATTTTCGTAGGGCAAACTTTAATAAACTCAGAGACATGATAAGTATCATACCATGGATGAGAATGCTGGAAGGGAAGGGAGCATGTGAAGGGTGGGTGCTACTCAAACAAGAGCTATTGCATGTTCAATCAATGACTATCCCAGAAAGACGAAAACACTGCAGGAGCTCTAAGAAGCCTATTTGTATGAACAGAGAACTTCAAGAGGAACTAAGAAAGAAAAGAAAAATGTTCAGGAAATGGAGGGAAGGACAGAGCTCTAAAGAAGAGTACCTACAGGTTACTAGGCACTGTAGATCAATCATCAGAAAGGCCAAAGCTGAGAGTGAGCTAAGATTGGCCAGGGAAGCCCATTATAACAAGAAAAGATTTTTCAGTTATGTGAGGAGCAAACGTAAAGTAAAGGAGGCAATAGGCCCACTGTTGGGTGCGGATGGACAAACTCTAACAGAAGATGCAGAGAAAGCAGAAAGGCTTAGTGCCTATTTTACATCTGTTTTTCCCCCACAGGTCAAAGTGTTTAGGCACATCTAGAGATGGCCGTAGCCAAAGGATAGTGTCTGGGTGGCAGGTTAACATGGATAGAGAGGTTGTCGAGAGGCATTTAGCTGCACTGGATGAGTTCAAATCCCCTGGTCCGGATGAAATTCACCCGAGAGTACTCAAAGAACTTTCCAGAGAACTTGCACAGCCCTTGTCCATCATCTTTGGGACCTGTTTAAGGACTGGAGATGTCCTCGAGGACTGGAAGAGAGCAAACGTTATTCCAATCTTCAAAAAAAGGAGGAAGTATGACCCAGGAAACTACAGACCAGTGAGTCTGACCTCTGTTGTAGGGAAGATAATGGAGCAATTATTAAAGGAAGCGATCTGCAAACATCTGGAGGACAATTTGGTGATCCAAGGAAGTCAGCATGGATTTGTCTCCAACAGGTCCTGCCAGACCAACCTAGTTTCCTTTTTTGACCAAGTAACAGGTTTGCTGGATCGGGGAAATTCGGTTGATGTCATTTACTTGGATTTTAGTAAAGCTTTTGACAAGGTTCCCCATGATGTTCTGATGGATAAATTGAAGGACTGCAATCTGGATTTTCAGATAGTTAGGTGGATAGGGAATTGGTTAGAGAACTGCACTCAAAGAGTCGTTGTCAATGGTGTTTCATCAGACTGGAGAGAGGTGAGTAGCGGGGTACCTTAGGGCTCGGTGCTCGGCCCGGTACTTTTTAACATATTTATTAATGATCTAGATGAGGGGGTGGAGGGACTACTCATCAAGTTTGCAGATGACACCAAATTGGGAGGACTGGCAAATGCTCCGGAAGATAGAGACAGAGTTCAACGAGATCTGAACACAATGGAAAAATGGGCAAATGAGAACAAGATGCAATTTAATAAAGATAAGTGTAAAGTTCTGCATCTGGGTCAGAAAAATGAAAAGCATGCCTACTGGATGGGGGATACGCTTCTAGGTAACACTGTGTGTGAACGAGACCTTGGGGTACTTGTGGATTGTAAACTAAACATGAACAGGCAGTGTGATGCAGCGGTAAAAAAGGCAAATGCCATTTTGAGCTGTATCAACAGAGGCATCACATCAAAATCACAAGATATCATAGTCCCATTGTATATGGCACTGGTCAGACCACACTGTGTGCAGTTCTGGAGGCCTCACTTCAAGAAGGACGTAGATAAAATTGAAAGGGTACAGAGGAGAGTGACGAAGATGATCTGGGGCTAAGGGACCAAGCCCTATGAAGATAGGTTGAGGGACTTGGGAATGTTCAGCCTGGAGAAAAGGAGGTTGAGAGGGGACATGATAGCCCTCTTTAAGTATTTGAAAGGTTGTCACTTGGAGGAGGGCAGGATGCTGTTTCCGTTGGCTGCAGAGGAGAGGACACGCAGTAATGGGTTTAAACTTCAAGTACAACAATATAGGCTAGATATCAGGAAAAGAATTTTCACAGTCAGAGTAGTTCAGCAGTGGAATAGGCTGCCTAAGGAGGTGGTGAGCTCCCCCTCACTGGCAGTCTTCAAGCAAAGGTTGGATACACACTTTTCTTGGATGCTTTAGGATGCTTAGGGCTAATCCTGCGTTGAGCAGGGGGTTGGACTAGATGGCCTGTATAGCCCCTTCCAACTCTATGATTCTTATGATTCTATACAGAAACTTTCTAGTCATTATGTTTTGGGTTGTAATGTTGTGTCTCCAGGGCTTAAAGTCACAGATCTGGCAAGAGCCTAGTGCTGCATAATCAAATTAGCTAAATGAACTACTCTCATTTTTTTGGGTTATAAGAGCAACATGCCCAGCCAGGTATGCACAAAATTAACAGCTGAATAACAGTCAGCTTCACTTAATTTTGTTTTGAATAGCAGTCATTGGTGAATACTATTTCAGTTTGAAAGCTTATGTTGTTTTTATAAACCAGCTTTCTCATTATAATTCCTTGTGTTTTTTAGTAATCTAAATTCTTCAGGAGATTTGTAGGAATTTTCAACTTTTACTTTTAAAAAAGAACAATCAATACTTAATGGAATATCACTTTTCTAAAAGTTTGAAAAGAAGAGAACCAGGGAAAGCTCTCCCCTTTTCAAACAGAAGGAAGTATGTTAATCTTTTAAAAGTAAACTTGGTCCTCACTTGGTTCTCAGCCTTCATAAACAGCTCACTAACTCTGGCTGTGGCTTGCTTTTTCCTTTACATGCTGTGTCTCATTCAATTCATTAACATATTAGGGGTAAAGCCCATTTTATTCAGGAATACGACAGGCGCTAAAGTTTGGCAGTGGGAAGAGGAAGGGGAGGAGTTGTCCAGACTATAAGGGCATGGAGTTGAATGTGTGTGTTGTGTGGGAGATTGTGGTGGTGTGGTGACAAATGAGGGCTTGGGTATGGAAAGATGGGTGTCAAGAACCTGTGGTTTGGAATGTTCATTGAGTGTGGGAGATGACTGACCTTTGGGAATTGTGGCATAGTAGTTACAGATGAGCTTTCCAGAGCTGTGTCTTCAGATATGTGAAGGGAAAATCAGACTGGAGACTCTTTTTAGGGGAAGATTACATGGCAACCAGTCTCTCTCAGTTCTGCGTTCAACATCATTTTCCTTCTTGTATGAATTAGGCCACAGACACAGAAATGTCCCCCTGCCCTAATCTACACAGATGTCCACCCTGCTCCTTCTGTGTCAGTTCTTTTAGTGTTGATAAAATGTTATACTTCTTTCACATAGAGCCTCTTGTGGCGCAGAGTGGTAACGCAGCCGTCTGAAAGCTTTGCCCATGAGGCTGGGAGTTCGATCCCAGCAGCCGGCTCAAGGTTGACTCAGCCTTCCATCCTTCTGAGGTCGGTAAAATGAGTACCCAGCTTGCTGGGGGGTAAACGGTAATGACTGGGGAAGGCACTGGCAAACCACCCCATATTGAGTCTGCCATGAAAACACTAGAGGGCATCACCCCAAGGGTCAGACATGACTCGGTGCTTGCACAGGGGATACCTTTACCTTTACTTCTTTCACGGTTTCTCCTTAGAAGAAGAGCTGGATTTTTGTACCCTGCTGTCTACTACCCAAAGGAGTCTCAAAGAGGTTTACAAACATATTTTCCCTTTGTCTCTCCACAATAGACAACCTGTGAGGGATGTGGGGCTGTGAGAGGTCTGAGAGAACTGGGAATGGGCTGCAGTCACCCAGCAGGCCTCAGGTGTCTCAGAGCAGTTTCCAATCGCCTTCCTTTCCTCTCCCCATATCAGACTCCCTGTGAAGGAGATGGGGTAGAGGGCCTCACTTGGAAGATGGCAACCCTAAGAGTAAGTTTCTCGCTGCACAGTCTTGACCTTAGTCAGGTTTATGCACACCTAGGTAGTGTGGAATTTCAAAACATGAATTTACAGCAATCTGGTATCCTTATGTCCCTTGCAATGTATTCTTGACCTGAAAATAGGTCAGGGAGTGCTAGGTGGCTGCAGGGGCATTACACACTTTTGAGGCCCTACTTCCAGACTTCAAGAAATATGTTCAGACCAGGGACAGCCAACCTCCAGGTGGGGTCTGGAGATCTCCTGGAATTGCTGCTCATCTCCAGACATTTTGCCATATCTCCAGGCAAAAATGGCTGCTTTGGAGGGGTGACTTGTAGCATTGTATACCACTGAGATTCTTGTATGAAGTTTGAGAATCCCCTGGAAGTACAGCTCATCTCCAGGAAGTTAGGCTGAAGGGAAAGCTCTCTCCCCTCTCATGCATCCCTTCAAAAGGAATGCACGTGGCCACAGACACTGCTTGGTTGCTTGGCTGGTAATATCTGCCCTTCTGAAGCCTGAGATCTACTGCTGGCAACTGCAGTCCCTGTTGTTGTCCGCAAGGCCAAGACATTGCCTAATCACCTGGTTTCCCCCAAAATCTCACTGTGTACTTTCCTGTAAAGCTAACTCCACTTGGAATTTTGGGCTATGTATGCTTCTGAGTTCATGGACCTTCCTGGCAAGTACTGTTTGTTTGTTTGTTTTTTATTTACCAGGCCAAGCTTTAAAAAAAGTCACTTTAGTTCCCATGTCCCTCCAGCCATTTACTTGTCCACTATTTACAGTTTCAGGCTGTAAATATTCTTTATTTAGATCTTCCTGAACTTTCCAGAGTCGCAGGACTGATGCTGGTCTGTCTGTCTTCACCCCAGAATACAAACAGTTGCTGATAAGGGCTGGCTAAAGCCCATAGCTCAGGAGGGACACACTTGCACCTCTGTACCCCAATCTCAGTCTGCAAGCCTCTACCATCATATTTAGATTGCTGCTAATCTCTAGATTATAATGATCAGCTCTGCAGGCAAAAATGGTTACTTTGAAGGCCGGACTCTGAGGCACTGTTCAACTTTGAAGTCCCACCTCCAAACCTCCAGGAATATTTCTAACACAGGGATAGCCAACCTCCCGGGGGGGGGGGGGGCTGGAGAGCTCCTGGAATTACAGCTCATCTGCATAGTATAAAGATCAGCTTCCCAGGCAGAAAGGGCTGCACAGGCCTAACTTTCACATTGAACAACTTCCCTCACTTTGCCTCAGACTGCTGACATAGCTGGCAGGTGGCTGATTAGTGTGCTCCCTCCCCCTCCCTTCAGTCCTGCTGTGAAGGAGCCTCTAACAGTCCCCAACTGAGGAGTCTGTGTGGGTACTTGTGCTTTGCTTTTTAGGGGGGAAGCTTTCCCCTTCTGCTAAACTACTGGCTGACAGAAAAGCCCCTCCTCACTTAAAATACTGCTCTGGATGGCCTCACTACTGGAGGGAAGAAACAGCCAAGCCTTGTATATTTCTTCTGTGTGAGACTCTGCAGATTGGAGGCCTACTGTGCAGGGTTGCTGTGCAGATGAATCAGGAGGTAAAAGAACCTCTGCAACAGCATCTAGTTTCATCTGCACAACAACCCTGTGTGGTAGGTCTCAAATCTACAGAGAGTTGCTTGGCTGCCTCCTCCCTCCAGCAGCGAGGCCAGCCAGAGCAGTATTTTAAGTGAGAAGGGGTTTTCTTTGGCTTTTCTGTCAGTCAACAGTTAGGCAGAAAGGGAAAGCTTCCCCCCTGCAAAAGGAAAGCACACCCATGCCCCTTGTGTTGCTCTCAAAAATGCCTCCTTCACCTCAGTCAGGGGCTGTTAGAGGCTGTATTCCTGCTGTAACCATGAGGCTCTAGGTCAGTGTTTCTCAACCTGGGGGTCAACTATGGGGGTCAAACAACCCTTTCACAGGGGTTGCAGCAGGGCGAGCAGCTTGGCTGGGGAGGCGCTGCCACTGTTGCTGCTCCTCCTGCAGGTTCCTGCACTTGGCTGCCAGCCGTTCCAGCAGTGCTTCCAGCACAGCACAGTCTCCCACCAGGCGCTCCAGGTGTCGGCACAGCTCAGCGAGACAAGAGGCAGAACTGAACTGAGAAACCCTGGGAAAAATTTTTTATACAATCATGAACAATGGATCTTCACACCATTGGTCAGTTTCGGTTTAATTCCTGTGAAAGAACACTTGCACAATTTTATGGTTGGGGGTCATCAGAACAGGAGGAACTGTATTAAAAGGCTGCGGCAATAGGAAGGTTGAGAACCACTGTTCTAGGTGGTTATCCACATTCTGTTAGTTATGGAATTGGCTACTGATTGTCACTCATTCTCTGCTCTCCTTTGGAGGGGTGTGTGTGTGTGTGCAAGAGAAAGGAGGCCAGGGAGCTGAGCATTTCTCTGTCTTTTCTTGCTACAGTAATATAATGATGAGTGGAAGCTATTAAAGCTCCTCCATAAGTTGAAGAGATCTGAGTCCAGTAGCCCCTTTAAGACCATCAAAAATTTATTCAAGGTGTGAGCTTTCAAGTGCAAGCACTCTTCCTCAGACTCCTAGCTATAGAGGAAGCAAATCTAGGCTCAAGAATGTGGTGGATGTTATCAGTTATCTGGCAAACCCAGAATATCACTAAACACATAGGTGGCATGGATTTTGCTTTTCATTATTTTGGGAGGGTTTTAGAATCATGCACTCAACTGGTTTTCCATGTGTCTTGGAAACCAGCTTTGAAGCAGTGATTCACACACTGTTGTAAGTATCATAACATCTCTTTTGAATGCTGGACATTCCATTCACAGTTAAGATATGAGATTTTGAGGCCTAATAGTTTCTGAAACTATACCTTGTGTTTCAAGACAGACTATTTTGGACTATGGGAGAGAAGCCAAGGCAATGAACACCAGTTTCTGTGGAATGTTGTACAGAGCAGATGTGTATATGAGAATTCATTTACAGCAATGTGATACTTGAAAATCTTTTGTTTCTTTACAGACTGCATCCTCAGCAATTAAAGGAGCCATACAACTGGGAATAGGATATACAGTGGGTAACCTCACTTCTAAGCCAGACAGAGATGTACTTATGCAAGACTTCTATGTAGTAGAAAGTGTATTTCTTCCCAGGTGAGGACAACATTAGATTCTCTCAATCAAACATCTGTTTAATTCCATTGTTTATTTATTTATTATGTGATTTATATACCACCCCATTTGTCTTGCTGTCTCAGGGTGGTGGACAGCAATATCAGTTGTGTAACATTCCAACAAGAAATATTAAAACAGCATAAAATTTAAAATTATAGTTATAATAAAAATTAAAGTAGCTATTAGCACTGGTGAAGGTGGTCATAGACATCAGTATTACAAGATAAGGAAGTAAGAGTCAGGGGAATGGATGGGACGGGACAGGGGAGGAGGGAGGCTTGGATGGATGTTACCATGTGGTTTTTGACTGGCCTTAGCTGTAAACCAGATGGAAGAGCTCTGTTTTGCATGCCCTATTGTTCTGTTCTATTAGGTTTCTGATCTTACTGGGGAGCTTATTCTACCAGGCCTTTTTGGCCCTGGCTCTGGTTGAAGCCAAACGTATATATTTAGGGGCAGGGAACTTCACCTAATTGGAATTGTTTGAAGTACCCTCTGGGGAACATATTCAGAGAGGTGCTTTGAATTAATTCTTCTGCTTCATTGTAGTGTTTCTAGTACTTTGATATATATTGGAGAACAATAGTATATTTTCTAGCTGAAAGCAAAGTATTGTTTTGTTGAAAGGACATAATTTCATGTTCAATACGGAGTCTATCTTTTACAGAATATAACATCGAAATAACAGAGTTTTTAAATACAAGCTGTTTATGGTTAGAATATGAATTGGATCCTGCAAATTTTAGCTCAGTTGACTTCACTGATTTCCCTGCTATACTATATGTCAAAAACAACACAAACATCCCATAGCCATCCTAACCATGTCACAAATTTTTCTCCACCTCTAATGCTCCTACAAAACCTACAAACTCCCCAACTGGACCCATGCCTAAGCTAACCCTAACTCTAACCTGAATATTTACACTAATATAATTCCCCTATTTTTAAAAGTACAATAGTGTCATAAAATAATTATACATCCATTAGCCTTTCCTAACCATGTCACATAGTCTTCCTTACCTCTAATCATCCCACAAAACCTTAAAACTCCCCAACCGGACCCAAGATAGATAAATCTAAGATAAATCTAACCTGAGAATTTACGCTAATATAAATCTCTATATATTTATATTTACAGTAATGTCAAAAAATACTTCTACATCTCATAGCCTTTTGTAACCATGTCAAACGTCTTCCCTACTTCTAATATCCCACAAAACCTACAAACTCTCCAACCGGACCCATGTCTAAGCTAACCCTAACCCTAACCTGAGAATCTACCTGTCCCCTGAACACCTGGCCACAGTGATCCATGCGACAGTCACCTCCAGAATAGATTTCTGTAACTCGCTCTATGTGGTCCTGCCTTTGTCCTTGATCCGGAGACTCCAGTTGTATAAAACGCAGCTGCTAGGCTCCTCACAGGAACACCATTGAGGGCCCACATCCAGCCTATGCTGAGGCAGCTGCACTGGTTCCCAGTTGCTGTCCTGATCTGGTTCAAGGTTTTGGTTTTAACCTTCATGGCCGTATGCGGGTTTGGAGCCACATACCTCAAGGAAAGCCTATCGCCCTATGCCCCCCACAGGGCCTTACGCTCTGCGGGTGACAATTTACTGGTCATTCCTGGCCCCAAAAAAGCACACCTGGCCTCAACCAAGGCCAGGGCCTTTTTGGTCCTGGCCCCAACCTGGTGGAATGAGCGGCCGGGTGAGTTGCGGGCCCTGCAGGATCTTTCAGTTTTCCACAGGGCCTGAAAAGCGGAGCTCTTCTGCTAGGTCTACAGTTGAGGGCAGTGGGGAAGATTGATGGGGGGGGGGCGGTGTCAAGCTGCAACTCTGGTTATTTTGTCTCTCCTTCCTCTTTCCTCTACAGGTAGTGGTGGGGTGGGGGGGGGGATGTTTCTACCATGTTGTTTTATTTGGTTTATTGTATCTTATTATTATTATTGCTATTATATTCAAAGACCACCTTCCTCCTTAATGGGATTCAAGGGGGATTACATAAAATCCCCAGTCCTTTAAAACCATGACCCTGCAGACAGGAGAAAGAAAATACTCCAACCCCCACCCCAACCATCAACAAAGGGGTTCAGTCAATGAAGTAGTAAAGCCTGGGATTTGTGTTCATTTTAATGGTGTTTTAATGAAGCTTTTAACTGGACATGTGTAACCCACCACGAGCCGGCTCAGGAGTGGCAGGTAACAAATTAAATAATAACAATAACAACAACAACAACAATAATAATTGATGCTAATATAAATCCTTATTTTTTACAATCACAATAATGTCAAAACATACTTATACATTCTATAGCCTATCGTAACCATGTCACAAAGTCTTACCTACCTCTAATGCTCCCACCAAACCAAGAAAGTCCCCAGCCAGACCCATGCCTAAGCTAACCCTAACCCTAACGTTTGTATTTACGCTAATATGTTTTTACAAGTTCAATAATGTCAAAAAATACTTATACATCCCATAGCCTTATCTAACCATGTCACAAAGTCTTTCCCACCACTAATGCTAGCGCTAAACCTCCAAACTCTCCAATCAGACCCATGACTATGCTATCCCTAACCCTAATCTGAGAATTTATCTGTAATAGCTTGCTTTGTTAAAATTATTGAGCAAGGGGTAGTTTGGTGGAGAATGGGCAGGACTGTGTAGACTTTGGGTGTGTTCCGATTGCCCTGAAATCCAGACAGTCCCCGCTCCAACAGCCTGGCCAGGGGCAATCTAGCTCAATCACTGCCAGTCTGCCCTTGACCACCGCCAGGAAAGGAGGGTTCAGTAGGGATGCCGAGGGGTGGGGGGACGGGACTGAGACTTGGACAGGCTGCTCCAGCCCTTTCCGCCCCAGAGCTGTCTTAACTGTCACATCCAACAACTTCCCTCACTTTGCCTCAGACCACTGACACAGCTGGCAGGTAGCTGCTGAGTGTGCTCCCTCTACCGTCCCTTTAGGCTTGCTGTGAGGGAAGCCTCTAACAACCTCTGACTGAGGTAAGGAAGGCGTTTCTGAGAGCAAAGCAGAGGAGTCTGTGAGCATACTTGTGCTTTTCTTTTGAGGGGGGCAAGCTTTCCCCTTCTGCCAAACACTTGTCTGACAGGGAGGCCACAGAAGAGCCCCTTCTCACTTAAAAAACTGCTCTGGTTGGCTTCACTGCTGGAGGGAAGAAACAGCCAAGCCACGTATCTGTGTTCTTCAGGACACTCTGCAGACTTGAGGCCTACTGCACAGGGTTGTTGTGCAGACAAAACAGGAGGTAAAAGAACCTCCACAACAGCATCCAGTTTTGTGAAACAAGCGTGTGTGCATATAACATTTTATCAACACTAAAAAAATGGAGACAGAAAGTGCAGGGCAGACACCCTTGTACTGTGACTACTCCATGTAGATTAGGGTGTAAACTGCATGGAGCTTTTATTCCAATCCCAGGTCGATTCAGTCCCTGCCGTCTACACAGAATGCAATTTCCGTTTTGATTTTGTGCGATTTAAATTTTCCTTCTGCAGCAAGAAGAATTGATCCAGAGCGACCCTACCTTTATTGTGCGATAACTTAGAGTGCTTTTAAACCTCAATATTTTAAGATTCGGATTGAGAAAGCAGGCTGTTTTGAACCTCCATGGTAGAGATGCCCTGATTGGGCAAAGGTGGCCATGTGACAAGCTTGCCTTAAAGAAGAAGCCCCTAATTTCTCTCACCTTCTGTCAGTCTTGGATTTTTTCTCCCTCCTTTGCCTTCTTCGATCCTCTCTACCCCCCCCCAAGAAAAGAAAGAAGCTCCCTGCTTGGCTCCCCCCCCCCCTTCTGAACTACCCTAACCACGTGCAGAACACTTTCCTGTTTCAATGGGGAGGGAGGAGGAGGAAGACCCAAGTTCAAATTGATCTGAATTCAACAGGATTGACAATGGAATAAACAAAGTAAGTGCAGACTCTGCCTAGGACAGGGGGACATTTCTGTGCCTGTGGCCTAATTCACACAAGAAGGAAAATGATGTTGAATGCAGAACTGTGAGGAATTGCTTGCCATGTAATCTCCACCTAAGAAGAGTCTCCAGTCTGATTATCCCTTCACATATCAGAAGACATGATTCTTGAAAGCTCATCTGTAACCTCTATGCCACAATTCCCAAAGGTCAGTCTTCTCCCACACTCAATGAACATTCCAAACCACAGGTTCTTGACACCCGTCTCTTCACCCCATGCCCTCATTTGTCACCACACCACCACAATCTCCCACACAACACACACATTCAACCCCATGCCCTTACAGTCTGGACAACTCCTCCCCTTCCTCTTCCCACTGCCTAGCTCTAGTGCCCATTGTATTCCGCCCATTGTATAGCGCCCATACAAATCCCTATATTTTTACATATACAATAATGTCAGAAAATACTTATACATCCCATAGCCTTTCCTAACTATGTCACAAAGTCTTCCCTACCTCTAATGCTCCCACAAAAACGACAATCTACCCAGCTGAATCCATGCCTAGACTAACCATAACATTTTTTATTTGGGACAATTTGATTGTAATATGATGTTAGTAATATATAATATTGATTCAAATTTAACTCTCTTGTCTCAGGACAAGGTAACTTGCCAGAGCAGCTTGTCACTTGCAGAGAGGCTTCTATGCTTGGGTAAACACGTAGGGGGCAAGCAACTAGTCTCTCTTAATTATTTCTTTTCACCTCTGGGTCAGTGTCTGCCATTAATTACTAACAAATCCCCCCTGGATGGAAACTGAGCATTGTTGTGCCCATTTACAAAAAAGGGGACAAATCAGCTCCAAATAACTATAGGCCTATTAGTTTGTTAGACATAGCAGCAAAACTGTACAGTAAGTACTTACTGATCAAGGTGGAGGAATGGGCAGATGAAAATCATATTTTATACCCACATCAAGCTGGATTCAGAAAGGGCTTTAGTACTATTGACCAATGTCAGATACTTCAGCAACTGGTCTATTCAGGGATAAATGGCCCTAAGAAAGTGTTGTACGTTGCATTCGTTGACTTGGCCGCAGCTTTTGATTCTATAGACAGGCAGCGCCTATGGCAAAAATTAGCAGACTTGAACATTGATAGGCGGCTCCTATTTCTGCTGCGGGAGTTGCACTTTGACACTTATGCTCAAATTAGAGTGGGAATTTCTGGCTCCCTAACCAACAAAATTCCAACATGCAAGGGCGTCAAGCAGGGATGTGTGTTGGCTCCCCTGCTGTTTAATTTATACATTAACAACATTGTAGAAAGACTCTCTGGCCCACAATTTGTTTCTCCCATACTAGGAGGTCAAAAAATATCTATTTTACTTTATGCAGATGACATGGCCCTATTTTCCCTCACAAAAATTGGGATGCAAAGACTACTACAACAACTTGGTGCTTATTGTAAAGAAGAAGGTCTTAAAATAAATTACGATAAGACAAAAGTAATGGTCTTTAGAAAAAGGGCCAAAAAGTTCTCTTGGAGCATATCTGGAAATTCTGTTAGCCAGTGCAACTCATTTAAATATCTGGGTATCACATTTAGTGAGAGGCTGAATTGGAAACTTCATCTGGACACCATTAGAGCCTCTGCAACACGCCTAGTGGGCACTATTCTGAAGTTTTATTATACAACAGGAGGCTTCCTCATCGATCCAGCCCTCAAATTATACAAGTGCAAGGTTATCCCCCATCTTTTGTATGGAGTAGAGGTCTGGGGATGGAAGGAAAACTTCATACCTAGGCTAGAATCTGTTCAAAATATATTCTTAAGGCGAATTCTAGCCCTACCTAGGGGAACTCCGGCTGTTTTGATGAGGGCAGAAACAGGTCTGCCTTCTCTTAGTGCCCGAGTACATTTGGCAATTTTAAAACAGTGGAAAAACCTCAGGTTACCCAACATAAACAAATTTAGTCATCAGTCCTTTAATATAATGTTATCTAAGGATCCAGCACGGCATTGCCTTATTAATAGCCTTATTGCACGCTACTCCATCCCCGATGACCTCCTAAATCCTTCAGCTAATAACTCTCACCTTAGAGACTGGATCTTCAAAAGTGATGCCCAGTTAGACAGAATGCAAATTTTGGAAATTAAGACAGCAACATGGTTTAAGCGGTTTAAATATGACCATCGTAGATCCTCTTATCTAATGAAAATCAGTAACCATAATCTCAGAGTAGCTTTTACATCACTTCGATTCGAAACGATGCCTACAGAGGTACTGGCGGGTCGATTTAGCTGTACGCCAAAAAACCAGCGTTTCTGTATTTGTGGTGCACAAGCTCTGGAGGATTTACCCCACTACATCTTTGACTGCTTACTTTATGCCCAACCCAGAGCCAAATTCCTCAATGAGACCTTACGGGGTTCTAACCTTCACTCCGTTGCTGAAAAGATAATCTATCTTTTATCTGACCAGGTTGATGATGTAACATATAAAACCGCCCTATTTGCCTTGGCTGCAAGGAAAATAAGGGCCAATGTTACAACCACTAAGGCAGCCTCTTAACACTCTTGCACTTTGTATGCTGTTTCAGTTTTTTGGTCTTAAATTTTATATTTTTATACAGTTCCTTTTATTCTATTTTACTGTTTGTAAATTTGTATTTTATATTTTGTAAAGGCCTATGGCTATATACAAATAAATGTATCTTATCTTATCTTATCATTAATTACTAACATGGACAGTTTTATTTCTCCAATGTTTTTGTGAACTGCAACTGAACTCAAAAGGACTGATTAGCTGTTTTAGCAAAGAATTATCATATGGCATAATAAGGCTTAATTTGGATATTATGACACAGTTTACTAATTTGCCACAATTTACTTCTGCCTTATATCTCTACGCTTATGATCCTTGTTCTGCTTAGTCTGAAGAAGAGTGCAGGCACTTGAAAGCTCATACCTTGAATAAATCTTTGTTGGTCTTAAAGGTTCTATAGGACTCAAATTTTGGTTTGACCATAGTACTTTGTGAATCCTAGAGTGTTGTTCCAACATAATGACATCACTTTTTGTGTTTTGCCCAGGAAATCAACATGGATCATGTAGATATATTGCAATTCTGCCTGCTGTTTCTTTATGTATCCTGTACCATTTATACTGTATGGGGTGTAAAATGTGAGTTGGTCAGGTTTAGGTATGCACTGGACATCAATGGCATCTGCCTATACGGGTACTTAGAAAGGATCACTCTGTTGTGAGACTTTTCTGTCAGTTCAGTTTATGGTCCTAATTTAACAGACCATAAGTTCTGTTTTACTTTGGAGCTACAATCTAAGTCAGTAAGCACTGTTCTTCAGTGGTTCATAGTGCTGACAAGGGAATAATTCACACATTCTGTATGGCTGGCTGCCTTGATTACAGTGGGGTGTCTTAAAGGAAGAGGTCCTTGACTTGCCCTGTGACTTTTCCCATGGTGAATTACAAGAGAAAAAAAGTACCAATATGAGAATGCAGAAATATGTTGGATATTCAGGTTTGTTACCTAAGAAAATAAGGTTTGTAATCTAAGAAAACTGAATACATTTCATAACAAATATTTTAACTTATTTTTTTGTGATGCGTTGTAAAAGAAAGCAAAATTATGTGGAAAAACAAAATGAGGTAGAAAATAATTTAACAATTTAAGGTATGTCACTGCCTTTTAACTTTCTCCTTCAGTGAAGGGAGTAATCTCACCCCTGCTCATCATTATCCAGACTTCAGATTTAAGACATATGCTCCTCTAGCCTTCCGCTACTTCAGAGAACTTTTTGGTATTAAGCCTGATGATTATCTGGTAAGGATTTACATTTTTTTTCATAAAAAGGAAAAAGAAATATGTATATTTGAACTAATAGGCGCAGACGGGTTTACTTTAAGGTAGTGTTACATGATTCATATCTAAGGAGCTCCTACAATCATCTATTCTGTTTTGAGAGTTAATTAAAATTTCCTGTGAAATGCAACAGTTATAATATTTATGAATGCTTGCTTGGGACCTGACCTCCATGTGTTGCTTATAGGCCCTGCTAAAGATTCTGAGAGGTCAGGGGCTGAACAGTGCCTCCTGCCCCCCCACACACACACCCATGTCAGTGGCCTGTTTTCCCCACAGTTATAATAAAATAGATACACATGCACTCTTTTAAAAAGCTATATGTACTCAATATCATCAGAATTTAATAAAGCAGTACGCTAAGAATTTGTCTCAAACAAAAAGACTCCCACATTTATAATTGGATTCACTAGCTAAATGTTGTGCATCTTCTGAAAACAGGATCCTCCCATTGTCTTCTTAATCCTACTTTAGGATCCTTTCTGAAACAAATATAGTCAACGCTGTCTGTGGGGAGCTTTGACTTAGCAAGAGCAATAGAGTTAATGGCAGGAATGGATACATATTGGCAGTTAGCCAAGCTATTGGTCTGCTTGGAGCTATGGAAGTGAAAAAAATAATTAGCTGTATGTTGATTACATCTGCAGGTCAAACAGGATATTAAAATACATCTCTCTATTTGAAGTCGATGGCCTAGTAAATGAAGGATGGGGTGTGGCCAAAGTTTTGAAACTACTTCTGAGATTACATTTAAATGAAATGTCTTGCCACCTCTAAAAGGATCTAGTCGTTATTAAATATACTCTTCTTTGTAAAAACTGATGTGGCCCCCTGCATTTCAGAGAAAGGCTGTCTCAAGAATACATTTAGTTCTTGACTGTGCTCTTTTCAGCTTTTAATTGTTTGCCCTAGAAACAGGTATGCTAATGGAAAGCTCAAAAACCAACATATAGCTGCTGGTTCATGTCATTATTTCTACTGGAAATACTGTAATTGAAATTAAATACTCCTGTGGATTTTGCTGATTGAATTCTGGTTGAGAGGCCTCCATCTGTTAATTGCCTTTTAATTGTCTCATGAAGTATAAAAATATTTGCTTTAATATATTGTAACCTTGACCTGAAAAAAGACATGTAATCTCTAGAATATAACCACTGTACTATAAAACTCTGCAGTTCTTAATTTTGCAGATATGTATATTGATATATTCTGAAATATAGAAATAGGCTTCTGCATGCAGGTGGTAGGTGCAGTAGCTTGGGCCCAACAGAATTTGAGTACAATTCCACTTGTGAAGATTCACTTCTTCTTTCTTCTACTCCTCTCTCTACTCTCAGAACAGCTGATCCTGCTGGGGTGCTGTAGCAGGAAGGGTTTATGGATGAAAATTGGACATCATCTCTTGTGCAAATGGATGTGCCTTTTGCTAATGCATGATTACCTTAGTATGAAATCCATACCAGTCTGTTGACCAGGCAAAAATGAAAGCACATACTATAGTATATCCGTCTGTGGGCAGCTAGTTCCTGAACAGCTGTATGTTCCATGGTAGACAGATAGTGTTATAGTGCACTTGTGATTTTCTATGGTGGGTCAACCTTTCCTTTTTTTCTCAAATGTAACATGTTCATCAAAGGCAAGTTCAGCATTTTTAAAGTTTCAAACTGTCAAACGGGGGGAAAAGATGATGGAATGGTACTTTTATCCTGTTTAGGTTTCTGATGGCAGATGCTGAATTTTCCCCAATAATTCTTTGTTTAATGATAATTTATATGGTTTTACCATATAGCATAGCTAAACTAACAATAAAATGTATCAATGTCTTGTTGAACGGAACAAAACATTTTATTAAAAACATTAAGAAACAAAACTGGAAAGAAAATTGCTGGGGCCATCCAAAAAAATCTTTTGGTCCAAGGGTGGTCATAATTTAGAAGCTGCTATTAAACTATTTTCCATGAAATCTTTGCCTCAGTTATTTTATGGAGCACCTTTGTATCTAGACAAATTTGACTTTACTTGAAAGAACTCATTCAAAGTTGATGGAACATGACTGGAGTTATATGATCCCTACAACCCACTCCAGTCAACACTCTGGCTGTAACACTATGTAGCAGCTGTAGCTTCCAGAACAGTCTTCCATGTAGAGCACATTGCAGTAATCTAACCTAAATGCTACCAGATCATACGCCACAGTGAGAAGATCTTTTCTGCCTAGGAAGGGCTGCAGCCGGCTAACCTGCTGCCACCTCCTTATCCAATAGGAGGCCTGTGTCCAGAAGTAAACCCAGACTATAACCCTTTCTTTTGGGGAGAGTGAAGTCTATCCAAAACCAGGATATAAACTATTTCCTCAATAAGACCTCCCTCCCTCCCACTAGTAGCACCTCCATCTTCTTGGGATTAGGATTCATTTTGTTAACTCCAAAATTAGTTAATTCCAAAACTACCTTAAATTGTTTTATCCTAATTTTTATGTAAAATATACACAAATCAAGTCATAGTGCAGTTTGCCTTCCTGTTTGGATCATGAGTGACAATAGAACAGTAAAGATTTTTTCTATATTATGCCAATGTGGAAATAAAATAGTTTTGAAGTACAGCCAGAAGCATTTTAGTTTAAAAGCACATATTCTGTTAGAGGTTACTGTGTCATTAATATTTACCTAAAGGCAGTGTCTGCCTATGGTCCCTCCTCATCATGCAAGATATGAAACCTGACAGATTTATAGACTGAGATTTTTACAGCAATGAGCTGACTAGAGGCGTTGGAATTGTTCTTTTATGCATGAGGAATAATGGAAGATGAAAAATGGAAAATATTAGGTTTACATTAGTAGGGCACAACAGTGGCACAGCTCGGCTTCTGTTTCCTTCACTTGTCTACCAAAGGCATACAACAGGAAGTATGTACATTGAAACAACCTGCACAAATAAATTGTGGCTGTAAAGTGTATAAATTGTTAGCTTTTGATAATGAAATTCATTGACTGAATATAAATATATAAGTTCTATGCAATAATTAGGCAGGGCCTTTTGGTTCAAGCAAACTTAATCAAAGTCATGACTGAGGGGATCAAGCACCTTTGTGTACTACATTCCAAACAATCCATTGTTGCAATGTTACTTTTTTTATTTGAGCTACACCTACTCACAAAGGCTAGACCAGTGGTCTGCAACCTTTCTAAGGCTGTGGACCGGTGGTGGTAGGGAGGGCAATCCGGCGGCCGCGCATGCTGCTCATGTGTGGCAGATCCGCGCATGCGCGTTTGCACCATGCGCAGCCACTAACGTGCATTGCGGACCTGCCACACGTACATGCATGCGCAAAACTGCTGCACATGCATGTTTGCTGCCACGCATGCCGCAAGCGTGCATGCACGGACCTGCCGCACATGCGTGTTTGCGCCGGCAGCCCTGCTTCCCTGTCCCCCCCTTCCACAAAAAGAAGCTTGCCGGGCCGCAAGCTAATCGGCTGCTTTGGCGGCCAATTTGCTTGCGGCCTGGGAAGTTTCTAACTGCGGGGGGGCAGGGAGAGGGAGCCGTGGCCCGGTGGTTGGGGACCACCAGGCTAGACCACAATCCTGTTTAATGGAGTATTCTGCTGACACTCTAGAATCTCACCACTTAAGGATTGCTATCCATACCTGAGTCATGAAGCTCCCATTATTCTGCAATGCTGTTAACGCAGCTGTAGTTGGAAGTAGGTAGGTTCAAAGCTGTGTTGTATAAAAATGTCAGCGGGGTGGTTGTGGAGGTTTATTTAATTTTTACAAACATAATGCAGAAGAAATTCATCCAGTGAATTCGTTAAGCCCCCTAGAGGTGGGCTTTGTCCATGATGAGGAAGGGTCCGGGTTGGACCCTTCCTCACGACAGACAATTGGAGGGACCAATCGGCAGGCGCGAAGCGCCTGCCGATTGGTCCCTCCGATTCCCAGCCTGAGCAACTGCGAGCCGCGCGCAGCGCGGCTCGCAGTTGCTCCCGGACTGACGCGGCAAGAGGCGTGAAGCGCCTCTCGCCGCGTCAGACTGCCGCCCGAGGGAACCCCCAGCAGTGGCGCGAAGCGCGGCTGCTGGGGGTTCCCTCCCTGCTGGTCTGACGCGGCGAGGGAGGGAACCCCCAGCAGTGGCGCGAAGCGCGGCTACTGGGGGTTCCCTCCCTGCTGGACTCACGCGCCTTCTCCCCTTTCAAAACCCCTTTTTATAAAGGGGCTTTGAAACTAGTTTAAAATGAAATGGCAATATTATTAATTTAAATTATATCAAATAAGTAGTTTTGTAAAGTGATATATCAGTTCTGAAGTAATTCTTAAGAACTGTGGTAATTTCGATATTACAATTATTGTAACTTTTTTTCCCCTGACAGAACAGTGAAGTATACAAAGGCTTCTTCAGACAGATGCCTCAGATGGATATTATTTTCTCATAAGGAATTGCCTACGTCTACCTATATACTGTTTATCAAGAGTAAAGATGATCTTGAAATCTTGAAATAGGAGATAACAAGGGAAGAGAACAGAAAAAATAATCAGTGTCAGTGGAAAGTAAAAATATAACTGCACATGATAGGATTCTTCCCGCCAACATGCAGAACCAGAATAAAATGTGAAGCAAGTTTTTTCCCTTCACAAAGCTGATAAGAAAACCTGTCTAATTTTCTGAGGTTTATAAGGATCTTATTTTTTATATCATATCACAACAGTAACTGGAGTTTGCTGTAAACACAGAATCAATCTCTGTTCTTCCAAAGCATAAATAAAACTTCACATTCTATTATATGAATTTCTAAGAGCCTCTTGTGGCGCAGAGTGGTAATGCAGCAGACATGCAGTCTGAAAGCTCTGCCCATGAGGCTGGGAGTTAAATCCCAGCAGCTGGCTCAGCCTTCCATCCTTCCGAGGTCTGTAAAATGCTTGCTGGGGGGTAAACGGTAATGACTGGGGAAGGCACTGGCAAACCACCTCGTATTGAGTCTGCCACGAAAACGCTACAGGGCGTCACCCCAAGGGTCAGACATGACGCAGTGCTTGCACAGGGGATACCTTTACCTTTTATTATATGAATTGTGGATTTCAATTAAAAGACTTATTTAAATTCCAGCCCCTCAGATTCATGAAAGCAAAGCGGCTAAGGCCCAGCCCCCTTATCGGTATTTCCTGAGAGGCTCCTCACAGTGGCTTCAATCTACTTGGAACGACTTGTGCATGCATCTAAGAAAAACTGAGAGGGGGGTGGGTAACCGTGCTCTTGAATTGTCTCTGTAGATTTTAATTGTTCTTGCACAGGAGAAGTTACCTAAAGAGATGCATCTAATAAGGAAGGCTTTTAAAGTAGCACCTGAAAAATATTGTGGGATTCTAGTATGCCATTTCTCTCCAAGCATAGTGAAAAAGAAAGCTGTTTGTGAGAGTTGGGAGATCCTACTTGTGCTTCATCAATTCTAACCCAGTTTGCCTTTCCAAAGTAACTAACTATTGCAGAAAGTTTGAACACCAGGCCTTTTCATGCTTAACCTACTTTTTAAAAAATAACTTTTATATTGCCGTCACCCATAGTGTTATTAACATTTTTTCCCTCTGTGTTCAGTATTCAATTTGCAGTGAACCCCTGATAGAACTGTCCAACCCTGGTGCCAGCGGATCCTTGTTCTTTGTCACTAGTGATGATGAGTTCATAATCAAAACAGTTCAACACAAAGAAGCTGAGTTCCTTCAGAAGCTGTTGCCTGGCTACTATATGGTAAATAAATCCAAGTGCCAGGCTTTCCCTGGTTGGTTCTTTCCTTTTCGTTAATTTTTACTTATCTCTTTAAGAAAGTGCTCAAGTGCTTTTTTTGTGTGGATTTTATTATAGATGTTGTTATTTATATTTGTACTTGATGTGAGATGGATGGACTTTTAAATATCAGTCTGAATAGACATCATCCTGCTCTTAAGAACTGTTGTATGTGCTCATGACATAACTCTGTGATACCACCACTGTATGCTGTTCAGTTTGTGCTTTTGTGCTTGCATTTCTGTCTTACATGAATGTGTACTAGCAATATAAATTAGAGGTTTGACCTGTTACGGTGATAATCTCTCAGTGGCTTAAGAAATACAGTTGGCTTCTTGACACGCCAACTATGGCTTTTCTGGGCCCATGTTTTGGAAAAGTGAGTAAGGCCATCGCCTTGTGCAGCTTATGGTTGGCAGGTGGTTTGCACCTTGAAATAACCACGTGATGGGCAGTAGGATGTGTAAGATGCATACCTCCCTAAACTGCAAGTCTTGAAAATAAAGAACATGTTCTCTCCATCACCCACACACACGCGCACGCGCACACAGCCTCTGCATTCTCATCCCAGCATTTGGACAGCTGCCAGGAAGACAGTAAGCCAGTCCTGGTGTAAAAGAGAGTCAAACCACCAACACAACAGACATCCAAGGAAAAAAAAATAGTTGGGCACAGTGGGCTAGTGGTGATTTTGCTCCCCTTTCTCTGTGACCAGCTTGCTCTCTTCCAGGTGTCTTGGCAGTCTCATTGTTGTCTGACATACTGTATTTCATGCTGAAGTAAGAGAGGGAGGGCAGGAAAGGAAGCCCTTTCTCTTGCTCTAGACACAAGCATAAGATTAAGCAGTGGTGGGGAGAGACAATTCTACATTTTAAAAGTCCTCGAGAGTTTAAGTATATTAAATTATATATTATTGTATATTGTGTATATGTGGTTGAGGTGTATCATAGGGATTAGAGAATCTATGTGGGTCTCTTCGTTGATGGCAATTTTGAATGCAGTTGTTTATAAGCCACAGGGTATCACTGACCTATAATTTCATATTTGTAGCGCCTGTCTGTTCTAGCCTTTTTTGTCCATCCAGGATTTAACTATGTAGGCTCCTATTTTTAAAAACCCAACATATTGCTCTTAATTGAGTAGATATGCTATTCCAGATCCTTTGGTGCTTGAGAGATGGAGAGCAGACCCAGGATTATATTATTATTATTATTATTATTATTATTATTATTATTATTATTATTATTATTATTATTATTATTATTATTATTATTATTATTATTATTATTATTATTATTAAGATTTATTTCCCGCCATGCCCCGTAGGCTCGTGGCGGGTCACAATAGTCCTATCCCCATTAAAATACCCATTAAAAGACTTTAAAAACAATCCCAATATGGCGGAAGCTCTCATTATTCCCACCCCTGCTATCAGAGCGGCAGGGAGGGTGGGGAGGAGATCTAACTTACTAGGTCCGGGGGGGGGAATGCTGGAACTCATTCGCTGACCCCTGCCTCAACCAAAAACCTGGCGGAAGAGCTCCGTCTTGCAGGCCCTGTGGAAAGCTGGTAAATCCTGCAGGGCCCGCAACTCACCCGGGAGCTCATTCCAACAGGTAGGGGCCAGGACCGAAAAGGCCCTGGCCCTAGTCGAGGCCAGGCACGCTTCTCTATACAAATACCCCCACTAAGAATTCCTCTCTACTTATCATCTTGAACCATTAAGGGTTACGTTAGTACCAACATTTATCCCTTTTATCATTAACCATGTCTCTCTTTTAACTAGGATCTGAAAGTGGGTAGTGAAAACTGGCTAATTGAGTTATCTTAATGTCAGTGCCAATAAAATTTTAACCAAGATTAAGATGAAGGTCATTCAAACTGACTGGGGAGGAGTTTGCTGTCTGGAAGCCATATTTGTTTTGGGGTATCATGTGTTCACCACCCAGACAAACTATTCACTATGATTTAACATGTTTTGAACAACTAGAGTGACCAAGTAACTGGTAGTGCTGAAAATAACTACTAAATTTTTAGACATGATTTCCTTGCATTAATGAGTTTGATATAGCTGCTAATATAGTCACTTGTAATGTTACTATCTTTTTTTTCAAAGAATCTCAACCAGAATCCAAGGACACTGTTGCCAAAATTTTATGGACTCTATTGTGTTCAATCAGGAGGTATTAATATCAGGATAGTTGTGATGAACAATATTCTGCCTCGAGCACTGAAAATGCATTATAACTATGACTTAAAAGGCTCCACGTACAAAAGGAGAGCATCCAGGAAAGAGAGAGAAAAGTCTAATCCTACCTTTAAAGACTTGGATTTCCTGCAAGACATGCATGAAGGATTATATTTTGACTCAGAAACATACACTGCATTGATGAAAACACTACAGAGGGATTGTCGAGTAAGTGAAATGTTTTTATAGTTGTTCAGACTATGAATCCTGCTTTTATGTCTCTAGGTAAACACTGTAGAAAGATAATCATTGCTTTTACATTGTACAAATGGAAGAATCACAATATAAGATAAAGTACAAGATATGTATCAGAAATAGTGCTAGAATCATAGCGTTGAAAGGGACCTCCAGCGTCTTTCTCCATGCTATGTTTTTGTAGTTTTGTCTTGGTTTCCTTCTCATCTGCATCTTCATCTTTTCCTTAATACTTTGAATTGATTATGTCTTCATTTGGGTGTTATGAACAGATTTTAATAAATCTTTTATTAATCACCTCAAGCCTCTTGTTCTACTTCACACTCATCTTTTCTTTTTTGCATACAAGTGTTGTTTCAGTTTTGATTTCTTTATGCTGCATACCTTTTATTTCTGTATTCAGTATTTAATTTTGCTACTTCATTTGCTAGTTCCGTGTTTTCTTTAATCTCTGCAGTCTCTATAGTTTCATGTGTGGATCATCGTGAGGACCCTATCTGTGTTGGTGGGGATGGGGGATTACTTTGTTGTTGTTGTTGTTGTTGTTGTTGTTAGGTGCGAAGTCGTGTCTGACCCATCGCGACCCCATGGACAATGATCCTCCAGGCCTTCCTGTCCTCTATCATTCCCCGGAGTCCATTTAAGTTTGCACTTGCTGCTTCAGTGACTCCATCCAGCCACCTCATTCTCTGTCGTCCCCTTCTTCTTTTGCCCTCGATCACTCCCAGCATTAGGCTCTTCTCCAAGGCTCTTCCTTCTCATGAGGCGGCCAAAGTATTTGAGTTTCATCTTCAGGATCTGGCCTTCTAAGGAGCAATCTGGGCTGATCTCCTCTAGGACTGACCGGTTTGTTCACCTTGCAGTCCAAGGGACTCGCAAGAGTCTTCTTCAGCACCAGAGTTCAAAAGCGGGGGATTACTATGTATACAAAAACTCTGAACCTGGGGCCGGTTGCCAATGTGAGCATGTAAATACATAATATTGCTTTTTTAAAAGTGCTCTTCGTAATCTGTCGATGATCTTAACCTGTACCAAAGTTCCAAGGTATCAAAGTTCCTGTCATGAAACAATAAATTCTATGAAAATAGCAGTGGAGAATATAAAAGAACAAAGTGAGAGAATATTCTCTCTGCCCATAAAAGACCTAATTTATATAGAAGATGTATTTCATGGAAATGCTGACTTAGTTCTAGGAAACAGTTCTTCATGGTTCTTATTGTCAGTCAGCACCACTTTTGTTGAACTTGAAGGTTACTTTTTGTATTCATTTTGACTGGGGCTGGAGATTTAACGTTCATCACATGTTTTTCCTAACAAGGGACATTGTTGTTTCGGCTAGTCTTATAACACTGAATATTCCATGAACTGAATCATTTAATGATTAGACAGAATGCGTTGGAATAAATGCAAAGTTTTATTGCTAAATAATATGTAGTTATAGTAAAATGTACCACACTTAATAGATTATTTAAGTGAGAAGATCAGATTCTAAAAGCACAAGTAATTTCTGACATAGTGTGTGAAGAAGCTTCTTATATAAGGTCATTGCAGCTCTTCAGAACTGTGAGCTGTCACTGATCCTAGTTTTCCCCATCAAAACACTCTATATGACAGGGATAGTATGGAAATGGAGCAGTTCAAACATGCACTCTCTCTCCTTTTATTTCTTCTCTCTCTTTCAAACTAGCGATTCAAATGCCAATGTTATTTTTGTCCTTCATCACACACTTCTCTGATTGCTACAACCGCTTATGTTGAAAGCTGTAACATATATAGTTTCAGATAGTAGAGGCAATGGCAGACACCCAAACATGGAAGAGTAAGAAGAGCTGTTTTTTTGTATCCTGCTTGTTACTACCCCAAGGGTTAACAAAGAGGTTTACAATCACCTACCCTTCTTCTCCCCACAACAGACACCCTGTGAGGTAGGTGGGGCTGAGGGAACTCTGAAAGAACTGTGACTGGCTCAAGATCACCCAGCTGTCTGCATGTGAAGGAGCAGGGAATCAAATCTGGTTCTCCAGTTAATAGGCTCCTGAGTGCTGAAGAAGCAGCAGTCCAGAGGGACAGGAAGGGCATTTTAGCATTCACTGCACTCAGACGCTGTAGGCATAAAGTAAGTGTTGGTAGTACAACCATTGAGCTTTGAGCCCCTTCTCTGTTGCATGTCTGCCTTCACCTTCTGTTTCCTAGAACCATGAGTTGCAGCTCTCTTTCCTTGTGCATATTCCACACAAAGTACGTGTCAGCATAATATTCAGGAAATGTTTTGTATCACAATAGAATATCACATTTCACTGTGCATTTTCTTTCTCTTTCCCTACATAAGTCTTCCTGATCCCTGGCTTTGGAAGAATAAGGTCAAAAGCTGTTTTGCCTGGTGTGTTTAAATATTTGGGCAAAAATTTCTGATTAGTGTAAGCCCTGAGGCAGTGTATGTACCAGCAGGATATCCTCTCCATTCGTGCAGATGCCAGTTTCATACCAGAGAGAGTGGATTATTTCTTTCCCAAACAAAACACATTGCAGCAAAGAATTAGGACCTTGTTCCCCCACAGAACTTCAGCTAACACCCCAAACCAAATATTACTTTAACTCATAAAACCATATTTCTCAAACTTTTGAACTCAGCCTCTCCTTTTAAATATACATACTTGCTCTTTGTTTTCTCTTCCTCTTTCCTTCCCTCCCTGCACCCCCCGTTTGTTTTTTACATCTTGTCATTTATCTCAGTGCATCTTTCCACTCTGAAGAGGCACACATTTCAGTTTCTGGATACCCTAGTCATATGACATGTGGAAGCCTTGATTTACCATATCTTGCTACATGCTGAGACTCAATAGCCAATAGCCATGCATTGAATTATACAGAAAGCTGTACTAGAAGCTTTGTATCATTTCCTCTTATTGCCTGTGCAGTGCAGAAGTATGATTATATTCCAAGAACAAAGCAGAGCCAGTGTGATGTAGTGGTTGAGAGTGGTGGTCTCTAATCTGGGGAACCAGCTTTGATTCCCCACTCCTCCATATGCAGCCAGCTGTGTGATCTTAGGCTAGTCACAGTTCTCTTAAAGCTGTGCTCGTAGGGCAGTTCTCTTAGATCTCTCTCAGCCCCACTTACCTCACAGTGTGTCTGTTCTGAGGAGAAGAAGGGAAAGGAGTTTGTAAGCCACTTTGGGACTCCTTTGGGTAGTATGGTATTAAAAAAAACAGCTCTTCTTCTCTCAAAAGGAATTTGGGCTGTTTGAGCATTTGTGTGGTGTCATAATCTGATCTGTGAAGTACTTTTAAATATATTTTAATCAATTATTTCCATAGGAAATATTTCAAGTGAAAAATTAAAACACAAATTGATAAAATAGCTATATAAAATAACCAGAGGAGTCTGGTTTGGGGAGGAAAGTAACCTCAGCAGGGTATAATGCCACAAAGTCCACCCTCCAAAGCAGCAGTTTTCTCCAGGTAAACGGATCTCTTTCATCTGGAGAGCCGTTGTAGTTCCACAAGGACTTGTGGTGTGGTACCATACCTGTATCCTCCTGTCCATAGTATTTCTTCTTTTCCTCCTCATGACACCCCATGTACTCTCCACTTGCCCTGCTTCATTCTCACCTTTTTTCTAACTCCCATTTCCAGCTATATTTATTATTCATGTCATTTATACCCCATCTTTCTTTACTATGGGAGACCAAAGCAACATACATTATTCTTCTTTCTTCCTTTGAACATGCATGACAACCTTGTAATATAGGTTATTCTGAAGTATGTGACTGATCTAAAATTCACCCATTGAGTTTCCACAGGAAGAATGGGATCTGAAATGGGGTCTCCCAGGCCCTACTGTAAAACTCTGACTGATACAGCACACTGGCTTTCTTAGTGTGGCTGCTGTTTAACTGGCAGCCATGCCTAGTTGAGTCATGCAAGTCAGGTGGTATCAAGCCACCCAGAGGTTGCCTTGAGGCCTAGAGTTCCCAGCTTTCAGGTAGGATCTAGAGATCTCCCAGAATTACAGTTCCTGGTGGCAGAGATCTGTGTGCCTGGAGAAAATTACAACTTTGTAGGGTGGATTCTATAGCATTATGGAAAGAATCTCATACATATCCCCTCCCAAAACTCTGTCTTCCTCAGACTCCACCACAAAGTGGAGACCTTTTGGAGAGGGGCAGCCTATAAATATGAATAAATGAAGTATCCCAGAATTTCTCAGCCTGGAGCTGGCTACCCTACCCTACCCTGATCCCAATCAGTCCTATCTCAAAGTCCAAAATAAGTCTCTAAAAGACCCTGGGTTCTTTCTTTCCTTTTTACTGAAGAAACCCAGCCTGGAATACTGTGCTTGCCTAGCATCAGCCACAGAGGGGGCATCTGTTTGTCAAAGCTACAGATGCTTCTTTTACCATTTTTGAGTAGTTTTTTAATGTATTTTTAAAGCTTTTAACATTTTTCTGCAAACCTGAGCCTGTTTCAGGTATGTAGAGAGATCTTGACCATTCATGGCTTCAGTTGTTGGATTTAAGTAATGATCAGGATGGCTTCGCTATCACTATAGAATATAAGATGATTGTGGAACATAGCAACATTTGAACTTTAATGAGGTTTATATTCTTGGCTGTTATCAGATAGCTTTTGGCTTTTGTCAGTGGCAGTTCATGATTGAGAAAAAATATTCTGTTGGCATGCTTTAGATGCTTCAATCAAAAGCCAGATCCATCATTCTTGGCATTATTGCATTGTATTATTAGATATATTTTAATTGAGAAGCTAATGTAGTAAACGCTTTTAATAATTAACTTTGATTATCTCTTATTAGAAGTTAAGGATGTTAGAGTGAAATAGAGAACCATCTTAAACCTCTCTGAGTTCTTTGGAGGAAGCTGGGATAAAAACACAATAGGCTAAACCAGTGATCCAAAACCTTTTTATCACCGGGGACCGGTCAACGCTTGACAATTTTACTGAGGCCCGGGGGGGGTAGTCTTTTGCTGAGGGCCGTCGCCGCCTGAGCCCCTCCTCCACTTGCTTTCCCGCTGGCACCCCTGACTTCCCGCTACTCACTGGGGGGCACTGCCAGCAGCAGCTGCACAGTGCCACGCTGAGGGGGAGCCCCAGCCATGGCAGCTGCTGGAGAGCACCAAAGGTGAGCCAACGACAGAGTGGCAGGGCAGCCCCCGAGGCAGCAGCTGGGGAGGAGGACGAGGAGGAGCCGCGGTCCGATACCAGCTGATCCACGGACCAGGACCGGTCCCCAGACCGGGGGTTGGGGACCACTGGGCTAAACTACAACTATGTAAGATGTTCAAGGGTCCTTGAACTATTTATGTCCTGATAGGTGCCTCAGCAGCAAATAGCTGTGTATGGGGAACTTAATATCAGAGTTCCAGTGCTGGGGAGGAGGATAGTTTAAACTCTTTTCCATGTTATTTTCATAACTGAAGCTTCCTTGACTGCTTTAGACCTGGGCAGGGAAAGTGAGAGGTGCCTTATTGTGTTTAATCCTTTTTCCACAGCCTTGGTTTAAGTCTGGCCCCACATAGCCCTTTTTGTCAACTGAAATACCCAGTGGAGTTCTAGTCATGGGTCCTCAGTGTAAAGGCACTTGGCCCTTAGTGTGTATTAGTGGCTGCTAAAATTAGACTGAAGCTGACTGTGGGGCACAGGGGATTTATCCTGGTGACTTGTAATACACACACACACAGTAGCTTAATTTTAGACACAGTATGTGTCCTCCTTTGCACACACGGGTGGATTTTGTAATTATTCATTGTTTAATTCATTGGAGCCTCAGTGTTGAAATAGGCTATTTATTCTCTAATGCTAAAATAGTGTGTTGTTTGTAATCAGGAACAAAAAACAAACCATCTGTTAGTTACAAAATGTTACTGTCACTGAGAATATAATGTGTTAATGGGACTAGATGGAACCATAACGCGAGGGGGGTATTTCATATTCATGTTTTATTGTTTTCTCTTGTAAAAAAACCCACTTCATTTATCTTAATGTGAGTTCAAAAACAGTATCAATGTGGACAGTGTTCATATCTCATTCAACTCTTGCGTGTCAGTTGACAAATGTTTGTATCTCTGGAGTCAAGCTGACACAAAAGGAAAAGAGGCAATCGATGGAATCAGAGTGGGAGGACTGCCATTGCAACTGTTCAAATTATATAAAGAAGGATTTGACTCAGATATAAGTATTCATGATGGTATTGCTGGTTTTTCAGTTGTAAATTTATATTAGGTAAATTAACCAGTAATACAAGAGTCGCTGTAGATAGGCATATTATTCACATGTTGAATAATAGTATGCTCATGTTAATATTTGTAGCACTGAAGCTGTACTTGCCACAGCCTTTATTACCTTTAATTTAATTAGAAAAGAATACTGTGAACATAGGGCCTCTTGTGGTGGTGAAAGTTGCTACTTGGTGATTCTGCTAATCATCATACTAAACAAATAATCAATTTGAACATATTGAGGTTTTATGAAGTTCATAGCCAAGGTATCACCATCTTTGCATGCTATAATACAAATGCTGCTTTTATTTCAAAGTTTGGCTCATTTATTTTGCCGATCTTCTGTCCCTCTTATGTTTTCACACACTTCTAAAGTTGCCAGTGTAGTATTTTTTATTTGGATTTTATATTAGATTTTAATCAATATAGGGTTTCCTATGTTTCAAATTGTTTGTTTTACATTTTGCTTGAATACATTTGTTGCCTATATCTATAAGCCTGTAGTTGTGGATTTTAGCTGAAGCAACATAACTAGTTTCAATTTTTAAAAATGTTTATTAATAGGTGCTGGAAAGCTTTAAAATAATGGACTATAGCTTGCTGCTTGGAATCCACATATTAGACAGTGCTGCAAAAGAGAGAGAAGGTGAGAGCTCTCAGAATGCATCTGATTCTAAGCGTCCAGGAGGTCAGAGAGTTCTTTATTCTACGGCTATGGAATCCATACAGGGTCCAGGAAAAAGTGGAGACTGTGTCATCACAGAAAGTACAAACACGTGAGTTTCTGAAAATCTACTCTTAAAAAAAGGCTAAATACTTTTTCCATCTGACTTGAATCCCAAATAGGCCCAGCTGTCTTTCAATTTATGAATAATGCATGGATATATTATATTTAAACGATTTTGAGAAAGCATTTAGACTATTTTCCTGTAGACTACAACATTTTTTAAAGGATTGATAATCCAGATGTACCCTGCTGGTATTATCAATAATTCAAATACTTAGGCAACAATTAGTAAAATGTAGGGTTAACTGTGTGTTAGGTGTGCACTGAATCTGTTTCAACTATCTAAATGAAAACTTAGTGAAAATATCGGGGAGGAAAAAATGAGTATGCTAAGTTCCTTTTGTAGCCCAAGTCATGTTTTTCGCTTGTGGCATTGTACTAAGCAGCATAGGTTTTATTTTTAACTGGGTCAGTGGTGATTTTTAATATATGTTATCTCAACATTATTTTGTTCTTGCCATCAGAATGGGAGGCATACCTGCTAAAAGCCACAAAGGAGAAAAATTGCTTTTATTCATGGGCATTATTGATATCTTGCAGTCTTACAGGTAATGTAATGAGACATCAAATTAAAATACAGTAGCTGTAAGATGGAGCATACTTCACCATGCTAACTTTTGTTGTTATATCACCAGATTGATAAAGAAACTGGAACATTCCTGGAAGGCACTTGTTTATGATGGGGTAAGCCATATTTTAGGTCAGATGCATTTTTTATTTTACATTAGTTCTTGCTTCCTTCCTCTCTCCTTCTGAAAACCTGTTTCTGTATTTATACTTATGTTATTGGAAGTAATTCTTATGCATTTAGTTATTTATATGACAATGTACTGAATGCACATACTGTACTGAATACATCTCCAAGGTCAGGGACAGAGAGTGGTGCTGGAGGAGAGAACCTCCCAGTAGCAGGCTCTGGCTTGCTGTTTTTCTATGATGTTATTTAATATCTACATCCATCCTCTCGCCCAGCTGGTCCAGAGTTTTGGACTAGGCTGCCATCAGTACACTGAGGACACCCAGCTATATCTGTTGATGGATGGCCATCTGTCAACGCCCCCAGATTTTTTGGCCAAGTGTTTGGAAGCCATGATGGACTGGCTCAAGCAGAGTCAACTGAATATGAATCCAGCTAAGATGGAGGCCCTCTGGCTAGGTCAACATTCTGCAAGTGAGGTTCAGTTGACACCTTTGACCATTATCAAGAGTCTGAATGTGATTCTGGATGCCTCCTTACCTATAGAGGCCCAGATTACAAATATCACCCACCAGACATTTTAGCATCTCCGCTCGGCATGACAACTTGCACCCTACACGTTAGTGTCCAATCTAGCCACTGTGATCCATACAATGGTCATCTCTAGGCTAGATTATTGTGACTCACTCTGTGCAGTGCTGCTCTTGAAAGTGCTCTGGAAGCTTCAGCTGGTACAGGATGCAGATCCATGGGTCCATACAGGGACCCAATAGAGAGCACATGTATGGCCTGTGCTCTCCCAGCTGCAGTGGCTCCAGACTGAAGATGAGATTGGAATCAAGTTTTTGATTTTCACCTTCAAAACGCTAAATGGTCTGGGACCTTCGTATCTACAGGACCAGTTCTTCCATTATGTCCTCCAAAGAATGTTACATTCTAGTGAACAAACCTGTTTAGCATCCCTGGTCCCAAGGAAGTGAAATTGGCCTCAGCCAGGGCCTTCTTGGCCCAGGCTACAGCCTGCTGAAACTTTCTGCTTAATGAGATCAGGGCAAGACATGGCTGTCCCACCAGGCCTATTGTTGAAGCCCAGAAACAAATAGTTTGCTGGCTTCTCTGTCCACAACCCATCTAACTAACGTCCATCTGAGTGAATTTTATTACTCATACTCCTCTTTTTCACTTGGGGAAGGAGGCAGCTGTGAATCAAATGGTTGAATTATTTAATATTTAATTACAAATTTTAATTGTAGAACTTAATATTTAATAATTATTTTATGTATTTTTAATCCTTCTGTAAGTTAACCTCAGTGGTCGTGTTATTTTAAAATGCACTAATACAGTAAATTTTAGCCCTTGCTGTGTGGTAAAGAAAGTCTACATGGTGCTGCTCCAACTAATCTTCTATGTCATATATTAAAAACATTCTGGTATGGAGGCCATACTTTAAAATATAACTCCAAGGACCACCACTATGTTTGCCCGGCTCCCATTTAGAAGTGCATTCTCATGTGTCGTGCCAGAAAAATCCTTCTGTAAGCCATCCTGAGTCTCTAGCAGGGGGTATAAATGAAAAAAATAAAATTAATAAACACACACATACTCAATAAACATTTCAAAAGTGGAGGAGACAACTTGAGAAGGAAGGAAAGAGAGAAAAAGGCAAGGGTCATAAAGAGAATTATATGAGCAGATACAGTTTGAACTGGACATGAACTACTGTAATGCATCTTAACTTTAATATCTTATAATGCAGACAATATACTTATCAGGTTCCTTGTCAAATTGGACAGTGTTGGTAATTAATTTGATAGAGGCAATTTTTCCCCCTCAAGTCTCAGCAGAATAGCTTATATACAAGAACTGGTCAGTCATACAGGAGACTGCCTTATGAATTTCTGCGTTCTTGATGTGTCAGTGAATACAGGCAAAAAACCACTCAGTAAATAGTATCTTGGTTTATAAACAGAAGAGGGAACCTAAATTTTCTTGATGATTTAAAAATTAATCTCAGTATTTTGTACATATTAGGAAACCCAATTAATTGCAGACATGTGGTGTATTTTGCCAATGATCATTCAACAGCAGATTAACATAAGTAGTGAGGTACAAACATTGAATTTTATTTTCATAGTTTATTGAATATTCACAATTTAATTTAGAACCCTATTTGTCATAAATGGTATATGTCGTGTGTTGTTCAATTCTTTCCTTTTTATTTCTGTCTTAATATTAAGTTCTTGTTTTGTTTTGTAGGACACAGTTTCAGTCCACAGACCAAGTTTTTATGCTGACAGGTTTTTAAAGTTTATGAATTCCAGGGTATTCAAAAAAAATCAGGGTAGGTACCATCTCATCATTACTTAACTTAGGACCAGGTGACATTTTTACTTTTTCCAAGGGAGTCCATTTGGAAGTATTTTGTGTAACAATTTCACTTACAAATCTTTGAGCATTGTCAATGGATGGTCAATACAATGAGGAGTTAGGACAAAGATACAGATGCAAGAAAATAGTCTAAACCAGCTGTACATTATTCAAGCATCAACTCTATGGTGATCAGGCATTCAAGATATACCTATGCTTGAAGTAACTGTCACCAAGAACTGCAGAGGGTATAAAAGCTAAACAGATACTGTCAAGCAAAGTAGTCAGTGCCAAATTGTAGTGCTCTTGCTGCACAAAGGCCAAGGAGGAATGTGAAAAGAAACTGAGGGGCTTAAGTAGACACTTGGCCTGAAAAGACCCCAATGTGAGCATAATATCTAGCTCTGAACCGGTACCACAGAGACTGTAATCACTAATTATAATTGCAACATAGGGCTCGGGTAGCCTATGATAAAGCAAGCTTTTTTATCTCCCTTTCCTCCTCAACTGGGGTGAAGGAGGTATTTGGCAACAGCAAGTTTATCTTAATGGCTGGAGCTGTATTCTCTAAGCTCATGTCCTAAGGCAGTGTTCCCCAACCTGCGGTCCGCGGCCCGGTGCCGGGCCGCGAAGGCCAGGGCGCCGGGCCACGGTTCCCTCTCCCCCCCCCCCCCCCGCAGTAAAAAACTTCCCAGGCCACAAGCTTGCGGCCCGGGAAGCTTCTTACTGTGGGACAGTACAACAGTTAGTAACTTCCAGTTCCAATTATGCCTGGTTCTTGTAGGAAGTAAAAAGGTTGTGCATGCTTCACATGTTTGTATTTGAAGTTCCCCCTCTGCTCAGAAAAAAACCAAAATACCAGTTCAAAGCTTGCATCACTTAACTCAGTCAATCAACCAACACTTCTTACAATCAGTAGATAAGTCAACAAAAAACACACAGTTTACATATAAATGCAAAATTAATCTAGAGAGATTAAAATATGTAAACTTATTGTGTTGTAATTAATTGTTTTATTAACCATAAGGTTAACCATAAGGTTAATAAAGGTAAAGGTATCCCCTGTGCAAGCACTGGGTCATGTCTAACCCTTGGGGTGAAGCCCTCTAGCGTTTTTATGGCAGACTCAATACGGGGTGGTTTGCCATTGCCTTCCCCAGTCATTACCGTTTACCCCCCCAACAAGCTAGGTATTCATTTCAACGACCTCGGAAGGATGGAAGGCTGAGTCAACCTTGAGCCGGCTGCTGAGATTGAACTCCCAGCCCCATGGACAGAGCTTTCAGACTGCATGTCTGCTGTCTTACCACTCTGTGCCACATGAGGCTCTTTATTAACCATACATAGGAATTATTTAATTATTTAGAATATCTGGATTCTTATGGTGAGAGACTCATCATAGAATTTTATGACTTTAGGGCTGGTCTCATTGGAGTGGTCTGCAAGAAGGGGAAATGTGTAGATTTTTCTGATTTTCCTAGTTACTTGGATAGAATAGGGGTAAGATGAGTGGAACATCTGTATAAAATGAACTATATAATAATGCTTGTTATACTGTTTCAACTGTGTTCAGTTGGCAAGAACACAGACCCTGAGGGTTGGGCATGTGTAATAATGCCCTTCCAATCGGGAAGACAGTTAAAATTGACTAGGGTGAAAGCTCTGCAGTATTTGGGGAATTCTAAAGCCTAAGATTGTTTAACTGCACAACATTTTTGGCTATAATTCTGTACTGCTGGATAGAGACTTACCCAAGCTCTGTATTTTGAAAACCTGTATCCCAAATTTGTTGTTTGAGTATTTCTTTAGCTCCCATGAACCCAAATTGCATACTACTAGTGGGGAGAAGCTGAGCAGTTGTATTTTATTCTCAACTACATCTATCCAACCTGAACGATAGCTGTCTACAAGAATTATGCTTAACACAGTTGAGGGAAGAACTTAATGATGATATAAAAAACTCACAAAGGCTTCCCATTTTCCATAGGGCTCAGGTTCAAATGCAATGGTTTTTCAATTTGTGTGAGCTTGTACAGGCACAGATATTCAGATCTTTTAAAATATATATTATGCAGATTTGGGGTCTATTTCATTAAAACAAAACTATGGACGCTCTTAAGGATAGTTTTAAAGAGAGACATCAATAATGACCATCCATACCTTGTTTATTTGTGATTATGTTTTGAGTCCGATAATTTTTCATTGTGATTTTATTTTCCAAGATGATTTATGCTTATAACATATAAAAGTTCATATATTTACATTCTTAATAGCTCCTGGCTATTAAACAGTTAGAGTAAAATTTTCTTATGCTGTTAAGTCAGTATTTCTTAGATTTATGTTAGTTTATAAAACAAATCAAAAGTCAGTTAACACTTTTGTATAATATTGGGGAGAAATAACATTAATAGTTTGTTTTAATAATTGAAAGACTAATTGAAAGAGAACCAACAGAAATGTGAATCTGAATGTTTAAAATATTGTAAATGAGCTTGTAAAATACATCATTCTTTGGGTTTAAGAAAAAGCTTTAATTTTCTGTTTTCAACACAGCTTTAAAATCCTCTCCTTCCAAGAAACGATGCAATTCCATTGCTGCTCTAAAAGCAACATCACAAGAATTTGTGTCTGCAATTAGCCAGGATTGGAAAGATGAAAAGCATGACTTGCTTACAGAAGGACAGAGCTATTCTAGTCTTGATGAAGAAGGTAATGCTTGAATAATGGTTCAGTCACTGTGAATAAATCCAAAGAAGCTGTAGTCTTCTTAAATACAAAGTAGTAGTGTTTTAAAAGAAAAGAAAAAGAAAGGAAAGATACCCAGCTTAAAGCTGTTATTTGGGAATAATGGCAAGTGAGTTCAGGTTGCCTGGAAAAACACAAGAATTATTCATCTGAATTGGTTGTGTCCTAGTGAGTCACTTTGTGTTTCATGAATAATTTATGATGTATACTTACCCGATAATACTTTCCTGCTAAATATCAGGACATATAAGCCATGGCAAATAGCTGAACAGCCATTGGGCTATGAAACAGGCACTTGCCTCTCTGGTCACTCCTTTTGGTTTTGATTGACTTAGAACTGTGAGCTGTCCTTTCCCAGTGGTTCCTCCCACCCATGATTAGTTTTCCTGTTTACAGTCTTTATTTTACTAAATAATTTGAATTACTATTTGATGTCATTTTTCTTTTCACCTGCCTACCCAAAGGCTCAAGCTTCATTTTTGCTGTTGCACACTTGTGCAACTTTTCTGGTAGTTACCCTGTGTTTTTCTCTGAGAGTTTACCTGGAAAAACATCTTATCTTGGAATAGATCTGTGACCTTGGACATTATTATGGTATTTTAGTAGTGAGAGAACACTGAGGTTGATTGATTGGCAAAGCATAATATTGGTCAGTAGTTGCTCTTTAGTTAAGAGAATGTTTATGGTTGATAAGATGTTTGTTTGAGCTGAGTTTCCCCTACCTAAGAGCCCCAATAACCCTTTTCCTGCTTCCTTCTCTTGTTACCACCTATCTACCAGCTTCCCTTTGTCTGCCACCCTTTCTTCAGTTTTCCCTTCTTCCTTCCCCCTCACAGCCTTTCCCCTGGGTAAGTGCTAGGCTGGGCCAAGTTGCATGGTGCCAGCCCATGATGGAAAAGCTGTAAGGACTTATGTGGAGGTTATTTTTCCCTATATTCCCTCCCCATGATATGTCCTCTTTATTTCATCTTGGTAACTCCCATATCCTCAACTTCCTTGCTTCTTCATCACCTTTCAACTCATTAATCATCCTACCTTTTTTCTGCCTCTCATCTTCAACTATATTTATTATTTATTCTTATACACCCCACTTTTCTTTTCAGTGTAGAGCCAAAGCCACTTTCATCATTCTGTTCTTTGTTATATCCTCTTGATAATCCTGTAAGGTAAGTTAGACTTAATATGGGTGACTGACTGAGAATCGTTCAGTGAGTTTCCATGGCAGAGAGGTGATTTGAATTCGGGTCTCCCAAATCCTTTTCTAAAACTTTAACCTGTACACCACATAGGATTACATGGGGTGGCTGTTGTTGAAAAGTAGTAAGCAACCAGGTCGAATTGAGTCATCAATCATATAATAGCATGTTGCCTAGTGGGTGCTAGTGTGTTTGTTTCCAATGAGTCTTCCTTCATAGGCCAAGACAATCCTGTAATGTGCCTTTTCCCTTCCCTTCCCCTGTTTTTATTGACAGAAACCAGGGCTTGAATGCTGGCAATACTGTTGTGGTTGCCTAGCAAGGGCTTAGAGCATTTATTAATTAAAGCTATGGGCATTGTTTCTGTCATTTGAGGGACTTTTTAACTTCTCAGGATATTTTTAAAGATTTGTTTGTTTGTTTGTTTGTTTATTGCAAATCTAGGGCTATTCTTACATTCATAGAAAGATCTGTCATCTGTCCCTGACACCAATCTCAAGGGCAATGTTGAGATATATTGACTATTTTGGGATTTGCAAGGCCTTGAGGGGGCCATCTTATTTTCCCCTCTGCCACTGTTGCCTCTTTCTCTTCTCTGAATGCACCAAAATCTCTCCTCTTTCCACCTTCCCATCAGCCAGCCTGCCTGCCTGCTTGTCTTGTTTTCCTCTTGCCTTTTCCCTGGCAGCCTCTGTCCAGGAAAACGATGGCTGAATTGTATAGTATCAAGCACAGTAGTATGGTATGGAAACCTCCCAGGGTTTGCTGGAGACACTTCATTTTCTCCTCTGTCCTCTTCCTCATATTGTTTCCTCTTTTTCCTCCTTCTGGCTACCCCCTTTCCTTGAATCCTTCTCATCAACCTACAAACTTTCCTTTATTTACCCTTTAATCTTTGTTAGCTATATTTATTATTTATTTATTTCATTTGTAGCCTTCTTTCTCCAGAATGTGGGCCCAAAACAGCCAATATCATCTTCCGGTCCTCCATTTTATTCTCACAACAACTCTGTAAGGAAGGTTAGGCTGGGAGTGTGGACTCACCCAAGTTCATCTAGGAAATTTTCATAACGGAGTAGGGCTTCAGGGTCTTCCAGATCCTAGTGTGAAACTCTTAACAGCTGCACCATTGTGTCTTTTGTGAGGTGCCAGTCTTGGGTGAGTCATTTGAAGAACATCCTGCAGATAAAGTTGTGAAGTCAGTTAATTGATACTTGCCTTTGAAAGTCAACTTTTGTCAACTCGTTTCCACGTGTCTTCACAACTGGTAAATAAGTAACCATATAACCTTTCCTTAGAAATGTGGATTAAATTTGTGTAATTCATTTTATATGTTTAAAATTAAACATGTGCAAAAATGATCTAAAGCGGTCTTTTCCTTTCTTTTCTGTACAGTATTAGCCTCACGACATCGGCCAGACTTAGTACCAAGCACCCCATCTCTATTTGAAGCAGCTTCCTTAGCAACTACAATTTCTTCTTCTTCTCTGTATGTAGATGACTGTTACCAACATGATGGAACTAGGCTTTATTCTAACAGGTAATCAAAATACTTATTTTATATACAGTAGAGATGGGGAGCATATAATCCTCCCTGCCTTGTTCTGTTCTGATTTTGTTATTCATCCAGAACAAATACAGATCAAGTCCCCATTGTTCCAGGTCACAGGAGATTTGCAATATCCCATGATAGGGGCCAGCCATTTACCCTTCCAGTTGACCCATTGGACTTAGCAGAGAGAATAGGATCAGCACAAAGCATCTCACTGGATAAGATCTCAGGATCCAAAGAAGAATGAGACTATTGTTGTGTGTATTTTGGATTTTGGTCATATGGTCTATTTTATAATAAACACAAAATTACATAATGTTTCTTTTCAAATGAAAATACTGTGCTGCTTTAGGATTCCCGCACTGATTTAGCTAATAGAGATGTATTTATAGATTGGAAAAAAAGATTGAGGGGGAAGGAGGAAGAAATCATTAAGTGTTGTTTTTTGTGTACTGTGCTTCATAAGGAAAAATATAGTCTGCTCAAGATCCTTCTGTTTTTGTAAAGTGTTTTGCCAGGTGCTTTATTTGTAATTTCTCCTGAAGTAATTGGTTTTTCAAGCCATTCTTTATCTGTTCCAGTCAGGGTGAGGTAATTGAAGTATGTTTAAGTTATACGTCCACCTCCTCTTGAGTAACCTAGAAGCTAATCCTAAGAACTATTAAGGTTTTGATTAGCTATGTTTTAAAATAAGCTGATTTAAGTGGCAACTTTCAGTAGTTTGCATTAAAACTTTTGCTCATAAATGCATGAAATCTCATAATCTATGCAAAATATCTATGCAAAATAAAACAAGCTATATGGTTTTGTTTATTTATTGGATTTTTACACTGCTCTCCCAGTAAGCCCGTTCAGGGTGGTTTACAACGTAATATCTAAAATGCAATCATTAAAATGAGGTAAATTTTAAACAGTCAAGATTTAGAAAGCAGTTTTGTGTACTTAATGATCCTCTGTTAATAATCAAAGAATTCTACATTTATTTATAGCCAGTTATTTATTTATTTAAAAGGTTTATTTATTTATTTATTTATTTATTTATTTATTTAAAAGGTTCAATAGCACCTATTTTTGTTGTGCTACTTCATACCAACACGGCTACCCACTTGAATCTATTTAAAAGGTTTTTATGTGTCAAATGGAGTATCGTGTCCAGATCACGGGAAGTGTTGGTACTGCTTTACTCTGCTCTGGTTCCGCCTCACTTGGAGTACTGTGTTCAGTTTTGGCCACCACAGTAGACAAGCTTGAGCATGTCCAGAGGAGGGCAACAAAGATGGTGAGGGGTTTGGAGACCAAGATGTATGAGGAAAGTTTGGGGGAGCTTGGTCTGTTTAGCCTAGACAGGAGACAACTGAGAGGGGATCTGATAACTATATTCAAGTATTTAAAAGGGTGCCGTGTAGAGGCTGGAGCAGAGTTGTTCTCTCTTGCCCCAGAGGGACAGATCAGAACCAGTGGTTCAAAAGAAATTCCGTCTAAACCTCCTGATAGTTCCTGATAGTGATAACAATTTCTCAGTGGAACAGGCTTCCTTGGGAGGTGGTGGGTTCTCCATCTTTGGACATTTTTAAACAGAGGCTGGATAGCCATCTGATGGAGAGGCTGATTCTGTGAAGGCTCAAGGGGGTGGCAGGTTATAGTGGATGATCGATAGGGTTGTGAGTGTCCTGCATAGTGCAAGGGTTTGGACTAGATGACCAATGAGGTCCCTTCCAACTCTATAATTCTATTATTCTTTGAAAGAGGGCTCGGGTGATGTCAATGGCCATCTGAACTTCTAGGAAATCCTGCATAACCCCTGGGGAACTCCCTGGATCCTTGTTGGGAATCCCTGCTATAGGAAAAGGAGGTGACTCCAAGATACTCTTGCACTGGCCCCAGTCTATCATACTACTCCTACTCATCAGGTGGCCTTGAACTTTAATCAACTTGCATTGGGTAACTGTGTTTGCACATGTGGCTTCATGAACATCCCAGCACTCATGCATGTTCCCCTATCTTCAGCTTCACACGCCTTTCATATCAGCCTGGGTGTGCATTGTTAAAATTGCCAAGCAGAAGTTGTGAAGCACTTCCTCGGTTAGACCAGATGATTGTCTAAGGCAGAACTTTGTCAAGGTGGCTATTGGTCACCTCCTCATTGACCCTGGTTTTTCTTGAAAACTCTGGAAGGATTTCCCAAATTAATTCAAAGGATTAATTCAAAGGAAATTCTGTTACCCAATGCAAGAAGTTCCTGACAGTTAGAGCGGTCTCTCAATGGAACAGGCTTCCTCGGAAGGTGGTGGGTTCTCCATCTTTGGAAATTTTTAAACAGAGGCTGGATAACCATCTGACAGAGGCTGATTCTGTGAAAACTTAAGGGGGTGGCAGGTTACAGTGAATGAGCGATAGGGATGTGAGTGTCCTGCATAGTGCAGGGAGTTGGACTAGATGACCCAGGAAGTCCCTTCCAACTCTATGATTCTATGTCAGCTTTCCACACATTTTGGGATCCCCAAGGCAACAGACAACCACAACTATCAAAACAAGCCTTTAAACCTATATTCTCTTCTCCATTTATGTAATTATAACCATATACATAGACTCAGATATGAATTAAAAAACATAATTAAGCAAAACCCACAAACAGGAAGGAACATCAGTGATAGAACAACAATATTAAGGGGGCAGAATTCCCTTCATCTCTCTGAGGAGGGAATTCCATAATTTCAGTGCCATGAGCAGGAAATCCCTTTCTCAGGTTGCCAACCTTCTAGCCTCAGTGAGAGCACCTAACCAGTGCCCCTGAAGAAGACCACAGTGGTTTGGAAGGCTTCTATAGGTGGCCTTTAAGGTATGTTGGTTCCAAGCCATGTTGGGATTTAAAAGTCAATATCAGACGCAGAGGCTGATGGAACAAGACTGTAGTGATACAGTCCTCACAACCCACTCCTGGTTGCAGTATTCTGGCTGCAGTATTCTGAACCAGCTGCATTTTCTGAGCAGCCCCAGGTAAATCCTCATCCAGCAATCCATTGAGCCCCATTGCTGTAACATAATCTCGATGTTACCAGGGCATGTAACACATTTAACCTTTCACAACAAATTACCTTTAAAATTATTAAAAATCAGATAAATATTAAATAAAATTAAAAAATCAGAATTATCTATAAATCTATCTACAATAAATAAATCTGCAAGCCAGCTGCAAATGACGACAGTGATTTGTGACCTTGTTTAAAGCACTGGCTGTTATGTTTATGCAAGACACTTTCCTGAAAAAATCTCTCTTATTCAATCCAGATTAGAAGCCAGGTTGAAGATAGAACCTGTTCCTGGATGAGCCAAAAACATCTATTTGTCAGAGTTTTATTTATAATTTTGCCATTGGCCTCTCTGACAAATGAAGACAGGGCCCTTGGAATTGTCAGAGTCCTGTGAAAATTGGACCCTTCTCCCTTTCAGTGAAACTGAGCAAAAAAAAAAAAGTGAAAGTTTCCCTTCCTAAAATTGTCAACACCATGTTGAATAAGGTTTTTCCCATGCTGCTAAGGAGACAGTAGTCAAATCTTTCCTTCATGGTAAAACAGGACACAGCCAACTAATTACATATCTGTATCTTATATTTCTTTTTTTCAGTAGCTGCAGTAACTGAATGAATCATCTGCCTACATCGCTTTACAACTTTGCTTCAAACCCACGTTGGGATTGACAAAGTTTTAGTTGCTCTGGTGTGCTTGTCTACTTGTAATTAGAAGGATGGTTTATGCTCAGAAGGATGCATAGAGTTTCAGTCATGGGATGGATGGAAGATCACTGATGTATGTTCTGATCTGTGGAATTCTGCAACATTCAAGATTTTCACCAGTGCCAGAAAACAAGATAAACTCCAGCTTTGGGTTATCAGTATGCTGCTGGCCCCTAGCTCTAACCCCTCTCCCGAAAGTAATGTCTATATCCGATGTAAACCAGTTCCTGGAAACTGTGGTAAAGTGGCTGAGACAGAACAATTTGAAATTTAATCCACTTAAGACAGAGGCGAAGCTTGTTGGTGAGGATGATTTTCTAAAAGGGAGCCATCTGCTTGCCCTGGATGAGGTGATCTGTCTTCTGCAGATTATGTAAAGATGGTAGGAGGTGCTCCTTGCTTCGGCATTGTTAGAGGAGAAACATGATGGCATTATTGCTCAGAGTGCCTTTCTAAAACGGCCTTCTGCTTGCAAAGTATAATGCCTTCGGGGCTTAATGAGCCTGTACATGCTGATCCATGCTGCCGTAGTCTTGAAGCTGTTGTTGGTGGAAAGTGCCCAAGTCATAGCTGATTTATGCCGACCCTGGAGGGTGAGATTTCATGAAACACTGGGGTTTCTTAACAGTCCAGGAAGGGTTTCCCAAAGGAGTGGGAGTTAATCTTTTATATATTTTTAAAATTTGTAAAACATTTATCTGGTGATATTGACCATATATGGTCATGTTGACCCCCCAAAATGGGCCTGGAGTGGGTGGGAATGGAAGGGGCCCCGGGTGGGCATGTACACAGCTGTGCTGGTACGATTGTACCACTTTTGGGGTTTCTCAAAGTCTGAAGTATGCTTCAGGGGGTTCTCAACAGTTGAGAAAGGCTGCTGTAGGGTTTTCAAGGCAAGAGACCTTCAGAGGTGGTATTCCATTGCTGCTGCCACATCATGTCCTTGGTATTCCTTGGAAGTTTCCCACCCGAGTATTAGCCAGGACTGACCCTGCTTAGCTTCCAAGATCGGGCTAGCCTGGGCTATTCAGGTCAGAGATAGGCTCGGTGTTGGACTGCTGTATACTTATTTAGAGTCCAGTGGCACCTTTAAGACCAACAAAGTTTTATTCAGGGTATGACCTTTCATGTGCTTATACACTTCCTCAAATACTTTGTTGGTCTTAAAGATGCCACTGGACTTTAAATTTGTTTTGCTTCAGACCAGCTTGGCTACCCACTTGAATCTGCTGTATACTAAGAGCACCACTCTTAAAGGCAATTGAAAAACTTCACTTACTGCAAAATTGCAGCCGTTCAAAGTAACTCTGTTGCTTAACTTGACTAGGCCCTGCTTTTGAAACATCAGAGGCAATTTGTTTTATATGGCCTTGGACCACAGAATTGACTAAGGTCCATAGTGTCCAGAGTATAAAATATCATTTTATGTATAAGAGCTAACTCTGTATATAACGTCCTTTGTAATTCTTGTATTTTATGTATACTGTTTCTATTTCATGCCTGACCATTGATAAAGACAGTAATGCTGAAACACATCTTGTCAGCGGAGGCATTGGTATGCATGTATGCACTGATTTTGTTGAGGCTATGAGATAAACCTTGGATTTTTAATTTTAATAAATATTAGTACTTACTTTTAAAGTTGTGTACTACCCTACACAGGCTTGAATTCATTCCCATTGTTCTCTTTCAGTGAGGCCGAAATCATCCAGTATGGTTAGGTCAAGCCTCTGCTCACTCAGGTAGGGCAATTGTAATGCAGATTTTGCAACCATCTAGCTGGTGACCAGAGTCTGACTTTCCAGTCTTGATTACTCTACTGCTTAGGTAGAAGATCCCAAGCCCTTGCTCCTGGTCATCAATCATTTTATAAGGAAAAAAAGAGAAAGAAATTTCAACAAGCAATCAAACCTACAACTATAGCACCCAGCTTCTTGCTGGACACAAAAAAAAGTCCGCAGAATGTTTTCATGGCTGCAACTAGCTCAAAGTTGGATGAAGCTGTGTCAGAACGCCTGGCTCTGGAGAAACAGACGCCAGATGTGGTCAAGGTGGCTGCCAGAGTCCCCAAGGAGCATTCCGGAGCTCTGGGCTTCTACTCCTTGCACCGGAGGTGGGAGATGTGACGGTGGAACACCATACGTGTTTACAATATCCTGCACAGTAGATCACAAACTGCTTAGTTCTGTAGAATGTAAGATAGGGAACAAGAATATTGTAAGGGAGTTTACTAACTACACATTAATATGGATTTCCAAGGCATACTGGAACCAGTATTCTCTTTAGAACAATCATCATGACAGATACAATCGCCACTACCTACAATCATTACTTGCAGGGATAAGTTTGTTTTAATGTAGGGTTGGTATAGTAAAAGAATCAGGAATGTCAGTCAGCTTCATTTGGAAATCCGAACATGTATTAAAAAGTATATTCCCATTAATGTATTTCCAGTGACAACTGTAGAGCTTTGCAAAACAGTCTCTAGCAGAGATACCTTATTTGCATTATAGTGTTACAGTCAAATGACAGAGGGGAACTTCATTTCAGTATCAATTCTCTCTGAATCTGGGGGAGAAATGGCATGTATATAACGTTTTGTTAATATTCAGTAAACAATATGTTGTTGTAGAGTAAGGTTTGCACCTGTAGTTAATACCATAAAGAAGTTAACTTCTTGTTTTGTTTAACCCAAGGCTTTCTAAGGGAAAGAAACTGTACACGCAATGTAATATCTATGCCTATATATATTTATATTATAGGAGATGAATAAATGACAGCAGTGTGTAAATGGATGTGTTTGAACCCCAAGCCTAATAGCTCTATGTGGACAAGGGCTTATTATTAAAGAGGGATGGTCTACCCTGTGTGTGGATATCTCTGGGAGTGAGAAAGAGGACCTGAGGTGTGAAATGGTCATGTGTCACTGTATATTTTAACAGAGACAGGGGTGGTGAATGTGACATCCTGGCCTACATGTGACCTATAACCTAAGAGAGGTTTAAGAGGGTGGTAGAAAGCCTGTCACTATGTTGAGAGCTATTATTTTGGTGTTGAATAGGGTTCGCTTCTAAATACTTGGGGCATGTTCTTAGGAATGAGAAGGGTCATCTAGCACTGTAATAATTAAATCTGAGGGAAGCTGAGAACTCAAGTGTGATTACCATCTAAACTTACCTTAATAAGAAGTCATCTGCATTCACGTTTAGCAATAATATTTGTATATGAATTAGATAACTCCAGGCAGCTTAAGCCATATACTCAGGTATGGTGCCTTAGGAACATACATACTTAAGTAATATGTCTCAACTAAAAACATCACATTTTGTTTCCTTTCACACTGTATTTTTGCAGCTGAGGAAAGTCAGCTATGGCCAAGTGCTATGTAACGATGCATATATACTCTTTACGTAGTCAAACATGTTCAGTCTTTTTAGGTCAGGTGATCATGATATGTATACAGGATTGGGCCAGGTCTAGTAGATGGTATGTACCCCTGCTAAAGTCTCAATATTACATCTTTCTTTTCTCACTAGAGATAATAGCTTCAGGAAAAACTATACATTGTTATATGCTGACATTGGATTCTCTGTTTTGCCAGCTTCCAACCATACCATACTGGAGATAAAACTGATATTTATCCTATTTCTAAATATAGTTGTGATCTCTAGAAGTGTTGTATATGAAGCAACCCTGAAAGGATATTCTGGGACTCAAGTATTAAACAGGTCTACAATTATAATCTGTATAAAAGAAAGATATTTCAGTCCATAATCTATAAATTCCAAGTACTGAGACTAAAGTCTCTAAAAATATTTTTAGAGGTTGAATATGTGTGTTGTTGGGGGGGGGGGTTGTGGTGGTATGGTGACAAATGAGGGCTTGGGTGTGGAGAGATGTGTATCAAGAACCTGTGGTTTGGAATGTTCGTTGAGTGTGGGAGAGGACTGACCTTTGGGAATAGCGGCATACTAGTTACAGATGAGCTTTCCAGAGCCATGTCTTCAGATATGCGAAGGGAAATCAGACTGGAGACTCTTCTTAGGGAAAGATTACATGGCAAGCAATTCCTCCCAGTTCTGCATTCAATGTCATTTCCCTTCTTGTGTGAATTAGGCCACAGACACAGAAATGTCCCCCTGCCCTAATCCACATGGGGTAGTCACAGTACACAGGTGTCAACCCTGCTCCTTCTGTCTCCCATTTTTTAATTGTTGATATAATGTTATGTGCCCACATGCTTCTTTCACGGTTGCCCCTTAGAAGAAGAGCTGGATTTTTGTACCCTGCTGTTCACTACCCAAAGGAGTCTCAAAGTGGTATACAAACACCTTTTCCCTTCATCTCCCTGCAATAGACTGCCTGTGAGGGATGTGGGGCTGTGAGAGGTCTGAGAGAACTGGGAATGGCCCACAGTCACCCTGCAGGCCTCAGGTGTCTCTAAGCAGTTTAAAATTACCTTTCATTTATCTCCCCATAACAGACACCCTGTGAGGGAGGTGGGGCTGAGAGCTCTGAGAGAACTGGGAATGGTCCACAGTCACCAAGCAGGCCTCAGATATCTCTAAGCAGTTTAAAATCACCCTTCTCTTCCTCTCCCCATAATAGGCACCCTTTCAGGGAGGCTGCAAGGGAGGGTGGCAAGCATAGGGGCCAGGCCTATCAGGATACTATGACACAGTTTACTGATTTGCCAGTAATCTATCTGTTTTTATATAACTACACTCTCGTGATTCTTGTCTGGGGAAGTGTGCCTGCACACAAAAGCATACGCCTTGAATAAATCTTTGTTGGTCTTAAAGGTGCTATTGGACTCAATTTTTGTTGTGCTACCCCAGACCAACACAGCCAACTTCTTGAATCTATCTACTACATTCAGCACTGCTCTCTAAGCCAGAGGCTTAGTTGCAAAAATGATGAAATATAGTTCACATTAAAAAGGCATTCTGTTTTTCTGGCAATCAGGCAACGTTTGTGTGCTTGTTTGCATTTAGCTCAGCACTGGATAAAAATACCAGCAGGAGCAAAATGTTGCTATGTGGGATATGAATAGAGAACTTGTTCCAGCCTATGCTGTTATGTGTGTGTGAAACTGTGGAGACTACACATGCAGATGTCTAGTCTCCTTGGTATGAAGCTGCAGTAATTGTACTTTTTTCTTCATTCAGACTTGTGTATGCATATTTTTGGTGACAGGAATACTCTCCATCCTAAGAATCACTTTCAGAGCAACTAGGCTTTCAACATAAACCTTCTGTGCCCCCCCCCCCTTTCAAGTTCTGTATTTGACATATTGGCAGGCAATATATGTCACATGAAATAAATTCACAGCTTTAATGATACCTTTGTTTATAACTCGTGATGAGTGAAACAGGAAAAGCCATGACATATGAGTCTCTGTGGGGCCTGACCCATTCTGTGGGTGTGCCTGGGTTAGCTTTTCCTGTTTCCCCCAATAACTATAATCACAAATTGTATTTAAATACTGTGTGTTATGTAAACACGCTGAAAGAATGCAAAAATGGCATGAGGCTGCCTCAAGCTTTTGATGAGGGTAATATATTACGTATTGCTTTAAAAATAACAAAGACATGCAGGTTACACCCTTCTCATTTTTATGCCTGATAGTAACCTTTGTTTTGATGCCACTGTATTCTCTGCAGTCTTAGGAAGATACAGTTTTCAGTGGATCAGATAAGTAGTGCATAGACATGACACTTCTTTCCTCCCCTTTAATTTATGAAAAAACCCTCTTGTTTACGAACATTTTTAGGGAAGGGAGCCCCCCCCCCCCCACTCACACATACATGCTGATCACTGCTTCCTCCCCTCTTGCTCTGCCTAATTGTCTGTTTTCTGTCCCCCCTCACTTTCCTTTTATGTGGATTCCTCCCCAATCCACATGCTGCATATTCCTCCCGCTCCCCTTTATTGATCCCAGTTGCCTAGACCAGTGGTCCCCAACCCCCAGTCTGGGGACCGGTGCCGGTCCGTGGATCAGTCAGTACCGGGCCTCGGCTTCTCCCCAGCTGCTGCTTCAGGGGCTGCCCTGTCACTCTGCCACCGGCTCACCTTTGGTGCTCTCCAGCGGTCACCATGGCTGGGGCTCCCCCTTGGTGTGACACTGAGCAGCAGCTGCTGGCAGTGCCCCCCAGTGGGCGGTGGGAAGTCAGAGGCTCTGGCGGAAAAGCAAGTGAAGCAGGGGATCAGGCAGCAGCGGCAGAGTCCCTCAGCAAAAGACTACTCCCACCCCCCCGGGCCTCAGTAAAATTGTCAAGCGTTGACCGGTCCCCAGTGATAAAAAGGTTGGGGACCACTGGCCTAGACTGTTGTGAGGAGGAGGTAGCCTGCATATATTTTTCTGCAAGCCTGGTAATAACTCCAGGTTTGCAGAAATATACTCTAGTCCTGGGTGTCCCCTTGTTGCAGATTGTTTTGAGCCATATGGAAAGGCCAAAGATTGCAATCAGATACATTATATAAAATGAAAAATTATGCTGAAGGTCAGTTCCTGCCCTCCGTAGTTCTGTAGTTCAAAACAAACAGTTAGTCCCACAAAGCTCTATTATATCCCTCCTTAAATAGCTAATGTGCATGACAGCTTGACCAAACACACTGAGACCTGCTTGAATCATTCCGTACCAATCAGGTTTCTTCTGTTTTGGCATTAGCATCCTCTTCCCAGTTGTGCCCCAGAACTTTGTGCAGGCCCATCTTGAGCAGGACCCTAGATGTATGTTGATACTAAAACAAAGAAGGGTTCCAGCTGCAGAGTATTGAATATGTCTGCTTGCAGATAAATTGAATTGTGCATTGTTAGTGAAAGCCCTTTTTGTGCATAAAGTTAAATGAGAATTATTTACTGCTGGGGGGGGGGGAAGCAACATAACTATGTATTCTAACACCATACTTGATTTTCCTTTCATGATCCTTGTGTGTTCCTTTTATATCCAGTAAAGGATTGCCTTCAAGTTCAACATTCACCTTAGAAGACAGTGCTATCTACTTGACATCAGAGCAGAGCACAGTAGAGACAGAGAATGATAATGCTTCTGTGCTGGACGTATACTTAGTAAGTTATCTAACAGAGCTGCTTTTTAAAAATAATGTTTATCTTAACCCCTAGCCCGACACGCACATTTTGTGGCAAATGTTAAATATTTTCCGTGGAGATCCTTATGAAGCTGAAAAACAAGGTTATCTGATGGAGGGCTGGGGAAGAGAGACGTGGTGCCATTGTTCTTGAACTGTAGTCTGTTCATGATTTTGCAGCTAATTGTTCACATCAGTGCTGAAGATTCTCAGTATTGCTTTGGTTATCAAAAGGCCTCCCATTTCATTGTCGGTTGGTTGGAGTGAGAAAGGCTTTGCCCACAGCCACATAGTGCAGTACTAGATTTGGCATGTGCCTGTGGGAAATTTCCAAGAGGATTGAGCAGCAAACTTCGTAGTCCCCTCAAGAGGACTATGTAAATGTGCCATTGTAAAGAAAATGCCCTCACCTCATAACACATGGATCTCTTTATAAATATTGTTTCTTTTCATTTGTGTGTTAAAGGAAAAGGCAAGGAAAGCACCTTAGGATCCTTTTGGGAAATCCCATGAAAGTGGTGACTCCATAATTTTGAATAGGTTAGCATTCACAGTTTCTTTATTCCATGTCCTTGATACTGTCCAGATTACTCACCAAGGAAACCTAATAGCTGTGATGCTGTGCCATTTGTTTGTACTGACTTTTGCTACAACTCCACAGGCTTTTCCATATAGAAAAGCTTTAAACATACAAATGCTTTACAACCTCCATCTCCTTAGAAGGACAATTAAAATACTTAATAGGGAAAAGGCATATCATTTAAGTATTCCTCTACTGTATTGTTCCACATAAGTAGTGCTAGCATTCATCTTTGGAATTAAGAGAATTTCTCAGTAATTAGTGAAGTTTGGAAAATAATCCCCCCTCCCAGGCTGCATGTGGTTTCCTGATACTAGCTCAACCAGTTTCTGTGTACTGAAGGCAGTGAAGTGAACAAAAATCATATCATGTTGCTGATCCAAGTTGAATCCAAGGTTTGTGTGAGTAAAGTTAGTGTGTCTTTGTGATACCCCATAATTATGGGCTAAATTAAAGCAAAAGCTATATAATTGCTTTTATTAAGATCAACAAAATAACACAAGACGTTGTGCAAGCTTTTGAGTTTGCCAAAACTTCATCAGGCAGGGTGTTAAAAAACAAACGAGGAAGGAGCTTTCAGGCCTTGGCCTTAAGACCTCTATGTCTGCAACCTGTAGGGTGCTTAGCTTACTTCCCTGGGTGCAGGATGTGGCTAACTGGTATCAGGTTGTCTCCCAGCTTGCTAAGGAGAAGAAGCAAAAGTAGAGCCATCTAGCTGAAAATATAACACTGAATAGTTATTTTCAGCTCTTGTAGATTCAGACATGCCTTGAGGATTACGGATGATGTCATTAAGCCACAGTTTACATGGGGAATGTGAATGTGTTGCCACATCTGAGCCAAGTACTGTTCAACACACCCAAAAGTATTTCAGAATGTGAATTCAGACAGGTGTCTACAATCTTGGCATGTATCTGAGAATAAAAGTGTTCCCACGATTGATTATCACCTACTCTGTACAAGTAAGCTCTTTATTTTGTGAGAATCCATCCATTTGCCATTGTCCTCAAAACAAAAATTATAACAGATTTAATAAATCTGTCTGGGAATGAAAATGTGCAACTATGCCAAATACAAGGAACAATGGGTTCAGTGGAGATTTGTCATCTTAGAACAGTATGTAATACCTGCAAGGCTGTGCTACAAATAGCTGCTCATACTGAGTTTGTATGGCTTAAGACACAATTTATATGAAGTTCTAGCTACTAAACTACACCACAGTTTCAGCAGCCAAAACGTATGGCATAATAATATCTTGTTCCTCTTCCCAGGTTTTGAAACCTGATGCCAACATCAGAAGCCATTAAAGTGTGTCATTATGGCATATTGCATGGTCCTCTGGGTTGCAGAGAATGCACCAATGCAGTTTGTGTAAGAAAATGCATGCAGATCTTTACACTGGGTCCAGTTGATAGAATGGTGTAAGAAGAATAATACCTCCTTTGGTTTAAAAAAAAAGTTTGAGATATCACCAGACTTAAGGATCTTTTCCTTTTTAAAAACCTGCATATTGCAGCAGAGAAGAGAAGAGGGCAGCCACTGAAGTATTTAAAAATATTAATACAGTTCCACAAATGTTCAGCAATTCAGGAAAGTGGAGGCAGCTTGCTGTTGTTCCTTCTTTGGGAGGGGGGAATAGTCTTGGTTGTTGTGATTACACAGAGGAGAAACATACATAACCATATTAAATAATTAAGAATTAAAACTCAAGAGCATTTAATGAATGTGATGGAGGGATAACTGTGCAATTAATAACCAATAATGTCACAGGAATATAATGCATACACATTGCACAATAACTATAGAGCCTATACTTATACTCTTTAAACATCTTTCCTCATTCGGTTTAATTGGTTGCAGAAGAGTATTGTGATCATGTATAATAACATTCAGACCTTCCACGCAGTTTAAATGCATTTTCATATTAATTTCAGCTGAGGATCCATGTTGCTGACATTAGTTCTGGGCAGAGCTACTTCATCCCAGGGTTTAGAAATCCCTGGAGACTTGAGGGTAGAGCCTGGGAGAGTGGGGTTTAGGGATGGGAAGGATCTCAGTAGGCTCGAATGCTATGCAGTCCATCTTCCAAAGAGGCCATTTTGTCCAGGAGAAACGGAATAAATGTTTTCAATAAATAAGTAATTTATATAGCCTGCAGATCAGTAGTAATTCCTGGAGATTTCCATCCCTTACCTAGGGTTTGGCACCTCTAATTCTAAGCCATTTTCCAGATCTTACTTAATTTTTGCACTGACATAATAAATTGCAAAAATGTGGTGGGAAAACTTTTGAGTATTCCTGTGTTCCTGTCCTGTCATGTGACTACTTTTTCACAGCAGGTGCTCTGATATTTGGAACTTTATGATGTTGTGTACTTCAGTGGCTAGTTATCCCACAATGAATCATTTGTGGAGGTGGTGCAGGTAACAGTATGTCTACAGGTCAATTATTCCCGAAAAGAAACACAGCAGCCTCTCTCTGAACCAAGCTTTTAAGTGTTTTTGACAGAGCAACTAAAAGTGGAAATCATCCATTGTTTGGTGCTTTGCTTGAACATTAGTATTCATTTACATAGCACCTAGTCACCTAGAGTGAAAAGCTTTTTTCCAAGAAACAAAGTCCCTGTTTGAATGAGAAATATTTGCCTGAGTTTGAAAAGGTTATTCAAACAGCCATCATCTGAATTCTGTGGGGAAGGGGGTTACTTTTATGTTTTATGCATTCAATATGGTTTCTGCACCTCAAATCTCAGAACTTACTGATAGCTTGCTTGCCACTAGATAACAGAAAACAGTGTTCTTACAAATCATGATAGAAACTTTTAGCTTGGGAAAAATAAAGAAGCTTCTGTGTTTCAGTGACAGGGTACTCAGTATGTTAATCATCTCCACAGTCTCAGAAGTAGGGATGGGCATGAACTGGAAAAATGCACAGGGACTATTTAATGTATGCTCCTAAGTAATAGCTGTGCTTCGAAGATTGCAACAAACTTATCCTGCCACATCAATGGAGCCCAATTCCAGCAGGGCATCACCAGGGGTCTCAGAACCTTCTTTCCCTGATCTGTTCCTGGCCCTGCACAGGCAAAAGAATTATCAGCACTGTCCAGAGACACCAGCAGTTGCTAACATTCTCTGGAGAGGTGAACTCTGACAGCAGTGATTCAGAGAAGGGGGGAGAAGCATCCTTCCCTTCCACACCCCAACTCCCTGTTGCTGCTCTCAGCTCGAGTCCACTCCTCCGTGGCCCCTCCCAGCCCAGCTCCAGAAAGCAACTGTGCCTTCCCAACTTCTCCAGTCCTGGAGTCATAATTTGGAAACATTTCTGTATTCTCCCCAGTGACCACTGTGTGGCAGAGTGCCAGGTGTGTCACATCCATGTATGGAGAGGTTTGAACTCACCCCACCCAGTTGTCCTCCTGTATCCTTTGCAGGCACCTGCAAAGTGTGCGCCCCAGTATGTTGTTGCTGGAGGAAAGAGAGGTAGCCAGCAGGAAGAAGAAGAGGCCCACTTCCTCTCAATAGCCATCCTGTACTAGGAAGAGGAGCTCAGCATCAATTCCAATAACTGGCTGACCTTCCCCAAATGGTACATGTCCTGAAGCCCTTCCAGGACTCCAGTGATGTGCTATGCACCCATACAGCCAGCCTGGGGCAAGTCATCCCCCTGATTTGAAGGCTGGATCGGGTGCTGTTTCACCATCAGGAGGGTATAAAACAATGCTGCACAGTCAATGTTCTCATAAGCTGTGTTATGTACCAAGACAGATTTTTTTCAAGAAACCATTGAAGAGTAAATATGTTTTGAGCTGTGGCCTAGTTGTAGGCATTCTTATTAAGGGCTTGTGCTTTTTGAGATTGCAGCTTAATGGGACTGTCCTCTTTTCATCCATGTTCATGTGTGTCACCCAGAATGAGCCACCTGTTAGTGTCAGCACCAATTAATGTCAGTTATTTAACAAGCCAGAATTAAAATAAATCAATGTGACTATTTTGTTTCATAAATGTGTTGCTTAAAACATTTTGTTTACAGCTTTAAATGGATCTTGGAACTGGCTTGATTTTATTTATCCAAACCCAATACTGCCACCTATTGCTGATTAAAAACAGAGTGGACAAGACAGGATCTCTTTGTCAGACTGGCTGGTCATTAAAATATTATTTGAAGGCTTTGAACTTTCCAGTGTTCCTTTGACATACTTTGACATACAATAAAAAATAAATGTTGTCCTATGTCATTTCTTACCTAAAGAGAGCCAGTTTGGTGTAGTGGTTAGGGGTGTGGACTTCTAATTTGGCATGCCGGGTTCGATTCTGCACTCCCCCACATGCAGCCAGCTGGGTGACCTTGGGCTCAACACAGCACTGATAAAACTGTTCTGACCGGGCAGTGATATCAGTGCTCTCTCAGCCTCATCTACCCCACAGGGTGTCTGTTGTGGGGAGAGGAATGGGAAGGCGAATGTAAGCCGCTTTGAGCCTCCTTCGGGTAGGGAAAAGCGGCATATAAGAACCAACTCTTCTTCTTCTAAAGTTATGTCCTGCTGAAAGTTACCATCTTCATAGTTTAGTGCTGAGAATGCTTATCATCACATTGTATCCTGGAGTTTTTTTAATGCATTGGGCTTGGAAATCTAATTACCCTAGACTTGTATGCATGGGAGAAAGTGGGTATATCAAAAAAAGTCATTGCAGAAATGAAGTATGATGGTAACTCCAATACAGGGCATTGGGATGGATGTAGATTAAATTAGTTCAGTTTGGATTGCATTGCCTTGATACATGGCAGGTAGAATATGTTGTATTAGACTTTTGGACATACTGTTTATAACTTGAGTGGCCTTATCCATGGCCAAGCAGGTATTCAGTGGTAATGGATACTACGGTTGTGTGTGGCAGCATCCGAATCAGCCGTTCCAGGCTGACGCAGCCAGCGTCACACCGCAAGGGGGACGGGACCAGCCGATTCAGACGCCGCCACACACAACCCTAATACATACTGCTCACACTGTGTCAAGTGGTTGCCCTCTGTTACCACAATAAGGTATGTTTTATACAGTTTCGTTAATTGTAGATTCAGGGAAGTAGCCGTGTTGGTCTGAAGCAGCAGAACAGAGTCCAGGGGCACCTTTAAGACCAATGAAGTTTTATTCAAATTATAAGCTTTTATGTGCAAGCACACTTCTCCAGCTGCACTGAAATGGAAATTAACAGCCCATATATGCAGGTAGACGATGAGCAGCAAACTAGCATAAGCATTATAAATGGTGTTGAATAGATGCAAGGACCAAAGTGGAATAACGAAGCTTAGTTTATATGGTCATCATTTGTTTGGGCTTAATTCCAGGGGCAAACACTGTAAAGAAAATAAATATATAAGAATTGGAGCTAGATGGGCACCCTTCTTAATTGTCGGATGCTGAGAGTAATTAACTGAAACTTCGTTGTTAAACTCCATCCATCTCCTCTCAGGCATGGAGGTAATTTTACAGCACTCTTTTCTCTGTGTTGGGGTGACTGGCTATGCAGTGTATATCTCCTATCCCCAGACCAGAGAAATACATTCCAGTCTTCCATACCAAATTACATTATATTACACCCTCTGTGTATATGTATGGATTGGTAACTTCCATGTCAATGTATCTGAAGATGTGGACATACACATTCAGGTTCTGGGCTGGGTTCCATAGGCAGTTCTGGTGCTTCTGAGGCTGAGTCTTTTGGAAATGGCTGAAAGCTCAGAGGCTGCTCCTGGCAAGACTCTCAGATCTGCCTCTTCTTCAGAGTCAGACAGGGTTGCAGTTGGCCGGGGCCTGACACTTACTCCTTGAAAACTTTTACCTTAAGGCAGGCCAAAGCCAACCTTAAGGTGAAAGGCAGCAAAGCCAACCACTAAATGTCATTGAGTGAGGTTACACATAAACCTAACCGTAATGGCAACATTTCAGGTAGATGCTGTGATTGAAAAGATCCTTTTGGAATGAACACATGGTTTACTAGCATTTTCTTGCATATACATAGCATATCTTTGCTCCTGGTGAAGATTTTTGTGTGGTGGTGGCAGCTGCTGCCAGAGGAAAAAATCTGCACAGCCAGTCAGATCTCAAATGGCTCTTCAGAAGCCTTGGCAGGCAAATCTCATCTGGCCTCACCCACTTTCTAAAAACACAACGTTTGTCGGGTGCCATGACACCCGTGGGCATGGCATTGGGGACTCCTGGTGTATGTTATTTAAAGCAGCAGTGTTCCCATTTAAGTCCATGAAGCATCTCAATTGCCGGTGGGTCTATGTTAACAGGGAGGAATGCCGTATTTATTTGTATTCATTGAAGTTGAATGAGCCCCTTTCAGACAGTGACCTAATGCTGCTATTCATGTATTATCTGTAAATAACATGTGCTTTTCAGTATCACTTGCAACTGTCTCATGCAGCATCTAATTATGCAGCACCATATATCTCTACCTTATGCCAGTTAATATTAAATTACTATCAGCATTTTCAGTATAATGCAAGTATAATTTGAGTGGACATGTGAATAAGCAAGATAAACTTGTGAGTGTGCTTCACAATATTTGTTTCCTTACTAAGGATTACAGATTTAGGGTCACCATATTTTTGGGAAGCAAAAAAGAGATCATATTTCCCGACTAACTACTTCAAACAAGTGATCACTATGACAAATCTCATTTTAAATAACCCTACTATTTATGCTGTGATAATTACTACTAACTGGGAATATTCCCCCCCAAAAGAATTTCATGCATTTTTTAAAAAAGATCCCAAAGGAGAACAGACACCAAAAAAGAAGACATGTTCTCTAAAAAGAGGACATCTTATCCCACAGATTTGTTGATCTGGTTTAACATCAGTTGATCTACATCAGTTCAAGTTGGAATGTTAATTCTGTTTTAGAATTGTGAGATTATCTGAAGTTGTTATTTGAATATGCTTTGTTTTCAAGAAGGTCTCAGATTCTCCAAGGATATAATTGATTTTGAGGCTTCGGGGAGATAATAATTTGGCCCCATAATGATTCTAAATGAACAAGCTGAATGAAAGTGGACAAGCTGGATCTTAATTCTGACAAGATAGAGTGCTCTGGTTTAGTAGAAGGGCAGACCAGGGACTTCAGATCTGCCCTATCTTAGGTAGGGCTGTACACTCCCAGAAAAGCCAGGTACACAATTTGGGAGTGGTATCTGACACAGCAGTTACTTCAGTAAGCCAGGTAGCTGCTGTGGCTCTAGCTGTGCATGAACTGCACCTGTTCCTGGATCAGTCAGATCTAGCCAGTTACCTCTAGATGGGACTATTGCAGTGGGTTCTACTTGAGGCTACCCCTGACGTGTTCAGAAGCTGCAGCTAGTGCAGAACGCTGCAGCTAGATGGATGGCTGGGCCAGCTATTAGGAGCACATTACAGCAATTACACAGACTACCATCTGCTTTCGAGCCCAATGCAAGGTGTGGCTTGTGGCCAGAGTATCTGAAGGAATGACTTCTCCTATATGTTCCTACCCAGAAATTAAGATACCAGGGAGATGGCTTCCTGTCTGTCCCACAAATTAAAGGCATTTTTTGGTGGGTACATGAGACTGGGCCTTTTCTGTGGCGGCCCCACAATTATGAAACAACCTCCCCGGTGAGGTGCACCTGGCCCCCTCATTGTTGAGCTTCAGGAGACAGTTGAAGACAGTTTTATTTAGGATTGAATCTTAATTGATTTAGCTTTTACTATTGGCGGTCCTAATTGGAGTTTTTAATCTGTGACTGCTATGGGTTTTATAACTATTGTTTCAGTTGTGATTTTCATAAGGTTTTATTTCTACTGTAAAACCACCTTTCATATATTTAGCTATTAATACTCCAATTTTCTTCTCGATGGAATCCAAAACATCTTAAAACATTGTTTTATCCTGCCTCCATTTTAGGCTTGGCTGTAATGTCCTTTTTAAGGCTAGGATGTTTGTGTATATATATTTTAACAATCTGCATGTGAAGCATAACGGTGATTTGATAATGCTCATAAAATGCATTCATAACCCTTTTTGTTTTGTTTTGCTTTCAGTAACAGTACATTTAAAAATGAGTATATCTGAAGAAAAAGCATTTTCTGCACTCCTCACTTGCAAGGAAAAATGGCTGAGCGTAGTAAACAAAGAGTTCATAATCAACGGAATTTCTCTGAAAACTATTAAAGGGTTGTTGAACCATAGAAGAGATTCCCTTAGACTCAGCTGATGAGATGTGAAACATTCCACACTTCACTACGATGTGCTGTTGCCTGCTGAACTGTGAAGAACTGCATATGCCATAGTTAAGCTGCTTTCTCTATTATTGCCAATCATCTTTTTCAGGACTTGAAAGTGATATTTTCCTATTGACTCTCAAGTGATTTTTCATTTGCATGTATTCATTGATTATGCACACAAACAAAATATCTAATTCGTTTTGCCTATTTAAAAAGCCATCATCACAGTGGTGAATATTCTGTAAATCAATTCAGCTTTCCCTTCCCCCTCCCCCAGAATTATAATTGCTCACATTAATTTCATACAAGGGTTAGTGTAATATGTCTGCACATACTTTATGGAAACTCTTCTGTAAAGATATTTTCACTGTTTATTAGTGAAATGAAGAAATGCTATTTATAACAAGGCCTTATGTTGTGTACATATATTGTCTTTGAAATATTTGTGATTAGATATATTGCTTGTAAAGGACAAAATTACATAATTTATTTAGTATATTCTACCGTAAACTATAGTTTTATTGACAGAAATAAAGTATTTTGTTCTCAAAACTAATTGTTGGCAAGTAGCTCTGAAGGCTGTGAACCTTCTGCATGTTTTCTGAGCAATACTGTAACTTTCCAAATCTGGTACTGTTGATATATAGTCATCCTGTACACATAGAAGAGAAGATTGTGAGCAACATGAAGAATGGTAAACCTTGAAAAGAGAGAGGCATTACAGCAGATGTCATACACTTAGCATGGTAATATTACATCTCTCTCACCACAGGTCATCCATAAGAAACAAGTGAAGAGGATTTACAAGTAATCTTGTTTTTGACATAGGGATTGTGGTTGCAGAACAGATGCCAAACTAAAGTCTAAAGGTGTTTTCATGAGGCACATATGCTTTTTTGCCAAATTTGGATGATGTTAATCCAACATAATGCAAACGCTAAATTTATTAAATATAAGTTTAATTTAGCATTGACCAATTTAAACACATGCCTCCCAGCTGAAAATGGCTTTAGACTGAGGCAGGCTTTATATTGATAAACATTAATGGAGATTAAGAAATGCCACTTCACAGCATGTGCCAAATTTTAAGAGTGACCTATATTCTGCCAGGCAATCAGAACCTACATTGTGTACAAACCCAGGAAGGACAACAGCCTAGCTAAGGCATCTGTTGAGTAATATTATAGAGGCCCAATAGCAGAGTGACCCTACTATTTAGGAATATCAGAAACAGTGGCTAAAATTTAACTGTACATGCTAGTGCTAAACTTGATTTGCTTGTTTTTATGCCAGGGATTGCCACCCAGTGAGCCATGGGAGCCCCTGAGGTGTGCTGCCGTGTGTGGTGGATTAATGTTTTTTAATTTACTCCCAAAGTGGTCAATACCGGGCCGTAAGGGAGTGAGAAGGGGAATTCAAATCTTTGCTGGCCAAGGCTTCTTTCATGTCAAGTCAGTGTGTATTGATGGTGTCTCAATGAGCAAGGTGAGTGTTTTTTAAAAAAATTTGGCGTGGTGGCAGAGGGCAACTGAAGGCCCTGGCAAGCTCTGGGGTTTAGAGGGGCAGTATAGGGGCTACCACAGCAGAGCACCCAGACATAGCCCAAGCTCCAGAGAGGCATGGCACTTTTGGGGGGGGGGCATGACAGGAAGGTGTGACCAGCTACTTTATGTGCTCAGAAATTGGCAATGTGCTATGTTGCTTACATCAACTGAGGTATGCAAAATTATTTGAACTTCAGAGAAAATCTGTACTCCAACCAATAGTACTTTAATGGGTATGGTGCCATAGTATTCCAGGATAATCCTGTCTGATATAGTATAGCAGTTTCTAAGGTTTGGTTTACTTCACGTTCTATATCTTCTGAACACAGATTGTAAGCCAGTAGGTCCATATATCCAGGAAGACTTCAAAGCAACTATGGGCCTTCCTCCTCCCCTCTCCAAACCTTTCCTCCTACTTCAGGCTTCTCCCCACAGTCCAGGGAACAGCTCACTATTGTGACATACAGAAAGCTGCCAACTAGATAATGGTGACAGTGGAAATGGCAGAAAATTATAGTATTTTGGCAGGTTTTTCTCAAAATGGATTTAATATAAACTTATGTTGTAAACCACCCTTAGCCTGCTTGCAGGGAGGGATGGTCTAGAAATCAAAATATATATAAATAATAAAATGGTTGAAGAGATTATGGGCCCAGCCAGGGACACGTCCATCCTATGTGTTTCCTGCATGCTTCCAGGGAAGAAGCAGGTGTCCAATGTGGGGACATCCATTGCAAGTTTAATGTCTCTCCTTTATTAGGTTACATAGGGTCCGTCCTGTCAGTTCTATGGCCCAGAACCCACACTTGACAACATTTCCCCAGAAAGCACTTTCCTGAGGATGATCCATCATTGGCAGTCTGTAACTCAGACACCCCAAGTCATGGCATATAAGGGGGCATCCCGGGGAATTTTGCTGTGAGCTTGATGTTTCTAGCTTGCAGAAATCCCATTCTATACACTCCTGACATCTTCCCGAAAAGAACTTTCCTGGGGGCACCTTGTTTGGGTACCCATAACTCAGACCCCTCCCCCAAATTCAATCTTCACCAAACTTGGTGGGCAGGTAGAGAAGCACTAGCTGGGTATGCTCTGCAGTTCTGGGCCCCCAATTCCAAACTGCACATTTCTTGTAGGGCATGTAGAGGGGCATCCTGAGTGGGTCTGCTGCTAACTTGATGCCTCGTGTCTAGCTCAGAAAGGGCCCATTCTATACACTCCAAATCCTGCACTTGATATTTTCCAAAAAAAAACACCTTCCTGGAGATATCTTTTTTGGGTGTCCATAATTCAGACACACATACACACACACCAAGTCCAATCTTCACCAAACCTGGTGGACAGGTAGAGGAATATCAGCTGGACATGCTCTGCAGTTCTGGAGTTTTTAGGACCCTGGGGGACACTACCTGCATCCAAAATTTCTTAAACTGGTTCAGCAGAAAAAACTGAGTTTAGGTTTTCCTAGTTTGTGCCCATCCCTTCCAGTGACTGCTATACTTCTCTCCATGCTATCATATACCAGCCAGAGCTGAAACAATGTAGGCAATGCCTGCCTCAAATCTTAGAAGTCAAAGGAGAGAAGTGTATGTGTGCATGTGTGTGTGGAGGGGGGGGGAGAATACTCATCAGGCCCTGGCATAGCACTTTGTTTTCCTATGATGTGGCAAACATTTACACAAGTTTCAAAATACAGCTTATCATGGGATATACCTGTGAAAGTACACAGCAATTTGAATCCAGCTGTGGGTTGCTGTCAGCCTGACAATGCTCATGGAGATAACAACAGCAGCTTGCACCAATTCAAATTGCAGCATACCAAATACTCCTCCATTTCCGAAAAAGCAAAAATAACCATCCTGAATTAGCAAGATGAGACTTCCCTCTCCTTTTGCAACCCCACAGCTGCTTTTCATTTATTTAAAAAATCCCCAAGAAACTTTGAAATACTAATTTAGCCCTGAGAACTAGGTCTTCTTGTACTTGACTGGAGAATCACCTAATGGTTTATTACTTTTCTCACAAGGTTGGGTCATCTGTCACAAGACAAGACTAAATCATTCTGGGGTTTTTAATTTAAAAGAAAGGTGACTGAGGGGTGAAATGACAGAGGTCTGCAAAGTTATGTATTGAATGGGGAAACAGGTAAAAACGTTTTCCTCCCTCACTCCTAATATTCTCCCCTAATGTCACCCTATGACTGGCAGGTGATTCAGAACATGACAAAAGAAATATGACTTCCTACAACAGATAGTTGCCTTGGAGATCTCAATGCCATGACATGTGCTGATAGCTATGACAGCCAAATGGCACTTCCAGGTTAAGAGACAATGTCTCTGATTTCAGATGCTAAGGAACAGTCAGCAGGTGAGGACTGTTGACAAACAGCCCAGCTTATAGTATGGGATTTCCTCTACTATGTGACTGGCTTCAAGATGCTGTACCAGATGGACCATGGACCAGAATACATTATATGATGACAAAATAATAGATGCACTTCATAGTATTTATCAAAGATGAACATTTTAAATAGCCTACTAAAGAAACCTGCCACATTTTGTCTACATTTTATTTAACCAGGAACACTCAGGATATCTTAGAATACCCTGCTCTTCCCACCTGCTCTTTGTAGTGATGATAAAACAAAAAGGCATCCAGAAACTTCTTGGTACTGGCCATGCTGGACTGGAAAGACAGCTTGCTATATTGAGAATTACACTTGTATCATTTGCCCAGTTGCTTTCAAATGCTTTCCCAGTACAGTATGCTCACACAGGAAAATGCACAGAAATAACTAAGCAAGTAGAAAAAGAGTGGCCAGTCGTTCTGTCAGGGTTTTTTGTGCTCCATTTGTGTCAAATAGTGATCTCTAGTGTTGGTTAAAAGCAGAAACAAAATATTCTCCCCAACATTGATAGGATATGAAGAGCTCTTTATTGGAGGAAAAAACTTCAACGTAGAAAAAAAAAGTCTGTTAAAAGAATGCAAGGGAATGCACATGTATTTGACTTTTTAACTCAGTGTGGAAGATTGAATAAAACATTGCATAGAAAGTATATAAGTGAAAGTTACCTGGTTATTAATATAAGGTGCTCAGTGGTGAGTTATTTTTATAGACAACTTCCTGTTCATTTTGTCATTGTCTGCTACAGTGTTAGCAGATGCAATCCCAAGTCTGTTTTCAGTGATACTCATATTAATTTTTGCATTTTCCATGCCTTGCCATTTGAATATTGATCGATTCTGATTACAATCGACCTTCAGTTTAAAAGTTTATCTTCTAAACAGCATGCAAGGGTGATGTTTTCAACACAGAATATATCCAACACAAACAAGTTTTCAGATACCTACATACTGCTTTAAATGTATGTATGTATGTATAGAATTTGTGTCAGAAAATTTAGCTGCACATGCCTCTTGTTAATGTTAGGGTGGGACCTGAGGATCCCCTCCCCTGAATTACAGCTTATCTCCAGACTGCAGAGATGGATTCCCTTGGAGAAAATGTTTGCTTTGGTGACATTGCCCCCCATTGAGGTCCTTGTCCTCAGGTTCCACCCCAAATATCAGGAGCTTCCCAAACTGGAGCTGGCAACCCTGTCTTCCCCAACTCCTGCCAATGGTCAGGAAGGACCTGGAAACTCTAGTTAACGTCAGTGGTTGAGTTGTGAAATGTGCAAGCATCAAAGAATTATTTCTGTGCATATTGTAGGCAGAAATACTGGTTTCCCCAACTGTATGCCTAGAAGAGATGCGTAGGGTTACCAATCTCCAGACAGAAACTGGAGATCTCAGGGGATTACATTGTGATTACAATTGATCTCCAGACAACAGTTCACCTGCAGAAAATGGCCTTTGTGGAAGAAGGACACCGTGGCATTAGACTGCATTGATGTCCCTCCCCTCCCCAAATCCTACCCTCTTCAGGCTCTACACACACACATCTCCAAATATCCAGGTACTTCCCAGACTGGAACTGGCAACCCTAAATAGTAAGACAGGCAGAAGTTCATCTTTCCCTATTACTGCTCTCTATGTGTGGAAAGCTTCACTTGCTGGGTTTGTTTTGTAGCTACTGACTACTTTTCTTCACAAAGTGGGATTCCTTCGTAGTAGTAGGGTCTCATTACGTAGTAACTACCCACCCAGAATCAGAAAGCAAGCCGCCCAGGCCAAAGGACAACGCTAGCAGGCAGGATTGAGCTTTCTTATTGCAGAAATGAGGCGTTAAGTGGCGATCCTGCTGCATGTGCTCTGTGGCACCACGCGAGGGCAGCAGCTCGCCTTAGCCGGGCCTCCTCCTTTCTGGGCTGTGACCGAGCAGGCGCCGCTGAGGAGACTGGGCCTCCCCGCGGGCCTCGGCGTGGAGCATGTGGAGGCCCGGCACGGGTGGCGCCTTCTCCGCCGCCGCGCGTCTTGCAGTCCGCAGTCTGAGCCAGGGCCTTGCGGGGCTCAAGGAGGCAGCGCGGCCCCCGACGGGAACCCCCGCGCCTTCCGCCTTCCTTCACAGTCGGCCGGTGAGTGGCGGGTCGTGCGAGCCCCGCCGCCCGGCGGCGCTTCTGGACGCGGCAAAAGGGGCCTCTGCGGGCTCGGAAGGCGCTTCCCGTCTCTGTCCGGGGGGGGGGGGGAGAGAGAGACGGGACGGGAGCGGAGCGGAGCTCTTCGTGTCCGCTTGCAGTTGCAGCGCTCTGGGTGTGCAGCAGGCGCCGTCGCTCTCCTCTTCTCTGGCTGGCTAAGCGCCATTGTGAAGTGCTGCCGTGTGTTCCGTGTGTGGCGACGGCGGGATGCAGACGGCTTAGAAACAGTCGCCTTCCTGTCGGCATCCATGCAGTGATGACAGGGGGAAGTGGAGCGGGGAGAAACGCTGGCCAAATGTCCGCCTCTGGAGCCCTGCGAGGGAGGGAGGGCGGGCGGACAGGAGTCTGCGGCGATTCCCGTGTGAGAGGCGGGGCTGAGAGAATCCTGCTGGTCGTTTTTCGCAAGCCCCGCGCAGTATGTCCACGGGGAACTTGCACACTGGCGTTTCAGTCTAACTGCGGCTTCACACCCACTAAATAATGCGCCGCCAAGGCACTTTGCCACTGGATTTGACTGTGTGGGATGGCAAAATCCGCTTGCTTGTAAAGAGTCGATGAAGTGGACTGAAACAGCATTATTTAGCATGTGTGAAAGCGTCCTAAGTCAGTGTAACAACATAAGGTAAATATAAAAGATGGGCTTTGGTGGATAAACTATTATATACTGTTATTGTTCAGTTTTTGCATTGATAAAGCAGTACTTGAATTTGGGAAGCACTTTAAAGGAAAAGTCAGTTCCAGTCAAATGTAGGGATTTCATCTAGGAGTAGAGAAGATCGGGATGTTTACTTGTACTGCGTTTTGTTTTGTCATCTTAAAGTCATAAGAACAGTGGCCAAAGGGCTCACTGCTTCCATAGGATGAAGTCATATTTCTGAAACGTGCAAGGGGCTTAGATATTTATTCTTTTTAATTAGTAGCCCAACATGACTATTCTTCCCCTCCTTTTTTATTCTCACAGTGGGGGTGACAGGCCCAAGTCACCCAACAAGTTTCTATCACAGTGAGGATTCAAACCTAGGTTTTAAGATCATGGTTTGATGCTCTTAACCACCAAATCACACTGGCTTCTACGAATGTCATCTCCTATGAATATCACCTTTCTAGAAAGCCAAAAGTTGTAAGATCAGTAACTGTATTGTGGCATGAGATTTTACAAGCCAGAGCTTATTTCATCATTTCTTTACCTGCATACAGGATTCTCACCATCATTCTGTAAACCGTATTCTGATAGTCAAAACCAAGAGAGTTCAGCTGATATGTTTAAGAAGTGTAGGGATGGTCAATGACAAGAGGTAAGTTGTATTTAAAACTGGCTATTTATATCACTGTATACAAAACAAAAATTAGTATCTTCCTCAACAAGCACTGTATTTTGCCATCCCCCAAACCCTGTTACCATGGCTGTTAGACAGTGTCCTAGTTGCTAAAATTACTATCTCAATAATGGCACAGTTGTGTTTTAATGTGCATGACATTTATATTAAACTTCTGTGGGATGCAGTGAGTTTCCCCATAGTTCTACTGAATGCTACAGGTTTTCCCAGCTTGAATTGCATTCTTTCCCATGACAACTGTGGAAGAGAACATGTTCAACTTTTTTGTCTTTATTATGGGAAGAGATGTGGGTGGGTAACAGGCTGTAGGCTACAGATTCCTCAAGATACAGTATTTGCTGGCGTATAAGACTACTTTTTCCTCCAGAAAAACATGCCTCCAAGTGGGGGGGTCGTCCTATACGCCGGGTGCACTTCAGTTGGGATAGACATAGCTGCCCATAGTGGCCCATAGTACTGTAATGTAATGTAACAAACTCTATATTTTGAGTGGAAATGTTGGGGGTCGTCTTATACACCGGCAAATACGGTAACTTTTATTTATCAGAACAGTCTCTGTTCTACTACTTGTTAATGTAAATAAATATTCAGACTCCCCATATATTGAAAAATAATAATCTAGCAAGGGTACTTAGCTGTAATAAGATGTCTGAAATGTTGCAAAGTGTGACTGGCTATACTCATTGTCCTCTAATACTCAGCTTCTGCTTGGTTTCTGTTAGTAAGGAAGACATATTCATGCCATTCCCATGTTGTTCCAGCACTTCATAAAGTGACTGCCTGGGAACTTATGAGGAACAAAGTAGTCAACTTGGAAACGTATTGTGTAATTTAGCCCTTAGTTCAAAGTTCTATTCAGTCTCTACTGAAATGAATGGAAGTTACCAAAAGTACTTTGCTGTGGAACTATTGCCAGGATTAAGGATTTAAGTAAACTCCACAATTTAAAATAGATGGCTTCCCAAATTATTGCAAAAGCTCTTTTTGTTGTATGGTGAGATTTTCTTTACTGCTAAGTCTCAGGCTGTGGGCAGTTTCATACATTTAAATGATTTAATGTTGGTATGTGTGTGTCCCCATCCTATGTGGAGGCACATCTGCATGTGATATTCCTGTGTACACATTCTGGTGGTCTAACAGGAAATAATTTCTTGAAAATAATTGGATTGTGATGCTGGACCAAATATTCCAGTACTGTTCTGTTTCCTCCAAGATAGACTTCCATACCTTTGCACAGTCTGTACAAGTTGGCAAAGGGTCCTTGAAATTATGTTTTGGTGTACCACATCCTCTTGGCACCCCATGTAGATAAGCTGGAAAGCATGTCTTGGAAAATTGTTGCTCCCAGAAATTATTTTCTCAATTACTTTTGAGTCTTTATCCTTGTGTCTGTTTCATTTAATTTTTGCTCTTCAGCATTTAGTAAATGATTTGGTTACTGTGGTCTGTTTTAAAGCATTTTCATTGCTTAAAAGGGGCTTTTGATTAACTTATAAAGAGATGACTTAAAAAAAAAGGCCAAATACTTTTAGTCAAGTACTTACGAAAACCATAGCATTGTGGGAAAAGAATTATCAAATACAGGATGTCTTCTATGATATGTTAAAGCATTATTTAATAAGAGTGGAAGAGTAGATTTTTTTCTTTCAAAGTATATTATTCCTTTTAAATCAGATTGAATCTACATAATTAATCTTGAAAATTTGGGTTATTAATAATTATTTAATTTTTGTAAGCAGGTAATAAGTTTAATAATGTGAATGGAAGTTGCTTAGCTGAATGTGCTGGGGTGTATAGTTGAATTAAATGCCTGAGCTGAATGGCTTAGTTACTGAAACATTTGAAATATTTCCTATACTTGATCATAACAATCATCTTCATACTGGTTTATCTATACTTAAGCGTTATCGTAAGCAAGTCTACTCAGACTATTAGTGAATGGAGCTTACTCCCAGGAAAGTGACTGTTTTGCACTGATTTTAAAATACTCTCATAAGAAAATCTCTGAATGGATTTTAATTAATTGTCTTTACATGACACTTACAGCTCATTAGATGAATCTACCTATGAAAAACTTGCTGAAGAAACACTGGAGTCATTAATGGATTTCTTTGAAGATTTGGCAGACAAGCATTTTATTCCTGAAGATTATGATGTCTCCTTTGGGGTAAATTATGCTTTGCTTTTACAGATAGCTTTATAGATTTTTATCTTCCCTTTGGAAAGGGTGAAATTGGGGTCATCAGATTCACACCTTAGAGTGAACATTCCCAACTCTAATTCCCTTTTCTTGCCTAGGATTGTTTAGCATTAGAGGCTTCAAAACAGTTATTTAAGATCACAGGAAATGCTTTTCATCCTTGCACACAGGACGTGGGGTTGGGCAATACTCTTTTGGTAGTACACATCCCCTGCCTCTAATTCTTCTTCCCCACCTGTTTGGAGGCCATGAAGGCCTGACTCAAGTGGAATTGGCTAAAATAGAGGTCCTCTGGCTGGATTGGTATGACCAAGAGAGTCAATGCAAATCCCCACTCGTGTATGGATTAACAGCTTCAACCTTGGTCAAGAGCCTAGGTGTAATCCTGGACTCCTCTTTTTCTATGGAGGCCCAAGTCACAAACATTACCCACCAGACTTTCTACCATCTTCACAAGCAGCACTTTACCTGTTGACATCTGACAGCCGTTGTGATCCATGCAACAGTCACCTCCAGACTAAACTAGGGCAACTCGCTTTATGCAGAGCTGCTCTTGAACCTGCACCAGAAGATTCAACTGGTCCAGAATGCAACTGTACGGGTCCTTGCTGTGACACAATGGACAACACATATTCGACCTGTGCTCTCCCACCTGCACTGACTTCAGATTGAAGACTGAATCAGGTTCAAGGTTCTCACCTTTAAAGCCCTAACATTCATATCTGCAAGACCATCAGGCCCCCAAAGGATATTAAGATCCAGTGAACAAAATTTGCTTAAGATCCCAATCCCCAAAGAGGTTAAACTGGCCTCAACCGGGAACAGAGTCATTTCAGCTCTGGCTCTAGCCTGGTGGAATGCTTTAACCAGTGAGATAAGGACCTTTCAGGATCTCAGATAATTCCACAGGGCCTGTAAGATGCAGCTGTTCTGCTAGCCTGTGGCTGAGGCCTAGAAGTGCTATATAAATTCTGGCCTCCCTACTGCAAACACTTAAAGCATTGGCTAAAGCAGAACCAAAAGTACACTTCTTGTGCCCCTCTTTCACTAGAGAGAAGAAGGTGGCCCTTCTGAAATTGCTTGATTTTTGACTTAAATTAATCATATTTTAAGATTTTATATGTCAATTTTATTGTTTATATATATGATGACTGTTGTGAGCCACCCTGAGTCCTTATGGAAGGGCAGCCAACAAATGTAAAAACAAACAAATAAATAAAATAGACTGAAGGTTCAAGAGAAGCAAGCAGTTTCCCTACAGCCTAACAGAGAGATACAGAAGCTTTTATTGGCATAATGAGCAATACAAGTAGGGAGATACAAAGTAATAAAATTAAAAAACAAGCAGAGTTACTCAGTTTTGTTAAAAAGAAGGAAGTAAATCTAAAAACCTTGCCTAAAAATGCTGCAATACAGGAGATTCGAGCAGGATCCTTGCTGTTAAGTAATTTATTAGCTATTACAATTTCATCACAATGGAATTGAAAGGAGGACAAAATATCAAATATCACATAGCGGTATAAAGAGAACTTGGAGCAAAACAAAATAATATGAGAAAGAAGATCAGGGAACATACAACAGTCTCTGGACGGGGGGCGGGGGGGGGCTGTGCCTCATGCATCGTCCTCCTATTGCCAAGGAGAAGGTGAAAGGAACACTTTCTGCAGATTTGAAAGGTCCCCCCAAATGTGTAGGAAAGTTCCATCTGTCTCTTTGTGGGCTGATTTTGCTGCTTTCACAATTCTATATACTTCAGTATTAGCAATACCGATAATAGAATAACTTCTATAGTCTCTCATGGGCTACAGCAGGCCAATTTCCCCCTCACTTGTTCACAACATTTGTTAAAGCAAGTGAAAGGTCCTGGTCTTAAAACTAACTCTGCTTATTCTACTTTGCATCTATGACTTGTTAGCATTAGAAATCAAGAATACATGTGATGCCCAAGAGAGCTGTGATGGTTATAAGTAATCCCTGTTGATCAAAGAAAACTAATTTTCCCCTTAATGTTTTGAAGCGTCATCTAGGAAGGAAGCCTGGCTGTGGGCCTGCTTTCAGCCTTTAGTCCCATCATGAATGACATACACTGCTCTAAGCAAAAGGTTAGTTGCAGAACGACCACAAGGTGGCAAAATCAGAAAAGAGCAGAGACATTTTTCTTTCAAGTATACACACTGCACAAGTCAGGATCATTAAAATAAACCTTTGGATGAGTGTTGTGCTCGGAGGGGGCTCATGTAGTCCAGTCAATAGTGGGATTTTGGTATGATGTTTGGGTTGGGTCTGGCAGCCTTTGCCCTGCTTTAAATCATGATAACTAAATAAGACAGCTCTCAGATTATTCCTAAGCCTTAATTGAAACCAAATAGTAAACTTGATTTTCAGAGGGTCCACTAGATAAACATGGTGCCATTCAGATGTGCACATGGCTTTATTGTTGAGATTGTGGCTATTCAGCATTGTTTTCAGATTAGTTTTTGCATTGTTTATGGAATGGCATGTCTTATACTGATTTTATTGCATTATTTTCTGATTTTGTAATCCAGTCTTATACCACTATCGTACATTGTGCTTATTGCACTTTTAAGATACAGTAAAACTCCTTGAGTCTCAGTAAGAAATGTGGAATATGAACTAACAAACAGCTAATCTATTTTTTACTTACAAGAGGCAGTCAACTGATGTCTTGTGCATGAAAGAAAATCTACAAATTGTACTTACAGCCCTATTCATGAAACTCCCTTTTGGCAGCAGATATAATTGAATACACTGGGCTCCATCAAAGGAACTATTTAATTGAAAACTAATTTATTTTCTGCCAGGTTTAAACCCATGTTTATTTGAGAATTCTTCACTGCAGATTAAATTATTGGAATTGTTCTTCACATCAGAAATATTGGGTTTATTTTTTATTTTTAGACTGGAGTACTAACCGTTAAATTAGGTGGAAACATAGGAACTTATGTGATCAACAAACAGACTCCAAACAAACAGATATGGCTGTCCTCTCCAATCAGGTAAGCAGAGATTTGTTGGTGAGGCCAGTCTGAAAATTCACACCTGAACTGAGCTGCACTCTAGCAACATTGTATAGGTTTTTCATTTATGACAACCCTTTGGGAAGCTTAGAAGTTTCTTGCAGGTCTCCCATCCACACAGTGGCCAGGCCCATGCTTGTTTAGCGTTAACTTACCAGTATGACTTTCCTGTGATGTTATGATTCCTAGAATAGTGTTGATTCAATAGAAAATAGAAGCATTCTAAACTTTAATGTTATAGCAACTTACCCAGTTCTCAGAATATTTAAGCCCCATTCAGTGGAACGAGAAAATATTAGGGGTAGTTCAAGCCAAGCCCCTTGCAGATGACCAGTGGACAAAAACAAGGGTCAGATTGCACCTGCCACAGTGCTATCCTGGTTGCAGAATGCCAGGGCAGGCAAGACTCATCCTGCAGTTGTTTTTCAGCCAGCAGAGACAGCACTGAAATTCTAGTATGGCTACATGTCTGTCCTCCTAACACTAGCAAAAATAATGCATGGAAATGCCATTGTGCCGCATCTTTCATCCCACAACACATGCAACATGTTAGAATAAATTATACAATCATCTGATCTGTAACAGACTGATCTGTAAACTCCAACATTTTAATAAATACTAATTTCCTTTTAAGCTGTTTAAGAACATGAGAAGAGCCCTGCTGGATCCATCTAGTCCAGCATCCTATCTCACATGGTGGCCAGCCAATTTCTCTGGAGGGCCAACAACATGGCATAGAGGCTAAGACCTTCCCCTGATGTTGTCTCATTGCACTGGGATTCAGGGGGTTAGTGCCTCTAGTGTAGAGGTTCCCCTCAATTGACATGGCTAGTGGCCACTAATACACCTATTCTCCATTAATCTGTCTAACACCCCTTTTAAAGCTGTTTGTTTTCCATAAGTCATATTCTTTGATTACTTAGTGCACGTGATGGGTATAACTGGGTGATTGAATACGAAACACAAGAGCACTTAAATGCTGTTTAAAAAACCATCAATCTATACCCATGTGGTCCCCATTGGAGAATCTTGGGCCAGAAGACAGAGCTCACGTCAATTCATACTTTTGTGTGCCAGTAAGAATTATAATTACCTCTAAAATACAGATTGTTGTTCTGTTTGCCTGATATTTGGCAGGGGAAACTTGATGAAGAGGTACAGTCTCTTATTTATATGTTTAAGACAGGGATCTCCAGCCTTTTCCTTAATAAGAGCTATTTTGGTGTAATGAAAAACACCTTGGCAAGCTATCAAGTTTTACATGGACTATGAAGAGCACCAGGAAAGCTGTTAGCTAAGTGTAGCACAGAGATAATCCTCTGAAATAAAACCTTTTTTCAAACAGGAAAATCCTAATGCAGATCTCTTCCCAGTCTTCTCCAGGATCTTCTAGTGACTGCACAAGCTGCTCTGCAGAAGCCTGTATGCTCCTTGTTGGAGACCCCTGGTTTAAGACTTTTCTCTGATAAACATATTCAAGGCATGTTAAAACAGTGTCAAAAACTCTAAAACCATTCAGTCGCCTTAAACTGTAGATATGGCCGGCCATCTACTGTAAAAGATCTCCTGAATGATTCTGTATGACTTCTGAATAGCAACCAGCTGGGCAGCTTCCTGGCACACTTGGATGGCCATTCCACAAGGTCTGATCGTAGCAGTACATACATTCAGAGTGGCCATGCAGACAAGCCCACAGGGGGGACCATTAGGCATCGGTCTCGAGAACAAATGGAAAACAAAAAACTACAACATAAATATGCCTCCTGTTTGAAAACAATAGAAACAAAAGTATAAAGAGTCCAAATTAGTGTAATAAAGGAAACATGTAGCACTACTAAAGAATGAAACAAGGTGAAAGCTACCCAAATACAATTTCCGTGCTCTTTCCTATTTTTGGACAAGTTTCAGAACAGTCTTGGGCAGTTGGTATAGTCAGACTTTCCAAACTGAAAAATGAAGAGGGAGAGGGAAGAGATGAAATGCCTTTGTTACAGCTGATATTCCCACCAAAATAACTGAATTTATTTTAATACATTCAAGTGCTCTGTAGCAATCCAAAACACAAAAAGTCTCTGAACCCACAAAACTTGATTCAGACAGACATTTTGGGATAGTTGGTTGGGTATCTTTGTCTTTTCTATTGTGGAAATTAAGTGATTAATTGTTGACCTAAAGTGATTCACATAAGTTTTCCCTTCTTAAGAACTGTCAAACATGGTATCCTACAAACTATGTACAGGTTAGGTAGATCATGCCAGCTAATTGCACAAGGTTTTTACCTTGTAATGCCTGGTAGAAAATGACATTGTTCAGACAATGAAGAGCTGTGGTTTGGTGCTACGTGAATGAGCAAGGGACTTCTTGGGTTCACTTATTTTCCTCATTCTTGTGCATAGTGGTCTAATTCCACTGCACATATTTGCTACCTTTCTCACAAAATAGGATTCAACACTCTGGTAATCCTGGTTTTGTATCCCGATTGGTAGATAAAAGAGTAAGCTCAGTTGAAATGGGGGGGGGGAATTAATGTGTCTGGGATAGGCAGAAGGCAGCCGCATGGGAACGTAAGGATTCTCTGTGCTCACTGATTAGATTTTGTTGTCTGAACCTCGCCTGTTTCATGATGGTAAGAGCGCAAACCTACATATAAAGTAAGGCTGGAATTTAATTTATTCAGGCCACATCACCAGCCTCCAAACTTTTTTGTGTTTTCCTGAGATCACTGGTTCCATTGAGTATTTCTGCCATAATGTGGGGAGGTATGATGTCATGTATCTGTTACATCAGGAGATTCATGCTCTTATCTCAGCATATCCACTGTCCATAGCAGAGATGCAAAATGCCATCCTTTTCATACATTATTGCAGAAGCACTTACTTACATTCTCCTTATCCTCAATATTGTACAAGACCGATCATGACAAGGCAAGGTGAAAGTCCTGTTTGTGTTCATGAGAATTAAGAAGTTCTTATACTCAGTCTGACTATAGAATCAAGATTTGTCCAGGTTTCTTGCCTTCTACATTGTCATTTCCTGAATCTCCTTTCAGCGATTTTTGCAAAGGTTCATCCTGGCAAGATCAGTTTTCAGTGAATGTATTTTTCCACCATAGTCTGAATTTTAAACGTATTCTATTCTTGTTTATGATTTCACAGTGGCCCAAAGCGCTATGACTGGACGGGGGAGTACTGGGTATATTCTCATGATGGAGTGTCCCTTCATGAACTACTGACAAAGGAACTTTCAGCTGCATTAAAGACTAAACTGGACTTATCAACTTTAGCATATGCTGGAAGAAAACATACTTGACAATGCAGACTTTGATTCATGAGATCTTCCTTCTCTGCATCCTTTCCCCCTCACCTTTTTGATGTGTTCATTTGAGTTGAAATTCAAAACATTATTGTACAACAGCTGAAAATAATATATTTTTCTTTAATTTGATATGTTTGGTTATTTATTCCTCCATTTTGCCTTGCTCCTAAAAGATTGGTATTGGAGGTTGCTATCATATGATGCTGTCCTTTTGATAGCTCAGCTAGGGAGTTTTTCTCCAACAGAATCCACTACTCCATTTATTTATTATTATAATTTATTGACTTTTATTCCACCCTTTCTCAGCAGAATCAGGGCAGATCATCATATGGGACTATAGAAATGTAATGCACACTGCTGTGAAGTCAAGGATATCTGAATGTCACTTAGCTCATTTGGAGCCCATTAAAAAGTGTGTCCACCAGAGAGCACTCTTTGCAGAAGTATGATGTTTGTGTTAGGCTTGCGTTAGACTGACTCATATAAGTCAGTCCAATGGACTGGATGTCACTTGATGGCAATAGCAACAGCCATGAGCGGCAGAATTTTGTATCATTGGTAAGTCCAAGGAGTTAAGTCTACTGTCCCACATTCCCAATCCTGTGGAGCACCACTACATGCAGCCCACCTTTATGGGTCGTACTCCACAACCAGCAACATTTTTTCAGTGCTTGTTGCAGTCATATGGAGTCCTCAGCTTTTGATATGAGTTTGACCAGCAGCTACACTGATCTGTTTGAATGAGGAGCTGAAAGACAGTGGTCAGAACTGAAACAAGTCCTCATTACACTGTTCTAAAGCTAGAATTTAGGCTTGTTGGATATACAGGGAATTTCTTGTAAGAATTGTAAGACTAGAAACAGATTAATAGTTTAAAATGTTGCTTTCTCAATTGCAGATAAATGTTCAGGATGATGGAAGTATTCTGGATAGCAAACAATAATTGTTGGAAAAATCTGCTACAGATTCTGTATTAAGGAAAGAAGCTGAACCAAGGGCTGACAGAAATAATTATGGTTGACATGCCCAATACCCTTTGAATGGAGATTTGTGCCCTTGACAACATCTGGCATTTCCTAATTAGTCGCTCAGCCTTGGGGTGCTTCTGTATCAATCTCGTTTCTGAGGCTGTCCCAAGCTGTGGCAGTGACAGGAATGGTTTATTTTCCTATCTATCTAGCAAAGCATCTATGACCTCTGAAATTCTGACAGGGCAATTCTAGTTCTCTTCCTTTATAATCAAAATGCTAAAATACCTGGGGCTATAGCAACAGCAGGACACAGCAGTTATGTCAGATGCTCAAAGTGTTTTACCCCATATTTCTGTAACCTAAGTTCATTGCAGCTTTTTTTCATTTAGAAATTTAAATTTAAAATTATTGCTAAATTTTAAAAAAGTGTATTGTAACAATCTTTTTCCTCCCATAACCTACCTTTTCCCCTTGAACTAAAAAAGAAATGGATGAACAGATCTATTTAAAAAGGAGGAAAGATGAGAGAGAAGGGAGAAACTAGAAAGAAGAACAGTGGAGGAATCAGTTGAAGGTATCAGGACAGTTATTGCCAAATGCCTTACTATTCAGCAATGAAAACCTGCAACTGAAGAGAAGGATACCATTCTATGGATGGAATGGAAAACAAATTTTAATGGCAGTTTGGCTAAATTCTTAGAGCCCATTGTCATTTCTCGTGTAAATGGCAGATGGCCTAGAAGAACACTGCTTTGCTTGCACCTGGAATGAAAGATAATATGTAAGGCTTGGTCATAGCAGCATGTTGCCATACTTGGAGAAGATATAAATCAGTTCAGTGTAATCTAAATATTGATGACACTGTATTCCATAACTGTGGATGACCTCTCCTAAAACTATCATGTAGATGTTTTAAGTGTTGATAATAAACAGACCCTGGTGAATAAAGGTAAAGGTAAAGGTATCCCCTGTGCAAGCACCGAGTCATGTCTGACCCTTGGGGTGACGCCCTCCAGCATTTTCATGGCAGACTCAATACGGGGTGGTTTGCCAGTGCCTTCCCCAGTCATAAATGACCAGGGGATACCAGGGGATAATTCCCATAGGATAGAACAGCAGTCTCCTGCAATCAATTTCTGGATTCTTCCTTCCAAAAAGGATTAGTATATCTACTGCAAAGCTGAGGTGCCAATTCTTCACTCTCTGGGTTGTACCAGAAGGCTATAGTGCTGGATAGTACTGAAAATATCTGAAACAAGCCATTTCTGTCACAAAATATAGTCTACAAACAGACTGAAAGGGCCTGATTATAACTGTGTGATGGTAATCTAACATCCCTTTCCTGAACAGCTTGTATCCACTGAGCTGTTAACTATTACTGTTATTCCTAATTGCAGCAAGGTCAGAAGGATTGACATATTGCAGTTTGCAATTTGACTAGAAATAGCTGCCAAAAAGAATTTGGGAGGGCTTGCAGATATCTGAGCTATTAATTTGCATTGTCCCATTAAACATAACACCCAGCTTTCAGGTCACAATACTGTTTCAAGAGGATTAGTGTACATTTGTGTTAAAAGCATCTTTTGTACTTACTGTTGTGTGAAACTATGAACAAAGACAATAAGAGGAAGTCTTTTACTAGAGGAGATTGCAATAGTATCAGAACAGACAGGGGAAAGGAAAGGAATCACAAGGCATAAAGATTAAATGATTTCACCCAGCTTACCAAAGTATGTGGCAAAGGGAGATCCTTCAGTACACCTGGAGTACTGTGTGCAGTTTTGGAGGCCTCACTTCAAGAAGGACGTAGATAAAATTAAAAGGATACAGAGGAGAGCGACGAGGATGATCTGGGGCCAAGGGACCAAGCCCTATGAAGATAGGTTGAGGGACTTGGGAATGTTCAGCCTGGAGAAAAGGAGGTTGAGAGGGGACATGATAGCCCTCTTTAAATATCTGAAAGGTTGTCATTTGGAGGAGGGCAGGATGCTGTTCCCGTTGGCTGCAGAGGAAAGGACATGCAGTAATGGGTTTAAACTACAAGTACAACGATATTAGAGCCTCTTGTGGCGCAGAGTGGTAAGGCAGCAGACATGCAGTCTGAAAGCTCTGCCCATGAGGCTGGGAGTTCAATCCCAGCTGCCGGCTCAAGGTTGACTCAGCCTTCCATCCTTCCGAGGTCAGTAAATTGTAATGACTGGGGAAGGCACTGGCAAACCACCCTGTATTGAGTCTGCCATGAAAATGCTAGAGGGCGTCACCCCAAGGGTCAGACATGACCCAGAGCTTGCACAGCGGTACCTTTACCTTTACCTTACAACGATATAGGCTAGATATCAGGAAAAAAATTTTCACATTCAGAGTAGTTCAGCAGTGGAATAGGCTGCCTAAGGTGGTGGTGAGCTCCCCCTCACTGGCAGTCTTCAAGCAAAGGTTGGATACACACTTTTTAGGATGCTTTGGGCTGATCCTGCGTTGAGCAGGGGGTTGGACTAGATGGCCTGTAAGGCCCCTTCCAACTCTATGATTCTTTTTGCTACCTTCAAAGCTGTCCTCCAAGCAGTTTCTCATAAACAAAAGAAACCTAAATGAATATTATATATTTCTTGCATGGCATGTGTGTAATATTAGCTAGGAGATCCTAAGATTGTCTGGATGCCAGGCCAGAGAAGTTCAGAGGTGGTTTGCCATTGCCTGCCCCCACATCACGACCTTGGTATTCTGTGGAGGTCACTCTCCTAAGGGCTGGCTGAAGCTGACTCTGCTGAGTTTCTGAGATCTGATGGGATTGGACTTGCCATCAAAGGCTGTCATTTAAGCCTATTTTGACACTCACAAAGAGCAACGTGGACTGAGACCTGGGCTAGCCTCTTCACTTTCTGTGGCAGCATTTCAGCCTTTTCAGATTCCAGCAGCAAAACTGTGAATGTCACAGTAGGAAAACAAAGCAAACTTTGGTATTGCAGCAACTAATGTCCTAATAGGGCAAATCAGGGTTTGTTCATTTTTTCATGCTTGGTAGTGGATGATAAGCTCAAACCCATTTGTGAAATACATGTCCCATAGCCCAGCGGACCGCTGCGGAGTAGTGGGCGGAGAGGGTGGCCCGGGGGCCCGCGCACGCACGGCAGCCCCAGCACAAACGCGCATGCACGGACTGCCGCGCACGCGCGTTTGCACCACCGCCATGCCGGCAGCCGCAGCTTCCCCTCCCGGCTCCTCCGGGCCGCGAGCAAATCGACCGCTAAAGCGGCTAAAGCGGCCAATTAGCTTGTGGCTCGGCAAGCTTCTCTTCCCTCCCCTCCCGAAGGGAGAAGCTTGCCGGGGCGCAAGCTAATCGGCCGCTTTGGCGGCCGATTTGCTCGCAGCCTGGCGAGCTTCTCGCTTCGGGGGAGGAGGGAAGAAGGAGCCACGGCCCGGCGCCGAGGCCTTCGCTGCCCGGCACCGGGCCGCGGCCCGTGGGTTGGGGACCACTGCCATAGCCAATCTCTGAGGATCCTATGTTTCCTTCAAGGATGCTTTGCTCTGATTCTGACAGGGTCTCTGTACCTCTAACAGTTATACAGAAGAGAGAACTTCACTAGACGTAGCTCTTTCTTATGTAGTATTGTGAAGATGGAACAAGTTTATACCGAACATTTTCCTTTACAGCTCTTCAAGGAGTGGGCCTCATAACTTTACGCCATCTCAGCTTCCTGGTCCATGCACCATTTCCTTTAGCTAGATGCCTTTTCTTGCAATCATGGAGTCGCTTAGAGCCTTTCTGTGATATTTTGCCTCAGCTGATCATTTCATGCCTCTATTACATACGGTTTCTCCAGGCCTTTGGCTGAGTGGTTGCTTCTCCCTACTCCATTGTTTCTTTTAACCACTGTCACTCTTAACATGCGCCTTACCTGTTCTTTCTCTCTGCTTCCCATATACTTTCAATTTTAGATCCTGTGTTTTCTCTCTCCTCTCTCTCTCTCTCGCTCACTCATACATACACACACCTTCTTTCATCTGTGCCTCCTTTGTCCTCTGACCTTACTGCTGCATACCTATTTATGTCCTACACTTTTATTTTGAAGGACAGTGACTGCCGTGAGCCATTCGGCTAATCACCCCCTCTTTGCCCTAGCTTCTGTAAACATCTTTCACTGAGTTTTCCAGTATGAAGTTTCCCTGACTTCCACACATATTTTCTCAGCTAGAAGGGGGGGTAGCAACTCACCTTTCTCCTATTGCACAAAGAAGGAATGCCCCAACCAACTGTCCTTAGTAGACATAATGCTCATGGGTATTCCATAACTTTACATCTACTGTCAACTAGGCAAGACACGTTTGTCATTTCACAAATAAAATCACCCCCTACATTAGCGTACTGGAATGCAGGCTACGTTAAATCTCTTTCAGGTTAGGGTAGAGAAAAAATGTGATATTAAGTGCTATAGACTCAAGTAGCAAATGAGATCACAGAAGCTAAGCAGGGCTGACCCTGACTAGTATTTGGATGGGAGAGCTCCAAAAATTTGGGGGGTAGTTCTAGGGGTTGTGATGTGGAGGCAGGCAATGGCAAACCACCTCCAAATGTCCCTGTCCTGGCTGCCAGACAATCTTTGGATCTCCTGGCTACATTAAACATGCCATACAATTAATAAACTAGTTTCAAAGCCCCTTTATAAAAAGGGGTTTTGAAAGGGGAGAAGGCGTCAGACCGGCTTCGCGCGACTGCTGGGGGTTCCCTCGGGCGGCGGTCTGACGCGGCGAGAGGCGCTTTGCGCCTCTCGCCGCGTCAGTCCGGGAGCAACTGCGAGCCGCGCTGCGCGCGGCTCGCAGTTGCTCAGGCTGGGAATTGGAGGGACCAATCGGCAGGCGCTTTGCGCCTGCCGATTGGTCCCTCCGATGGTCTGTCGTGAGGAAGGGTCCAACCCGGACCCTTCCTCATCACGGACAAAGCCCACCTCTAGGGGGCTTAACGAATTATTTAGTCCGTGGCGCCCATGGCGCCACGGGCTGTTTAAAGATAGTTCAGTATACAACGTTTCCCCTTAGAATTCACTCATATGTGGAATGATCTGAATGGAAGAAGGTCTTTTACTCTTCTGCAGAATCTAGGAGACACAGGTTTGAATCTCTGGTTTGCCATGGAAACTTGCTGGGTGACTTTGGGCTAGTAATTCTCTCTCAGCCTAACCTACCTAACAAGATTGTTGGCAAGATAACATGGAGATGAGAATGATGTAAACCAGTGGTCCCCAACCTGCGGTCCGCGGCCCGGTGCCGGGCTGCGAAGGCCAGGGCGCCGGGCCGCAGCTCCCTCTCCCCGCCCCCCCCGCAGTAAAAAACTTCCCAGGCCGCAAGCTTGCGGCCTGGGAAGCTACTTACTGCGGGAGGGCGGGAAGAGGGAATCAGGGCCGCGCCGCGCATCGCACATTCGCAGCCCGGCTGCGCATGCGCACATGCGCACTGCGCGGCCAAAATTGCGCACGCACGGCTGCGCATGCGCGCACGCACGACCCCCCTCCCCAAGCCTCACCGAGCCTGGAAGATGCCAAGCCAGGAAGCCATCCCAGCCACAGGTGAGTGCGGGCAGCGGGAATTTTTCTTTACCTTTCTCTCTCCATCTTTTTCACTTTCTCTCCGTTTACTTCTCTCTATCTTTCTCTCCTCTCTCTGCTCTTCTTCCTATCTCTCTTACTTTCTTTCCTTCTGCCTATATTTCTTGCTATCACTCCCTTTTCGCGTTCTCTCTTTCTATCCTCTTTCTCTTTTTATAAAAAGGTAAAGGTATCCCCTGTGCAAGCACCGAGTGATGTCTGACCCTTGGGGTGACGCCCTCTAGCGTTTTCATAGCAGACTCAATACGGAGTGGTTTGCCAGTGCCTTCCCCCGTCATTACCGTTTACCCCCCAGCAAGCTGGGTACTCATTTTACCGACCTCGGAAGGATGGAAGGCTGAGTCATCCTTGAGCCAGCTGCTGGGATCGAACTCCCAGCCTCATGGGCAGAGCTTCAGACTGCATGCAGCTGCCTTACCACCCTGCACCTCAATGTGTTTCTACCTCTCTCTCTTTCCTACCTTCCCCCCCTCCCCCCATGCTAGTACCCATTGTATCACTTACAATGGGCTTTAACTGTAGTATCATGACTAATACTTGACTAAAGTTTATTAGATATAACAGCCCAAAGTGCTAGCCTCCTAGTTTAAAAGTGTCTGAGGTCCCATAACTGGTCCAATTCATAACCACCGGGCCTGTTGCAGCATATTTGTGAGTTTGTTATGCATCCATACCAGCTGCTATGAACAGGAATCATCAGCATGCAGAAGTAATTTTTTCCCCTCTTGGCTCCCTTATGCTGTTGACTGGTGCTTGCAATGGCAGCTCAGCCCAAACCCATAATGGATAGTGGCATTAGTAGAAAAGAGCAAGAGTCCTTGCCACAACTTTTGTTAGTCTTTAAGTTGCTACCAAACTTTTGCTCTTTTCCATTTAAAATTCAGTAAGGGAAGAAGCTGTATTTCTGTGCGTTGACAACCTAAGTGCACTTAATCTTTTGAAATCGATTTGGGAGCGAGTGTCTGTTTACTCACACAACGCCCACAGACTCTCTCTTGCCTGAAACCCTTCCCAGGATAAGGAGTGTCGGCTCACAACAGTGACCTGTTGAGAAGCTGAACAATAGACCGTGGGCTGTGACGAGGCGCTGAGGCCGGAGCCTGCCTTCCCTCCTCGCACCTATTGTACCAAAGCTCTGAACCGGTATTTCCTGTTCCATGCGCCAATCAGTCATGAGGGAGGATAAACAGAGGAAAGGGCGGAAAAGTCCCGGCCCGCGGTTGGCGGGTGCTTAGCACTCTCTCGGGGCGGGGGGAAGGGAAGGGAATGGCCGGGCGGTGCGGGAACACCGTGGAAAGCGGCGAATCAAAATCTCCGCGGCGGCACCGGAGCCTGGTTCCCCAACTTCTTCCTCTTCCGCAGATCGGCCTACATGTCCCCCCCCCTCCCCGTCCCCCTCCTTTCCCAGGCTCCTCGGTCCAGATGTTGTGAACATCTTTTCCCCCAAGAAGTTCCGCCGCTGGTGTCAATATGCGCGCTCGCAAGCAGGTGCCTGCGGGGCTCCGAGGGCGCGCGCCGAAGCCCTCGCGCTCTCGGCTCCCTGCCGGGGCCCCCCAGGGGCGTGGCGGGCGGTGCTCACCTGCCCGCTGCAACTGGAGAGCCTTGCCCGGACTAGCATACGTCTCCCGACTCCCCCCCCCCTTCTGAAGCAGGAAACGGCCTGACTCAGGAGACAAGCTCTCCGCAGCAACCACACACCCTTCCCCTCGCTGCCCCAGGCGACTTCCTTATCTGCCGGGCAGAGGTAGGAGAGGCAAAGAGGCGCGGCTCCTGCCAAAGAGCCCTCCCGGTCGGATCCTTGGGAGCGGCTGCACCTTCCAGCCATCGGGCGGGTTTCCCAGTCGGATTCTTTCCCATTCCAGTTAAGTATACCTGTTGGGAGGATGGGTGTGGGCTCTTTATGGGAGAAGTGGAGGAGAAGTTATGGGAGACTCTGCTCGCCATCCGAGTATTCTGGTTACCTGCGCGCGCCCCGCACATCCCCCCCCCCCGGGAAAAGGCTTGAGCGACAGAGTTACGTTTTATAAGCGCGGGAATGTGTGTGAGCGGGGGGGGGGGGGTTTGCTTTACATTGAGATCCCAGTTTTCCTAGAGTTCGGTTTGTAATAGGATTAAACGGTGGGCACCAAACTCCGCGAGAGAGGCGGGGGGAACAAACAGGACATGCTTTGGGGGGAGGGAGTTCTCATCTGGATCCAAATATCCGGTTCCCCAACTCCATAGGGGGGCTGTCGCGAGCTAATTGGAAGAGGGCGGGTACATCTGGATCCGGATGGGGAGGTTTGATCCATCTGTGATTTCCTGCCAGCGTCTCCACATCCTATTTGATTTCTATAAGGCATGGGTTGTCCTTTGCTTTCCTGTTGGCGGCAAGTTTGAGTGGGTAGGGAGAGAAGGGGAAGGGTGATGTCGAAGGGAAAGGTGGCCCTAGGAGCTTGTGCTGCTTGGAACTTGCAAGAGGAGATACTTATGTGGTGTCAGAAAAGCTCTGTACACTAGACAATCAGTAAGAGAGAGACTTCTATATCTTTTGATTCTAAAATATGGAATTCAGATGAATGGAATATATTTTTGTCTGTGTTTTTATGGTCTATTGCAATAAAACTTTCAAAGTGACTTAGAAATACTCTGTTGAAAACCAGTAACCTAAAATAAAATAGTGTTCAGGCTTTACTCAGTACTGCCACACTGAAAATGCAGCCGCTTACGGCTGACTTTGTGTTTTGTAAAATGATGGTACATTACAAAGTTGTAGCTAGAAGGCAAGGTTTTAGATAAGATACATTTATTTGTATATAGCCATAGGCCTTTACAAAATATAAAATACAAATTTACAAACAGTAAAATAGAATAAAAGGAACTGTATAAAAATATAAAATTTAAGACCAAAAAACTGAAACAGCATACAAAGTGCAAGAGTGTTAAGAGGCTGCCTTAGTGGTTGTAACATTGGCCCTTATTTTCCTTGCAGCCAAGGCAAATAGGGCGGTTTTATATGTTACATCATCAACCTGGTCAGATAAAAGATAGATTATCTTTTCAGCAACGGAGTGAAGGTTAGAACCCCGTAAGGTCTCATTGAGGAATTTGGCTCTGGGTTGAGCATAAAGTAAGCAGTCAAAGATGTAGTGGGGAGGCAAGGTTTTACAAAGATGTAATTGCTGTGTCTTTTGTGCTCCATTATAGTTTAATATTTATATAAAAACAGACAAAACCCAATTGTCCTAGATAGACGTGTCAATAATGAGAGTTCCATTTTGTTGTTGTTGTTGTTATGTGCAAAGTCGTGTCCGATCCACCGCGACCCCATGGACAATGATCCTCCAGGCCTTCCTGTCCTCTACCATTTCCTGGAGTCCATTTAGGTTCACACCGACTGCTTCAGTGACTCCATCCAGCCACCTCATTCTCTGTCGTCCCCTTCTTCTTTTGCCCTCGATTGCTCCCAGCATTAGGCTCTTCTCCAGGGAGTTCTTCCTTCTCATGAGGTGGCCAAAGTATTTGAGTTTCATCTTCAGGATCTGGCCTTCTAAAGAGCAGTCAGGGTTGATCTCCTCTAGGACTGACCGGTTTGTTCGCCTTGCAGTCCAAGGGACTCGCAAGAGTCTTCTCCAGCACCAGAGTTCAAAAGCCTCAATTCTTTGACGCTCGGCCTTCCTTATGGTCCAACTTTCACAGCCATACATTGCAACTGGGAAGACCATAGCCTTGACTAAACGCACTTTTGTTGGCAGGGTGATGTCTCTGCTTTTTAGGATGCTGTCTAGATTTGCCATAGCTTTCCTCCCCATGAGCAAGCGTCTTTTAATTTCTTTGCTGCAGTCCCCATCTGCAGTGATCTTGGAGCCCAGGAAAATAAAATCTGTCACTATCTCCATTTCTTCCCCATCTATTTGCCAGGAATTGAGAGGGCCGGATGCCATGATCTTTGTTTTCTTGATGTTGAGTTTCAAGCCAACTTTTGCACTCTCCTCCTTCACCCGCATCAACAGGCTCTTTAGTTCCTCTTCACTTTCTGCCATTAGAGTGGTATCATCTGCATATCTGAGGTTGTTGATATTTCTCCCTGCAATCTTGATCCCAATTTGTGACTCCTCTAATCCCGCAAGAGCCTCTTGTGGCGCAGAGTGGTAAGGCAGCCGTCTGAAAGCTTTGCCCATGAGGCTGGGAGTTCAATCCCAGCAGCCGGCTCAAGGTTGACTCAGCCTTCCATCCTTCCGAGGTCGGTCAAATGAGTACCCAGCTTGCTGGGGGGTAAACGGTAATGACTGGGGAAGGCACTGGCAAACCACCCCGTATTGAGTCTGCCATGAAAACGCTACAGGGCGTCACCCCAAGGGTCAGACATGACTCGGTGCTTGCACAGGGGATACCTTTACCTTTACCAAATCCCGCATTTCTCATGATGTGCTCTGCATACAAGTTAAATAGGCAAGGCGACACTATACAGCCTTGCCGAACTCCTTTCTCAATTTTGAACCAGTCAGTGATTCCATGTTCAGTTCTCACTGTTGCTTCTTGACCTGCATATAAATTTCTCAAGAGACAAATAAGATGCTCTGGTATTCCCATCTCTTTAAGAACTTGCCACAATTTGTTGTGCTCCACACGATCAAAGGCTTTAGCATAGTCAATGAAGCAGAAATAGACGTTCTTCTGGTACTCCCTAGCTTTCTCCATGATCCAGCGTATGTTGGCAATTTGATCTCTAGTTCCTCTGCCTCTTCGAAATCCTGCCTGTACTTCTGGAAGTTCTCGGTCCACATATTGCTGAAGCCTAGCTTGTAGGATTTTGAGCATAACTTTGCTAGCATGAGAAATTAGTGCAATGGTGCGGTAGTTTGAACATTCTTTGGCATTGCCCTTCTTTGGGATTGGAATGTAAACTGACCTTTTCCAATCCTGTGGCCATTGTTGAGTTTTCCAAATTTGCTGGCATATTGAGTGTAGCACTTTTACTGCATCGTCCTTTAAGATTTTGAATAGTTCAACTGGAATGCTGTCACCACCACTAGCTTTATTGTTGCTCAGACTTCCTAAGGCCCATTTGACTTCACATTCCAGGATGTCTGGCTCCAGGTCAGTAACTACCCCACTGTGGTCATCAGGGATGTTAAGCTCGCTCTTGTATAGTTGTTCTGTATAATTTTGCCACCTTTGTTTAATCTCTTCTGCTTCTGTGAGGTCCCTACCATTTTGGTCGCTTATCATACCCAACTTTGCATGAAACGTTCTCTTCATATCTCCAATTTTCTTGAAAAGATCTCTGGTCCTCCCCATTCTATTGTTTTCTTCTATTTGTTTGCACTGTTCATTTAAGAAGGCATTCTTATCTCTTCTAGCTTTTCTCTGGAATTCTGCATTCAATTGGGTGTATCTTTCTCTTTCTCCCATGCCTTTCACTTCCCTTCTCTCCTTAGCTATTTGTAAAGCTTCCTCAGACAGCCATTTTGATTTCTTGCATTTCTTTTTCTTTGGGATGGTTTTAGTTGCTACCTCTTGTACAATGTTGCGAACCTCCGTCCATAGTTCTTCAGGCACTCTGTCTATCAGATCTAATTCCTTAAATCTATTTGTCACCTCTACTGTGTATTCGTCGGGGATATGATTTAGTTCATACCTGAGTGGCCTAGTGCTTTTCCCTACTTTCTTCAATTTAAGCCTAAATTTTGCAACAAGAAGCTCATGATCTGAACCACAATCAGCTCCTGGTCTTGTTTTTATTGACTGGATAGAACTTTTCCATCTTTGGCTGCAGAGCACATAGTCAATCTGATTTCTGTGTTGACCGTCTGGTGATGTCCATGTGTAGAGTCGTCTCTTGGGTTGTTGGAAAAGAGTGTTTGCTATGACCATTGTATTCTCTTGACAAAATTCTACCAGCCTGTGCCCTGCTTCATTTTGTACTCCAAGGCCAAACTTGCCTGTTATCCCGGTTATCTTTTGGCTTCCTACTTTAGCATTCCAATCCCCCATGATGATAAGCACATCATTTTTTGGCGTTGTTTCTAGAAGGTGTTGTAGGGCTTCATAGAACTGATCAACTTCATCCTCTTCAGCAACAGTGGTTGGGGCATAGACCTGGATCACTGTGATGTTGAATGGTTTGCCTTGGATTCGAATTGAGATCATTCTGTCATTTTGGGGATTGTATCCCAAGACTGCTTTTCCTACTCTCTTATTGATTATGAAGGCTACTCCATTTCTTCTGCGAGATTCTTGTCCACAGTAGTATACCTGATGGTCACCTGAATTAAATTCACCCATTCCTGTCCATTTTAGTTCACTGATTCCTAAAATGTCGATATTCAGTCTTGTCATTTCTTGTTTGACCACGTCCAGCTTACCTTGATTCATGGATCTGACGTTCCAGGTTCCTATGGAATAAAAATCTTTACAGCATCGGACTGTCTTTTCGCCACCAGTTACTTCCACAACTGAGCGTCCTTTCGGCTTTGGTCCAGTCGCTTCATTCATTCTGGCGCTACTCGTACTAGCCGTCTGCTCATCCCCAGCAGCATATTGGACACCTTCCAACCTGAGGGGCTCATCTTCCGGCGTCATATCGTTATGCCTATTGGAACTGTCCATAGAGTTTTCATGGCAAAGATACTGGAGTGGTTTGCCATTTCCTTCTCCAGTGGATCACCTTTTGTCAGAGCTCTCAGCTATGACCTGTCCGTCTTGGGTGGCCCTGCACGGTATAGCTCATAGCTTCACTGAACTACGCAAGCCCCCTTGCCACAACAAGGCAGCGATCCTTGAAGGGGGAGTTCCATTTAATGATGGTTAAAGGTAAAGGTATCCCCTGTGCAAGCACCGGGTCATGTCTGACCCTTGGGGTTACACCCTCTAGCGTTTTCTTGGCAGACTCAATACGGGTTGGTTTGCCAGTGCCTTCCCAGTCATTACTGTTTACCCCCCCCCCCCGCAAGCTGGGTACTCATTTTACCGACCTTGGAAGGATGGATGGCTGAGTCAACCTTGAGCCAGCTGCTGGGATTGAACTCCCAACCTCATGGGTAGAGCTTTCAGACTGCATGTTGCTGCCTTACCACTCTGCGCCACAAGAGGCTCTTTTAATGATGGTTACCAGTATTCATATTTGCAGTCAAGATGGAACCTGACAAATAATAATGTGGATCTTATAATTGACACCATCACAGTGTGAGGTTATATAGTGGGGTTTGAGTGTATGTGTATATAAAACATACATGCTTGCATAGAAAAACGTATATGCTTGCACAAAGACATTCACATCCAAAATAGCATTGAATTAGTAGGATTTCTGCTAGCAAAGTGATGAAATCCATGGACTTTGTGAGGTGTGACTGCAGTGTAGGGGGGCTTCTTGTAAAGCAAGGAAGAGAAGATGGATCCTGAGACAGATGTTCAAAACAGAATCCCTCCAATTCCTATTTGTAACAGAATTAAGTCTTGGATTCTTACTAATCTGGGAAAGTAAGGTAGGAATCTATGTATATTGTTTGCTAATGATCTGCTTTTCTGCTGCTACAAAACAACAACAAAGAGGACAGCTGATGCTGTAAACCAGTAACTGAAGAAACGGATAAGGTTCAAAACAGCAGAAATGATGGCTAAGCCTGCATTCAAGGTTCTCCCCTTCTTTTCTTACCCTGAATCATTTTTAGGGGCAGAGTAAATGTCCTGATTCTGACATGCCTGTCCTCAATATTGGATAATTGTGCACAGCCTGTGCTTTTTAATACCCAGATGTGTTGATTTTGTGAACTTTTGCTGAACAAAGCCAATAGCAACTCCTTTTCAGGGGGTATGTCAGCAACCTTTATAAGAAATTCACTTGGCTTATCTTTTGGTATGTTTTAACCTTTGTACATATCAAAATAACCACCACCCTCTTCCCAGCTCACTTTGTGCACCTGAGAGAAACTATTTCCCCACAGGCTGTGTACAGCAATAAACCAGTCAAAGCTGTTCATACTGCCAAAGGACTGTAAATCCTGGGCCGCACTGATACAGCCTTACCACATATGTTTCTTAATACTAGTTAGAGCTAGTAGCTTAGCTGACAGTCCCCTAGGGTGAAGAAGGAGATGCATATGGTTGGAAATCAGAAGTAATTCGGTATATACTAAATCCTGCCTACCAATCACATTTCAACAGATTTATCACAATAGCATCTGATTCTTCATCAACAGCCGCTGCTGTCAACCAGTATAAGCAAATACACATATGTTAACATATGCATATGGAAATCTGCATATGCTTTCATAACCTTACAAAAATACCATCTGGTGGACACAATTAATAATTTGCACTCGCCTTGTTTTCAATTAGATGTGCATCTGAATAAGTATCTTAAGTTCCATTCTAGAATAACTAGTTCCATGTGTTACCCAAGCTAGATGAGGGCAACGCTGTGGTACAAGCATTATTGCACACTATAATTTCTGAGTATTTATCATTCAAAGTGCTCTTCTGTGAGACTGGTGGTAGATACTTTCTTCCTTTTTTAATCTCTGGACTGTTAATCTAGATTTCAAAAGTGTATTGTATGTATAACTTCCTTTTACCTAGTACTCAGCATGGTGTAGTGGTTAAGAGTGGCAGCTTCTTATCTGGAGAGCCGGATTTGATTCCCTGTTCCCCCACATGCAGCCATCTGGGTGACTTTGGTCTCATCACAGCTCTGATAGTGCTGTTCTGACTGAACAGTTCTTTCAGGGCTCTCTCAACCCCACCTACCTCGCAGGGCATCTGTTATGGGGAGAAGGAAGGGAAGGCAATCGTAAGCCACTTTGGGATTCCTTCAGGCAGTGAAAAAAGGGTATAAAAACCAATTCTTCTTTTTCTTCTATCAGGGATTTCCAGTGGTTTTCCATCCTCACTGATAAATCTACATAATATTTATTTATTTGCCTTATTATTTATATATTCCACCTTTCTCAATGAAACTCACGGTGGATTGCACAGTGTCACTGAATACCATCAACAGTATGGGGCATCCAGTAAGGAATGTGATAGGACTAGGATTGCAGGAATCTGAAACAAAGCAAACATCTGAAACCAAGTGGAAATAAAACATGATATATCTTAAATGATGCAGAAATTACATAATAGGATAATTCCATACAGCAGCAGATAGTATGTCCTGTGCACAGGAGTGCAGTCCACAGTGCTTTCCCCTGTTATCAAAGCATCTTTCTGAACCGTTCTGTTCTGTGGTGGTACGAAGTGCTGTTAAGTCACAGCCCTGGAAGGATTGTCAAGGGATGGTTTGCCATCACAGTCCAGGACATAGCAGCCCTGGACTTCTTGGTTGTTTCCCAGCCGAGTTACATTCTGTTATAGTATGGCCCTTTTACCAGTGTAAAAAAAATGTGCCTGAACAATTTTGTTTTGCATAGGTTGCAGAATGCCAGCAGAATGGTAGTCCTCCTGACATCATCAGGCAGGCTGCTCCTGAAGGATCTTGCCCATTTGCAGGGTGGCATCTGCAGAAGACACTGCTCAGATGAGTGATGCTGTCACGGTGTAACATACAAGGAGAAATGGTCTTAATACATGAATTTGAATGTATTAGATACAGCATAATGCCAGTCATTCTTAGATAAGACAAGTACAAACTATGTATTTGTAGATATCTGTAGATATTAGGGTATATGTCTTATTTGTTTTCTCCCCCCCCCCTCCATGATTCCTTACAGGCCTCAACTTTCATTTAAAATTGCCCAGCAGCGAGATGGTTTAGATTTTGTTTAGAGCAGCCAAGGAAAATATCTGGAAGGATCTTGACATGGTTTGGGGGGAAATGTAAAAGTTATACTGAAGAAAGATGATTCCTGGAGTGTTTTGAAAAGGTTTCCTTTCAGCTAATAAAATGAGTTTCAGCTTGGATTGCCTCAGTTCATAGCTGGTATAGCTTTGATGCTGCAGAATGAGAAGCATTATAATTGGGGATGAAAAAGGACCTGACAGAAGAATAGCTGGGATATGCTTGAGAAAGTTTAGATTGGAGAACTCTCTGTGATATTAGCTGCATTGTTTGGAAGAGCAGTTTCTCTATCTTACTTAACTACAAGTAGTTTTCCTACCCCCACTACCTGAGATTCTGGGAAGCAGCTGCCATTGACCATTAATAAACCCTGAAAGACCCATGGACAAAGTTTTATTGTGTTAGGAATATTTCATTTCCCTAACAGTTCAAAGTGCCTTGCTCACTACCTAGGAAGATGAAAACAATTGTCTGATAGCCTTTGGATGTGAATATGAGTTGTGCAAATGTCACAAGAACCTGTAGTTTGCACTTCTGCTGTCATGTTGCTTATTTTTGCTTGGAATGCTGTTCCATTTATTAGTATGTGGATGCCTGCGCATAACTGTTACAACACATTGTTTTTCAGTAGTAAGTATCCGCTCCAGAAGGTTCAACACTGAGTCTATGCTACTTAAATTAGTTTTGTGTGTTCTTTGCAGCTAAAACTGAATAGAAGCTTCTAATGAAGCTAGCCACACCCCGGTGCATACTGCTGGAGAAAACAATGAGGCAAACTCTTGCCCGTGACAGTAAAATGTGGATGCTGAGTTTTCTCATCGGCCTTTAGCCCTCCCTCATTCAAGCATCTGCTTCAACAACACTTTCTGTCTAATGGACAACAGATTTGACTTGTGCAACTTTATATAAATTGGTTCTCAGAATCTGTGGGAACATATGGGCTGCTCTAGCTAGGGGAAGATTGCTATGTAACAGTCAAAAGGCTTTCTATAAATGAAGCTGTTGGGAAAGAGAACACCAGTCTTCATCTCCTCCCTTGGAAAATAATTCCCTCTATTCCTAGGTGACATTTTGCCTTCCTTCGTGCTGAAAAAGGAATGTTTTATTCTTTTTTTCTCCTTCCTTTTTTCATAGAGGCCCAAGCATAGGGCATCCAAACTACTTACCATAATACATTTGTGAGGTCTGTCCAACCACCTGCTCTCCTTTCACTAGAAACAGATCATGTAGTATTGTTAGTATAGAGAAAATGAATATTTTTGAGTTATGCCAAGGGTCACAAGTCAATAAAATTGAGATCTCACAAGTAACCAAATTAGAACCTTTTTAGGCATTTGGAGCCAAAAGTCTCTGTCGTGGTTAGGGGTACGAACCTCCAAGTGGGAACTGGAGGACCATTTCCACATGAGGAATCTGTTTCTAGACAGACTTTGAAAGTTGGGGGGCTTTAGAGCTCCCTCCACATGACGTTGCTTGCATCCAGAGGCTGCCAAGTAGCTGGGTTGAATTTGGGGGATTTTTAACTCATGATTTTGGGAATTGCCAAAACTGGATTTACATCCCTAAATCGCACGTCCCTTCAGTGAACAACCAGTGAGCACCAAGGGATAAGCCCATATGAAGGGGTAAAGGTGTGATAGTCTCTGCAGCTTTGTCCCATCCTCGCACCCACTCTGCCCTTTCCTTTTCCTTCTCCAAGTAATTTTTTTTAAATGGTGCAGTCCAGGTTGCAGTGCAGCCACAAACTTAACATTGTCAAAGATAAAATAAATATTCTTTAAAGTGTCCACGGTCTTTTTGGGATAAGGCAGGCAAAAAACAGCCCCTTTTCTGTTTTCTGGAGGTGGGGAATGAGTTGGGGAAGGGGGGGGGCGGGTGATCAAGCATCCTTCAGAGGTCTGAGCACCTTGTTTTAAAGCCAACCATTAACACAAAATGTCTTTTTGGGCTCCAGGGACCATGTGCATCCTTCCCACAACTTGGGCAGGCAAAAACAGCTCCGTTTCTGTTTTCTGGAAGTGAGAAATGAGCTAGGAAAGTGAGGGGCAGGTGATCAGACAGCCTTCTCCCGTTCATACAGCAGTCTGAGCGCTTTGTTTTTAAGCCAACCATTAATACAAAATGTCTTTTTGGGCTCTAGGGACTATGTTCAGCATCTCAGAAATCCACCCAGACAGAAATAATCCCAAAGAACAGGAATTTAGGAAATTTACACATCTTCTAAAATTATCAATAAGAAGACTTTCATCATACTATAAATTGCTTTTAAAGCACCCTTTATTTATGCATTGAGTATGCTGGATTTCAGGAATCCCTGGCATCCTATATATCGCTTCAACTTGATCTGTGTGCTTTCTCCACCGTTTTTTATATTTTTTGGAACTCCTGGGATCATGGCCAATTCTGTGCATGATTTTTCATATCCACTGTGGACAGAACAGATTCTTGGCTGGTCTTGGGTCAATTATAGATAACTGTAATGCTGATGACACTGACTGGAATAAATTTTCTTTTCTTAAAAAAAAAGGGTTGGAAACTTGTATTTTCTTTCAGATTACTATAAAACCAACAAAATTCCTTGATGATTACAAGTACAAAAACCTCCGGCTATGTATAAAGATAATGAGAAATTTAGGAAAAGATGGAACTCTTATTTTGAATAAATGTTCTTTTGTTTAACATTATTGAAACTTCAATATCAAATATTGATATTGATAAGATTTTTGGATTCCTTTTTATTTTGATTAATAATTACTTTTGATTAATAATTACTTTTGATTAATAGTTAATTGAAACTGAAAAAAATTAACTAAATGTTCTGATGAGTTAAAAGAGTTGGCTGTAACTGCTCACAGGGTCAGGTCAATTCACATTCGTTATTAGGAGTTCTGTATCTCTCTAGCTGGATCCTTTGCTTTTCACGTGGGTCAGAGCATCATCAGGGACCTTTGTGTCTCTTTTTCAAAAAAAATTATTTGAACCTTATTTTATATTGCGATTTGTAAGTTTCCTTTCATTCATTCTCCTTTTCTATAGAGGTTTAAGGAAGCAATGCAGCACATGGTTCAGCTTGCAGAAATCCCATCAAAATCAATGGGATTTAAACATGCTTAGCAGTGTACTGGATTGTGTCCTAGGATTAAAGTGAGCTAAGTAACTGTTTATGAGAAATGGTCTAAGGTTTCATGTTTAGGTAACCTAGCCCAAAGTAGGATTACTTGGCATACTGAAAAGAAATGGATCATTGGTATAATATTGTCTGGACTGACTATGTTACCAGGTATCATTTGCCAAGTAGGAGGAAATAGAAACAGATTTTCCAGCTTCAGACCACATTCCACTGAACTCTGGGTCAGTGCAGAGTCAGATACCTGTGTTGGTATGAAACGAATTTCCATTAGTTCTAAATTATGAAACATGTTTATTTTTCATGCATTTTTCATTTCACAAATCCAGAAAGATAATTTTAATCTATCATTCCATCATTAATAACTAGTAAAGCTGGCCAAGACAGACCAAAGCAAAAGAATATGACTTCATAGGATTTATGTAAATTTGCTTCCGCTCTGGTCTCATTAATTTGATGTTAATTCCCTCATAAGTGTTTAGGTAGCTGTGTCTTAATGCAGACAGAAGTTTCTACCTCTTCCTGTATTTTTACCCTGACTTTCTGTAAAGCAACTTTTGAATAGGAAAGTTAGTGTCTTGCATTTGTTCCAAAGTAATTCTGAACATGATGCCCACCTCTGTGAAACCAGAAAATAATAGTAGATAAATGTGAATATATTTTTATGGTTAATGATAGACTATGGCAGTGGTCTGCAATCTTTCCTTGGCTGTGGACTGCTGCCACTGGGTGGAGGCAGAGGGCGACCCAGCCCCCACGCATGCATGGCAGCCCTGCCACAAACGCGCATGTGCGGACTTGCCGCGCATGCGCGTTTGCGTCCAGCGGGGCCGTAAACGCGCACATGTGGCAGTTTTGCCGAAGCGGCTGATTAGCTTGCGGCTCGGAAAGCTTTTGCTTTGGGAGGGGGGAAAGAGGGAGCGACGGCCACCGGCATGCCAGCGGCGCAAACGCGCATGCGTGGATTTACCTAGCCCAAATTAGGATTACCTGGCATGTTGAAAAGAAATGGATCATTGGTATAATATTGTCTGGACTGATTATGTTACCAGGTATCATTTGCCAAGTAGGAGGAAATGGAAACATGCACGTTTGCGCCGCCAGCATGCTGGCGGCCGCGCTTCAGTCTCCCCCCTCCCCCCCGAAGCAAGAAGCTTGCCAGGCCGCAAGCTAATCGGCTGCTTTGGCGGCTGATTTGCTCATGGCCTGGTGGGCTTCTCGCTGCGGGGGGGGGGGAGAAGGAGCTGCGGCCCGGTGCTGAGGCCTTCGTGGCCCGGCACCGGGCTGCTGCCCCGGCCTTGGGGACCACTGGACTATGGGAGTTCTTTATTTTTTATATTGAGAAATAGCAATCTCTGGGTGAGAATTTCACTTAAATGGAACTATTTATTTATTTGGCTTTCTTTGCTGCCACTCCCAAGGTCACCGAGTCAAGGCCACTCACAACCAACCTATTGGTATTTGAAGAGTGGAGAGCTTTCTGGGGGGGGGGGGCTAGGCAGACAGGTGGTCCTTCAGATATGCTGGACCCAGGTCGCATATGGCCTTGAAGGTCAGAACCAATACCTTGAACCAGATCCAGAATTCAACCTGTAACCAATGCAGCTGCCTCAGCACTGGCTGGATGTGAGCTCTCCAAGGTGTTATATATTTTGCACCACTTGCAGTTTCTGGGTCGGGGACAAGGGTGGGCCTGTATAGAGCGAGTTACAAAAGTCATTACTATGATTTGCCTATATATGGAAACACACAGCTTTTATCTACTTAGTCAGTCCCCAATTTAGCGCTAAAGAAAATCTGGTCTATAACAGGCCACAATCTTTTATTGTCTGGAAATATAGCATGCTATAAAGAGAGAGCAAGCAACACTGGTGCCAGAGGTGCCTGTAGGACAGAGTAAATTTAGTAAGATAAATGGGATTACTTGCTAGTTCATGGGATTATATTGAAGTAAGCTATAGTTGATCAAATGCAGAATTGTTCAGATGTTTTCAGAGGCAGAGGACTGGAATATAAAATAGTAATTTAAAATCTTATTCCCAAGGATAAAGCTTAAATTATTCCCCTTTTAGAAAGAAGCTTTCTTCCATTTTAAATACATAGCAAAATCTTCATAGGCTATGTGAGGATTTATGTCCATTGTCAGTGTAATATTTTAATTTCACAATTTAAAATGCTATTTCTTATTTTCTTTTGTGTAAGAACGTAGTTATATATAGTGTTTCCAGCTTCTTGGTAGCACCTGGAGATCTCCTGGAATGTTCTTCAGTTTCCCTTAAGAAAATGGCTGCTTTGGAGGGTAGCATCTACCATCCCCAGGCTCCATCCTCAAATCTCCAGGAATTTCCCAATCTGAAGTCAGCAACTGATACATTAGAACAGGCTTTCTCAACAAGAGTTTCCAGGAACGCTGGGGTTTCTTGTCAGCCCTGGAAGGGTTTCCTGAATGGGTAGGAGTGAATTAATTTGTGTGTGTGTATATTCTTAAACATTTATCAGGTGATATGACCATATATAGGAGCCTCTTGTGGCGCAGAGTGGTAAGGCAGGAGACATGCAGCCTGAAAGCTTTGCCCGTGAAGCTGGGAGTTCAATCCCAGCAGCCGGCTCAAGGTTGACTCAGCCTTCCATCCTTCCGAGGTCGGTAAAATGAGTACCCAGCTTGCTGGGGGGTAAACGGTAATGACTGGGAAAGGCACTGGCAAACCACCCCATATTGAGTCTGCCATGAAAACGATAGAGGGCGTCACCCCAAGGGTCAGACATGACCCAGTGCTTGCACAGGGGATACCTTTACCTTTTACCTTATGACCATATATAGTCATGTCAACCTACCCACCCTTCCCCCAAAAGGCCAATGATGGGCCTGGAGGGGATGGGAAAGGGAGGGGCCCTGGGTGGGTGTGAACACGGCTATGCTTCCAAACCATATTCTGCACAATCACATCACCTCTGGGGTTTCTTGAAGACTGAAAAATAATTCAGGGGTTTCTTGATGGTTAAAAAGTTGCGAAAAGCTACATAAGTATCTGTTCCTTGTAAGAAAAATACACTAACTGCCCCCAGATGCTTTGATATGTGAACTATAGTTATACAACATAACAGCTACATCAAATATATTCCAGGCATAAGTAGTCTCAATCAGTTAACCTCCCCCCCCCCCCAATAAAACATAATTTTAGCTGAACCAGGGATTGCATGCAGGTGATGGCAATTTGTCTTATACAAAAGGGTGGCTAGATAATGAGTGGTGGTTTGTTTTGGTCTTTTTGTAATTTCATTGATTGTTTAAAATTACTTTGCCCTTTGGCTATAAAATTGTAGCAGTTATCAAAGTTAAAACAAATTTAACTAATAATACCAAATACTTTGACCATCATGCCTACAAAATTTAAAAACACAGAAGCCATAAAAATACAGGTATTATTAGACATAAATAAATGAAAATTACATAGTCTAAAACTGGAACCCAAAGGCAAGGAACTGAGCCATAAAGAGCAAATAAGGCTTTATTTCATATGAAGTTCCCCATACTTTGAAAAGGTTCTTGGTATGGTGGCACCATGTCAAGTGAGATGCTAAAGACAAAATCTTTTAGCCCTTTAATTTATTCTTTCATTGTGCTTACATATCATACCTGCAGCACCTGGTCTTCTGTATTGACGGAAATGTGACACTGAGACTCACTTCAGTCTCCTGGAACCATGTGCAGATTGGCTTGAAGACCAATGGAGTGGAGTTCCAAGTAATTGTTCTTAGGAGAGGAGGACAGATGTTCCAGTGACCTTACCTTGGTTTGGGGGAAAGGAATGTAGTCAGTGCTTTTTCTCTCTTTGTAATCTATATTTCCTCAGGGGATTAGGCAACATTTCTCTTGAATTCTCTTTAAAACCACTTGAAAGCTGTCTGAACAGAGGAGTCAGGTTTGTATTTTAATTCCTTTGAAGTACTAAAGGGAAACCTTTGATGGAAAAGACCATTTTATTTTCCTTTTGTTGACATGTTGTGGTATAGATTTTATTACATGATGCTTGCAGATGGTAACTTTGCTCATGGGCCTGAGGTTCCCAGGGAAGCTCATCTGTCACCAACCACAGCTAGTGCTTTCTGGGTCTTGGCCCCCACCTGGTGGAATGAGCTCCCAGGATCCTGCCAGAGCTAAAACAATTCCACAGGGTCTGCAAAAAGGAGCTCTTCCACCAGGCTTTTGGTCAAGACAAGTAAACAGCCACCAGCCATTAACCAGAAGCCCCATCAGTTGCACCAACAGAAAAACAGAACCATAGCACAGAGAAACTAAATAGTTGATTGTTGGGTACTGATTGTTAAATTGCACTGTTCAATACAAGTTTCACTGTTTAATATGTTTCTATTTGAATTTGTATTGCTACATTGCTTTATGAGATTTACAGTGTAAATCACCCTGAGCCAAAAGAGAGAGCAGCATATAAATATATAAATATACTAGTAAAAAAGCCCATTGTATTCCAAATACAATGGGCCCTAGCAGGGGGGGGGAGAGCGAGGGACTGGCGAGGGCAGGGTGAGGAAAGGTAGCTTACCGGTGAGAGGGCTGTAGCGACGTCGGGCAGCTCCTTCGCGGCGGGCAGCTCCTTGGGTGGCTCCTTCTCGGCGGGCAGCTCCTTTGCGGTGGGCAGCTCCTTCGGCGGGTGGCTCCCTGGCGCGGTCTTCTTGCCGGCGGCCATCTTCTTGTGCCGGCGATGCGTTTTTAGAGGCCGGGGGCTCCCTGGGCGGCGGCTTGAATCGGCGAGAGGCCGCGCGGCCCGATCCGCGGGCGCGGCCCGCGGGCGTGGCCCGATCCGCGGGCGCGGCCCGATCAGCGGGCGCGGCTCGCGGGCGCGGCCCGATGCGTGGGCGTGGCCCCCGCGGGGGCGGCCCCCACGGGCGCAGCCCGATGCCCTGCCGGTCCCCAGCCTAATAAAGGTTGGGGACCACTGGCTTAGAGGTTCTTAGAGGCCGGCTGGCTTGGAGCAACTGCGAGCTGCGCTACGCGCAGCTCGCAGTTGCTCCGGCAAGGAATCGGAGGGACCAATTGGCAGGCGCTTCGCGCCTGCCGATTGGTCCCTCCGATAGTCTGTCATGAGGAAGGGGCCAATCGGCACCCTTCCTCATCCCGGACACAGCCCGCCTTCCAAGGGCTTACTGTTTTATTTAGTCCGTGGCGCCCGCGGCGCCACGGGCGGTGTAAAGATGGATGGAATGGGATTGGATTGTATTCACCAGGCTGGCAGCCATGAAGAATGTGGTAATTCTATTCACTGTCGCTTTTTGTAGTCTAGCTAGTTAGGGAGGAGACTAAGATCGTGTGCTAGTGCCTTTATTATTTTTAATATCACTCTTGCCTTTGAATGTCATAAAATATATAAGTAATTAATGCTGTGTGTGTGTACATGTTGTTGTAGTGTGCACTTTTGAAAGGGTTGCCAGCCTCCAGGAAGGAACTAGAGTTCTCATAGAATTACAGTTAATCTCCAGATGACAAGAGTTTGGTCCCCCTGGCATTATACCCCACTGAGGACCCTTCCCCTCTAGAGTTGGCAAACCTACCATCGGAAATGATTACTCCCCTCCCCCTCAATGTTAAATGTAATTGTTAGGCCTCAACTAAATAATCTTTATATATCTACTAGCCATAAAGGCCGTTGCATGCATGGATGCAATGGGCGCTAGAGGTTCCCCCCTCCAGGCCCACCATGCTGCCCCACCTGCTCCTCTCTGTGTTGAGCTGGTCTCTCTCTTTCTAAGGGGAATGGGGGCTCAGCAGGGCTCTCTGCCTCTCTGCTGCCCTCCCTGGTAGTGAGCCCCACCAGAGGTGGCAGCCTGGCCCTCCATGTCACCCCCGTCTCCACTGCCTCTGCGGGGCCATCACCTCGGCAGTGCAGTCCTTTGTGCTGCTGAGTCTCACAGGAGGCAGCAGCCCGGCCCCAGCCATGTCCTCTGTTGGCAGCGCCGCCGTCACAGGGCTGCCACCTCCAGCGCCGCTGCCTCGCCCCACACATGGGGCCGGCTAGGCGCAGTTCCTTCGCCCTCTGCGGGCAGCGTGTGTGGCAGCGAGGGCGGGCAAGCCACACGTGGCTGCCTGGTGAGGGCTGGGTCTCTAGGGGCCGGCACAATCCGGGGTTACCCAGCTTTGCTGGGTGCCCAAATTGGCCCACATTCCAGGCCTGGACAGACCTGAACAGATTCCACCTTGGAGGCTGTTTCCCTTTTATTTATATAGCTAATGGTGTGTTTCAGTTTGGTTCTACAGTGTTAGAATAGCTTCTGGTGCTGAAGAACTGCCCTTTTTTTTAGCCTGAAAGTGCGCTGGTTGTCTTTTTCTTTTTCTTAAGTTAGCAGTATACCTCGCTGGTGATCTTGAAAATTGTCTGTCTGATGATGCTATGAATAAAGTCACGTGACATAAAAAGGTAAAGGTAACCCCTGTGCAAGCACTGGGTCGTGTCTGACCCTTGGGGTGACACCCTCTAGCGTTTTCATGGCAGACTCAATACGGGGTGGCTTGCCAGTGCCTTCCCCAGTCATTACCGTTTACCCCCCAGCAAACTGGGTACTCATTTTACCGACCTCGGAAGGATGGAAGGCTGAGTCAACCTTGAGCTGGCTGCTGGGATTGAACTCCCAGCCTCATGGGCAGAACTTTCAGACTGCATGTCTGCTGCCTTACCACTCTGCGCCACAAGAGGCTCTTTCATGTGACATAAGTTATGCCAAATCTTAAGGACATGTTTTTCATATATCTCTTGAGGCATGTGGGAGGAAGATTAAAATGAATGTTTGGCCACTCTAGTTCATCCTGAATTAGTCTTATTTCAGCTGCCCTATCCTTCTATTGCCATCAAACTCCATCCCCTCATTCTGCTTTAAAGTATCTAATATTTAAGAAATGTTCTTGAGAGCCCAATCCTTCAAAATACAGGGGTTTTTTTCTAATTAGGAGAGGGAGTGCCTTCAGGAGTGTGTGTGACATGCTGCTCCCACAAGCTAGGTTCTAAATCGCTTTGTAGAGAAAAAGTCCTTGGATGTTGTTAGCCCACATTCAGTTTTACTGGCCTGCTAGACATGTCTGTGTTAGTCATTTATGAAGGGCTGGCTGGAAAGTGGGGGATAGGAGGGAATGATACACACACACACACACCCCTTAATAACATTTTCCTTCTTGGCCAACTGAAGGTAATCCTCCTGGGAGGATATTTGCAAGACCTTTCTAAATAAATGTAGTTATTTTGTTTAATTCTGTACAGATTCCCCCACTCCCCCAGCATCTGCTAACTTTGCTTTCATTTAAATAAAATTCCCATATGCCACCTCTTCCCCTGCTCAGTCCTTTTGGATGCCATTAGTTTGGCATGAAATAGAAGGGAGGCAGAATGCTTTGCATCCAGCACTACTTAATGCCCTACAAAGTTGAGAGAACAAATCTGTAGCAGGCAGTTGACTCCATCTGAGAGACGCGTCACCTGCTACTCCATTAGTACTTGGGAAGATTATAAGCTGCGGAGATTTAGCTGAGGATTAGTAAATTGGAGAGTGTACATTATCGGACCAGGCTTAGACCCACGATTGTCTCTTGATTCATTTTCATTAGTGCTTTATTCAAAGATCGCTGGAATTATGTAACTATGACGTTTCAGGAGAATCTGTCAGGATTTTTTTTTTTTTGCTCATCTCCAAAAGTTATTTTTATAACTCTAGCCTGCAATGTGCACAGCCCATTCTGAAAAACAGCGCTGCAGCTCATTCAGATTTCTGGGGCAAGATGATCTTGGAGGCTGTCGCCCAACACCAGTTGTCGTCTTGTTCAGCAGTGTATTGAAAGAGGCAGGATGAAGTACAAGAAATATATAACCATTCTTGAGGCTGCAATTGGGATCACTCCCCTTAATAAGAGGGAACTATTGCCTGTAGTCCGACATGCAAACCTTTGGCAACATCCAGGGTAAGTTTCATGTGGGATAAATGAGTAACTGCAAAAAAAACAAATATTTACTTAGTGAGAATGTATGCTAGAGATCAAGCAGCTATCTGCAAATGTATGAAAACATTAATTTAGGGAGTTGCAGAGCCAGAACCTAATTTTCTTAGTGAAATGTTCTTGGCTGGCATTTGGGTTGCTAGGATAATTTGACAGCAGTGTCAGTAATAGCATTTAAGCCTCTGTATAAACTGTTGATACAAAAACTTAGCAGATAAGCCCATGTAGACTTGAAGCAATGGCAAATCAAATGGGAATTTTGTGGTTTAATCCTTGATTACATTTCCTGCCTCCCCGTATCTGGAATGTAATTTTGACTGTTATTTTAGAAAAGGAACATTTTGATCCTGGAGGAATAAAATAAATTGATTCCTATAAGCCTACTTAATGTTTATGTTTATTGAAGGCATTTATATTCTCTATATCCTAACAATTTCCATGTTAGATATTGAATTTGAAAACCGCTTAAAAGTGAAATACTTATCGAATGAGATCAAAATGCAGAACATTAGAATCGTTCAGATGCTGAACTTACTGCATTGCTTTGAAAGGTATATGAGGGTTTTTCAGTTGTGCCTCTTTATAATGCAGTAAACTAGAGTGTCACTCCTTTTCCAATCGCCACTCACATGCATTTTAAAAGGATACAAGCTGAAAAACAGACAGGTTCAATTCACATCTAATACTCATACATTTTGTGCTCAGTGATTTGAAAGTCATTGCATCATGGCAATGAACTGGGAGTGTGCCAAATGCCAATATAATTTGGAAGTGCGAGTATGTGTGTATGAAAGAGAGATCTATCAGATGGAATGTTAATTTTACATTTGAAGAAAACGTTTTACAGCTGGTAAGAATCTCCTGACATAATTTTTGTGGCCAGGCAACCAGGGTGGCTGAACTGCTTCTAACTTCCTTATTTTTCTTTTTTCAATAAAAGCATTTTTCTGGTGTCTTTCCCCCCCTTAGACAGGAACTGAGAACAACATGCATTTTTTTTTTTACTTAGATTGGCCTTTATTTTAGTGCAAGCCAGGTTTCAACACTTGAATTAATTCATTAAAGAAAAATTTAATTGAGGTTCTTAATCAAGAGAAGAACTTGACAAGTTATGTCCTGCTTAAGTGATGTTGGTATTAGAAATCTAGAAAGGTTCTGTGCATGTGCAAAAAGCACTTATGTACATGTACACAATGAGAGCAGCTTATTTTTCCTTTGAGAAGCAGCCTCTATTGCATCATGAGAAACGGCTTTGGATGAGCCCAGACCGGGGGGGGGGGGGCAGGGCGGGGTACAGTGTGTGGCCACCATGAAGGAAACCAAAATGACCTGGCTATGGTTGTTAATGTGCAATGCCATGCATGATTTTAAAAGTCCGTTTCAGTGCTCACACTTTACAAAAGTACAATATAGACCCTGTTCCCCCATAGCTGAGATGTAAGCTGCAGGTTTACAGTAAATGCTCTTACAATTGAAATACATGACTAGGAAATTTCATCTTGTTAAGTTGATTTTCTAAACCAATTGCAGAATAAGATTTGGTATAGCTGTGGCTAAGACAATAGCTGTGAAATACAAGTCTGTAACAAATCTGACTGAGTTCGTATGGCAAATCACACCCATCCTACTCTGAACATAGATAAAGAGATGTCCGACTTGCTTCTCAGTAAATGAGGTCACTTTTTACAGCTGGAAGTGCTAGAGATGAATCAGATGTACACAATGGAATCCATTGGCTATTCCTCACAAATGATGCCTATTCCCATTGTAGGTTTTTTGTTGTCGTTGTTTTCTATACACTTGTTGTGTTATGTCTTAATTTAGCTGCACACCCAGGATGTAAACATGCCTTATGAGAAACATTAACAGGAGTAACTGATGGCAACCGTCCCTCCAATTTCTGGTGTGTGTGTGGGGGGGGGGATGTGTGTGATGGCTGCTGCATTTCTGTGATGGTTGCTCTGGACTACACGTTTTTCTCTTTGCACTTCCTTTTGCTGTATAAAATACTTTGGAGATAGTCCTGTTTACCTCAAGCATCTGGGGCATGACTTGGGTTTATGAGCTTGTTTTCTTCACTGGAGATTTTTTAGCAGCCACTCTTGTGGAAGCAGCTTGCACAGACAGTGACTACAAACAGGGGCATAGAGTTCTGAATTTCATGGGCCAGGCACAGAGCTGAACTTGATCCAGACCCATCCTAAGTACTCTACATTAAATGATTTCAATATGAAATTATTTATATTTCCAAAAAGCATGCATCATTAACAATTAATCATATAGTTTTTAAAAAAATAATTCACTCATAATATTCAAATTCTCATTCAAAGAAAGAGGACGCTGTAAAATAAGAGGGAAAATGTCATGGACTCCCTCACAGAGACAATTTGAGTAAATATTTAATTGAAAGGAATGTAAGGTATGAAAGGAAATGCTTCTTCCCCTCCTCTCCTTTCCTCACAGGCTGATGGTTTGAGTATCCCAAGGCTGCATGGTGTGCTTCGTGGCTATGTGGCGATTTGAACTCTGGTCTCCCCAGTCTTAGACCAACACTGACAATTGCACTAATCCCATAATGGATACTCAGCACATTTCTCTAAGTGCATCTCAGAATCCACAGTAAATATTTGCTTCTCAGATACCTTGATCTCAAAATATGGGAGTATTTGGTGGAAGTGGGGTCCAGAGTAACAGAACTGCCTCACCTTCTCTGTTTGAGTGACTACCATTATCACACACAGAGAGAGTGAATGGATACACAGAGACAAAAAAGAGAAATATTTCTACCTCCTCCATTTCTTTTCCTTTCATTTCTTTTTCTGTAAAGAGGCAGGCCCCATAATACCGAAATCACCTTAACTTCCAGTACGTTGGTTTGATCATCCACGGATTGAGAGGGAAAATAATGTAAGGTAGTGGTGGAGGGGGTGCTCCCATGTGGCAAATAAATGTCCCAAGTTCACAGAGAAAGAACGGCAGAGCTGGCATCCTCTGTGCAAGTGAGGAGGATGAGACTGCAGAGCAGCAGTAGTTATAGGAGTTAACAAAAAGAATTGGAAATAAATAAGATTCAGGAATTCAGGGTGGGTCTAGGTTGAGAAGCCATGGATTTCCTGGCTCTGATTCAATCAGGTGACAAAAGCAGATTCTATCCAGGCAGGATAGATAAAAGGGCTGGCAGGATGAAGGATTTCCTAGCTTGGAAATCAGAGGGGGCATTGTGCCATCCTGAACAAATAGGGGCTAGAGCCCTGCTGGCCCCCTGTAGTTTACACCCCTGACTACAGAGGATTTGAGGATCACAGAATGGAGAACCTTCCAGGTTAGCCTCTTCCTGTAATGGCTTTTAGCTATGGGTGCATGCGGGCCACAGCCTCAACAGGCCTCAGGAACTTGATCAGGAATTTAATAGCTGTAGCTTTCCCACACACTATGGAGATGCACAGTTGAGAGAATTGGGTTGAATCTATATTATAGGCGCTGAGCTCCTACTGTTGGGGTGGGGCTGGATCAAGCCATTTGGCCACTTGTTATGCCATCCTGGTGAGGCGGGGGTGGAGCTTTCTCTAGCCTTTGCTTGGTCCAGTACCGGCTCCAGAGGCTGTTTAGGCCATTAGAGGGCCCACCGCTGGTATGAGGGGAGGGGTAATGGCAATCTCAACTTCTGTTCCATTATTGTCTCTTTCCCCAGACACCTCCTTTTCAAACAATTCTAAAACTCCAAATTTTGGATTTTGAATAGAATGTAAATACAGGAGGAAGATTCAGATTAAGCCTATTGATATAATGTTTATTGGTCTGCATGAGACACCACAAACCATTCCTTTGGTGCTGATAATTGGCATAGCGAATGAATGCAGTGTGGTGATAAAATGTAGCTCCCCAGGGCTAGTAGACAGAGGTATTAATTAGACAGAGCCAAGATGGATCAATAAGAACAGGGCTGTATTAATGAAGCTTACATACAAGAATGGCAGATGAAATCTCCATGGAAGTAAGGTATAGCCCAGGACTGTTTGGTTATAGCAGGGATGGATCAGAATAAGTTGGAGCCAGCCATCTCAGCATGCAGTGTTAGAAATGAGTGCATCAGGAAGAGAGTTAATCATCATTGCTGGGGTTGCCAACTCCAGGCTGGGAAATTCATGGCCATTTGAAGGAGCCTGGGGCAGGCAGCGCTTGGGGAAGAGAAGGACCTCAATGGGGGATAATGCATAAAGTCCACCCTCCAAAGCTGTTTGGAGATCAGTTGTAATTCCAGGTGCTCTCCAGACCCCACTGGGCTGGCATTCCTGCTTGTAGCAGTGTGTACGCTGAATGCACAGAGGAAAATACTGAAGCTCCAGAGATAGGGAGAAACTAGCTGGCAGTCTTGGCCTCAGTTAACTAAGGGATTGAATTAAATGGCATCTGTTTAGAGGAAGTCCCTACTAAGCTTGGGGACTGAACTAGATGTTTGAAACTGCCTGGGAGGTAGTTTAAATATCATTTGTTTAGCTTGAAAAACCCCACCTGAACACAATATGTATGGCCATTTTGCAGGGCTTTTGCAGGGATAGAGGCATATTTCCAGAATCTGATTTTATCCAGACTTTGGTGCCTGAACATTTGAAGTAGTAGTACTTTCTCTGCAAGTGTGTAAAATGACTTTCCTCCACCACTAACTACTGTTGGACAGTTCTTTGTCCTACCAAGGTAAATGTATACATTTGTTTCTTAATGAGACAGCCTGTTGATTCAGCCAATACAAGCACTCACTTGGCCCTTTGCCGTTCCCTATACTTAGGTCAGAAGAGATCCACCCCCAGCTTGGCACACAGATATCTTTGACGGCACCTAAGCTTCAGAATTCATGAGCTGCCTTCAGACTGAGCATTTATTTTTATAAAAAGAAATATGAATATAATGGTTTACAGGCATGTATTGCCATGACAACATTGTACCTGTAGCTCTAAAAATGTGAAGTGCTCTTCCTGGTTCATCTGGGTTGTATCACATGTTCTCCTTTTTCCAGTACTCCCTTTTGGCCCTTTAAAAAGATTATGCTTGCAGTCATATGACCTGTGTGGATAGATGTTGACAGGATCCTGGGATCTGTGAAAGCCATCATTTGTGCTCTGGATCTTTGTCCATCCTGGTTGCTGAAATCATGTACAGACCACATTAATGAGTCATTGATATCTGTCACTGACTCAGCCACTCAGAGGTAGTTATCCATTTACTACTTTAAAAAAATCTCTACAGAAGACTGATGGGGCCAGTTGTTACCCTGTGACTAATCTGTGGGCCGTTCCGCATTCGTCCAAAATAGCACAATGGTTACTAATTGAAATCGCTACAGTTTTGCCGTTATGCACAACGTCATTGACAATCTGCAACACTCCTGAAACCGATCCGCAAAAAGCGCTTCGTTGTAGCGCTTTCAGGGAAAACCCAAAAAGTGGATTCACCCTCCGGAAAGCGCTACACTCCTGCAACCAATCTGCAACACTAGCGGGAAAGTTCTGTGCGTTACCATTGTTGCAGTTTCTGCAAAGTCCCTCCCCCTGGCTCTCTCCTCTGATCTTCCAGCGAAGCGATCGCCATTTTTTTTTCTCTGAGCGAGCGGAGATCAACGCACCAGCAAGCCTTCGTTTACCCAGTGAGGCTTCCCCGGCTGCAGTCCCTCTATTTAAAGTCACCAAGCACAAGCATCGCAGAGGCCCGTTTGCTGGTTTATTTTCACTTTATTTTTCACACTGTTTTTGGCCGAAAATCGCGCCCGTGAGGGGGGGGGATTTTTTTTTTTCACTCGGGGGGGGGAGCGTGGCAACGATGAAACGGCAGCTCAGACATCACCTGCTAGCTGGATGGGTCTCTCTGTTGCAACGAATCAACGCCTATTCGTTGCAACAGGTGTTTTTTTTTTTAAAACCTTCCTTAAAGGGAAAGGGGCTGTTTGGGAGCATGATAACGGCTGCCCATTGGCTGGTTGATGACCAGGGGCGGGACACAGCTCAGCAATAGCACTTCCTTTCTAGCGATTTTTGCCAAGATAGGAACCCTGTGGGAAACGATAGAAACGCAACTGGATTCCACTACAAAGGCAGGTATGCATAACAACGAATTCCACTATTTAAAATGGCGATTTTTCGTTCAGCAAACAATTTGCTACATGGATCCCGGTGCGGAATGGCCCTGTCTTTTCTGGACAAAGTGATTGATAGAGCAATAGCAAACAATGCCAGGCCTTCTCAAATAACTCATCTGCTCTGGACCTTTTTCGTTTTTAGGCCAGACTATGGAATAGAGATGGCCTTGGAAGTTTGAATTAAATGTGGACAAAACCATGCCTCTTTGTTTCTCCTTGTACATTTATCCACATCCCTTGATACAGTGGATCATACAATCTTATTGAGATCTCTAGAGGCAGAAGAAAGTATCAAGGTTGTGTTCTGGATTTGTTTAGTTTCTTACAAACTAGACTCAAAGGATTGCCATTGAAGATTAAGTTAGGATTTTGCTATGGTTTCTGTGGTCTTATCCCCCATGTTATTCAGTCTCTGTATAAAGGGGAAATAATCAGTAGTTTTGAAACTGGTGCCATCAATTTGCTGATGACTCCCAGCTCTATGTCTCACTATCCATATCTCCTGGTGATGCAGTAGATGGAGACAGCCAGCTTGGTGTAGTGGTTAGGAGTGTGGACTTCTAATCTGGCAAGCTGGGTTTGATATTCTGCTCCCCCACATGCAGCCAGCTGGGTGACCTTGGGCTCGCCACAGCACTGATAAAGGTGTTCTGACCAAGCAGTAATATCAGGGCTCTCCCAGCCTCACCTACCTCACAGGGTGTGTGTTGTAGGGAGAGGAAAGGGAAGGCAACTATAAGCTGTTTTGAGACTCCTGCTGTTAGAAAAAAGTACCATGTAAAAACCAACTCTTCTTCTTCACTGCCTATTTGGAATGTTAAATAGCTAAAAGTGAACAATTCAAAATTGAATCCTGACATCATGCTGGTTTGGAAGACTGAAATCTTGAATTACATTTTGTTTGCCCACCTTTGCTAATTCAGTGAAGAGCCCACCTTTGCTAATTCAGTGAAGAGCCCATGAGTTATCCTGGAACCAGCGTTACCCCTGAAGAAGCAAGTTAATGAAGCGGTAAAAATACTTTCTTCTTTTCGCCTGGAAGATGGTTCCCTCCCTAGACTTGGCAGATCTGGCCGCCTGAATCCTTGTCACAGTAATATTGAGAGTAGAGCACTGTCTGCATACCTAGATCTGCCTTTGACGTCAACTCAGACTCCAGTTGATATTTAATGCTGCTGTTTGGTTACTGTTGTGAACTGGGTCAACATGTATATTACAGTCCCTCTGCAGTAACTCCATTGGCTGCACATCAGTTACTGGGCTCAGTTCAAGGTACTGACGGTCAGATATAAAGCTCTTCATAGCAAGGACTGCTTCTCTACCTATTCCCTACCCTGGCAGCTTCATTCATCTTAGCAGCATCTTCAGCAGGTATTGCCCTACGAATGGGTGAGATCAGCAACTGCCTGTCCAGGGGCATTCTCTGCTGTGTTCTCCACCTTGCGAAGTTACCTGCCTGAGATGGTTAGGAAGCCCCCCCCCCCATTTCTGGCATCCCACAAGGTGTTTAAAGCAGAATTGTTCAGAGAGGCATTTTTAAAAAGGTAAAAGGACTGCTGTGATGTAATGGTTCAAGAAGCTGATTTAATAAAGGGAGCAGGACAGTATACTATATACAGTATATATTATCTGTTTGATGCACGCATAATCTTGCTGTCACTACACTATTATGTAGCTGTGTAATCCCACTTTTTGGCATTGTTAGCATACCATGTCTAATATTTACGATTTGTTTTCAGATTTCCATAATCCTAATCCCAGTGTTTTGGTTTTTTTAAAATAAAAACGAACAAAAAAAACCCTCGGTATTCTTATATAAGGCTGCGCTGATTTCCGTATGAAGAAAGGTTCTGGTATACAGTACTAGGGAGTGCCATCCCAAAAAAAAGCCTGCCTATGCCTATTACCTCACTTATCAGAAAGTCTGTTGATTTTACTGATTTATTTGGTAGAGTCTGTATTGAGCCTTAATGAAAAAGGTGGACTATAAATAATTTTTAAAATCTTACATGGTAGTGGCATTCAGTTTCATAGTCCTAGTTCTACTGCACTGTTCATTTGCACCACTCTTAGAATCATAGAGTTAGAAGGGACCTCCTGGGTCAACTAGTCCAACCTCCTGCACTATGCAGGGCACTCACAACCCTATCGCTCATCCACTGTAACCTGCCACCCCCTTGAGCTTTCACAGAATCAGCCTCTCTGTCAGATGGCTATCTAGCCTCTGCTTAAAAATTTCCAAAGATGTGGAGAACCCACCACATTTTTCTATATGTTGCTCTCATTGTCATTCATCTTTGTATTCCTTGTTGTTGTTAGGTGCGAAGTCGGGTCCGACCCATTGCGACCCCATGGACAATGATCCTCCAGGCCTTCCTGTCCTCTACCATTCCCCAGAGTCCATTTAAGTTTGCATTGTATTCCTAGTCATATTGTATTGTTCCTTCAGTGTCCTGTATGATTACTTTGTTCTTCCTCTGTACTCTAATTTACCTAGAGTCTCAGTGAGAAAGGTGTGGGTTATATATAAGCTAAATAAATAAATTAAAAGCTATGCAGGTTGGAGGACTGCAATGAAGAGGGGAAAGGCATGAAATTGGTCCTCTTTCCTGTTCTGCCAGTGGACTTGTACAGGTAGAGGACAAATTGCTGTCTTTTCCCAGATTCCTCACTCTCTCTCTCTCTCTCTCTCTCTCTCCCCCTCCCTCTCCAGGTAAGTCCCACATCTTTCAGCAGATCAAAAGGAACTGCTAGGGTGAAGGAATACAAGGAAAATCTTTACATGTAACATAGGCAAATTAGTAAATATTTCACCTTAAGGCAGCTTCTACATCCATAAGCTTTTTATTTGCAAATCCTATGTATCTTAAAATGTTGTTATCCTTATTTCTCAGTAAATAAGCACAAGGAGCACAAGTTTTTTTTTTTTACAGGGGGATATTCTAGTGGTTTGGGTGCTACAGTGGTTTTTTAAAATCAAGTTCCTTCATGTCCTTTAAAAAAAAATGTGTAGTCTTTCTATGCTTTCTTGAATCACATTTGATCTGATTTAAGAAAAGCCACAGAAAGATGACAAATGGAAAATTAAAGAAGCTTGGAGAAAAATCATTCCAGGTCAGTGTCTAAACTGTGGGGAAAACTTGGTGTGAAAAGAGCATTGAGTATGTTGTAAATGCTTCAAAAGAGTAATTTACTAGCAGGAGAAGTGTTGGTTCTTATATGCCGCTTTTCTCTAACCGAAGGAGTTTCAAAGCGGCTTACAGTCACCTTCCCTTTCCTCTCCCCACAACAGACACCCTGTGAGGTAGGTAAGGCTGACAGAGCAGTTGAACCCTCTTTTAATTTCTATGTCCTGGATTAACTGGAAAATATTAGTAGCACTGGACATAAATTTCAATTTTTCTCTTGCTTATTATTTAGGGAACAGGCAACTATACCTCCATCTCCTTGTGAGTGGGACTGGGAAGGTGGCTGTTCTTCAAGCAGAAGACACGTCTCAGGAAACAGACTGAGAGTACTGAAACGACGCTTTCATCACCAGGTACTTAACAGATCCATAGAACTATGTTTGGTGACTGACTGCAACTCTTTAAATGTGTGATAAGCCTTCTGAAATTGTTAATTTTTATTTCCCTTTACAGAAAAAAATATACTTCAGGGAAGTTCACAATTATATAAATTTCACTCTTCAGAATCCAAAATGTTACATAATATCATAGCACACACAATCCCTGTGTTGGCATATAACAAAATAGGAGCAAGGGAAACAGAAATAGAATAGTCATAATACACCAGCCATTTTAGATTTAGAAACTGTAGATAAAAAATTAGCCATAATAAAAGTGACATTCGCATCCTTATCACTCAATGGAAATTGGCAGATCAGGTCTTTTTGATGAGTTTTCCATTTAGGTATAAGAGGTATGACATGCCTTCACTAGACCATGTACAAAGGGCAATCAAGTTAAATATGTCGGATAGTGTCAGGAACATTTAGTTCACAAGTACAGAATCTCCCTTGTAACACTTTGGATGGAAAAGCATTGAGATGTGTGAGCATAAATGCTCTGCAGTAAAGAACATAAAGGAGGCAGCAGGCCATACTATCACTTAACTGTTTTTAAAAATGCAATCTCAGGCAGGTTAACCTTTTTTAAAGACACAGCCCCAGTGCATTGTATCCTCTTGAAGACACATTAAAATATTAAGGCCATCAAGGGCTGCTGTGGACCAAATATCAGCATTCCTGGAGGAAACTTCAGCCCTTGACCCATTTCAGTCAGGCTTTCGGCCTGGACATGGGGTGGAGACAGCGCTAGTCGCCCTGATGGACGACCTCCGACGCCAGCTAGACCAGGGCGGATCAGCACTGCTCATACTATTAGACCTATCGGCAGTGTTTGACACAGTAGATCATGAGCTCCTAGCTGGCCGCCTCGCCAACACTGGAATAGGGGGAACAGCCCTCAAATGGCTGAATTCCTTCCTCCGGGGCCGTGGACAGAGGGTAGTGATCGGAGAGAGAATATCTAACCAACACCAGCTCACATGTCGAGTCCCACAAGGAGCAGTCCTCTCTCCTATCTTATTTAACATCTTTATGCGCCCTCTGGCTCAGCTGGTGCGGAGGTTTGGGCTGGGTTGCCACCAATATGCGGATGACACCCAGCTCTTCCTCCTGATGGATGACCGCCCTGACTCCCCCCCAGAATGTCTGAAGCAGTGACAAAATGGATCAAGCTGAGTCGCCTGAAACTCAACCCTACAAAGACGGATATGGTTGGGTAGGAAGGGACCATGGGAGGAAGAGCGTCTGCCCACCCTGGATGGTGTGCAGCTCTTACCAACGCACTCCGCCAGGAACCTGGGCGTGATCCTTGATGCTTCCCTTACAATGGAAGCCCAGGTCACAAAGGTAGCGCGGCTGGCCTTCTACCACCTCTGCCAAGCCAAGCTACTAGCACCCTACCTGGACCCAGAACACCTAGCCACAGTGATCCATGCGACGGTCACCTCTAGGCTGGACATCTGTAACTCGCTCTATGCAGGCCTACCCTCATCCTTGATCCGGAAACTACAACTGGTACAGAATGCTGCGGCCAGGATTCTCACTAAAACATCATGGAGATGCCACATCCGGCCGGCACTCCAACAACTTGGCTGGCTCCCAGTTGAATTCTGAATCAAGCTTAAGGTTCTGGTAATCACCTTTAAGGCCATACGCAGTTTGGGCCCAGTGTATCTGAGAGACTGCCTTCTTGCCTATACCCCCAAAAGAGTCTTACGCTCTGCCACCTCCAACTGGCTGCGGATCCCTGGCCCCAGAGAAGTGCTTCGGACCACAACAAGGGCCAGAGCCTTCTCGGTCCTGGCCCCCACCTGGTGGAATGAGCTCCCTGAGGAGATCAGAGCCCTGCCCGAACTTCCACAGTTCCGCAGGGCCTGCAAAAGGGAGCTCCTCCACCAGGCATTTGCTTGAGACCGACCGACTCCGAACACCTGCTGGTCCCCCAGAAGCCTGCCCATGACTCTCCCAAAGTTACTGTTAATTGTTATTATATTATAATTGTGGTTTTGTAATCTTTTGATGTTTTTAAAGTTGCTTTGATGTTATGTAATGTTCCATGTAAGTTATAATGTTCTGTGTAAACTGCCCAGAGCTGCAAAGAAATGGGCACTATAGAAATCTAAACAAACAAACAAACAAATAAATAAATCAGCAAAAAAAAAAGACTGTATGAAACAGAATCAGCTGTTCTGGTTGAATTCAAAGCATTAAGGAACTGGTGGCCTCTGGTAAAGGACAGTGCTCCTTGGCCCTTAGATGTGCAGTCATAGAAGCATATATGACTGCTAAGCAATCTTATTGCTCTGGAGCAGCTTTGCAAATTGGAAGTGTATGCCCTAGTTGCCTGCACTGTTGCTACTACCATGCTGATGTGTAATAGCTCTAATTCCTTCCTGTGGCAACCAAGGCTAAGAGAATCCAAATTGTAGTTCTGAAATAGTTCATCCTTCTTAAAATGCTTTATTTATTTATTTATTTATTTATTATATTTGTATGCCGCCCTCCCCGAAGGCTCAGGGCGGTTCACATGAAACAGTACAGATAACTTAGATTAACAATGATGAATGAAACCCTACTACTAGGGTTAGTAGCCCTAGGCTAGAAGAAAGAACCATATATGTAGCTGCATGACTTTATTTATCATTGGGCTGCTTGCCCAGCGGTACTGCTATATACCCAGAGGTCTACATACTTCAAGTGATGAGGGATAATGTTAGTTGTACATGTTAGTGGATTAATCCAGCTATATTCATGCTGAGAGATACAATGCCCCTGCCTGGACTCTTCTAGTAGACTTCCAGGGCTCTTTTCTGGAAAAAGTATAATGAGGTAAGAAATAGAGGCAAAGAATGGGAAATGGAAAGAAGGATACAGAAGTATTGAGGAAAGGAAAAGACTTCATTGTATGTATGCAATCTTAGGTATGGAAAGTGTGAGTCTTAAGCTGTTCTTAATTTGGAGTGCACATGATGGTTGCCAGGGAGATGTGCCAAAAGAAAATGCCTGAGTTAACTCATGCTTTCGCTTGCTATGTGGGCTAAGGCCACCATGTTTTAAATCTTCCTTCACCCCTTCACCCTGGTCGCTAAGAATGTGGATTTGATAGTACTAAGAGAATTGGTGTGATAGCCTTAATAATACACAAAGTGAATATTCCAGGGGAGAAAGGATCAATCAAGCATAGTCTAGTCATATGCTGAAGAACAGCTTAGATGAAATAATGTCACGCCCCTAATAAACTAAAATAAACTATTTTTCTTTATAAACAGCAGTTCCACTCATATAGAGACTTTCTTTTCTTTTCTTTTTTTAAGTTGCTTTGGCATTATCTGTGAGAACAGGACTTTGCTTTTCTAAAAAGTATCCATTTGTGACCTTAGAAAGCTGATAGCTGTAAAAGAAGCAGGGATGCCATGAGAGCTCAACTGCAAGTGACAGGGCAGTGAAAGCAGCTCATAAAACTCAAAGAACCTCATTTCACATATTCATCATTCAATGAAGAGCCATGACACGAGAATGCATGTAGGGAATTTCTATGCTCCTTTTCTCCCCAAAGGGACCCTAAGCAGCTCACAGAAATTTCCAAAATGCAAACAATATAATTTATGTAAATGAAACACACACACACACATCTTGAGCAGATCCTGATTCACTGGGTTGACTAATGCATATGCCAGGCCAGGAGCCATAGCCCAGGAGCCCTTGGGGTTCTGTGGTCTCTCACTGTGCCTGGCAGGAGAGTGGGGAAAACTACATGCAGCCCAGATGGTACTCAGGTACTCAAGTGCTGCTAGCAAGTGAGCTATACAGGAACAACCTTGCAGAAAATAGCTTTGAATTATGTTAACAGAATTATGTTAAACCAGGGTCTTTTTTAGATGCTGTACTGGTGGGGAGACACCTTCAGGTGCATATTTTTATCCCTCCAACTTTCATTCTCTGGTACAAATTTATTTATTATTTATTTATTTATTTAGATTTATATACCGCCCTCCCCGAAGGCTCGACTTATTGTCAACATTGTCAACTTATTCCTCTTCCTGGCCTTAACTAGAGCTTAGTGCTACATCTGCAGTGATACCAACTGGGTTTCATGAATGCTGGTTAATATAATATGGGAACCCTGAAATAAGTGCTTGAACAAAATTTGAATCCAGTTGCACCTTTAAGATCAGTGAAGTTTTAATTCAAGCTTTCTTGTGCATTCTTCAGATATAATGAAATGGAAGTTATCAGTCCATACATACAGGTGGAAGTAGAGTAGTCCTCTAAAATGTAGCTTTTCCTGCACCGATGGGGGAAAACGTCAAGTAAGATGAACCTGTTTAAAAGGGATGGAAGGATGTTCCTAGATAAAGAGAGAGATGGTTTCTGGTATGGTTATAATAGAATCTGGGGGAAATACTACCTCCCTTCCCCAACCAGACCACTTGACAAGATCATCCCTGTGCATGTTAAAAGCCGTGGTTGAAAACTGTATGGATCTGTGGTTATGACTGCTTTCTTTTTATTTTTCAAAATGATTTTGACTGTCATCTTAAACTGTCACATCCTTCTAAATTCATAACTTAAACTGTCATGACTCTGTTTAGGCTGGCAATGTATATCCTTCCTAAATGGATTTCGTACAAGATACAACACCCTTTTTGTTGAGTAACCTGAGCCGTCCTATACTTGTAATTCTTTGATTAAATTAAATATTTGGGCATGAATAATTAACCAGCAGCATGTATAACTTTTCCTTGAAAAAAAAAGTGCCACAGGATTATTATGCTGAAAAATGTGTACTGCTGCCTTCCAGGAAATGGATAAAACAGTTTGTTTTTGAAGCTGGAACTGCAAATTTTTATTAAAAACCTGTACTATAATGAAGAAGTTGCTGAGTTCTTGCTTTCAGTGCACACTTAAGAACAGGATCATAATGGATGAAAAAAATACGTATTGGTCTAAAAGGTGCTTTGAACACTGACCAAGTAGGCTTTGGAAGCACTCATGTGAAAGATTGTGCTCAACTTTCACTCTTGGAATCATCACATTCTAATTTTAAATCACTGCTACTCTATAGAACAGATGTATCTGGCTTGCAGCATGCTCTTTTACCTCACAGCCATGACGTGAGCTCAGCTTTGGGTCTTTCTTCTACTAACTTTCCATTCTAATGCACATAATTTGACTGAAATAGAGGTCAAGAAGCCCTCATGGGTCTCTCATGCAACGTGGGTCTCTCTGTATCCATCCTGTGTGGTGGGGTAGGGGAAATCTGGGCTATCTTTTCTCCAGTAGTCCAGTGGAACTACACAAGACAGTTGAAAGTGGCAGCACAGCAATTAGCCATAAGGGCTTGAGTGTTAGGGTGCATTGGCTAGCCTCCTGGCCCAAGTTTGGATCCAACCAGCATTCTGTTCCACCACCATTCCAGGTAAGCCTAGATTCTGCCAGTAATGGAGCTGGTTCCACATGAATAGGATACAGGAGTGACAATGGCTTCTGCTCCTTAGAGGCACCATACTTAAAGCTAGCAACCCACCTGCTCACAATAAGAGTGCTCTGAATAGCTACACTGTAATTATGTGCAACAAGCAGGACTGCTAGCACTGACTGGACCAGAGGGAGCTCTAGTTGAAGAGACGGCTATAGATCGAAAACAAGTTCTAGAGTGATACTGCTCATTCTTGTTCTACTATGCCCTTGGTTTTGGGGTGGGGCAAAGAAGAAGCAGAGACAAGCAAAATGGTCAGTAGTGTCTCTGTTTGTCATTCATGCCAGTTTGGTTTAGTGGTTAGCCAGGTTCGATTCTGCACTCCCCCACATGCAGCCAGCTGGGTGAACTTGGGCTTGCCACGGCGCTGATAAAACTTTTCTGACTGAGCAGTGATATCAGGGCTCTCTCAGCCTCACCTACCTCACAGGGTGTCTGTTGTGGGGAGAGGAAAGGGAAGGCGAGTGTAAGCCGTTTTGAGCCTCCCTCAGGTAGAGAAAAGTGGCATGTAAGAACCAACTCTTCTTCTTCCTCTTCTTCCTCTTCTTCCTTTTCTTCTTCCTCTTCTTCCCCCTTAAACTCTACATGTGTCCTGATTATTTCAAAGGAACCATCTTGGGGTGAGTAGGTGGAACCCATCTTAGCTGAATTGGGGGCAAAAGGAGCGTGTTCTGCAGTTCTGTACTTTTTTCATTGCCGTCATTTTTATTGCTTCATTTTGAATTTTTGAGCCAGACTTGGCTGATAGAAAATGCTATTTTTAAATTTTCTAAAAAAAAATTCTTTAAATTTTTTACTCTGTTCAATTTCTCTGTATCCTTATTAATCTGAGTGATCTATGCAAGGAATTATTCTTCTTAGCATGATATAACACTATACAGTTTTCAAAGGACTCCACATAAACCATGCACTTTGTTTATTTTTGTCTTGCTTTTGCTGATCCTCTCCTGGTCACTTTGCGTATTGGGGAGTGAAATAGCCCTGTTTCTATTGATAACTGCTGTTTGTCTTCAGCAGTGGGACAAGAGGTCATGTGTGGAAGAAGAGACATGGCAGCTGAGCTTGGTGCTGCCTGCATCTGGTGCTTAAAGCAAAATTAGTCTCTTTCTTTCCTCCTCCCATCCCCTTTAATAAGAACGCTGGCTCTGCCCAGTGTCAGATGATAGGTCACCTTATCACTTCAACAGCAGTCCCAGCAAACTCCAGTTTCCTGACCATGTTCCCAAGGTAAGAAGAAAGATGGTCTTTACTGGGCTATTTCTTGATCAGGGGGATTCTTATCCCCTGAAATGATAACTCACTGGCAAAAGTCTAAACCAGCCTGAGATAGTGCTTCAGCACAAAGAGATACCACCCCTACACTAATGCTGTACCAGTGCCTAAGCTGGTAGACCTGAAATTTGACTTCCATGTTCTTCCCAATTCAGACATGTCAGGTAATTGAAATAATGGCCAAGTAGGCTTTTGAAACTTGGCTTCTCCATTCTTGATCCTTATAACCCTACAGATTCACCATAATAATTGCCAGTTGTATTAAGTTTTCTACATTTATATGGAACCCATAGACTTGTTCTGAGCCCATTACATTGGTATTTGTATATTATTTGACATGTGTATGAAAAGTCAAAAAGCAAAATTTGGATGTGGAGAATGCAGTAATATGGAGGGTGGAAGCTTTAACTCTTTTCTGGATGTTAAAGAAGTATTAAGCTTTGGCTCATCTGAGCCAACTGGAAGTACAGGAAGAGGCTGCTTCCCTGTTTGGATATCATGAAGCCAGTCAGGCAGAATGTGTACTGGTGTTGCCATCTGGTCTCTCTCCTCCTGTGCAGAAACCTGCCAGGTACAGACAGGGAGCCAGCAAAAGTGTAAGTTCCTGGTGTGTTCTCACTTGGGCTAGGAAGGCATTTAAAAAAGTGCAGTCTTTCTCTTTTAAAATGTTGTGTGTGCATTCCATTACGTAGAAAACCAGATTTCTTATGTAGCATAAGATTAGAACATTCATGCATGGAAGAAAGCTGGTATTATTCCATAATCCTGTGACCAAGCCCCACCCTATATGTAGTATTAGTGCATATGCTCACAATTGACCCTCAATAATGATTTGCTTTTCTAGAAAAAAATCCACATTGTTTAGGAGGAAAAAAGATTGGGTAGTTACTGAAAATGTTACTGTAATATTTTCTTGGGCTGCATGCCCTTGGGGTGTTCTGGAATGGTAGGAATAAAGATCTGTCTAGTACATCTTGTCTCTCCTCTTCCTCCCAGGGATTCAGTGTGAAATACATAGTTCTCTCTTCCCATTATGTCCTCACAACAACTCTCTGAGGTAAGTCAGGCTATAGAAGGCCAATTTGCATTATGAAGTATACAGGTTGGCTCCAGGTCCTATGTCCTTGAAAATCATGAATTCTTAATTCCTGTAAGCAGGTCCCAACCTCTCCACCCGCACCATTTTTCTGATCTGTTATGTAAAACAATACAGATTTTATTAGATGATGAGAACTGCCAAACCAACCTATGTACTGCCAAATTCTGTGCTGCCACCATTAAGATGTGCAAAAATTTAATAGGAAAATAAACCTTTGTGCATTTTAATAATAGCCATATGTTTACAAATTTTATATAGATCACTATTTAAATTGTAATTCTATGGTTCTTAATTTTAAATGCATTCAACACTTTACCTTGTTTTCTGGTATCCCAGCATTTATTGTACTGGTTAAAATGACTGTAAATAAAGTGTTGTTGATCTGCTAGGGTCCTGAGGTTGCACTATTTGGCCTGTTGGGCAAACCCATGTCCACTTTTGGGTCAAGCAGAGAACAACTTCAGATCAAAAAAATGCCACAGGGAAAGGAGATACCCCTTCTTCACATATACCGGGATCCTAATCCAAATGAGCACGGAGTACATGGGAACTGCATGGAATTCTCATCCCTCGTCTAACACAACATAGCAACCACAGACCCAACTTCATTCATTTATAACGTGTAAAGTTTGCTCCAGGTGTGGTTTTATCACATTGTCATAAGTTGGTTGAAGCAGCAGCTTACGCCTCTGCAACCCTGGGAAACAGGGGCAGTTGTCTGTACCCTACTTGCCAGGCTACCCAGGACTGTGTGCTCCTGCTTGGTTTAATGATAGGTCCATAACTGACATACTTGAATGTACTCTTTTTAAAAAAAAAAGATATGGGGGGACCAGATACAGGTGCACTAGAACAGGGGTAGTCAACCTGTGGTCCTCCAGATGTTCATGGACTACAATTCCCATGAGCCCCTGCCAGCAAACGCTGGCAGGGGCTCATGGGAAATGTAGTCCATGAACATCCGGAGGACCACAGGTTGACTACCCTAGCACTAGAAGATTTAAACTGTCTGCATTATACTTTTCAAAATATAAAAAAATGCTTCTCAGTTATCCTGGTTTCCTGATATCACATACCACAATCCTAGAAGGAACAAATAACTTCTTACAAGAACCAGACAGAACATAATCTGCATGCTTCCCCTTTTTCACTCTGTAAGTAAAAGGTAGTCTTCCTAAGGTTAAAAAAAAAAGGTCTGGGATACCTTTTGGATGGTTTGGCTCCTTATCCCTGGTCTCCCCATTTCAAATAGTCAACTGATGAGAGTAAGTTTTGTTTGTAGATTTTAAATTGATGTATTCTAAAGTTTTTATATTATTCTGTATATTTTATATGTGATCTTATGATGTAATCCTCTGCCAAGTCTCACGATGGGGTGGAAAATAGGTACTGTTATAAACAATTTTTTTTTCTGTAGCCATCAACTGCAACCCATGAACTTTGACCTGCAACCCATAAACTCAGGTGGGCTGCAGAGCTTCTAGAAAGCTGCTGTTTTGGATGGCCCTTCAAAGCCCCTGCTACTAGTATACTAGTCAGGAACATTAGACCTCTCCTGTTTTGTTTTGCATGCTGGAAAGGCAGTATGTCAACAAGGTGAGGTCACTCAATAGTGGACAGCATTCCTTTGTAGTCCAGAGATCACACACAGACACAGTCTCTTCCCTCTGCCAAACATTTCCTGGTCCTATCAATACTAAGCATGCACTTTCAGCATAGACCCTTCCTTTTTGGTGGGGTCATTATGCTGGTTCTTCTTCTTCCTGTCATATACTCACAGATCAGTGGGTTCTACGCTGCCATCTGTACATTAAAGTTAGGTCTGTGGCCTAAAATTGAAGCATGGTATAAAGGGGAAATATTTCCCAGAATACCATTTGTAGTAACTTTTGTAGCATTTTTTGCATGGCTGCACAAGGTAGTGAAGTAGGTACAGATGACCTGGTGTTGCATTAGTGCTAGGGCTATAAAATCAGAATCCAGTAGCGCCTTTAAGACCAACAAAGATTTATGTTGGTCTTAAAAGTGCTACTGGACTCTGATTTTATTGTGTTACTTCAGACCAACACGGCTACTCATTTGAATCTAGTGCTAGGGCTGTAGTTTTCCTGCTGTGAACTACTGTTGGGACTTCAATGCTGGCTTCTCAGTATGTAATTAATAGACTAGCTTATTGAAACACAATAGTAGTCTTGGGGGGAAAAGCCTTTTAACTAATCCTCAACCTTCATATTTATAGTTCAGGACACGTCCCTGGAAACTATTGAGACTTCATGATGGCAGTTTGGTGGAAAGTATGGAATAGCAACTTCTGTTGCAACATGGGAACTTAGTAGTCTTAAAGGGAAAAATGACTATGTAGAACAGTCGTGGGTAAAAAGAACACTTCTGGATTTTGAAGGATATCTTAAGCAAGTCTGAATTCTATCCTGGTGCCTTAGTTGTGGCCTGCTGTGCATTTTTAAGCTGAAATCAAGTATAATGTATGAGCGCACTTGCTTTTGAAGCCCCTTCTCAAAAATGAGGACATATGATGTGTGTAGACAAGTTGACCTTATTAAATGTAAAATATTAACAAGTGACTAACTTTGAGGTCCCCTTCCATCTTGAGGCCATCTTAAATGGCAGTTTTAATAGTATGGAAAACGACCATGGCCCTAAGTCATTCCGGGCAGCTTTTGTCAACCTGAAATAATTTTTCAGGCTTTGAAGCACCCCATAAGTGATGTCAGCTGGCCATGCCTCCCTGCCATAAGTCACTTGAAGTGACATCACCATCCACATTAACAGGCAGGCTTGATGAGGACTGGGGAGAGGGAGAGAAAGGAGTTTAAGGTGGGAGCAGGTATGTAGGCTCTGCCCTCTCCCAGGTGCAGAAACCACGAGATAATTCACACTTGGAGGGTGGAGAGCAATGGAAGCAGCCTTGGTTCTCTAGCTTGTGGCGGAAATGCTGAGAAATGCCTGCTTGAGAATCCCTAATTTAGGGTTCTAAAGGTAGAACCAGCACTTTCAGTAATACCTAGAAGCACGTAGATAACCAGTACTGATCTGTAACCAACCCTTGGCAACTGCCTGGCTACTGCATTTTGTTTCAGAAGAGACCTATGCTTCCCACTGTAGGCTAACATGCAGTTCAGTAGCATCCCCAAGTTGCAAACCTGGTCCTTCGGGGAGGGGGGAAGCTCCTTCCTGGCCAGGCTGGTTTTGATGCCCTTTCTCAGCTTCTCCATTGACCAGCAGCACCTTGCTCTTGTCTGGATTGAGTTTCAGTTTATTGGCTCTCATCCATCACAGTACTTTCTCCAGGCACCTCTAGGATTTCCACAGACCTAAAAACTTTTAAGCAGAAATAAAGCTGGGGGTCAAATATATATTGGTGATATCAATCCAGATTTCCAGTCAACCTCTCCCAGTGGTTTTACTTTGACCAGACGTCTACTGCTTCTTAGCCTCTTTCTTTCAGGATCTTTCATTCATTTTGCCAATTTGGATTGACAGCAGGCTTCTTCCTTTAGGGTTTGACCTACCTACTGTGAAAAGAATATGCAAGACTCTGACAGAGGGCCCTCAAGTGCATGTTCTAAACCTGGTGCAAAATCTGTATTCCTCCTTTGTCTTCCTATGTTTTCCACCAATACTCTCTAAATTTCAGCCATGCAAAAAATCTTTAATGTGTGTTGTGTGCATGCACATCTGTTAATTGCCATCAGTTTGCAGACTCATGGTGACCCCAGCAAGGAGCTCCCAAATCAAGTGAGAAGCAGAGGCAGTTTGCCATTACCTTCCTCTTAAAATATACGCATATACATGCCTGAGTGGCATTATTACTGGTATGTGTAAAGTGCCATCAATTTGTAGCTGACATGTACAGTCTCTTTAAAAAAGACATTAAAAGGATGGTTTTGCTGTTGCCTGCCTCAGAGTAGCAACTCTGGACTTACTCGGTGGTCTGTTGTCCAAATACTTGAGATCTGATACGTTATAAATTGTCTAGTTTTTTTTCTATCCCAGTACTTCAGAAAAAGACAATACTTGTCCCCCCTATGTTGGAGAGGTGGCTAAAATAGCTTGAGAACTGTGAAAGCAAATTTATTGGTGTCCTAGTGAAACTTCCGATAGATAGAATGTACTTTCTCCAGCGAGCTCCTTTGCTTTTGAACCAGTCACTCTTCCTGCTCTGAAATTCTACGCAGTACTTTTCTTGAGGCTTTGACGGACGGGATGTGCGTTGTTCCGCAAGTTACTTTACAAAACTTCCTTCGCTTCTTCCCTAGCTCTCCCTGGGAGCAAAGGAGGAGGAAGTGTTGCCCGAGCTGAAGCACTGAGTGGCTAATGTAATTCCTCCCTCGTATCATGTGAGGCGTAAAGCGAACAATTAATGCCCTGCGAGCTGCGGCTTCCCAACTTCCAAGAAGGGAAGCAGCAATGTTGCAATGGGAGCCGCACAGGGTTCCACCGGGATCGAACCAAGTGGACCTGAAGGGGGGAGGGAAAAGGTCTGTACTAACAAAGCACTGGTTCCACTCTTTTCATCTTCCTGCTTTGATATAATTCTGGGAGTATTTTGATCTAGTTCTCTGGGTAGCGAAGCTGCTGAAATGCATGTGCATGAGACGATTGTGGTAACTTAACCGGTCACCCCCTTCTCGTCAAATGGTAGCGTCTGTTGGAATGCTCCCTGGAGTGAGTAGTCGGGCTTGGTGGAGGAAACGGCTGGGCACTTGCATGGTGGCTGTGCGGGGAGCGCGCTCGGACAGGGCATGTAAGAAACGGGAGGAGGAGGGAAGAGTGCGACTTCGAAGCACTTTCAATCGTTTACTACGGTTCTTCCCAAATTTAAGGCGCTAATGAGCTCTTTTGAGACTCGTGAGTAGCTACTCTTTCCCAAGTGTATATAGGAAGGAGGAGGAGGGGGGTGCGCTTTCGGGAGTTTCTTCAACTCTTCTTTCCCAGAGATGCCGGTGAGAGGAGGCGATCGCTTGCTGCATTCCGGCCCGTTGCTTTCACCTTGGTTTGTGGTAAGTAAGTAATTGTTTTTAAAAGCACCCTCTTTGGGGGAATCCCCCCCCCTCCCATCACATCCACTTGTTCACAGCAATCGTAAGCTTTGAAACTATGAAAACCGTGCAGGGAGAAAATTGCCGGTAACTCAATGACTTTCTCTGGCCGTTCAGTGGCTCTATCGCAGTTCTGTCGAGCCTTTCTCGAAGTGGATCAGGGTGGCGCACAGGAGCCTATCACCTTTCGTAGTGAGGTGAATTAAGCAGGCTGAAAGCGACCTGGTGATCACCACTTGATCAGGTGCTTGAATTCTGGTCTTTCCTGGGTCTGCTGTTCTTTCCATTTCCCCATGCTTTTACATATGACATATTTATGGATGCTTGATGTGTGTAGTGAGAGCTAGTGTGATGTACTGGTTAGACTGGGGCTAGGGTTTCGGAGACCCACGTTGGAATTCCCACTCTGGGTGAACTTGGTCCAGCATCACACCGACAGCCTGACCTACCTCACAGAGTTGTTGTGAAGATAAAATGGAGAGTGATGTCAGCTGCTTTGGGTTTCCATTGGGAAGAAAGTTGGGATACTAATCAAGTAAGCAGTGCATCTAACAACACGGAACTGTCTTTGAGTACTTTGAAGCTGTTGGGTGTTCAGAGTCTGACTAAATTGGGAGACGGGGTAGGTGTTTTAAATGTAGGGACCCAGGTTTGCTTGACTTACTGCTTAAGTATCATGCTTCCATGCATGACCAAATATATCCTTAATTAAGAAGGGAGGATTGTTCTGCAGGCACTATAATTTCTTTGGTGCATAGAGTACATTACAGTTCTGTCTTTCATAATATAAACTGGTTGGGGAAGTTACAATTACACTGATTGCATAGAACTGGAAAGTCAAGGAGGAAAGCTAGTGACATTCATAAGTCATCCCACCAGTCTCATGATTCAGAGACAGATTATTGTCATTCAGTAATATATTCTATTTATATTATAAGACATGATGATACTTGGACAGAAGACATGGGATTCTCTCAGTTGAATGGGAAAATCTTCTAAGCAGTTGTCGAGCCTAGAAAGGCAGACTACCAGATGTCAATGACCTGCTTTTTCTTGCAATATTTTCCTCCTTTTGTCCCTGAATATAGAGACAAAAAAGTATATACTAATGTGTATTATTTAAATCCACTCAGCTTTTCACATGGTAGCTTTTGAGGACATCTATCTAGAAATATGTTGCAGGCTGTTTGAGACTCTTGCTTGGTATTGTTGCCTCCTAAATACTAGCAGAGAGGCTATATGTGTATCTGTTGTTCATTTTTAATTGAAATAATGCTGTTCAGTGTTCTGTGCTGGTTTTGTATTCACTTTGCTTAGTAAAAATGTTGGCTTTAATAGCTTGTGAAAATTTGGAAACCAACAGTTGAATGTCCCACGGGACTTTGTTGAATGCAACACAGGTCATCTGCTGATGGTTTTCTAGGCATCACAAAAAACACGGAGAGACTCATTATTTTGCTGACCTCTTGTAAAAGGCCTTAGTTACATATTCTTTTATATGCTTTCTTGTTTTGATGCTGACATTGCTGTTATCTACCAGTATGTATGAAATTATTTGTTTTGTTGGGTACTCAAGACTATTTTGTTGTTGAATGTTTGTTGAGATGTATTTCTTGGCAATACTGCTAGAGTGGTGACTCTACCAGGAATAACCTTTATGAGTAACTTCAGTAGTTCGTACAGCTACTACTGCCTTGTCTTCAGGTACTATGGGAATAGTGAACTAAGTTATTTGAGAATAATTTAAGTAACTGGTGAAACTCAACTTGAGACTGAATCCACTTTTGGATTTCTCCAATTACTAATATTAGAGCTTCATGAAGAAGCCTAATTTTAATCTAATCCAGGAGGGCCTGTAGCACCAGGATTCATGGGGCCCTGCTCCTTAGAAGGCCAGATCCTGAAGATGAAACTGAAATACTTTGGCCACCTAATGAGAAGGAAGGACTCCCTGGAGAAGAGCCTAATGCTGGGAGCGATTGAGGGCAAAAGAAGAAGGGGACCACAGAGAATGAGGTGGCTGGATGGAGTCACTGAAGCAGCCAGTGCAAGCTTAAATGGACTCCGGGGAATGGTAGAGGACAGGAAGGCCTGGAGGATCATTGTCCATAGCAGGGGTAGTCAAACTGCAGCCCTCCAGAAGTCCATGGACTACAATTTCCATGAGCCCCTGCCAGCATTTGCTTAGTTCAGGGCCCCTGGTCCATGGGGTCGCAATGGGTCGGACACAACTTCGCACCTAACAACAACAACAGGAGAGTACTATTGCAGTAGGAGCAGCCAGACTGGTGAGCGTGAATCCCCCCTCCCCCCACACACACACAACAGAAAGGGGTTTCACATCAAGTGTCCTTAAAGAGAGAAAAGGAAGGTGGGTAGCTGTATTGGTCTGAAGTAGCAGAACCAAGTTTGATTCCAGAGGCACCTTTAAGATCAATGAAGTTTTATTCAAGGTATAAACATTTGTGTGCAAGCACACGTTCAGATCTGAACTTTTCCCCATTTTGGGTGATGACACCCTTGTGGAACTGGGCTATCCATGTTTTTCCAAGATGGATTCTATCACAGACTTCCATTTTTTGAGGAGATGGGTTTTACACAGCAGTAAAATGAGGTGAATGACTATTCTCAGGGCAAGCTAGCTTCTTACACTCCTCCTTCCAACACCGAGATGTTCATTCCTAAAACACCACATTCCTAAAACACCACAGTATTTTCCCCACACATGCATAAATCCTGGTGTAGTCTACATTATTTGCTGCGCGTAAGTGATAGGTCTGAATCTATATGAGAAGTACAAAGGTAAAGGTATCCCCTGTGCAAGAACCGAGTCATGTCTGACCCTTGGGGTGACGCCCTCCAGCGTTTTCTTGGCAGACTCAATACGGGGTGGTTTGCCATTTCCTTCCCCAGTCATTACCGTTTTACCCCCCAGTAAGCTGGATACTCATTTTACCAACCTCGGAAGGATGGAAGGCTGAGTCAACCTTGAGCCGGCTGCTGGGATCGAACTCCCAGCCTCATGGTCAGAGCTTCAGACAGCATGTCGGCTGCCTTACCACCCTGTGCCACAAGAAGTATATTATGACACAATACTGTCTGTGTGCATATTCAGCCCTGTGATGGTTTCTGCTTGTTAAAATATTTTACCCCACCTTTCTTCTTAGCTCATACTCATTATGCAGGGAACTACATCAAAGAACAGGCATAATGGTTGACAGATTCTCCTCCCAGGTTTGTCACCAATCTTTGTGATATGTCTGGATTATTTATTTATTATTTGCTTCTCAGTGTACCTCCCCATTGATTGATGCTTCAGATGGAAGTAATAATCGGACTTTTAATAGCATTGTTATGTTGTGTCTGTGTCAGAGTGCATGGTGCTTGCTTCATGTTTTACTCCTAAATTGCCTTGAGTAGGCTTCCTGGAGAGGTGGCACAGAAATGTTCTAAATAAATATGCATAGAATTTATGACTACATGAGAAGAACAGATGAGAAATTTTAATGTACACCCCTGAGAAAATACAAGTTCCAAGTCAGATTCATTGGTGTAGAGTCTGTAGAGGTGGCATAAATGCATTCTTTAGATTAATAAAAGATTGGCAAATAGTTTTGTGGAGCAATAGCTTCTTCCACAACAGCTTCCTTTCTTTATACAGTCCAAAATGAAAAGGGTCTTAAAATTATTTCCCCAGTTACCCATATTGAGCATTGGCTCCTGGTGGCAGCAGATTCCAAGCAGCAGAAGTAACTCTCCATTGTGAATTGAGGATTCTTTGGGAAGAATGTAAAGGGTCTGGAAGATGCCTAATATAATTACAATGTGCCAGTGCTGAAGAGGGGCTGACATATTAATCTGACAGCAGAAGGGAATGGTTAGCTACCCTTCCCCTTTCTCCTGCTTTCCAAAACACACTGTGTTTTGTGTTCCAAGAACCAAAACATTTTTTTTTGCTAACACTTGAGAATCTTGGCTTTCACTCTGTTGAAAGGGACATGTGATTAGTTTGTTTTCCACCTTTCTATCTATTCTGGTGAGAAAGGAAAATGTCGTAGTCCTTTATTGCTCTTGGACACTCTTTACATAGTACATTATTAGTTAACTGTGGCCAGACAACTTAAACAGAATGCGGAATTTGAGAAGAAATTGTGTGCTGTTTGTGCATGATGATGAGGAGGTCTTATCCAATAAAATAAGAAAAAAAGATTTAATCAAATCCAAAGTTGTTTGACCTAAGCAAGAAAAAGATTAATAGGAGCATCCTATAAAAAGCATTAGAAGCATAATATAGAAGTGAGTAATTAAGATACTGTATTTGTATTAAATAGGAGTCTACAAAACTTGTTTAAAATTTGTAAACCATCTTCATTGCAATGTAAGTAGCATCTTATGAGAACCCCACAGTGTTAGCAATTCACCAGCGACATCCTTGGGGATCTGACCAGTGCCAGTTACTGCTTAGGGGAAGGAAGTTGTGTCATGCACTTTGGAATAGCGAACTTGTGCAGACAGAACTAGAGTGCATTGCCAAAAGGCTGACATTTTATGCAGGTACAAGTTTCTTCAGAAATTGCAGGGGAAAGTAGGACAAGGCCTGATTCATCTGGACAACTTGCTTTCCCTGGACCATTATCACAATAAGGCCAAGGAAAAGATAAGTATATGTGAAGAAAGAAAACAGTTAGACAGGGCCTTGAGCAGATCAATAGCTGCTTTGTTTACTGACTAATAATCTAGCAACTCCAAGTAAAAGGCTTTTGCAAATGTATCAAGCAAGTTACGCCTTTATCAATGGGGATCTCTCCCTCTTCTGCCCAGATTTCACATTCTCATGCCCAGACCTAACAATTGCAGTGCAAACAGTTTACAATGGATTATACAACTAACAAAGAGGTCAGTGTCTGAAAATTATTCAGAATTAGGCAAAGAGGTTTCTTATGGCAGCTGTCCCAAAACACCTCCCACTTAAATTGTTTTAATATTGTTTCAACCATCATTTTAATTTTGTTGGAGCACATGTATATATTATGGGCTTATACTGTTTGCATTTTTGCTTTAATGTAAATCCAACCTAATGTTTCTTATTAACACAGTATTTAATATTTTGGTTTTATATACTGTGCTTATAATCTGCTTTTCTTGCTGATACTCAAGGCAATATTTCCTGTAAACAGTTCATTTAACAATGTAAATTATAATGGCCTAGGATATAGTTTGTGTATGAATACTTAAAAATGCTTCTCAGATATAATGAGACTAGAAAATATTGCTAGTTTCATTATAGCAGCTAAAGGGGAGAATCCCTAAAGCAATAAAGTATAATTAGTTTCTTATTACTCCAGAAAAATATTCATAACTGTAATGTAACATTTGGAGCAGTATGAACAGTTCTTCTTTTAATAGAGCTGGAACAAAGAGATAGTAGAATGGTGAATGGGTGGGGGCATTAATATGGATTGCATTGAGATTCCCTTTAAAGCTCACAGTTGTCTCATTGTCTTGAGCTTTGTTGCATTGTGACTGGATGATTAAGTATAAATGTTGACCTAATTGGATTATATCCCAGTAATGAGTTGTTCTAAAAGGGGGTGGGTGGGAATTGGAGCTTTTGGGAAGGATTGGTTTCTATTCAGCAGAATTCTGGAATATGTTTAGAAACCTAGAATATATATGGAGAGGTAAGGGCACACAGCAAAACCTTAGACTTATTCCACGACTGTTCCTTCTTTGAGAAGGGGAGGCCATCAAAGCATAAGCAGTTCCCAGCGATCAGTCAAGGAGATAGATCTTAATTTCAAACTTCCTGTCTCCAGTGGTGAAACTCACTCTGCTCCTCAGTTCAGGTGTTCCCCAAGCTGGATGGTCATTCCCAGGCACAGAAACCATAACATCATTCACTCACACTTGGGAGGAGGAGTGATGGAAGCTGATTTGCTAACTTATGGCCAAGCCCATTAAGGATGCAGACCCCATCTGGAGTTCCTGTGGACCCCTGGTTGGGAGTCCCTGATATAGAGCTTCCAGTTTGGTCCTGTCCATCTAGTATTCTGTCTAGACTAGTAATGTAGTCAGTCCTAATGTTGTTCTGATGCACTATAAGAAGGGGAAAGAAAAGTAGAAGCAAAACTACACTGAGGATATGTAACTGTCTTACACCATAAAACCATCAGTTGATCTAATTCACTGCTCAATTGGGCTAGCCTGTGCAGGTCAAAATCTACGGTCTGAAGACAAGTGCTCTTAATGATCCCTGTGATATACATAACCTTGGTTTATGGCATTCTAGACCTATTTATTTCAACTCCTACATGTTTTGTAAAGCATTCTTACGTTTAATAGTAAGGGATGTTTATAAATGTAATATTTTCGCACAGACAGCTTTACTTTAACAATCATAGTAGGTTTAAGTGTCCTTTAATCCAGCCTAGCCTGTATTTGGTTTGCTTGTTTTGTCACTATGAAGAACATAATATTGATGTTGCCCTCCATGAGATATAAAGTGCTGCAAAGGGTTGACTGTTCAGTTTCAGAGTATAGGCATGGACTCTTTCACCTCCGTCTGCCATTTCATGTTGAGGTGTGTGTAGATTAGGCACAAGAGGATTTTTTTTTTTTTTTTGGTTACAGTTGTTTTGGCACAATTTGTCTCAGTTTATGCAAGAGATGTTGGAGAGAGAGGAAAACGGAAGACTTCAGGGCAGATAATATATCAGTGTCTTAGATCTCTTAGATCTCTCCTGCTATTTAGGGCGATGGATTTAATTACCATTGTTGCTGGAGTCCCAGGCTACGTGCTCTGAAAGCTGTGTCTCTATGAGATCTGTATGTTTTAAAAGAGCAAGCTTTTGATATGATCATACATGAAGCTGCCTTATACTGAATCAGACCTTGGTCCAATATGGTCAGCATTGTCTATTCAGATTGAGAGCCATTCTCCAGGGTCTCAGGCAGAGCACTTTTGTTTCACCTACTGCTTGGTCCTTTTTATCAGACATGCTGGGACTTGAACCTTTGCATGCAAAGCAGAGGCTTTTCCACTGAGTCCCAGCTTTTAAGTATTAGCGTATCAATTCAGGAAAAGGAAAGAAATTGGGATCCTGGTACGTTTGATAGAGTTCCCAACACTGCTTTGTCAGATGCTGGGAGATTTTGTGGGTGATGTTTGGGGAGTGTGGAGTTTAGGGAGTATATGATGTTACTTCTGGGTGATGCTGTAGGCTGCCTTCTCTGGTTTCTGTCATCTTTAATATAGAGACTGGTGAAAGTTCCTAGAGTGCCTCTATTGAGAGGTTATTTTATTCTCCTGCTACTTAGCTCTTTGGGGATAGGTAATCCCTACCCAGGGCAGATAAATGGGAAGCCTATACATTTTGACTAATAACTCTTAATATCTTAGGGAATCTGTTTCTTTCCATTCTTCTGTCCTTTCACCTCAGTAATGAAGGGAGGACTATTTTTAATTATTAAAGTGTAACTCAAGTAATGACTCAAGTAACGGAAATGACTGGGGAAGGCACTGGTAAACCACCCCGTATTGAGTCTGCCATGAAAATGCTAGAGGGCGTCACCCCAAGGGTCAGACATGACCCGGTGCTTGCACAGGGGATACCTTTACCTAACTCAAGTAAAAAAAAAGACAAAGTTACATTCTGTATCAAACCCTGTTAACTTTAAAATATAGGAAAGACTTGAAGGCACTGGCTGTTTTTCTCCTAAATTAATCAATATTCTGTGTGTGGAATATATCTTAATCATATTCTAGTGCCTTTGGAAACAAATGGCTATTTAGCTCTCTTTTTCTGTACACATTCCTAACCCAGGTTTCTAAGGTGTTTCCTTCTTTTGTACATTTGTATATTCATACATACAGTCTATAGAGATGAAATCAGATGGTGGTCTGGTAAAAATATCCATGGTGATAAGCAAGAAACTAAATAAAAAGCTGTGGAGAAATTAAAGGAAAATGCTGGAAATGTCAAGACATCGATGAAACCTTTAATATGTGGTGGACTTGTAAAAAAGAAAAAATACTCTGGTTTCTCTTCAGATCGCATGAATCTTTCTGGAAAAAATACACTGAAAAATGCATATTAAAATTTAAATTTCCAATGGAAGCTAAGAGAACTATTAGGTGTTCTGCCTAAGAAATTACCAAAATATTTAAAAGAGATACTCAAATACATGGTGACAGCAGCTAGAACTATTCACACAGCTAAATGGAAATTAGATGGCTGTACACATTTAGAAGAATAGAAAAATAAACTTGCTGAATATGCAGTAAAAAGGCAAAATTAATCTCTCTTGACAAACAAGTCTATTACAATAATTGGAGGAGAGATGGAGTGTATATTATGTGTAGTATATACTAGCCAGTGTGGTGTAGTGGTTAGGAGTGCGGACTTCTAATCTGGCATGCCAGGTTCGATTCCACGCTCCCCCACATGCATCCAGCTGGGTGACCTTGGGTTCGCCACGGCACTGATAAAACTGTTCTGACCGAGCAGTGATATCAGGGCTCTCTCAGCCTCACCCACCCCACAGGGTGTCTGTTGTGGGGAGAGGAATGGGAAGGCAACTGTAAGCCGCTTTGAGCCTCCTTTGGGTAGGGAAAAGCGGCATATAAGAACCAACTCTTCTTCTTCTAGCAGGAGACAAACTTAGAGAAGCAGTCTAAAATAGTATATACAAATATATGGGAATGAAATAGAAGTAGATTTAAAATCATTAAATATAACATCTTGAATACAAATAGGTTCTTGATATGTGATATATAATAGAGGCAAATCTTCCCTCAACCTGAGAAAATTGAAGCAGCACTATAACTTTAAGAAACAAAAGCCCTTTGGGGCTGTTGTTAGGTAACTACAACAGTATTGTCAATTAAAGCTTTTGTTTCTGCCAGTAAAACACATGGGGAGGGGCAGTATCCTTACCTGAGCTGTTTAACCTTTGAGAAAAAACTCATAAGGGCCAGGATCAGCAGCATCCATCAGACACCATGGAAGCTTCTTGTGACTGTTCAACAGTAGCCACCTCACAAAATCTAGGGTACAGTAGTGGTTAAGAGTTTTAGACTAGAATCTAGAAGACCCTGGGTTCAAATCGTTGTTGTGCTATGGAAGCAAACTGGATAAAAGAGTCGCAGCCTAACGTATGTTACAGGGCTGTTGTGAGGATAAAATAGAGAAGAGGGAATGATGTAAGCTGTTTTGGGTTCCCATTATGGAGAAAGTCCAGGTCTAATTGTAGTAAATTAATAAAATATAGCTGAATATGAGGGTAGATAAAATATAGGCTTGTAGATGGATGAGAAAGAGACAGAAGCAGAAAAAATTCCAAATATGCAAAAGAGGAAATAGGAGAAGTGAGGTTCCTCCTCCCACCTCTTTTCAGCTCATCCCCCCCCCCATGTAACTGGGTCCTACCTGATGACTAACACCACAGAACTAACCTTATAGTTTTCCTAGAACATGCGTCCAAGGAAGGTTGGAAACATTAAGATTGGGGAGAAAAGGTTGGGCTGACCGGTGGGCAGGAAGGAGAAAGAAGCAAGACAAAGGGAAATGCTATGGGGTTTTATAGGGAAGGAAAAGTGGAAATAGTGGAGGAGGGGGAAGTGAGAAGCTCTTGCAGGTACTCCATTTTGTGGTATGTAAATATGTTTTATTTAAATTAAAAAATGTTCTATAGATGTTTGTGTGTAAAATCTACATCTCTGCTGGCTAAGTCATAATTTGCTTGGCTGCAGGCAACTGGGGTACCATAGCTCTGTTAACTCAGTGAATTTAAGTTAACATGCAAAGGAGCTAAAAAAAGAGCCTGCAGTCAAGTGTATTTAAGTGCCTCTGTTTGTCTGATGCTGCTTCTGCTCCTTCCCTCAGGCCCCAGATCTTTGCAGGTTGAACCGTTGATTTTCGGAGCCTTTTGCAGTCAATCCATTTGCACTCTGATCTCTCTGGACTGCTGGTGATGTTCTTACCAGCGTTTTAGCGTGACCAAGAGAAGGCAATTCTAATTGAGTTTACTGAGAGAATGTTTCCTAGTGAGGCCTTTGGTACTTAATTTGTCTTCCTTTGGGCAGCTAGTCAGCTCCTTGTCAGCTTCCTTATTGAAGCCATCTACTTCTTTTACATTAAGCCATGTTGCAGGTCTTTTTAAAATGCAGCATGGGTCTGGCGTTCTGTTTGCTGTAATAAACTACTGTTTGCAATAGTAAAGAGTGCCACTGTGGACTGCTGCCATCTGCACCAATTCAGTAATTGTGGTTACATTTGTAGTGTTACTATGAAATATTAAGATGGTGGATGTCACCTTTACAATAAGCCTTGTACAAAGAATTAGCCAAAAAGGGGGTAACATTGTGGTTTCTGAGATGCATCCTTGTGGATGCTTTTGAAGCAGCTAGTTTATTTTAGTAACCCCAGCTGTACAGTAACTCACATTGATAAGTGTGCATTACAAAGTGTCACTGGTACTCTTGCTCACACAGAGAACATGGTTTTAAATTTGCTTACCAGACACACCTGTAGGGCAAGTTTGTCAAAGAACCAAGATTAGATCTATGTTGCTGCCCTGTTTCTTATGCACAGTTCTTTCCCTTTCTTCTGTAGCCAGGCAGATACTTCATGGAAAAGCAGCTTTTAACTTGCTGTGTGTTGAAAGTCATAAATTAATCTTCAACATGTTTGCAATTAATCCAAGTTCAGTATAGTCAATGCTTTTATTTTAAAAAGAGGATATTTAATGTCTATTAAAATATGCATATGCAATAGCTGGTATTCGTACAGAATGTGGATGTTACTTTGTTAGCGCTTTGTGTTTTTCACTGAATCCCATGAAAGAATTTGCTACAACAAATAAATGAAAATAACTTTTCTAGGGAAAGAGTGGTAGTTTTGTGGGCCACAGTCCACTAGGAAGTTCTTCTGTACAAGCCCCATTGAAATGAGCAGGGAGCTGTACCAAGAAAACTGCAGTAATATTGCATTGTCCAAACACCTTACTTTGTCATCATTGAAAAGATACAATATGAGGATTATGAAGAGTCTTAATCTTTCTTGTCTATTAAAACTTTAGACAGACATTACACAACTGAGTTCTTCCGTGAGCAGCTTTCCTCACATAAGAATTCACAGAGGATTTGAAAAGCTGAGTTCTACCCAATGCTTTTGTCTGAAGCTTCTCTGACTGAAAAATATAGAGCGGCTTACCACTGCCTTTTGGCTTTCAGGAACTTGTTTGCTTGTTTCTATTGTGTTAGGAATACAGTAAATCTAGTATAAATAATATACATAGAGCAGCCATTGTCAACTTTTTTACCATTGAGAAATGCCTGAAACATTCTTCAGGCTTCAAGAAACCCCAGAAGTGGCGCAATCCTGTGTACACTGCCACACAGAGCCCCTCCTTTTCCTACCCCCTCCTGGCCACTGGCCATTTTGGGAGGGAGAAGCTGATTGACATGACCATATGTGATCATATCACCCAATAAATGTTTAACAAATTTTAAAAATATATTAAAAATTAACTCCCACCCATTCAGAAAATCCTTCCAGGGCTGTCAAGAAACCCCTGACAGAGAAAGTCTGACATAGAGAATTGGAATTAACATTATCTTGTATTCCAATTTGGTGTTACTGCTATCTTCCCAGGAAACATATGTGGCTTTGAAAGTACATAAGCATAAAATATATAGATTCTCATTAACATCCAATTGTAATCCCACCTTTCCTTATTCTGTACAAGTGCATCATCAGTTGCATAATACTACCCTCTAGTGGAAAACCAGTTCCTAGATCTACCATTTAACAGCAGGTAGCTTGATAGCGGTGCTGCTCCTACCAAAGGGGTAAATATTTTGCTGTGACAAGCCATTCAGTTTACACTGTCCATTTGCATTGCTCCAGTTTTGTATTTGAGGCAAATGCAGCCTACAGAAAATGATTCAGCACCAGATTACAAGATTTCTCCTTCCTGTTTTCCAAATTAACAATTCACTTTTTAGCCATTCTGTGAACACACAATCTGTTCAAATTAAGGAGACAGTTAGAAAAACAAGTTCATAATAAATCCGACACACGAGGGTAGCAAGAAAATTAGCCTAGCCCTCTTACCATAAAAACACAAAATACAAGAATGTGCTTCTGAATTTGACCCTAGAGTAACAAGTAAGAATTGGAAACCAGATAACACATATTAGTGTTAGATTAGGGCTAGGAAGTCTCAGGTTGAAATGTCAGCTCAGCCATGAAGCATGCTGGGTGGCTTGGACAAGTCACCACCACTCAGCCTAACCCACATCACTGAGTCAGTGTGAGGACAAAATGGATGAAAATGAAAATGTACCGATGGATGAAATGTACTGAAACTAATATGTTAGCTGCCCTAAGCTCTTTGGAGGAAGGAAGGGATAAAAATGTGACAGAAAAACCACAGGAACTGGTGTTGGCCTGTGGGGGGGGGGGGAGCAGTGTTACTCTTACTAAGATCAGTTTCATTCTGATCTTTTAGTTGGCCCTGGTAAGTATTAGTATCCTGGAACTTTTGGATAAAAGTGGAAGGTCTTATGTTGTATCTCCTTGTTCCATATCATAAGTGGTTGGAGGGGACTGAATTCAGAAGTCTGGCTTCTTGTATTCAGCTAACTTCAGTTGTCTTGTTGAACTGTATTGGAAAGACTGTGGTTAAAAATAATGTAAAACAACAAAGCAGATATGTTGTCTGATGTCTGAATTCATTACTGTATAATCCAGAAGGATGTACAGACCCAGAGGTATCATCTTGCAAGATTTATGACCTGAATTCTGGTTTCCAATCCTATAGAGGCCCACTGTACCTCTTGCTTAGAGATAGATTTCCTTTGGGGGGGGGGGCTGAATCTCCAAGTGGTGTTATCTTCCTTGCAACACTTTGGTCCTTTTCATACATGCATGTTGTCAGATGCTGACTGCCTGTGCGAAAGATATTACAAATGATGATGCAGCAAAGACAAATTTCATATTGCCTTGTATTTTTATTTCTTAGGAGCATAAAATTGTCAGGTGCTATACAAAAATGTACTTAGTGGAGATATCTCACTTGTTCAGAATTGGTAATTCACCACTGAATAACTGAGGGATTGAAGGTATGTGCAATCCACCCTATATTAGCTGCAGCATCTGATAACCTGTTCAGTGTCATTCCTGCTCCCAAGGTCTTTTCTGGTAGTACTGTCCCTATCCCATTGTGTGCTCAGCACTTAGCTAATCACCAGGTAAAAGAGAGGTGATTGCAATCAGTATCATCAGTCATGGGTGGTTGGGAGAAGCAAAATGGGATGCTGTGGATTAAAGGTAAAGGTATCCCCTGTGCAAGCACCGGGTCATGTCTGACCCTTGGGGTGACGCCCTCTAGTGTTTTCATGGCAGACTCAATACGGGGTGGTTTGCCAGTGCCTTCCCCAGTCATTACCGTTTACCCCCCAGCAAGCTGGGTACTCATTTTACCGACCTCGGAAGGATGGAAGGCTGAGTCAACCTTGAGCTGGCTGCTGGGATTGAACTCCCAGCCTCATGGGCAGAGCATTCAGACTGCATGTCTGCTGCCTTATCACTCTGCGCCACAAGAGGCTGTGGATTAACTAAGCAGTAAAAGAATGGGAACTCAGTATGCTGTTGGGCTGCTTAGAAGTACCGTGGGATGCAGTGGTTCACAAGGTGCTCTTTCTCTTCTCCCAGAAGATCTTGTGGTTGGCTGTTCAGGCAGATGCCAACCACAGATCCATTGGGCATTTAGCACATCTAACATCTGCTTGTGGCCTAAACACTTGGAACTGCTTCTACCATAATTTCCTATTTTGCGTGGTCCTTACCTTCCATGGGTACTTGATTGATGGGTACTTGACTGATGATAAATATGAAAAGTTCTTTAACTTGTGTTTTTTAAAGCCCTGCATTTGATTATTTTCTGTTTGAGAAAGTGGTGTTTAAGAAGTAGGTTTCTTCTCATTTGTGGGTTTTCTTAAAAACAAATGCAACAAAAACTACTCTGTGAAGTGATAGCAGGATTTGCCGAGTATGTAGGCCACTATTGTATTAGACTTACATAACAATGTTTGAGTGGTGGAAACTGATGAAAAGACTGGAACATTCAGAGTCCCTTAACAGATTATCGCCTGCCACGATGAAGACAGCTCAGGCTTTTCAGCGAATGTGGTTGCATGCGGTGAAAAAGTTGAGGATTTTAAAATGGCACGTGAGTTATTTCTTAAAAAAAAAAAACAATAATTATATTAGCTCTCTCCCACTCATTCCTCCCTGCCCAGGTGCTGTTTAATGCTGGAGGTTCTGATTCTTGTACAGTTAATATGACTATGCAGTCATTTATTGTAGCCTGAAATAGCTCAAACTCAAGCTGTTTATGGGGAAAGTATTAGCGTGTTCCAATTACCAGTGGCACTTGAATTCTGAAATTGCTGTTTTAATTAGAATTAATTAGCAGAAAGATCTGAGGAAAATTTTGCTTGGAACTATTGCTTCAAAATATTTTATTTTTAGTTATAACCCACTTTTCTCACTGAGACTCAAAGCAGTTTGCAAAACATTTTAAAAATTCAGTTATAAAACATCCAGTAGATAATGCAGTAGGCCTAATATCACCGGATTAAAGGACACTGTCTTTCCAAAACAAAAAGAAGCTTTACAAACCATAATGTTCCTAGTTGGTTACAAAGGCAGGAGACACTGCCGTGAAAACAATAGGTATTTATCAGCAATTTGTATACCACTTGTCTAATTTTTGTAGTGATGTAGTAACTATTCCTATTATTGATGAATTTATTTTTCATGCAGTGACCTGTTAACAATTCTCAGCAATCAGTGGTATTTCACTAATCCACTTTGTAAAGCATTTACAGTAACAGTAGTTCTTAAAGCCTTTGTTTGACTACTTCCTAATACAATTGCGATGCTGTGCTGTGATGGAAGATGCATTCTCCAATTGTGTTACTGTCAGAAGTCTTCAGACACTGATTTATAACATCTGTGGTATTACCCTGCCCCCCACACTCATTCTGGTCCTTTCCATTAATCTGTCAGCATTGGTTAGTATCTTTGCAACAGTAAACAGCTGTAAATTTTATAATGTTAAAGAGATTATGAGTTAGAGATTTAGGGCAGCACAGATGGCTTTTGTGCCTAGTGAACACCCAAGGTGAACTTCAGTATTTTGTCTGTGCTACATTTGCTAGCCTCCAAAATGTAACTTCAAGAACTAGTTCTACTTAATTTGAAGTTTCCACTTTGCAAATGCCATATAAATAGAAAGCTCATTTACATTCTTAGCACTTTGGTTGATTTAATTCTGGGAAGCTCTTTCTTGCCTTTTTGTGTTAGGTTAACAACTCTGTAGCCTAATATAGCTTCGTCGTTTTTTCAACTGGGGAAAAATTGTGGCACTATCCACCAGGAAAAATAGTTTAGACGCTGATTCTTTTAAACTTAGGAAGGAACTTAATGTTAGTAGAAATATGATCATTGATTTTTTTTCCAATGACATTTGTACAGATACTCAGACTTATTGCTGTTTCACCCTGTACCCAAAAGAATCCCCAATGGCAAAACCTCACCCTGTTGGGCATGCCATGACAGCAGCCCTCTATACCTGGTGGAACCATCCTTTTCCCTCCCAACCATGCAACACAGCAGGCATGCAAGTGAGCCAGCTGCTCAGGACCCCTCAGGACCCCTCAGGAAGAGCAGGTGTCCCAACATCTTGAGAGAGGCAGAAGGGGAAGGAGAGATCTGTTGAGGTTGCCAGCTTTCAGAAGCTCAACAAAGGTTGATGATATCAAGCTAGCCAGCAGGACACAGTTGGTGTGGAATTCTGAAGACTGTAATGGATGAGGAGAAGGTGCTTGCCCTCTTTGTGATGCCAGTTACTTATGCAATCTGGTTAATAAAATGTTAGATAAAAAGCTTTTACTGTATGTATAGAAATTAGTTTAATAGATTGGTAGTAGTTGCTGGCCATATGCTTCTCCCAGTAGCTTATTGTTCTCAGTAAAGGATTTTTTTTAGTAGTAATCTTACCCACTCTTTTGGTTCCATCTGCGGAACCAATTCCATTTTCTGGGTAATTGCTGGACTGCTGAAATGGACTTTAACAAGACAGGTCCTGGTGATGGTGAATGGAAATGATGTGGAACCATTTCAGTTTGGTGTTAGGCCTATTTTGGGGACTGAAAGTGCCTTGGTTGTCCAGGTGGGTGACAAGTGTCTAAAGGTAGGAGAAATAAAAAGGAGAGTGATCCTGTAAACGTCTCTTGGACCTGTCAGTGTTTTAGTTTGCATTTGACCATTGGGTCCACTTAACCCATCTTTATGGGTAAGGGAGCCATTTACAGTGGTTCCGTTTCTTTCTAGGTTCTGGGTAATGATGTCAGGATAACATTGTTTCTCTATGTCGCTGGTTCTGTGTGGTATTTGTGCGCCGTGCTTCTTTACATGTGCATGAAGTCATTTGGGAAGGTCATTAAAGGGTTCAGTGTCAATATTTTGAGGATACAGCGTTCCTGTTCCACCAAACCCAGGTGAGGCAGATAAGTGTGTATTTAAGATAAATAAAAAACAATAGAAAAGGTTTGGGAAGTATACGTATCCCCTAAATTTTGGTCTGGGTCTGCATATTTCTGATATGGCTGCCTTTCATCCCCAGTTTGGCAGTTTAGGATAATTTTAATCTGAGTTAACAGCTATTGAACATTGTACTGCGTATGTACCTGCACTGAGCCAACAAGGAAGCATTCTAATATAATGCTGCTGTTATTGTTGTTGTTGCATACGGTTTCTACTGAGGTCTGGTTCCTACCATTGCAGCTCAAATTGTAATCACTGATGTGCTAGATCCTCCAGCCATATAAACTACCTCAACTTTGCCTGTTAAATTTCATACTTTAACATTTTAAATTCCTTGCTGATTGATAGTCAAAGTTAGTGTTATGGAATTCCCAAAAATATTCGGTTGATGCAGATTTTGAAATGGTTGTGTTTTGATTTGGTGAGATCTTTCTCTTATTATGTTCTGATGATGATCATGTTTTTTTTTTAATTGTATAACAGGCCCCAGGCATGGAAGAGCTGATATGGGAGCAGTACACAGTAACTTTACAAAAGGTGAGAAGCTGTTTCTGGTTTCACTTTTCAAACAGACATGTGAGGTTTTGTAGACAAACATGGTATGTTGAGCACATTCAGATATTTCATGACTTGCCATTGCCAAACAAAATAAAAACTTTGGAAATCTATAATTTAAAACACTTAAATGCTTGATGGAAGAGACTTTCAGAGGTGGTTTGCCATTGTCTGGCTCTGTGTCGGGACCCTGACATTCATTGGTGGTCTCCCATCCAAATACTGACCAGAACCAGCCCCGCATAGCTTCCAAAATCTGATGAGATTCAGATAGGCTGGGCTATCAAATACATCTGCGTAAAGATTATTTACTGGGGATAAAAGTGCCTGTTGTACCCAAGGTTTAAGACTTGCTGAACATCTCCAAATAGAAGTAAGAGAGAAGATAAGTGGTTTGGAACACTGAGTCCTGGTGAAGGGTAATTGTACAAAGTTTTTCTTCTTATTGAGGGGATGAGTACACAATACTCTGCTACCCAGAAGTGACAGTCACAAGCCATCTCTAAATGTATATTGCCTTGAAAAACTGTGAAGTCCCAGTAAGTTGGCTGTGATGGCACTTTCCTCCACCAGAAATCAATTCACCTTCCATTTACAAGCATGGGTTTTGAACGTAAGGGAGCTTCATTAGCAGAAAGTCACTTGACAATATTCATTTAAATGTCTGAGTCAGAAAAAGCTGGGGCAGCGTCAGTATGGATGCGGGGCTAATCCCCATGTCTGCATGACATCACTGCTATTCTGGCCCCCTCCAAGGGTTGCCACAGATTGGGCAAAGGGAATGTGAGAGAACCTATATTGCTTTTGCCCACTGTGGGGGCCAGCGTGGCCTGTCCTGTGGCAGGCCCATTATACGGGGGCGGGGAGGAGGCAAAAAATGTCTGTGTGCTTCTCAGCACCAAGGGGTAAACCAGGGCTTAATTTTTTTTTCAGGAAGGTGGGATTACACCTTCCTGCAAAATAAATGACCCCCCCCCCTCGCTATCTGCGTGGCAGAACCTCTCAGCCGCAGCTGCGTCCCTCAGAGGAAAACACGCGAGCAGGGGATACATTTTGATGCCAGAACAGAAACAGTGCTGAAGTGTCCTCGTGGGGACACAGAAAGCTGAGGAGCATGCCAGCTATGCAGGGCAGTGTGGAATTCGCCTTTGTGATATATCATGCCTTTATTATCTTACAATCATTTTTGGCTCAGTGCCATATTTAATACACATTACTATTACTTACATGGTAGATTAAAATAACCATTCCTTTGCTGTGCTTGTGAGCACAGGTCTTTTGAAAAGCAATTTTTTTTCAGCTATGGGCCCTGACCATGAGGGAAGGTCATCTTATACATCTTAAACCGTTAAGGATTGTTCCTTGAGATGTCAAAATATTTGCATTGTCTTGGTAGTTGACAATTTTATTAGTGATTAGTTAAGAGGTCTTGTGTGTGTTCTGGAATTTTATTTTAAGGACTCAAAACGAGGATTTGGGATTGCAGTTTCTGGTGGCCGAGATAACCCTCATTTTGAAAATGGTGAAACATCTATCGTTGTGTCGGATGTTCTTGCAGGTGGCCCAGCAGATGGGTTACTTCAGTAAGTATGATTACTTCCATCACTTATGCCTGCCTCCCTTTGCCTTAGTTTTTCTGTTCAAAGGGCAAGTACTTCTAAATGTCAACTTTCATGAAAACACATATGTTAACCCAACCTAACATATTATTTGTTCTGACCATCTCTGTTTGAAAAACATGTTCAGTGCCATTGTCCTCTTACTTTGGCACTTGGTCTAACACCTAGAGCAGGGGTAGTCAAACTGCGGCCCTCCAGATGTTCATGGACTACAATTCCCATGAGCTCCCTGCCAGCAAATGTGGTTCATGAACATCTGGAGGGCCGCAGTTTGACTACCCCTGACCGAGAGCATAAAACTGGGATTGCATTTCCCACTAGCAGTGAAGGACTTCTGAATGGGAGTGTTTTGTGCTTCTGTTCCTGAAGGGGGAAAGTACCGGGCAGTCCCAGATAGATATGGTGTAATGGTTCATGTAGGTAACAGAGCCCACTTCATATATCCAGTCACTGGATGCCGTATATGCCTTGAGCAGGTAACATTCATGATAGTTAAACTGGTTAACCACAGATAATGACATCCCTTGACTGAGAAATTGGAATGTGATCAAGTTCTAGAAAAGTGCTGTGACAAACAAAAATAGGGCAATATCCATGGCTCCTGGGTTGCTTTACAAAACGTACTTTTGCTCAAATCATTGCACTATTAATTTTTGTATTGTATTAATGGGAAAAGTCCTCTGGTTATCTCCAGTTTTCACATAAAACATTACTTTAAATTAAAAAAAAAACCCTACTACTTGCTCTAGTCCTGTGATGGGTGCAGAGTTATATGAGCCAAGAGGAAATATGGGATATAAATATTTTAATAATAAATAGATGTGCCTTAAAGCATAAGAGTCTTGTCTTCCCCTTACTGTCTGCTAATCCATTATAGGAAACCCAGTAAAACTGTTACCCAAATGATGATGGGGGGTGAAAATTAATACAGGAAGTATGTGCAGACATTCCATCTGTAAAGTGGTAAGGGCATTGTGGTAGGAGAAAGGGGTGGGGCGAGTTGGTATAAAAACTTGAAGGGGCCAATCGGGAGCCGCAAAGCAGTTCCCGATTGGCTCCTACAAGTGTCAGTCTGGGGCCAAGGAGCCAATTAGGAGCAGCACACGGCTACCGATTGGCCCTTGGCCCGTCTCAGACATCAGCGGGGTGAGCAGGCCGACCGGGTGAAGCTTTGGAGCGGGGAAAGGAGCTGGGCCCAGCTCCTTTCCCTGCCCCAAAGCCGGGATCCTGGGGTGGGAGGGGGGTGGGGGAGAGGGCTTCGTGACAGGAAAAGGAACTGGGCCGTCGTGTCAGAGACGCACCGGCCCAGCTCCTTTCCCTGCCCCAAAGCCAGAATCCTGGGGTGGGAGAGGCCTTCAGGGCAGGGAAAGGACCTGGCCGCTGCATCGGAGATGTGCCGGCCCAGCTCCTTTTCCTTCCCTGAAGCCGGGGTCCTGGGGCAGGAGGGGGCCAGGGGAGAGGTCAGGCTGCTTCAGTTCATGGAGGGGGTGTCTGTGGGGGGACCAGTGGATGTTGTTGGGTAGAGGAGCTCCTTTTTTCAGGCCCTGTGGAATTGTGGGAGCTCCTCATGGAGCTCGTTCCACCAGGTGGGAGCCAGGACAGAGAAAGCTCTGGCCTTGTTGAGGACCGACATGCTTCTTTGGGGCCAGGATCACCAGCCGGTTGGCAGTGGCGGAGCGCGGTGCTCTTTTGGGGATGTAAGCAGAGAGACGGTCTCTCAGGTACACTGGGCCCAGACCATATATAGCCTTAAGCCTGATCCAGAATTCAATTGGGAGCCAGCTGAGTTGTTGAAGTAAAGGCCAGATTTGGGATGTGGGATCTCCTTGATGTATTGGTGAGAATCCTGGCCATGGCATTCTGAACCACTTGTAGTTTCTGGGTCAAGGCTAAAGTTAGGCCTGTGCAGAGTGAGTTGCAGAAGTCCAGTCTAGAGGTGACATATAGAGTGATAGTGGGTGTTTGGAGGTGTGAGTTAACTAGATCTCTTTCAAGCTGGGGGGCAGGGATCATTCCCTGCTTAGGCACTGCATTCATGGCAGCATTGACTCAAGACATAAATCTTAAACCAAAGTTAAATGTTAGTTTTACAAATAGTCTTGTCTAATTTACAGTACACTTCTATTTCCAGAGAAAACGACAGAGTGGTTATGGTCAATGGGACACTGATGGAAAACGTGCCGCATTCTTTTGCTGTGCAGCAATTACGAAAAAGTGGGAAAACGGCTGTCATTGTAAGTTACTTACTACTTGTATTTGAGGGAGACTTGGCAGACTGTCTTAAATGTGGGAAGCCATTTAAGCTTTTGTGGAGAAGGTGTGTATGGCCTTTAGAGGTTTTTCTTTATATGATTAAGATAATGAAAAACTCAAGTCATGTAGCACTTAAACATTTTAAAGGAGTCTGATATATGCCAAGTGAAATTTTAATCCTAGATCAAACAACCTCCAGAGTAGGTTAATTATATTACTTGAAATGAGAAGATATGGGGGGAGGTTTCTCCAACCTGATTTAAATGTGATAGTGATATACAAAAAGTGTATGATGCTTTGTTTACAAGGAGCTTACTGCATTTGCAGATGTGCCCATATATCTGCAACATCAGTGTGCCCCAGTCTGTGTTTCAGGTCCTGCTTTGGCAACCAGATGCATACCTACTTAAGTAAATGCTATGCAGTGTTGCATCTAAATTAGACTTCACTGACATGAAGATGATTTTTGTAAAGCTAAATATAAAAAGAAACACTTTAAAAGTGCAACACTGTTCTTAAATTCTGTGAATAGGTAGTGAAAAGACCTCGTAAAGTTCAACTCCCAGCTGTTAGAAGAAGCCCTTCTCTTGACTATGACTACAGAGCCTTTGAAGCTGCAGATGATCGTGCAGAATTTGATGGCAGAAGCACTCATAGTGGCTATACTGAAAGGAGCTGGCATAGCGGAAATGGAGGCCGCAGCCAGAGTTGGGGAAACAGCCTAGACAAAGGCTACAGGATTGATCCAGGTAGGGGGCGCAACCATAGCCGAGAGCGCAGTTACAGCCGGGACCGAAGTCGTGGCCGGAGCGTGGACAGAGAAAGGAGCTTGGATCGTGAATACCAAAGACCTCGAAGCAGGGGCAGGAGTTTTGACAGAGATGACATGTATGAACATGGCCATGGTGACAGTAGGAGCCCACCACGAGATTATAGCTGGAGACATCGTTCTGATCCTCAGTACAAGAAGGAAGTGAGGAGTGGTAGCAGAGACCGACTTAATTCCCGCAGCCCTTCACTTGAATTGCAACATCAGTATGATTATGATGGACATCAGGATCCAAGTGGCCCAGTTAATGTTCTCCTCACAAAAAATAGGTCAAATGAGGGTAAGTCTAATGGACCAACGTTAAGTTGTAGAATTTATTCTATGTCTCTTCATCATAGGGAAGAGGGTCAAACTATTTAAAATTTTAACTTGGGAATTATGAAAAACACCAAAGCCACATCCATATTGCCAATACGTGTTGTAACCTCTCCTTCAAAATTTGAGTTTACTTCAAAAAAAAAATTGAACTTGAAATTTGCTGGATATTTGATTCTTGGTCAGTTCTGTAACTTTCTTAAATAGTTCACAGCCATCCATGCAGGATTGTTACTAGTCTATACTGGGGACAGTGCAATGTGATGTGCTCATAAACAGACACCTACCTGTCTTTAAGTCCCTGGAAAACTTATTGCATAGAAAACCTATTGAGTATCTATTTCAGCCCCATGCATGGCTGCTGTCTGTCTTGGTGGGTTATGCGTTGTGTACCCCTGTAACAAAGTGCCAGTGAGTTGGAAGAACAAAGAGTTCAAAGCCAGGAAAAATGCTATTGACAAGGCCCTTCAATAAAACGTTTGAAAGTCTCTTGAGATATGTTGTGTTTAATCTGTCAGACACTACAAAACTTTTTTCCCCTTCTGTCTCCTTATAGAATATGGTCTCCGGCTTGGGAGTCAGATTTTCATCAAAGAAATGACCAGTACAGGCCTAGCAACAAAAGATGGCAATTTGCATGAAGGGGATATCATTCTAAAAGTATGTTGTATGGGCTCTTTATAAGTGTGATAAAATGTATTACATATGATAAGTTAGTATGTTTTCCTGTCTGTTTGCAAACTTTGAATGGAGGCTCAGTGTTAAAGTGGTTTGTCGGGGATATTCTTTTCCAATCCAGATCAATGGTACAGTGACAGAGAATATGTCCTTATCTGATGCAAGGAAACTCATTGAGAAATCAAGAGGGAAACTCCAGTTGGTTGTCATGCGGGACAGGAAGCAAACCCTGATCAATATTCCCTCCATGCATGACAGTGAATCAGAAATGGAAGGTGAGGTTGATATTGTGACCTTTTCTGTGTTGTGGTAATTTTATTCATAGGGTTTCAATAGAGTTTTCAATATGTTTTGTTTTATTGTTTTATTTACTTTATATATAAAACTCGAGTTCCACAAGGGAGAAGCGAAATTATTTAAATAAATAAATACTGAAGCAAAACAAAAATGATATTCTTCCCACTGTAAGAAAAATGTCAAGTGAGGCACCCAGCACATGCTCAGAAGTACTCTTCTTTCTAGTATGGAATCAGGATAATAAAATCTTAAGCAAATGAATGATGAAGAGAAGAGACCTGGTATAAAGAGCAGAGCCTTAGATTGGATTCTGGGCAGAGAACTCAACGACATGCCTTGCCTACATAACTCTGGCTGTGTATCGGATCAGATTAAACATTAGAACCCTGAAAATGCACTGGTTCTGTCTCTTAAGTTTTCTATCTGGGAACTTTTGCTACATGCTTTAGATTGCTCATTGTTTTTTGATAACCTTGAGGAGAAAGTGTGTGACAGGTATTACTGACAAAATGGCAGCAGTGACAGCCAATCCCAAATAATACCTTCAGCTGGTAGGGGAGGCAGAAAGTGTCCAGTTCGCTAGCAGACTTACTTTCATATTGTACACTGAGTGCTATATAGTTTGAACTGAGATCCTTTAGTCTCAGTTCAAACTATATATCCTTTAGGGCTCATGGGAACTTTAGTCCATGGACATCTGGAGGACTGCAGTTTGAATACCCCTGCTGGTAGCTGTGTATTCACTAGTGCAGAGCAGAGATCTCCAACAAGTAACTCATGAGCTACTGGTTGCTTGTCAGCTGCTGTTGAGTAGCTCATGCATCCCCTAGAACAGTGGTCCCCAACCGCCGGACCACGGCCTGGTGCCGGGGCCGCGGTTCCCTCTCCCTGCCCCCCCCCCCCGCAGTAAGAAACTTCCCAGGCCACAAGCAAATCGGCTGCCAAAGCGGCCAATTAGCTTGCGGCCCGGCAAGCCTCTTTTTGTGGGAGGGGGTGGAGAGGGAAGCAGGGCCGCCGGCGCAAACATGCATGCGCGGCAGGTCTGCACATGCGCAGCCGCCGGATTGTCCTCCCACACACACACACCGGTCCACAGCCTTAGAAAGGTTGCTGACCACTGCCCTAGAAGACCCAGGAAACATACAGGAATATGTATTTTTCATAGACTTTTTAAATCTGCTGCTTAGCTGAGAACTTTTCCTTGCTGTGTTCTGTTTCTAGGACAGATCAAAATTTGGTTGTGTTCAGCGGAGGTGGAAGGAGAGTAGTTCATGATATTTTTATGACTCAGCTATCTCTCTCATTTGAAAAAAAAAAAGGGGGGGTGCCTCTAGGCCAGAATATTATTGGCTAAGTTGTAGGATACTGTTTAGTTCCCCGAGAAAGGTGTTTGATCTTCTCAGTGGAAAATCTGGGGAATCCCTGCTGTTGAGTAAGTGACTGTGAGATGAAAGTGTATATGTTTACAGGCCAAACAAGATAGGGCTAAACCATCTAATATTAGCTTTTCTGATAGGAAAATTATCTAGCATTATCTTGACCTAATTTCAGCAGGTGGTTGCTTGTTTTTTAAATGCTTGTTGTGATAAGTGAATGCTAAAATTATAAGGATATATGTCTTACCCAGATTTTATACTATGCTGTTTCAACAGATATTTCAGAAATTGAGTCAAACAGGTCTTGCTCCCCTCAGGAAGACAGAAGACTTCATCATTCAGATGTAGACTCTCATTCTTCCAATGAAAAGCTAAGAGAAAAACTAAGGTAGGGCATAGGGTCATTTTTAAATAGTTTTGTTAATCAGTCTTCAGCTTCCTATTAATTATATTAATTTTTGTTTTAAGTGCAAAGGAAGACCCAACCAATAGACTGTCCAAAATGGGAGCAATGCCTACACCTTTTAAGTCAACCAGCGATCTCACTGCAACTTTAACTCCAGACTCAAACCATGAATCAAAGTACCACGATGATCCACCAGGTCAGTGCCAGTTTTCCCTTACTGAGATTGATTGCAGTAGCTGAAAAAGCCCTGTTTGAATTAATACACAATTATGAAAATGGTGTTTGGTCATTCACTAATGGGTTAGGTTTCACTGAGTAAATTTCACAATCATTTCTTCACACTCATTCCAATACTTTTCTTCTACGTTAAAACTTTATCCCCTAAACCATGTCAATAGATCAGAGACAAAGCTGTAGTGTGTTCTTTGCTACAGCAGCTACATGCCAAGTTTTCCTCCAGCTTCCTGTTAGTAAAGGAAGAGGTTACTGCTGCTTTTTTTTTTCATTAGAGGACTCAATATTATAAGTCTTCATAACTGAAAATGAGCCCTGGGTTAGGTACTGCTAAAGAACATGGATAGGTATTAAATGTAAAGAAATATAAATGTAAAAGTTGAGAACTAAAAGTATCTAATCAAACGAATATGAATGTTACACACACAGTCCCAATCCTTTTTTCCACTAGAATTAATGATGGTGGGATGTATAGATATGAAAGACATTTAATGTTGATTGATAGGCCTTTTAGGTCTTATATTTAACTGCTCCTGCGGAGCGGATTAAATAATAGAGTAAGGGCCCTGAGGGCGGGCCCTGTCCGGGATGAGGAAGGGTGTCCATTGGCCCCTTCCCCTGGACTGACAAGTGGAGGGCCCAATCGGGAGGCATGAAGCACCTCCCGATTGGGCCCTCCGCTTGTCAGTCCATCTCCAAACCGCCAATCGAGAGGCACAAAGCGCCTCCCAACCCACCCTATCCCCCACGAGGGCAAACCTTCCCCCCATGGCGGCCATTGCTCTCCTGGCCGCCAAGAGGGAAGGTAGACCTTCCCCGTCCCTTTCCCCCACTGCGGGAGCAAAAAGGATTCTGCAGGCCCGGGGACAGCGCCATCCCCGGGCCCGCAGAAGCCTTTGCCGGTGTGGGGGGAGGGTTGAGGGAAAAGGCTCCTGCAGGCCCAGGGACCCTTCCCAGCCTTAAGCCCTCTGCGAGCCAGTGGTCATTCTCCCCAGCCCCTGGGAAGGGCTTTAGGTGGGGAGGACGGAGAAAGCCCTTCCCAGGGGCCGGGAGAGCGACCGCTCCCCTGGCACCTGGGAAGGGCTTTCTCTGCTCCCCCCCCCCCCAGCCTTCAGCTCTTCCCAGGGACTGGGGATTGCCCTCCTGGCCATCTCGGAACGGCTTCAGCCTGTGTGGGGGGGAGCCCTTCCCAGCCACCCGGGCACCGCTGCCAGGGCAGTTGAGAATGGCTAGCGCCCGCTGTATTCATTTTGCAGCAGGCTTAATTACTAGTTTGTGATAATACAGATTTATGAAAGGAAGGGAGAATTCCAAGATAGTGATTACAAGTTAGAGAATGTTGGGAAGTATTAGTCCGGCTTTAAATTACCTTGACATTCATAGCACATCTCAGTCTCATTTATGAACACAAGCGATAAATGATGGCTGCATTTTAGGTGAAAATCCTTGGCATACTTCTTTATCTGTCCCATTGAGACCAATTTGAAATACTCCCTAGTAATCTTGCTTTAGGACAGAAGTCAGTAGTGCCAATTTAAATTGTTCTGCTACCAAGATAGCCTCTTTAATTCTTGTGTTTTTAAATTCTCTTTTGTCATGTTGCATCATTTTTTTTAAATGCTGTAATTTGTTTTTAATGCATGCAGTTGTTCAACCCAAAGCAGCCCCAAGAACATTTCTTCAACCCAGTCCTGAAGATCTGGCAATATTTGGGTATGAGTTTTTTTAAACTGCCTTCTTTCATTATTCTATCACAGTTCTAAATAAGAGTGAGCAGCTGTATATCTAAAATAAGATAGGATTAATTTTTTAGGATTTAAATTTGCTTAAAGAACATCTGTGGTGAGTGTTCATGGGATTCAAGGCAGCATGCTTGTTGCCCAAGCTTGATTAGGAAATTACAAAGTCCCAGGTTTTGTAGGCTTTTGAAATGAATGTTTGATCCAATCTGAAGATTACTCTGTGTTACATCTGCACCAGTATTGATTTTAGCCCAAATCACAGCTCACAAATTGACTCCCAACTATAGTTGCAAATATCAGTTTGATACTAATTCTAGTTGTTGACAATGTTGGTGTAGAGATGTGACTAATCTTAGCTCTGGAAGGGGCAGGGTGCACATAAACTATAGATCTACAGTTAATATTTATAAATGATAAGGCAGTTGGTAACTTTCTTCAAAAGTGCTTCTAATAACAGTTGTGAAAGCATATAAGTGCAGTTTGTGATCTGATCAGCAAATTTACAATTTCAAATTCCACCCAAGGATCATGCTGGAGAGAGGCTAGCACGAAATGGACTCTGTTATCAAGGGGCTTGCATCCATTTCTATAACTGCAGCTGCAACAGTGGCCTGTTTCTCTGTAGCTTTCCCCCCACCCATTTCTGTACCTGCATGAATGATAGGACTTGATAATGTGACCTGGCCTTTGGGATACCAAAACTACCTGGCATGAGCAAATGTAATGGAAAGTCTTATCATTGTCACCGTCACTTTACAAATTGGTTTCCCCATGACTGGCAGTTGTAGAGTTGGTTGAGGTCCTGCTACCCTCATACGGTGACTGTCCCACTTTCTAGACATGGAGTCATTATGTTGAAATTGTTTCTGTGCGCAAATCACTATTGTCCTTCCTTCATGTGATGTCGAAACGGTTTCTGGTCTTATGACATTTGAATCCTCCCTAACGTCTCCCTTTAGCCCTGGTACAAAGATGGTGAAATTCAAGAAAGGAGACAGTGTGGGTATCCGATTGGCTGGTGGAAATGATGTAGGAATATTTGTTGCTGGAATTCAAGAAGGTACTTCAGCAGAACAGGAAGGCCTACAAGAAGGAGATCAGATTCTTAAGGTAAATGAGCAGAAGTCAATTTGTGTGATGGCAGAAGTGTTTTTAAATACAATTGCTTTAGTTTAATATTTATGATGGCTATGAAAGTACTTTTAAGAATGTGCCTTAGGAAATGTGATTGCTTCTCTCAGCAGCCCTTTCTTCCCATGCCTTCCATTAGGGCAGTGAGCCCTTTATCTGCTCAGTCATGGACTTAGCCAGTGATTCCCTTCCTCATCTTACTTCAGAAAAGCCAGTGATGCTGCTTATTTAGTAGGCTTGTTTAAAGCTGAGATGGAATATGATAACTGGCATGTTGCTGGCTGTAGTGCTTGTATCTGGTGATATTTCTTTCTTGACATTTGTTCTCCTTATGATACCACATATTTATCTCTGTTAAAAACATGTCTTGCGATATATTTTGCTTCAAGTAACATTAGGACTCTCTCATGGGAGGAGAAGTGGAGGGGGGTATATTAGATGGAAGCTGATCTTTTTTCTTCATTACTTCACCCAGAGTTTCATTGAAATGCTTGCTACTCAGGGGTGGAAAGTTTCCAGAACTGCATGCGATGTAGCATGAAAGGCTGTAGTACAAAGAGCCAAAATCTTTCTGAATATTGTGTGCACTCCTCTCTTACCTCTGGACACCTAGTCGTGGGTCTGCTCTAGTCCAGTGAAGAGGCTACCCTTGCAGGCATCTGTTCAAACCAGTGTTTATACAGCCTTAAAGTATGGGATAGTCCTACTCTCAAATCAGCAAATCCTCTGCTTATCCCCATAGACTTCCTGAGACAGAAATCATCTTTGATAATTACCAGATGTGCTAAAAGGGATATCAATAACTTGTTCCTAATCTCTCTTCTCTGTCTGGCTTTTTGTAACATCCAAAACTGCATCTAAATTCATGTAGCAAGATTTTAAATAGCTGTAAACAAAGCAGTTGCACAGAAACACGAACTTACTTTTCCCCACATCCTTAGTTCACTTGATTTGGTGTGCATAGAGTTTATAAGATCTCTGTAGATTCCACCCCCACCCCCATTCCTTGAACTCCTCAGCAAGTATTAGATTCCCTTTAGATCTGTCGGTCTAATCTTGTTTCCCTTTCACTAGTCATTGGTACTAGATTTCTGCTGCTCTCTTTCTACTAATTGTGGCTCTGCTTGTTAGCATTGACCTGGAATAGATTTGGGAAGACTTCTGGAGAGCTGATTAACTTCTGATCCTGTGTTGAGCTATTTGATTATGCATTTTTAACCTGTTCCTAAGTATTTTTCCATTGTGATATCCTCCAGGTTAGCTGGCCTCATTTTGGACTTTGCATAAATTCTGGGTGAGTTCTAAGCCCATTCCTGTTATGTGCTCTCCAGAGTTAACAAGGGCAGCTTCCCCCAAAGTAGCATAGCTTAGCTTTGAAACAAACAAGGACTGATGCTTGGATGAAAGACCCTGCTTTTAGGAAAAGTGTGTCGGCTAAACTTGGCATTTCTCAACCTTCAGTAATTTGTAAAGTGCTATTTTAAAGTCTCTGCTTGGCATAAAAAGGAGCTTTCTGTACCTTTTCTTTTTGGCATCTTTACTATAAGAATTCTCACTTTCAAAACTTCTGTCTGGTTATTTTGCAACAGGTAAACACTCAAGATTTCAGAGGTGTTGTTCGAGAGGATGCTGTTTTGTACCTGCTAGAAATCCCCAAAGGTGATACAGTGACAATTCTGGCTCAAAGCAAATATGATGGTAAGCACTTGGCATGCAACCGATTGCTGCAAGAGCACACTCACAAATGCCCATTACATTTAAAAATAACTCAGGGGTTGCCTTTCAAACTAGTAGACTTGCAGGGAAAAGATGAAGTAGATTCTTGGCTCACTTATCTGCATACAGCTAGCTTTAGTAATTCCTTCCTCTCCTTCCTGCTGTTCTCAGTATCTGACTTTTATGGAAGATTAGGGTTTAGGATCAAAGTTGTTTTTATTTGTTAAATGAAAGTCAGTGGGCAGGTTTCATTAGTGGGCAGGTTTCATTAGGTTCAATTTTATATCATTTGTGCCGTTTCCTACTTACCCGTGACATTTTATACCACTTAATTTTTTGCCACCCTTCCCTTCTCAGCAACCCTGGAGGTGAGTGAGAAAGTGGTTGAACCTCCTCTGGCTTTCTAAAACCTTGTTGACAGACCTATTGATTTAGACAGACTTAACTAGATGTAGTCTCTTTTCCTCCTTTCCAGTCTATAGAGACATAATGGCCTGTGGCAGAGGAGATTCTTTCTTCATAAGGACTCATTTTGAATGTGAGAAGGAAACGCCACAGAGTTTAGCGTTCACCAGAGGGGAAGTGTTCAGAGTAGTTGATACTCTGTATGACGGAAAGCTGGGTCATTGGCTGGCTGTGAGAATTGAGAGTGAATTGGAAAAAGGCCTGATTCCAAATAAAAGCAGGTATGTTAGCCATCTGTAAATTTAAAATGTCTTGGATTGCTGTCCCTATCTGGTTTCCAACATCCTGCCCAACTTTTAATGTGATCAAGAAAAGAATCCAGGGCGAGGGCACACGGAAGTAGTCGTGATTCATGTTGGCAGAGTTTGCACGTACCTAGGGTAACACTGAATTGAATCTCTTTGGTGCCATATGAATGAGCAGTGATTTTTATTCCGGTAGGAAAAAGAAAAGGCCTGTCCTTGATGTTCTTTTATGACAATACCAAAGCCTGTCCTTCACCTGTGGTAGCAAGCAGCATGGCCTGACCCAGTAGGGATCCCAAGAGACAGACGTAGTAGATCTCGGTTCACTACTTTCAGTCCTTCACACAAATGGGTTTTGGCTAGTCACTTGAGAGTACTTTGTAACAGGGAAAACAACACCTTTTGTCTTTATGCTGCTTAACTTGGCTCAAATACATCTGCAGTTGCTTAGCCCAGAAAAAAGTTGGAAGGTTTTTCGATTATTTAAATGACAGCCTTCTAGGTCTGAGGCTTATTCAATGTGTGGTTATCCATACTTGTTTTCCCTTCTGACACCACCCCTCCCCCCAAAAAAAATCCTTCTCCTAGAATATATTAGGAGGGGGAGCAAAATAAGAGTTGGATGGGACTGCTGGACTTTGCCCAGGATGTTTTCCCTACCTATAAATATCTATGCTGTTTTGATTTTTTGCAAATGAACAAAATGCTGTGCTTCTCAGAGCTGAGCAGATGGCTAGTGTTCAGAATGCACAGAGAGATGGCTCCAGTGATAGGGCAGATTTCTGGCGAATGCGTGGCCAACGATCTGGAATGAAAAAGAATATGAAGAAAAGCCGTGAAGATCTTACAGCAATCGCATCTGTTAGCACGAGGTTTCCAGCCTATGAGCGAGTTATGCTCCGGGAAGGTCAGTGTGTGGCAGCATATATGAACTCTGAATTGGTTTTTTCATTTGTAAAAGACAGCTACTTCTTTTTTCTGACAACTTGTTTAAGCTTAGGCAAACAGCTTTCACCTGAGGCAAGTAGCAAGTGTCTGTGCCCAGTTAAGACCATATTTTGCTCTGTCTAATATTGTTCATGTTTCTACAAAGAGCCAGAAAAATTAATGGATATGGTTGAGACATTGGGGTTGCAGTAAGTGAATAATATGGGCTTGGTGTGTAAGCAGCTGCCCTCAGACTGACTCATCTGTATATCTAATGGTAGAGTGGACCGTCACCAGGCCAGTAATACATTTGGGTCTCCTGCAGGCAAGGTAAAGGGGTTCCTAGTTGGGGGCTTCCCAGGAAAAACATAATTTTTTCAGTTACCTACAATAAGAAGACCTTCATTCATGAAACCAAATAATGAAGCAAGAAAACAGTGGTTTGTGGGAATACATTTTATTCGTTTTGTATACCCCAATGAGTTTGGCTGAGAGCTTACCCTGAGGGATCTGCACCATTTCAAAGTGTCCGTTTGGGAATAACACTAACATTTTGAAGCAGTGCAGATCCCTCTGAAGAAGTTCTGGGCGAAACACGTTGGGGTGTATAGAGAGAATAACATTTATTCCCACAGCACCACTGTTCAGCAGGAAAGACCACCTGGGATTTGTATGTATGGTTCCATAATGGAAGAAAAAGGCAGGTTATTAAAAAAAAATCAGAGCATAAATTAAAAAAATAGATAAGCAAAGTTGACCATTCCTTTTTTAAAGTTTAGAACTTTTCTGTAAGAAGTACTTCAGAAAAATTGTAAGAAGCCATTTTTCCTTAAAGAACAAAGCATGATATATATTTCAGAGATATTAAGTACAGGCTTGTTATATGTAATTTTTTACTTGCAGCTGGTTTTAAGAGGCCTGTGGTGCTCTTTGGCCCCATTGCAGATGTAGCAATGGAGAAACTTTGCAGTGAGTTACCGGAACTCTATCAAGCTGCCAGTAAGTCCCTTCATTGCTCTTTTCTTAATGGAATTCTACAACATTTGATGGTCCATTAAAAAAAATCACTAGACAAACGACAATGTATTACTCTTGCAGAAACAGAACCTAAAGATGCAGGCTCAGAGAAGTCCACTGGTGTAGTGCGCTTGAACACCGTGAGACAAATTATTGAGCTGGTAAATACCTTCTGCTCTATTTCCCTTTATCATAATCAGAACAAAGAAGTAGATATTGACAGTCTTGGTAAGGGCTCTCCCCCTTCCTCTCTGATGTATTTTTTTTTTCTAACAGGACAAACATGCTTTGCTGGACGTAACTCCTAAAGCTGTGGATCTGTTAAATTACACCCAGTGGTTCCCCATTGTCATTTTCTTCAACCCAGACAGCAGACAAGGTGTGAAAATCATAAGACAAAGGCTAATTCCTGCATCTAACAAAAGCTCGCGGAAGCTTTACGACCAGGCAAATAAACTAAAGAAGACTTGTGCATATCTTTTTACAGGTAAGTGTGAATAGAATCATAGAATCTTAGAATCATAGAATCATAGAGTTGGAAGGGGCCATACAGGCCATCTAGTCCAACCCCCTGCTCAACGCAGGATTAGCCCTAATCATCCTAAAGCAGGATGATGACATGTCTTATTTTTCCATGACAATCCTTAGCTCTAAAGCGGCATGTAAAAGAAACCCTTGCAAAAATTTTGTTACCACTTTATGGAACAATATTGGCATAGGCTTTCAAGTATTTGTCGTCTTGCAGATCCTGCTGAAGTCTGTTGGGTACAGGTAGTCTTCTGAATCTATATAGACTAGCACCCTTGTCTCCTGAGAGACCATTCCACCCATTTTAGTTTATTTGGGTTTTGCCCACCATATTCAAATACCATCACCACCACCACCACCAAAATTAAATAACTTCTGTGCAGAAAAAAAACAATTCCATCTTTCTAGCAGATAATATTACAGTCAAAATGTTAAAATATCTTTAAAAATGCTGTGGAGGTCCAGTCTCCATGTAGGAAGGACAAAGGCTATGTAATTTCTGCCCTTTTCGTGAACACCTGGTTCAGCCATTCTGGATACAGAGTTACCAGATGCACAAAAGTATTCTGAAATACATAAGCAAAGCCCAACAGATTGTACATCCTAGAAATCCTTATTGAAATACAAGGTTTCTGAATTTTAAAAATAAAATATAGCACTGATTGTGTCATATTTAAGTATAATATTATTAGATAACTTACCCTATGGTAAATTTTTAGATAACTTAGCCTATGTTGGCTGGGAATATATATATAAATATATATTCCCTTTAGGAGGACCCTACCAATGTGAAGAGCCTTTTGTGGCACAGAGTGGTAAGGCAGCAGACATGCTGTCTGAAGCTCTGCCCATGAGGCTGGGAGTTCAATCCCAGCAGCCGGCTCAAGGTTGACTCAGCCTTCCATCCTTCCGAGGTCGGTAAAATGAGTACCCAGCTTGCTGGGGGGTAAATGGCAATGACTGGTGAAGGCACTGGCAAATGACTGGGGATAAGTATATAAGGACTTGTCACTGATGAAAGACTCTCACTGAAAATGGATATTACCTGGATTCCGTTTTGACAGAAGTCCTACAGAAAAAATAAACAAGGAAAACTACAAAAATAGGACAGTTTTCTTTCTTTTATGAATACATTTATTATATTGCCAGTGGATAGGTCTGTTCATCTCTGTTTGATACCTTTACCTTTACTAATGTGAAGGAAAGGGTGTAACTTCCTTTCTCTTCACAGTAATGGGCCCAATTGAAAGCACCTTCTAAACTTATGTGGCCAGCTTTTGGTTGTAAGGATCTATTATTTTGCACAAGTCCCTAATTTTATGTTTTTGTAAATCTCGGCAGCAAGCATCAATCTAAACTCAGCCAATGACGGCTGGTATGGCAGCCTTAAAGATACTATTCAGCAACAACAGGGTGAAGCAGTGTGGGTTTCAGAAGGAAAGGTATGTAGTCTATCAATTTGTTTTATGAATGTGAAGATATATATTTACTGTCAGAAAGCCAGCATGCAACCAGATGTCCTGGAAGATGTGCCCCACACATGCAAGGGGATTTGCCACTATGTTCCACCCTGGAACATAGATGCTCCTTACTGATGGTCAACAATAGTCCTTGACAGTTGGTTGGAAGGTTTGGTTGAGATATTCCCAATACATGTGCATATTCTTGGTACTGAAATCTAGGGCCATAACTACACTTTGATGTGCTTGCCATTTTGCACAATCTACTTTGTATAACATTTGCTTATTGCTTTTCCTTGTGTTGCATAATAATATTTCCAACACAAATCTTTTTTGCAGCTGGAGGGAATGGATGATGACATTGAAGATCGCATGTCATATCTGACAGCTATGGGTGCTGACTATCTGAGTTGTGACAGCAGACTGATCAGTGACATGGAAGATACAGATGGTGAAGGCGGCACATACACTGACAATGAACTTGATGAACCATCCTGTGAACCAAGGGTCTCATCCATTAGTCGATCTTCAGAACCTGTGCAACACGAAGAGGTGAGGAGTCCAGAAATAAAATTATCTTCCTTTCCTGGAAAAGAATTGTTAAAACATTGACATAAAATGGTTGAAATGGTATCTCGGAAATTCTAGAGGAAAACTGTAAAGTAGTGCCACTTTACATCACAGTACTCTTGTATGCCAGCTAATATCTAGAAAGTTATGGTTTAGCATGTGTGAATGGCTTTAAAGAATAACAAATTCCCTTCAAATCAATTGGTTAGGAAGTTATGCTTCTGGATAGAAGCTGTACAAATCAAACGCTGCAACTGTTGTCCTTAGGAAGAGGCAATTATTTATTTATTTGGTTTATAGACCATCCCTTTCTAGTTACAGTCTCGGGACGGTTGACAACATGTAAAAACCTGTACATACGTAGTTAAACAGATCAATTAAAATTAACTTTGACTTTAAATATTAAGATAAATAAATGTGCCAATAGAATCCCTGAAGGCACAACCTGTCAAAAATAAATGAGCTATAGCGCAGTCCTGTCTGTAAATCACTGGCTCCATTGCAGTAATAAATACAATAATTTTTAACAAAGTTAGAGCCCAGTGGCACCTTTAAGATGAACAATGTTTAATTATGTATTGTGTAATTATGTACATGTATATAAGAGCCTCTTGTGGCGCAGAGTGGTAAGGCAGCAGACATGCAGTCTGAAAGCTCTGCCCATGAGGCTGGGAGTTCAATCCCAGCAGCCAGCTCAAGGTTGACTCAGCCTTCCATCCTCCCGAGGTTGGTAAAATGAGTACCCAGCTTGCTGGGAGGTAAATGGCAATGACTGGGGAAGGCACTGGCAAACCACCCCGTATTGAGTCTGCCATGAAAACGCTAGAGGGTGTCACCCCAAGGGTCAGGCATGACCCCGTGCTTGCACAGGGGATACCTTTACCTTTACTTTTAACATGTATATATGTTGTATATTTAATGGTCTACTACTTCTTGTAGAGTTTAAGGAAACCCAGTCCTGAACCAAGAGCTCAAATGAGAAAAGCTGGTAGCAGAGAAGTTTTAAGAGATCCCAGCCCTCCTCCACCATTCAAGCCTGAACCACCTAAGGTAATTTTGAGAGAAAATACAATGGTTTTTGTTCTTTCAGTTTATCCTTATTTATTTTCATATGAACTAGTATATATTGTATTATATTATGAAAGCAAAAATAAAGCAGTAGTAATGATTATATCAACAAGGTGATTTATGTCAACAAATGTTCCATAAAACAACGGAACATTACACCTTAATATCTTCCCTATTGCCTATTACAGTATTATACTTTTCAAGAGTGACTAATACCTTAAACATGGCAAAAATGGCCAGTACTTCAGGAATTCATCCTCATACAAATTCTCAGCAAACAGATACGTTTTAGAATGTGTTAATTTAGTAAAATAAGCGGTCTTCCAAATTCTATAAATCCTGATATTTTAGGAACCTCCTCACATTTCCAGTAGCTGGCAATACACATTCTAGCAGAAATTGTAAAATAGATCTCCAATTTCAAATCTATATCTTGAATCGACTTTTTAAAATATTATTGAAGACTAACCTTAGGGTCAAAGGGGAGTTCATTACCAATAATCTCAAGAGTTATTTCCAATACTGAGAACCTAGCCTCTGCATTCCTGCACATTACCAAAAGATGTGGAGTTGGTCTATCCCTGTTGAATTACACCGACAAATATCTGTGGGTATATTGTAAATTCAAGCCAATTTATATGGGTTAGGTATTAGTCATGCAGGGTATGAATCTTATCAAAGTTCTCTTTACCATTATTAGAGATCAGTTTATTTTGGAATTCTATCCCAGATCTCCCCAGATACATTCCTGCTCACTAGTTGTTCTCCCTTCTGCCAGCCATCATTGCCCTTTCTTCAGCTGTTTTTCAAATGCTACCTCTTGATTCAAAATTAATGCATATAAATCACACACCTTCCCAAGCACCAAGCTATCAGTCATTTCTTTGAACGTTTCCTCCTACAGAGGGAAAGAAATTAATCTGTTACCCATGTTTTTTTACTTTGCACAAAATATCATTGATCAGCTTATAACATTTGAATTTATGTATCCATTTCTGTGGCAAGACCAAACTTTGCATGATTAGCAGTGTCCTGTGCATTACCTCCAATTGTAGTCTGGTAATTGTAGGTTTCATGAGGTGTGTAACCAGTTTTTGATGGGTGGCTTCAATATCAAACCTGCTACTTGTATTCAAACACTATGAAAACTGCATTTGCTTGACTTTCGCAGGGTAAATTGCAAAACAAAGAAGATCCATATGATATCCCTAAGAATTATGAAGCCAGAACAAACAGTCCTAATGTTGCAAGTAGTGAAACTTCAGGGATATCTGCTAAAGCAGCTCCTCCCCCTATAGCCCTGAAGCCTGCTTTTGGACGTCCCATACTGAAACCCGCCCAGCCCATGGCTCCACAAACGGAAGTGGAGGAGAGAACAGAGGTGGATGAAGAGGGACAAGCAAATACACCAAAGTCTGTGCTGGGAAAGGTTAAAATATTTGAGAAAATGGACCATAAGGCACGGCTTCAAAGAATGCAGGAGCTGCAAGAAGCGCAGAATGCCAGGGTATGAGGAGAAACTGTTGTTAAACTCTGTGCCGTACCTTTGTATAGACACAATAAGAAAATTGTTTCCATAATTAAAACTGAACAAAGTACAGTTTAAAAAATAAAAACCCAACCCAAATTCTTGAGTTTATACCGGCAGATTCAAAATATTATATTATTTTATATTATACTATTTTCTCACCTGCCGAAGAAGGTTCAACTTCTAATTCTATTAACATTTCAACAGCACAGAATAGCTTTGTTTTCTGTTTCTTTGTACAATTTTTAAAACAATGTAACTTCCTGTACAGCAGTGGTCCCCAACCTTTTTATCACCGGGGACTTTTTATCACCGGGGTCTTGACAATTTTACTGAGGCCTGGCGGGGGGATATTCTTTTGCCAAGGGAAGTCGCTGCTGCTGCCTGACCCCTGCTCCACTTGCTTTCCCGCCGGCGCCCCTGACTTCCCACTTCCTGCTGGGGGGCGCTGCCAGCAGTAGCTGCGCAGTGCCACGCTGAGGGGGAGCCCCAGCCATGGCGGCCACTGGAGAGCACCAAAGGTGAGCCAGCGGCAGAGTGGCAGGGCAGCCCCTGAGGCAGCAGTTGGGGAGGAGGACAAGGAGGAGCTGCGGCCCGGTACCGACTGATCTACGGACCGGCACCGGTCCCCGGACCGGGGGTTGGGGACCACTGCTGTACAGTACAGAAACAGAGCATCTAATAGCTGCAATCCATAGCATTAAATATCATTAAGTGACTCATTCATCTATCAGTTAAGGAAAAACCTGAAAATGATAATGTATTGTCTTTTTTTCCAGGTGGAAATAGCTCAGAGACACCCAGACATTTATGCTGTCCCAATAAAAACACAGAAGCCAGAGCAGACTGCAAGGTAACAAAACACTGTTGTCTGTGTGGTATGATTTTTAAGATGTTATGCTTATCAGCATAACTAGCCCGCTCTTGTCAGATTTCGGAAGCTAAGCAGGATCTTGTAGTATTTGGGTGGCAGACCCATAGGGGTTACCAGTGTCATGATGCATAGGCAGGCAATGTCAAACTACTTCTGAATTTCTCCTGCCATGAAATCTCCATGAGGTTGCTATAAGTTGGCTGTGACTCAATAGCATTTTCCATCACCATGTCTTAAGGTAGGGAAAAGGGGGTGTAAAAACCAACTCTTTTTCTTTATCATCTATAGTGGCTGGTTTTATGATCGTGTTTATTTTTGGCTTTATACATTCTGTACAGAAGACCAGATGTATCATCATTATACTTTTGTAACCAAAACTTTAACCTGGATAGCTCACACTAGCCTGTTTTACTCATATCTGGTCCGTACTTGGATAGGGAGACCACCAAAGAGACCATGGGTTGCTATGCAGATCTAGGCAATAGCAAACTACCTCTGAATGTCTCTTGCCAAGAAAATCCTATGGGGTCTCGATAGGTCAGCTGTGTTTTGATGGCATGATAATAATGGACATTTGGTAGATAAGGGAACAGATTAGATATCAGTAAACTGCAGCATTCAAAACCTAGGAAATATTACTTCTTTCCTTTGTAAAGAATGACATGTTCAACGGTAACTATTTTTAATTAACATTTTGGGTGGCAGCACCCCTAGAGAAAAGAGAGTATGAATCAGAAGAGAAGAAAGAAAAGGAAAGTTGTTCTTCAGCATAAGCCTGCCTAAACGAAAGTTACAGATGCGGCTACAAACAAGTATGCGAAAATTTCCAATGGTCTATAGGACTGGAATGCTCCAGAATGACTAGCTCTAACTGATCTGAAATACTACTGCTGCCATCTTGTAGGCTCTACCCAAAAAATCTTCCTGGGGCAGTATTGCATACTGAAGGAGAGATGGCTGAAGACTTTTTGCCATGTGTGTCAACTGCAGTACATAATTTCAGATTTTATTGTTGATGTGGTTGTATCACAGTGTATTTACAGTACAACAAAAAATTAAAAACTAACTGTGCTGAGTAAGAGTCTGTAACATTTAGATTTTCTATGTTGGGAGCAAAATGTCTTCAGCTTTCTCTGCCCAGAGAAATATGGTGCTGATATGTGGATGTTTTTTTGGGGGGTAGACTCACACAGAAGACAATTTCATTATGAATACAATTCTACTAATGAAATACTTGCTTAAAATATGCTTTTCATGAAGACTGCATCGGAGCTAACTTGGTTTATTTTGTTCTATTAGTTCCAGACCACCAGAGCCTCAGAAACCACCTGCTAGATCTTACCTAGATAAACAGGGAAGTTATGGCAGTGATGCAGAGGAGGAAGACTATCGAAGGCAGCTATCAGACCAGTCTAAACGTGGATACTACGGACAACAGACTAGATACAGAGATACAGAATTATAGGTTTATGCAGAGCGGCCATTGTTTTGTGAGACAGCTGTCTAGCCAAAATGGAGCCCTGGATGGTTTCAAAAGGTGTGTCCTTGGGGTTACCAGCAAATTTAAGCTGTATCTACACACTGGAATGGCAGAACTGAAGTTCATGTAAATATTGGAGAAAAGGAATCACAACTGCCTGAATGCTGTTGCCTATTTTACAAAATGACCAAAAATATCTATTTTAAGACTTTGTATCAGTTTCTGGCATCTTGTATTTTTTAACATTCTCTGTTCCATATTAAAATGGCCTTTTAACTATTGTGACAGAATGGAAACTTGATAAAATACCAGGCTTTAGAACAAGAAAAAAGTGCCTTTTTAACCAAGTGTCTTCAGTTTTTGTGACATCTAATGCAAAGCCATAACATTTCTTTTGCCTAACTTTTGTATGTTTCATGGCTACAAATTCTTCCCTGGATGTTATTTTTCTACATTAAATAGATCTATATACATTTTTTTCATGAGTAATGACTTTAAATATGAAATGGTTACTATGTAGGCTGGTCACTGCAAGGCAGGGGAGCTCCAAGATTGAGAAAATTATGTAGAAATGGAATTTGTCTCTTAAACATTACGTGTCATGAAATAATAAAGGGATATATTCTACCAAAAGTTGGCATTCTATTCTTTGTTTCACAAACCAGTTTAATTATGCCTTGGTAATAACAAATTCTGGCCTTTCTATAGCAGCCATTTCAATAGAACTTTTAATCTACATTTCTTCTTTTGGTCATCTAGTAGTAATACTTTTTCTGAAAGAATTTATTTGGAAGAGATGCAGAAGAATGGCAGGGTATTTAATATATATATACCTGTCTCATTTATAACCATGTTGTAGTCTACATGAGGTTTAAATTCAGGGGAGATCAGGATGGTGTAATACATATTTATATCTTATGGTAATCTTATGCTTTTATAGGCATTTATTGCTATTAGACCTCAATATGAACTCCACAGTGCCAAAGCTGCTGTATGAGAAAACTGTTGCAACTGTGGATGGATGCTTACTTTCTCAACCAGGGTTTCATGAAAGCCTAGGGTCTCACCTTGGAAGGGTTTTGCCAATTGGGTGGAAATTAATTAATTTTTTATATTTTAAAATGTTCAAAAATGTATTGGATGATTTGACCAAATATGGTCATGTCAATTGCCCCCCCCCCGAGTGAAACTGACATGTGCTTCTTTGCCTACTGCTGTTTAGAACAGTTCAGATCCCTGAGATATGCCAGAAGACATTGCTCATGGTTTTGGTATCCAGAATGTAGCATGACTTCAATCACCAACAAGAGGTGGTGTATGATATATGGTGTTTGCTTTTAATAGGCACAATTCGAATCTGAGATAACAGTGTAATTCCATATGATGTCTTGCAGAAAACTTGGTGAATGTTTTGCCCTTGGGTCTCACCCTAGCCCTCTAGTCCTTTGTTGCAGTCCAGTGGACCTCCTGTTCCCAAGTTTGTTCGTACACTGAGGTATTGCGCCTTGTATAGATGCATTAGGTATACATTCATCAGTGCAGGTGTAACAAGTACTTGAGGAAAACACCATTATGAAATATCTGCCTGCTCAGAAGATCAAGGCATTATGTGAAGGTAGGAAGTTAAGTTGTATGTCAACATACTACGTGAAACTGGGCATGTTTACTATGCTCTTAGAATAGATGTTAATTTGTAAGTGCCTTGGCTCCTTTCTTAAAGTGAAGGCTCAGTGATACCAGAACCTGAATATGCTAAAATTATTACGGGGGAACTGGTAATGAAAAATTGAGATTCAGATTCTAGTGTTAGCCACACAGCTGAGAAGCTACACTTGTGCATATTCACGTAGTAAAGAGTGTTTCACAAAGCTTTTCACAGCTCACATTGTTTTTCCATAGCAACAAAAAATGGTCACCATGGTATTTTTATGAAAGCTTTAAGGTTTTTTTTAAATTTAATTACACAGTAACTTAGGAATAGTAATTTGCACAGCAACTCATACAGCCTTGTAATTATATAGTTTAAGGGAGTTCCAGTTAGAGATTTAAAAATGCAGACTCTATAGTCTTGTTTCACAGCCGCTATCTAGTATAAGAACCATGTAATTAACGTGGGTCACTTCTTGGAAAGGAAGTACTTTCTACAGCATCATTTGATGGCATGAGATGTATTTGAAGTGATATGATATGTGTATGAAGTGATATGTTCTCCAGAATTTTGATCCAAGAGCTTACTCGGACACAGAGCTCACACATCACTCAACAAATGATGAGCATGTATAAAAACCAGCCTTTCATGTGTTGTATTTTCAAGTAATTTTATTTGGAATTTTCTTTTAAAAATAAGGAGCATAAAAGAACCATACATCCAATTTAATACAGAGTTAAGTATCCTTAAGCTGTCACCTATAGAAGCTTATTAACTGTGTTTTATTGTGGTCAATGTGCAGCAGTCCAATATCCCCATTCTGTTCAATTGCTATGTAAAGTCCTTAGCCAGCTTGGTGTAATGGTTAGGAGTGCGGCCTTCTAAACTGGCAATCTGGGTTTGACTCTGCGCTCCTAGCCAGCTGGGTGACCCTGGGCTCACCACACCACTGATAAAGCTGTTCTGACCGAGCAGTGATATCAGGGCTCTCTCAGCCTCACCTACCTCACAGGGTGTCTGTTGTGGGGAGAGGAAAGGGAAGGCGAATGTAAGACACTTTGAGACTCATCTGGGTACAGAAAAGCAGCATATAAGAAAGCAAGTTCCTTGTCTAGTGACTTCTACCAAGCAAGCATATTGTTACTGGACTGCAAGATCACCTTGTGCCAAAAACTTCAGCTGTAAGAAGCATGCATTCATTTTTGCGAAAAATAATAAATTCATTTAAAAAACATGTTATCGGTTGGTCCCATAACCTGAAGTGTATTGACTGGTAGACTTGTGATAGTCTTAATATTCTGAAAGTTAGCAGTGCCTGGTTTAGCTGATAAGCGCAGTGTGCAACTGCATGTGTGCGGTCAGAAAACAACAAAGAAAAACACATTCCCCAAGGTTGTGCTTCACTAATATAGAAACTATTTATTTCTATACATGAAAAGGCAAATAGAAGATTCCTATTCCAATCTAAATAGCATCTCTGCATTCACTATGTTGCAGGCTTGAAGGAAGGGGGGAAAGGAAGTAGGAAACAGCAACTTGCCCTCTAGGGACAGTGTTCCTATCTATCTCACGAATTCGATGGTAAAGAGAGTTCCTGTTTTCAGGTAGAGTCACGGAGGCATCACTTTGGAGAGAGTTATTTCTAACAGGAACTGCCCTTGGCCAATCAGAGAGGGTATGAAAGAAAAGGAGTTAACTGACTTCATTACTTGCTTGCTGACCTACTCAGTTGGAGAGGAGACTTGCTGAGTCTGATTTTTCTGGTTGACTGGCTAAGGCTGATTGGGTTCCCAACGCTGGAGAAGATCGCACTAGTTTGGCTGGAGAGAATCTCTGAAAAAATGTACCTTTTACAAAACTTATTTTTCTTTTTTTTTTTGTATTTTCTATGGATGTGTGGGTGGCTGTGGATGAGTGGGGGGATTTTGATTTTTTTAAATTCTCTTTCTGGCTTTTAATTATTTTTTTAAAAACGTAAAATTCTATTTTGATTTTCTCTTTGGATTCTGTTAAGATAGCATTCCAACTAACATGACTTTGAGAATATGGCAACTCTCTGCCATCACCAGGTATGTTCTTTTCGGAAGGAGGCAGCAGGAACCACATGTGGAATGAGGCAACAGGAACCACAAGGAGTTGTCAGTAGGCCTCTACCTGTTCTCTACCCATTAGTTAAACCGGCCTCCAAAAGCCGAATCTTCCCAAAGCAGCCTCCCACACAGGAAATCTATATTCCTGAGCCAGATCTACCTGCAGAGCTGTATAGCAGCTAGCACTGCTCTCCCATTGGTGAGGTCTACCCATAGAAATATACAGTGAAGAGACCTGTTCTCCAGAATACCAGGGATAAGCACTGGAGATCTCTGATGGGTAGAACTCTGGCAAATATGTCTCTTCACAGGAGCTTTAGTGGGTGTACATTGGAGACTAGGTCTATTTTCTTAAAAATCCATGACTGGTAGATCTTGCCCTGTTACTGCCAGAGCCACAGGGAGGCAATAATTCCAAACTATTGTGCTACCTCAGTAGCTTAAGAGAGTCACAGTTACTCCCGAGTGTCATTGTTACTCCTGCCTTTACCCGTGCTTCATTGAATTTGTCCACTTGAATTCAGAGCATTGGGCAGAAATTACGTGTCAACACCCACTGTGGGGCTTTGTGAAGCTTAAAAAACAGTCAGATTCCCCTGGTCTGTGCAGATTCTGTCAGTTGCTTGGCACTGGCTGAGGTGGAATGCCTACCTGGCCACAGTGGGGGGGGGGCAGATGATGCCCGCTTCAATTGGGGTGATCCACAGGAAGGGCCCAGCTCATGTCCAGGGTTGCTGCTGTGCACCCCCCCCCCAGGCAGGGAGGGTTGGTGTCTCTTCCAGAAGTAGCTCCTGCCCAGCCCCACTTCAGACATCAGACATCAGAGTCAATCCATATCCTGAAGTTATACATCCACTTTGCCAACTTCCCTTACCTACATTGTTATAGATTCAAGTGGGAAGCCATGTTGGTTTAAAGCAGCAGAACAAATTTCAAGTCCAGTGGAACCTTTAAGAACAATAGAAGACCAATAGAACTTTGGTCTTTAGGACCAATAAAACTTTGTTGATATTAACAGTGCCACTAAAGTTGTTCTGCTACATTATTCTAACATGCTAGAGGTCTGTTCACCTTGGAGATCTGTTGCAGATATGAATACTGCCCAACAAGAGATTTATACCCTCTCCCCTGGAATGTTAAGGGCCATCTCCTCTGGAAGCCAAGTTTGCCTACTGGGGAAACCTCAAATGGACTGGTAGACCTGTTCTCCTGAGATCTGTTCTACCCACTTGGAGGTAAATGGAAGGAAGACCTCTCACCGCAAGCTGGGGCTCCCATCCACAGAAGCCTTAGGTGGGTAGACAGGAGATTTGTCAGTGGGCCTCTACCTGTTCTCTACCCATTAGTTAAACCGGCCTCCAAAAGCCAAATCTTCCCAAAGCAGCCTCCCACACAGGAAATCTATATTCCTGAGCCAGATCTACCTGCAGAGCTGTATAGCAGCTAGCACTGCTCTCCCATTGGTGAGGTCTACCCATAGAAATATACAGTGAAGAGACCTGTTCTCCAGAATACCAGGGATAAGCACTGGAGATCTCTGATGGGTAGAACTCTGGCAAATATGTCTCTTCACAGGAGCTTTAGTGGGTGTACATTGGAGACTGGGTCTATTTTCTTAAAAATCCATAACTGGTAGATCTTGCCACTGGAGACCAGGCCTTCCCCAAAGCAGCCTCCCACAGGGTGGAGGCCTTCCCCCCCCCCCAAGTCCAGATCTACCCATAGTGGCTCATGGCATTTAATCTGTTTTTCCAGTTGCCAGGGATTCCCATGGAAGCATATTGGAGGTAGATCTGTTGTCCATAGACTTTGTGGCCAAGGCATGGTAGACCTGGCCTCTTGGACCAGGGAAGCTAGACCTGGGCAGAGTCTGCACTTACTTTGTTTATTCCATTGTCAATCCTGTTGAATTCAGATCGCTTTGAACTCGGATCTTCCTCTTCCTCCCCCTCCCCCATTGAAACAGGAAAGTGTTCTGCACGTGGTTAGGGTAGTTCAGAAGGGGGGGAGCTAAGCCTCTTTCTTTTCTTGAAGGGTGGGGGGAGAGGAGCCAAGCAGGGAGCCTCTTTCTTTTCTTGGAGAGGGAGGGGGAGAGGATCGAAGAAGGCAGAGAAGGGAGAAAAAATCCAGGACTGACAGAAGTTGAGAGAAATTAGGAGCTTCTCCTTTAAGGCAGGTTTGTCACATGACCACCTGTGGCCAATCACGGGTCCTCTACCATGGAGGAAAGCCCAGATTCAAAACAGCCTTTAAATATTGAGGGTTAAAAGCACTCTAAGATATCACACAAGAGCCTCTTGTGGTGCAGAGTGGTAAGGCAGCAACATGCTGTCTGAAGCTGTCTGTCCATGAGGTTGGGAGTTCAATCCCAGCAGCCGGCTCAAGGTTGACTCAGCCTTCCATCCTTCCGAGGTCGGTAAAATGAGTACCCAGCTTGCTGGGGGGTAAACGGTAATGACTGGGGAAGGCACTGGCAAACCACCCCGTATTGAGTCTGCCCTGAAAATGCTAGAGGGCGTCACCCCAAGGGTCAGACATGACTCAGTGCTTGCACAGGGGATACCTTTACCTTTACTTTAAGATATCGCACAATAAAGGTAGGGTCACTATGGATCAATCCTTCTTGCTGCAGAAGGAAATTTTAAATCGCCCCAAATCCAAACGGAAATCACATTCTGTGTATAGGGCGGGGACTGAATCGATCTGCGGTTGGAATAAAAGCTCCGTGCAGTTTACACCCTGATCTCCTGAGGCTGCAGGAACTGATTTCACCCAGGCAACAGAACAGGTTAACCTGGCTTGCTGAGGGGTCTTTCTACTGAGGGGAGGGGACTTTCACAGCCAAGGCATAGTAAACCTCACCTCTGGAGAGAGAGTTGAAAGTAAATGCAAACAATATATCAGTTTCACGTCACATATTGAATAACTTCCTAACAGAGTAGTGAGTGATAACTATAAATATTTGCATAAGTTTATTTGTATATTGATGTCTAAGTATATCATTAATGGGTTATTGTAATGTTTTGTTAGCCACTGAGGAAATTGAAAATGGGATATTGACATATAGAAATGGGATATTGACATATAGAATTATTGTGAACACCCAGACCCCATTTTGGCTTTTGTTTGGCTTTTTTGGGGGGGGGGGGCTTTTGTTCAATTGTCTGAAAAATGAAAAATCACGTAGAATCATTTTCAATTAAGTTTATTGTGATCACATAGATATTAACAATACACATAAGGAATAAAGAAGATCAATGTTTAAAACGTCAAGTCAGACTTTTCTTTTTTGTGTATTCTATTTCTATTCAACAAGCCCTCATTTGTCCCATTGCTTTTTGCAGTGACCTGGAGAGCCAGTTTTGTGGAGTGCCAGTTTGGTGTAGTGGTTAAGAGTATGGACTTCTAATCTGACATGCCAGGTTTGATTCTGTGCTCCCCCACATGCAACCAGCTGGGTGACCTTGGGCTCGCCACGGCACTGTAAGCCACTTTGAGCTTCCTTCGGGTAGGGAAAAGCGGCATATAAGAGCCAACTCTTCTTGTTGTTGTTTAATGCCCATTCCAGCCTGTTCTGGGGTATTCTGGAGATTTTTTGGCCTGGTAAGGGTTAGTAAAGGTGCGGAATTTCCACCGTTTCATTTCTAAAATATTGTTCTTGAGTGTTTGTAATGCATCCCACTGTTTTTGCTGTACTAGTTTAATGTTCGTTTTGGCCTGTTCCGGCTTTTACCCTGTCCCCTTTCCTAGCAGCTGCATGCACCCAACAACACTGAGGGAAAAGAGAGTTAGGAGTAGGGCTGGTTAGGAAGTGCAGTTTCGGGCAAAAAATGGTGTTAAAAGGCGAGAGACAGCCAAAGTGTCATGCAGCATTCGTTTGTCTAACGAGGCTTGTGCTTAGGCCACGGAACACAACGGGTGGTTTCGAGGCTCGACAGACTGGAGGCCAGGGGGTTGGCAGAGCGGGCAGGAGGAATGTGGGAGGGTTCCAGGCGGGAGGGCGGCCGGAATAACTGACAGCGAAGTTTGCGAGGGGAGTTTGGAAACCCTGCCGCCTGGCGGGTGCGGGGCCTTGGGGAAGAGGGCCGCCCCCCCCCCCCCCCGTGCGCTGCGCGGAGGCTGAAGCGAAGAAGAAGCGGGCTTGGCAGGGCGCCTCGATAGGCGGCGGCGGCGGCAGCGAAAAGGGCCCTCCTCCTTCCTCTTCTCTCCCCGTCCCCGCCAGCCATTGGGCAGTCTGAGTTTGGCTCGCTCGCTCCTCTCTGCTCGGTGCCTGCGGCCGCCGCCCTCCCTTCCCATGTCCCTGCCCGTGGTGCTGCCGGGCTCTTGCTGCCCCATGGCCGGGCTGTCGCCGGTGCTCGCCGCCGCTCAGGACCCGTCCTTGCCGCCGCCGCCTCCTCTCCGGCCCCGCTGGTCCCGTTCCGGCTTGCCCCCGCCGCGGCCTCGCCCAGCCGCTCTCTCCCCCGTGGGCACCCGCCGGGCCGGGCCGTCTGTCACTGCGGGGCCGGGGCTGCTGCTGGCCAGACCTCTGCTGTCCCTGGGGCTGCTGCAGCTGATTCTGGGCTGCTGCATGGTGGCCCTGAGTTTTGGGGCGCTGTCCCTCAGCGGCTCCCCGGAGGTGAAGAACGCCTGCCCCTTCTGGGCTGGCTCCTCGGTAAGTGGCCCCGGGAAGGGCTGGGCCGCTCTCGCTCCTTCCCGCCTGCCCCGGCTCGCCTCTCAGCAGATGCGGTGCTCTCGGGACACCTGCTGGATCTTCTCCCTGCGGGTTAGCTTGGAGCAGCCTTAGCCTCCTCGCTGGCGGACAGTCGCCTTCTCTTTCGCATTTGCAAGGCGCACTACAGCCGTTGCCTTCCCAACAGCTTTGCTAAAATGTGCATGGTGCTCTCTCTCCCCCGCTAGAGAAACGGAGGCAAAGATGATAAACTTGCCGGTATTTGAAGGTGATTCCTCAGAACACTCCAAGGAACGTTTAGAAAATAACAGGACTGCAAACAGAAAGGGGAGGGGTATCTTATAGATACCAGTTGTCCAGCGCAGCACCAGTGTTGTTTGTTCCTTTGAGTGATGCTCTTTTGAATGTCTATGATGATTTATGGGTGTTTACAATGATACATTGGGCAAAAGAAGAAGGGTAGGACAGAGAATAAGGTGGCTGGATGGAGTCACTGAAGCAGTCGGTGCAAGGTTAAATGGACTCTGGGGAATGGTAGAGGACAGGAAGGCCTGGAGGATCATTGTCCATGGGGTCGCGATGGGTCGGACACAACTTCGCACCTAACAACAACAACAACGATGATACATTAATCACTTTAAAGGTAGAACAGCAACCGAGAAATACAAAGTCGAGATCAGATTATGATGCCTTCACATATGCTCTGAATGTGAGTCTCCCAAAATGAAAGTTTGTAGTACTTCTGAGTCACATAGTGGTCGATCTTCCTGTCAGGTAGTATCTCTATGTAGGCTTGATATGGGGCAGCAGACACAGCTATTTGTTTGATGTTTGCATCCATGATAGTATTGGATTTAATAGTTCAGTCCTGCAAAAATAATGGCATGCTATAGCTGGTGTTGTAATTTCTTCCTTTCTGTAAATCTGCTGTAGTTACATATAATTGGTTCATTGTGAGAATCTCAGATCGTTTTTGCAGTTGTCTGTATTCTCAGTAGAATTTGCTTCATATAGCAGTGTTGGCACCTGCTTATGTGCCTTATATTTATTTCTCTTTCTGTCCTTTAGCATTACAAATCTTACTTGTTGCTGCACACAAGGCATTGTTGGGTCATGTCTGGAGCATGTATTTGTTGTCAGTATGACTGGAAAGAGTTCGTTGGAGTCCTTTTTTTACAACTGTATAATTCTAAAAATATTTAGCATATAAATGGTAGGTAATGAGCTAGTAGGGCAATCAGTTCACAATCTTTTTTTTATTGTTGCAGGTAATTTTATCAGGGATTATAGGATTAACAACATGGAAGAGACCAATGATACTTTTGGTATGTGTTGGTTAACATGATTATATTTATTAAACATAATAATGGAAAGCATGCTGCAAGATTTTCTTGATACAGTAGCACTGTTTAAACTGATTTGCTTGCTTCTAAACTGATTTGCTTGCTTATAAAAATAGAAATAACTATTTTTATAAGACCATGTAAAGAGAGCTATATTTTTAATGCTACCATGTTAGCAATTAAGGATTTTATGACTGCATTTAGAAGGGATGGTGTGTGATGTTCATTCCAGATGGATAGCCCTGTTAATCTGCAGCAACAAAATAAAACAAAATTTATTCCAGCATAAGTTTTCATTAACCACCATTCACTTCAATATATGCATAGATTAATGTGTTTATATTAAAGCTGAGCAACAGATAGGCAGGGGTGGAGAAAGTTACAAACGGTGGCCAGATTAGAACAAGATCCATTCCAAAGAATAATCAGTCCACTCAGTAGATGAGGAAACTCCTAATAGTGGGCTTACCCAAATACAAACTCCTGGAGATTATATATGAGGAATTATAATGCACTTTACTATATGGACTACGATGGGACTTTGTGCTGTATACTCTCCAGGAAAATGCTGGACTACCTGGTCAGCATCTTGTACTATAAAAGAAGAGAAACAACAAAAACTCACCTGAACTGGTATTTTGAACTAGCTCTGCAGGTAAAAAGTGAAAATTCCTGAAATTTTGAGTTCAGGGTTTTTCTGAGGGTGTTTTAAATGGAAATGCAGTTATCCTCCTATCAAGCCTAAACTCATTTTACTGACCTAACAACATAAAGTTATTTATTACTTAAACATATAAAAGTGTAAAATTTAGCATAATTATGGTATTTAAAATGATGATTTTTCTAAAGTTTTTTAAAATGCAAATATACCTAAATCTTGAGAAAGAGTTACAAATTACTGTGTAGTGTGCCATTTTAGGTGCCTTAGTATCTGTTCTGTTCCACAGGGATGGAATTCCATTTTCCAGACACCTGCACAAGAAATGCTTTCTTAATGGGGCTTCTCTCTCCTTTGCTGCAACTGAACTTCATTTTCCTCCTTGTTATTTACGTGTAGCCCTACAATCCCTCACCAGAGCTCCATTTAAACTTTTACAGAAAATCTCCTTGAAGTATCTTACACTCAAGGTTCTGTTCCTGGTTGGCTTCCATGAGCACACAGTATCAAGACTGAATGAATTATGTATTTATTTATTTAATTTATTACAGTTAATTTATTACAGTTAATTTATCCTATGGTATGTTGAATAGGATTGGAGAGAGGACCGCTCTTTGCGGGACTCTGCATATGAATTGGTGGCAGCTTGAAGATCTCTCCCCTAGTGCTACCCTCTGTCCACGACCCCAGAGAAAGGTGATCAGCCATTGGAGGGCTGTCCCTTAATTCTAGCATTGGTGAGGCGGTGCCTTGGTCCAAATGGCGACGGAGGTCATCCATCAGGGCAACTAGTGCTGTTTCTACCCCATGGCCAGGCCGGAAACCTGGCTGGGATGGGTCTAGGACTGAAGCTTCTTCCAGGAATGCTGATATTTGGTCCGTGACAGACCTTTCAATCATTTTTTTTCCAGGAAATTAGGTGCAAAACGGGTTGATAGTTGTCAGGCTCTCTCAGGTCCAGAGTTTTTTTTCAGTAGTGGACAAACCACTGCTCCTTTTAGCCCCTCCGGGAATTCTCCTGTGGGCTACACATATTCTGCAATGATTATCCTTTGGTTGGATCTCCCACTTGTCCTAGAGGTCAATTGTGACATCAATAACCTTTGACATCGGTGTTCCACTTGAAGTTATCTGCTAGGTGATGAAGTGGGCCTGTATATCTTTGTTTATTAGACACTAGGAGCTCGACATTGTTATCTCGGCTGATAGAGATTTTGGGTGATGGGTGCTTAAGATACTTATATCTGTATTCTTCAGTTGGCAGTAAGCTCTATCCCCTAAACTGACATAGATTTGGAAACATCCCATTGCTCTCACTTTCAGATAAGAATAGAGCCAATGTTCTGTACTCCTAAAAAAAGAACTTCAAAGGGAGACAAATCCAATGTGAAAGTGCTGAACTGGGATTTATGAAGAACCCCAATGAAAAATATTAATAGTATCCTCTTCCCCAGTTTTTAATAAGGACTTTGAATTTCTTTCAATATAGGTACAAATATCTCAAATAACCCACACCTTAAAGATTTCTTTTATTTATTTTTGTATTTATATACCGCCCTTCCCTGAGGCTCAAGACGGTTTACATAAAACTTAGACAACAGTACATGGAACTTAGTTTTTCATAACAACAACAATAATATTAACATTAAAACTATAACAGAGGTAACAGACTATAACAATGCAAACAGGTCCAGAGCAGAACACATGAGTGGATTTTTGGGAGATTGCAGGGGCCCCATAGCTGTTGCTGGTCGCTCAGTCTCAACCAAATGCTTGGCGGAAGAGCTCCCATTTGCAGGCTCTGTGAAACTGTTTGAGCTCCGTCAGGGCCCTGATCTCCTCCAGGTGCTCATTCCACCAGGTGGAGGTCAGGATAGAGAAGGCTCTGGCCCTGGTTGAGGCTAGGCAGGCTTCTTTAGGGCTAGGGATCATTAATAAATTAGTTCAGCTAGAACCCTGTAACTTCCCAGTTGGATCTCTTTAGAATGTTTCATCCTTCATTTTCCATGGTTATTTTTATATTAATCCCATTTTGCCTGTCTGTCAATAGTTGGGAATGGTCCCATACACCTCACTCTGAGTGGATTTAGAAGTCTTTTAATTGGAGCTTGTTTTAAACTGAGCTCTCTGAAACATTACACCCTCTCTGGTTTTCTGTTGTTTGCAGTCTTGGCCTAATGCATGTACATTTCATGCATCTGTTAAAGTGAGACTTGATTTACGAGTTCTTATGCTGGAATAATTTTTCTTTCTGTAAGGTGCTACTGGATTCCTGCTGTGTTTTGTTATGATGTGTTAGTCTCCTTGAAAAACATTTGGATTAAAGAAATGAAAGTTCGTTATTTTGACTTAATGTGATCAGCATACTTGAAATATTTATGCTCATATTTAAACTGTAATCAACTGAACATTTTGATTAAAACCTAATAAATATGGGTTTATGAACATTCCAGATACGGTTTTTAGGACTACTTCTAGTTATAAAACTTCATTAAAATATTAGCATTTTAGCAAGAACTTCATTTTGGAAATGGTGTTTAGTTTACAGATATCCACATTTCAAATCATAATTTCATGTCCTAATTCCCTTGTTATATAGATATACTAGCAAGAAAGCCCATTGCAACCAGGAATGCAATGGGCGCTAGGACCCAGGGGACACCAGGAGGTGCTTTTTTTTCCTGCTGCGTGGAGCTGTGAAAGGCTCCTACAGGGTTTTTTTTTCCTGCTGCTTGGAGCTGGGAAAGGCTCCTACAGGGTTTTGTTTTCTGCTGCTTGGATCTGCGAAAGGCTCCTACAGGGTTTTTTTTTCTGCTGCTTGGAGCTGTGAAAGGCTCCTGCAGGGTTTTTTTTTTCTGCTAGCTCTCGTGGGCGTGCCGGCTTGGAGCTCCTACAGGGGTTTTTTTTCCTGCTGCTTGGAGCTGGGAAAGGCTCCTTCAGGGTTTTGTTTTCTGCTAATTGGATCTGCGAAAGGCTCCTACAGGGTTTTTTTTTCTGCTGCTTGGATCTGCGAAAGGCTCCTACAGGGTTTTTTTTTCTGCTGCTTGGAGCTGTGAAAGGCTCCTGCAGGGTTTTTTTTTTTCTGCTAGCTCTCGTGGGCGTGCCGGCTTGGAGCTCCTACAGGGGTTTTTTTTCCTGCTGCTTGGAGCTGGGAAAGGCTCCTTCAGGGTTTTGTTTTCTGCTGCTTGGATCTGCGAAAGGCTCCTACAGGGTTTTTTTTTTTCTGCTGCCTCTCGTGGGCGCGGCGGCTTGGAGCTCCTACAGGGTTTTTTTTTTCTGCTGCTTGGATCTGCGAAAGGCTCCTACAGGGTTTTTTTTTTCTGCTGCCTCTCGTGGGCGCGGCGGCTTGGAGCTCCTACAGGGGTTTTTTTTTCTGCTGCCTCTCGTCGCGCTAGCGGCGAAAGGCTCCTCCGGGGGTGTTTCTTTTTTTTCTGCAGCTTCTCGGCGGCTGGAGTCTTGTGTTGTGTTTGCGGCGGGGGCTTCCTTGGGGCCGGCCTGACGCGGTGAGAGACGCTTCGCGCCTCTCACCACGTCAGGCCGGGAGCAACTGCGAGCCGCGCTGAGCGCGGCTCGCAGTTGCTGGGGCTGGGAATCGGAGGGACCAATCGGCAGGCGCTTCGCGCCTGCCAATTGGTCCCTCCGATTGTCTGTCGTGAGGAAGGGTCCAATTCGGACCCTTCCTCATCACGGACAGAGCCCTCCTCAAGGCCCCTTAACCATTTATTTAGTCCGTGGCGCCCGCGGCGCCACGGGCGGTGTACAGATATAGATCAAGATCTAATTATTTTTAATATATATTCAACTAAAATTATGAAGGATCATTTGATGATGACTACGTTTTCAAGAGCGATAGAAGTATATATAAAATCTTACTAATCTATTTCTCAAACATAGGTAGATCTGCAGATAACTAATCCACAGATTGGGCCCACACTGAGATAAAAGGAGATTTTTCTTCAGATTTGGGGACCTCAGATTTGCAGAGAAATCTGAAATTTGTAAAAAATTACATGTGCGGGTTAAATCCCTCCTCCCCAAATCCCCAAAGTTTTGTCTGCACATGTGAGGTGAAGCACCCTAATCTCCCTCTAGGGTTAATGTGAATATTACAAAGTCTGTCTGCAGGTGTTCATTATTTGAGACTTCCTGCAATAATTACCATTGTTATCTCTGACTGGACACAGGAATGCAGTAATTAGGCCCATTTGAGAGAACCTGTGCTCAATTGTATAACTGGATGGGGGGGGGGGAATGAGGAGCAGTTGCCAGATCTTCTGCAAAGTTACTCAGAAGAAGATCCCTGATTGGACCAATGACACCACCTGATGCTGTATGATAAGGGCATAGGCCACAGAGTGTCATGCTAACACCATGCTACTGTGCTTAGATATGTTATGCTTTCCCATAATGGACCGTAAAGTATAAAATGCTTTTATACTAATGTGTGGACTTTATGCTGCAGGAGGTTTGTCATTTAATACCAAGGCGTTCAGTGTGCTAGATAGAAAGTTTGCTTATTTGGTTTTCTTGTTGCTAAGCTATAGAGACTGTATTGTATAGTTAATTCTTTTAATAATTTAATAAATCTTTATATAATTTTACAAGGTTTGGTTTTCTTTTGTGTATCCAGCCTCAAGGAATCACAGACTTGGGGAATTGTTCAGGGATTCCACACAGGGGAACAATAACCCCGGGGAACCCAGGTTTGGGTCTCTGACAGTGCATGTGCAGAAAATGATCCTATCTCTGCTACAGTATCAGCGGTGATAGGGCAACTATAATGGGTCAACGTACAGCCATGCTGGACTAGCCAGCATCATTTTGGTGTGTATGTGTGTTTGGGAGGGGTGGCGGCATCCTGGTGGCAGAAACTTTAAAGCTGGAGGGCTTCAGGAGTTTCAGCAGGCCTGGTGACAGAAGCCTGGAGCTATTCTGGGCTCACTGCCATCATTGTTGGTAATGGGGATTGAGAGCATGGTAGCCTAGCAGTAGTGGCTGCAACAGTGGAAGGGGCAAGAGGGGATATTTGCAGGAGGGGATCCCCTCCCTCTCTCAGCTGGCACTGACAGGGGAAAGAGGAAGGAGGAATCCCTCCACTAATATCACAGATCCTCACTTTTATATAATTATTTGTGTGAAAGATGATATGTAAAGTCTGTTTCAAATTTCACCTCTGCCATGAACTCACTCAGGTCCGTGCATGCACGTTTGTGCCGGTGGCTACACTTCCCTTCCCCCCCCCCTCCTGCAGCAAAAAGCTTGCTGGGCCGCAAGCTAATCGGCCGCTTTGGCGGCCGATTTGCTCGCGGCTTGGCGAGCTTCTCATTGCAGGGAGGGCAGGGAGAGGGAGCCACAGGCCGCTGCCAAAGCTCCCGTGGCCTGGCACTGGGCTGCGGATCAGGGATTGAGGACTCTAGGCAGGATTTGAGAGCTACCCTGGAGACTTGAGAACCACCATGCCCCCCTGTATGACCCTGATTCAAACCCTGTGTCTAATTTTGTATATGTGTACACATGTGTGTACCAGTGTAGGACACACTTTTAAATATGAGATGAAATGGCTGTAGTTCACAAAAACCTCAAATCACAATAAATCGTTTGTAAGTAAATTAGTAAGAAATCCATTTAAGTTTACCCTTGTACCTTTATCTCGCTTAAAATAGGGGCAAATTGGTTACATAATGATGCTGGATGAGAAGTACTGGGCAGGTTGGTTTTGCTGACATATTTTTTAAAAATAATATATAATTTGTTATATAATATGTAGCTTAATGTTTATAGTAGCAAAGTAACATTTACAAAAGGTGTCCCCCAGTACAACCACCACCAATTCCAGAACAGTATTTAAAATATAATTAAATCTAATAGGGGGGTTCTAACTTTTGTTCTACATGTATAACTGCCAAAATATATTACTATTCTATTACCATGCATGTAAGGGGAAGCATCCTTTTACTAGTTTAATAGATTATGGAAAATAATCTATTATTAACTCCCTTACCCCTACTTCTGTTCATAATATTAACAAGGGTTTGCTGTTTTGCTGCTAAGTATGTTCTGAGTTGCTAGCCAGGAATATGAAGTAGTAGAGACTAAGACTGACAAATTAAAGATGGAGGAAACTGTGGGAGGTGGGAGGTGGAATTAAGCCATGTCATGAAAGGAAGAAAGTGAAATTAAGGAGAAGAGTGTAGAAAAAAGGAAGCAAAATAAAGAAGAGGAATGTTTTTTATTTTCTGCAACATACTAACAAGGAAAAACTGACAGAGCAGATAAAATCACAGAGCTGGGTGCAAAGAAAGGAAGAAGAAAACAGACTGCTGAAAACAACTTTATTAGGAAGCTGCAGCCTGTAGCAGCCATGAGGTCTTTTGGCTGGTCTTGCCTTGCTCCAGGGCAGATTTGGTCGATGGATTTAGCAGCAACTGAGAGGTCTACTAGTGAACTTTGCAGAAAGGTACTGGGTCCAGAAAGCAGTTATTTCTGTCTGCTGTGCTCCGCCGTACATGTACTCCTGGTAGCTGTAGTGCAAAACTGCATAAATAGAATTCTAAATTCTAAATAGAATTCTAAATAATGTATTAAATTGTAAATAAATACCATCTGCTTAAGCAGTTTCTGCCATGCAAGAAACTGTGTATTTAGTGTAATAATATCTTAATACATATTAATAAATCTGAAAAGCAGACGCTTCAAATGTTACATGAACAATAGAATAAAGTATGTCAGGTGGTCCTTATCCACTCACTGGAAATAGCACACCTACAAAGTTCATGGCCTGTTCATCATTATAATTCCTTCCCATTTGTTGCTGTTCTGCTTGGGCTTTTATTATTCCTAGTTTACCAAGATCTGCCTTCTTTTTCTGCCCATAGATTTGCCATTTACCAAAGTAATTCAGCAACTGAACCTTTGTCACATGTGAGATGGAACTAGGTAATTGTACAGAACAGTGGGGAAATAATGTGCAATTTTTACTTAGATATAGGTAGCCTATTTCTGCTGGACCTAAATATTCTGTCAACACATTGGTTTTGAAGTTAGCATCCTGAAGTTAGCCAGTTTGGTGTAGTGGTTAGGAGTGTGGACTTCTAATCTGGTGAGTCGGGTTTGATTCTGCGCTCCCCCACATGCAACCAGCTGGGTGACCTTGGGCTCGCCACAGCACTGATAAAGCTGTTCTGACTGAGCAGTAATATCAGGGCTCTCTCAGCCTCACCCAACCTCACAGGGTGTCTGTTGTGGGGAGAGGAAAGGGAAGGCGAATGTACCTTTGGGTAGAGAAAAGCAGCATATAAGAACCAACTCTACTTCTTCTTCCATGGCAAGCAGCACTGCCATCTTGCCTCTTGGACCAGAATGAGAGTTTGTGATTGAGATGGCAAATGGTTGCTGCTGCTTTTTATTTGCCTAAGAGTGAGCAATTGCAATATGGAAATGCAGTTCCTATTTCTTAGTCATCTCTCCCACTGGACCAATCTCCACTACTGCCCAGAAAGAGAACAGGTGACAGCAAGAATGATATGGACCCATAAGAGATGTCTTGTCTGAACGGGCTAGAAGTTGACATAAGATCCCAACCAGATCCTGAATTGTAGTGCTGTTCCAAGTAGTTTGCTAATGAATTCATCATGCTTAAATACAGTAATGCAATTTACTTATTAACTTGAGATATTTGTATTTGTCACACACAGGAACATTGGTAAAAGTAATGCCATGCCTTGGAACCAGATAATTATAAAAAAGGCTGAGGAGAAAGTTTCATTGAATGATTTGTCTTAGATTTTAGACTCCTACTGTCAGGAGACTTTTGAAAGCACCTAGTTGCACGGTTTCACTATGCAAGTACCCCACCTGATCTCTCAACGAAATAAAAGTATGTTAGGTTAACAGTGTGTTCTATTTGTGGTAGCAAGGAGAAAGTAAGATTCCATCTGAACCCTTCAAATGTGCCTGTGTCCTTCATAGAGTTTAGGGTATCTTTAACATCTTTCTCCTATTGCAATATAAATTTAGAAACTCATCTATGGATTTCATAATACTGAATGCACTGAAAAATAATATAACAAAAGAGATTATTAAAATTCTGTAATCACCATTTAAAAGTTCCCATAATAATAAACTTGTCAATAATTTGATGCAGTAAGAATATATTAAAATGACTATATGTATTTTCAAATAGGGCTATGAAAGAAAGAAATAACAATGAACTAAGCAGAATTTATAGTACTTCAGAGAAGAAAATAAAGGCAATTATTTGAGTACGGTTGACAATGTAGCATGTTTTCATAGACTGCTTTCAATGTCTCATGTTTTGTTTTTATTTTTGTTACAGGTTAATTTATTCGTTTTGCTTTCTGTTATCTGCATTCTCTTGAACCTGGCGGGATTTATTCTTGGTTGTCAAGGTGCTCAGTTTGTATCCAGTGTACCTAGATGCACTCTGGTGAGGAGACATTTTACCCAGATAACACTGAGATACCATAGCTGACAGTATGTATCATTAGGGATGGGCACAAACCAGCTCACAAGCCAGAATTCGGCATGGATGTGGGTTGTTTCAGAGCTCCACAAACTGATGTTCAAGGATGTTCAAGCCTTCCATGTTCAAGCCTTCCATGAACATTTACTGGACTTTTTTTTGGTTCAGCTGTTTGGCCCATTCAAACCTAACAGCTCACCTATTCGATTTAAATGGCTGGCAGCCATTTCAGCCTGATGTATGTGCCTGCCCTGCTGTTAGAGGAAATAAAACAAACTGGTGAAATGGCTGTCAGCGTATTTTAATGGACCCACCCACCCCACTGTTAGGTTGAAATGGCTGTGAGCTGTGAGTCATTTTACCAGTCGATTTTGATTCTCTCTGCTTTGAAGCAGGAAAAACAACACTGACCAGTGAATTGGCTGCCAGCCATTTCAACCTCCCAGCTGACAGACACACCTGCCCTGCTGTTAGGTTGAAATGGCTGCCCATCAGCTGTTAGGTTTATTGACTCACAGCCATTTCAGTCTATCAGTTTTGCTCCCCACCCCCTGCTTCAAAGCAGGGAGGAGCAAAACAAACATTTAAAATGTCTAGGATCCATTTAACCTATATTGGGCAATCCCCTGCTGGGAGAAAGGGGGATCCGAACTCATAGGTTCAGACTGCAGATTTTTGGCTTAGTTCAGGGTTTGGGCCCCCAAACCAAACCAGATTTTGGGAATTCATGCCCATCCTTTCCTGTCAGACACCTCTTTATTAACCTTAGATTTCTCTGAAATGTAAAGATTGCAAATCAAAACTGCAAAGCAAAATCCTATCTCTCATAGTGATTAATGATCCTGTATTCTTTCTTTCTTCAAATTCATCCTCATCTTTCCCATAAGTCTGGTTTACTTGTTTGTTCTCATCCCCATCTTGCCTGAAATGTTAGGAAGAAATAATGCATGAGGCCATCACTGAAAATAGCATGATAATTTCTCCCCTTCTTTCCTTGAAACATCTGTAATATCATAATCTGTCTCCCTCAATTCCATATAATTCCCACTTCTGGGTGAAATGAGTATCAAATGTTATGATGAGGACCAAGTGATGCTATATGTTGCAGGAGTCACAAGGATGATGTTTTAATGGTTTTGCTGTCAGTAAATGCAACTTCAGTTTCTCATGGTCATCTCATGTGCTTGCCTCTTCCCCCTATTCCTTACATTGTTTCCCTACTGTGAACATTTATATTATATACTCCTTGGGAGTAGGAACTTGCATATCTCACAACATATGAAACTGTGGGTAAAGTGTTATCTGTAATATAGTGTTGCATAAAAATGTGTAACTGTAATACAATAACAGGAGAACCGGTTGGTTTTATACAAAGTAAAAGCAACACTGGTAAAAACAACCAACCATGTACATTTGAATTCCAGTTTTTAAACACAAACATGTATATACTCACATATGTACTTACTTGAACAGACTTTAAAACATAATAATGAATATAAATGTAATACATGTATTAGGCATAAAGCACAAATATTTGACAAATGTTGTAGTTTATCTGCACAAGAAATATCTTTCCTTACATGTACCAGCCATATAGACCCTTATATAATAGTATTCTCTGACAGTTTCTAGAAATGACAGGAATTTTTAAAGTTGAGTTTTTTTGCTACATTTAGGCAGATTGTGTAGTAGGAAAATAATACATTTTATAGGTGTGTTGTAAAATGCCTGAACTTTTAAATTGCCAATTTGAAATTCTCATTATGTTCTTCAATACTAAAGGCTGATGTAGGTGAAAGTAAATTTTGTTTCTGCTGTGAAGAGTTTCTGCCAGTAAAATGCTCAGAGAAAGAAAATGCATTGAAGCTGTATCCTGTCCAGTCATGCAATGCTGTTCACCTTCTCCTCAAGGTAAACTAATTCTTATTAGAAATGGCACTGTGCTAAATAAAGCGCAACATTAAACATTCAGTGTAGCTTTGTGTGATTCCTTGCTGTATAGTAATCTCAACTTCTTTCTTTCTTTCTTTCTTTCTTTCTTTCTTTCTTTCTTTCTTTCTTTCTTTCTTTCTTTCTTTCTTTCTTTCTTTCTTTCTTTCTTTCTTTCTTTCTTTCTTTCATATAAAATGGGTAGGGAAGAATTTACAAGAACAGCCAACGTATAAAGTCTTAACCTATACAATGATGGAAAGATATCCCACATTTAGGTCAAAACAAGAGACAGCTCACCGATCTGTCCTTATTTTCAACTGTCTTGAGTGTCATGGAATTAGATTCCTTTACAGATCACACCCATGTTTGGAAATAGATGGCAATGTAATGTGAGAACCAGAATGTATGAATCTGTCTCTGAAAGAATGACTGTGAACTCTGGATTAGCTTGTGCAGCCTTGGACCATCTTTCAGAAATAGACTTGGACCATCTGACATGGTTATGACTGAGAAATGGGCCTTGTGTCATAAAAGAGCAACATGAGAAGCAATCCTAATATAGTGTACAAGCAAGTCTTTAGAAATAATCGTAACCTTAACAGTTATTTTAAGGTGAAAGAAACCTTTCTAATAGTTGCAGTAGCAATTAGAAACATGCACATTGATAAAGTTGTCTATAATGGAACAAAAATTAGGTTGAGATGCTTACAAATAAAAAGAAAGCATAAAGATTATACACAAAAGGTGTATGATTCTGGAGAATATAAGCAAAATTCAGGGAAATATTATGATAAAACGGTAGCTTGTCTAAATGTGATCTTGCATTTGTGAGTAAAAAGATTAACATTGTCTGTTTGTTTGTTTATATTAGCCTTTATTAACCGCCATTCCCAGATCAACCGGCTTGTGGCAGTTTACATTCTATGTAAAAAACAGCAAAATACAATAAAATTACAATAAGACACTAGCAATGAGATCCCCTCACCTCCTCCCCCCATCCATACCCAGCAACAACCCCTACTACGGCCCTAACCACTGCCCAGATGTCCAGCAGAAGGCCTAAGCCAGGAGGGACCCGATCTTCCATCATCTATCATCATTACTGTTTCTCCATATTCTAAACAGCATGATAAAAAGTCTCCATATTCTAAACAGATGTAAATTACTGATTGACTACTTCTATTCTTGGAAGTCAAAAGGATTAATTTCTTATATAGGTGCTTATGTGCTTCCTATAATACATTCAAAATTTAAAACTTGTGTTCAATGGAAAGGCTCTGTGTCTCAGTGATATAGCATCTACTTTGTATGTAGAAGGTCTAAGGTTCAATCCCTCCCATCTCTAAATAAAGGATCAGGCAGAAGATGATCTGACAGACTTTTGCCTGAGACCCTGCAGAGCCCTTGCTACCGAGAGTGGACAAAACTGACCCTGAGGGATCAGTAATCTGACTTTGTATAAGGCAGCTTTACATATTCGTTGTTCTTATATATCTTTATGGTTCACACTCGCATACATTTATTACTCTTACTATTCTGTTTTTCTTACAGAAAGTGCTCTTTGCTCTCTGTGCTATGAATGCCTTGACCACAACTGTGTGTTTAGTAGCAGCTGCCCTACGTTACTTGCAGATATTTGCAACAAGAAGAACCAGCTCAGTAAGTGAGTGTAAGACAAAGTTTTTAAACAGCAGAGATGCAAAAGTCTGTCTTCCATAAAATCTGCTTATGGCTGAAGCCTTCAAAAATGGGGGGAAACAAAACCTCTAAATTTATTTTGTTAGGAAGAAGCCCAAGTTAATGTGGAGGAAGTTGAAGAACAAAGCCACATTTCTGATCCTGAGGATTTTGTGCCACCTGTACCACCTCCCTCATATTTTGCTACATTTTACTCCTGTACTCCTAGGCTGAATCACAGGTAAAACATTGAAATTCTTTGTTTTTAACGTCTGATAAATCTTTGACCAACAGCATTATTAATGTTTCCACTATTCTCAAAGTGATAATTTAGGTATGGCTTTCCCCTCAGTCAAGACTTTCTGTAATTCAGGACTGGGTGCAAGCTATACTTTTGTGATTTTCATTTAAGACCTTACTGACAGTTGATGATGGGTAAGAGAAATGCGGTGATTAGTTAAAGTTCGGATATTCTAACGTAATTGCTTTGAGTCAGGATGGGAACTGATATCAGAATATTTTGCCCCAACTGGTTAATGTCTCATGTGAAGCACAAAGCAGGATAGACTGATTGGTTTCTTACCTCACTACGTGTGCTTGACTTCAGTCAGTCCTTACATATGTATTCTCACCAATCCCCCAGAAGGGCTATATATCCTCTTTATTTTAAAACGTTGATTTAAATTTCAAAACAACTTTAAAGTGTACCTTCCTGAGTAGTATAAACTAAATATAATTTCTTAATTAATAAATTGCTAAACATTTATATTTAATTTGTACCAAAATTGTACCAGATATGCAATATACCCTGAAATTAATGTTTTTGTTACATATGTTGGGGTAATTATGCACTGGGGTAATTACGCATATAGAAAAACACATTTTATTTTGAAACAGGAGTTTTTGTTCTGTTGTATGCCAGTACATATTCAAGGAATTGCTTTGTGGGCTGAATGTCTATTGCTGTCTGGAAGTAATAGTGTTAGTTACTGGATTAAACAATGTGTGTTTTGATGAGATGGAAATTAAACATTCATGTTGTAGAATTAAAATTTTAGAACTGAGTAAATATGTGTGCTTCAGTAGTTAGGCATAAAAAAGTATAGATTACTGTACCCAGGATCTTCTTGAGCCAGGGGCTGGGTTGTAATGCATGTATTAATTTCCAATCCCTGGTTCTCAGTATCAAAACCACAATAATACATAAAGTACACGATCTTCTATGCCATTTTATATTGTATGGTTAGAAATCATAAATCATTTTTATCTTTTAATTTACATTATTTACTGTCTGCCTTTCCTACTGAGACCTGAAACAGATTATACAATGTAAGTCAATAAAATCAATAGGATACGACAACCAATAAACAGTGCAATAGGATTTCGGTGCAGAAATTAAAACTAAATAAAAATATGGAAACAAAGCTGAAACAGCAAACTATTGATATGGCATTTTAAATGAAGCAAAAATTCCATAATGGTTCATAACCAACAGATAGTATGGTAGTATAGTCCACTGTCTAATTCTCCCTTAGTCAATTCTGTTATGATGATGATTTTAGTCATTCAGTCAAGTCCGGCTCTTGGTGATCCTATGGCACAACTGCTGCCACAATCTCTGATCCTGCACTGCTTCTTTTAGTTGTGTAATGTGGCCAGTGTCCATCTTGATCGTGTCCAACCGCCACGCTCTCTGTCAGCCTGGTTTCCTTTTTCCACTGACCAATCCTAGCATGATTAATCTGTCCATTGAGTTGGATCACATGATATGGCCATAATGAGCAACCAGAGTTTCGTGATTTTGCCTACCTATATCAGGCTTTATGCGCTTTAGTATTTCCTTGTTTGTGACTTTTTCCATCCATGAAATCTGCAGAACCCTTCTCCAATATCAGAGTTCAGTTCCATTGTAGTAAAATCCTACTCTGTAAAATTGCTCTCCTGAATAATTCAGTTTTATATCATTTGTGAAATGCCAGGAACATGGAACCTTTCTTGACCTCATCTGGTAGGCCATTTCATAAGGTGGGAGCCACAACAGAGAATGCATTTGTATGGGCAGTTGTTGATCCTGCCCATTTGCAGGTTGGCCTTGGTCAGATGTCACAGTGGAGCGTAGACAGACAGGCGGTCCTGGAGATATGAGAGACCAAGCTATGAAGGGCTTATATGTGATAGCCAGTACCTTGGTAACTGATGTGCACCCAATGGAGTGATTGCCAAATAGGGCTGGTATGCATGCTTCTAGTACTAGGTAATAATCAAGCTCCAGCGTTCTGCACCAATTCTTCAAACCTGATTTTGGTGGGAGACCTATGTATCATATATTGGAAAAATCTAGTCTCAGTGCTATCATAGTGTTGATCCTGGTGCCCAGATTGGCTGAGGCAAGGTAGAGGCTTTCTTCCAAGCTAAATTGAATTGCTGGAAAGTGGGAAGTTTTGCAGCTGCATTAATGTGCTTTGCCAGAAGTAAAACAGAATAATACCTAATCTGCTAAATCAATGAGAATTAGCTGAACCCCATTGAAAGTGGGGAACACAATGTGCCTCAGTGTGGCATAGTGGTTAAAGAGTGGTGGACTAGCCTGGAAAACTAGCTTTAATTCCCCATTCCTCCACATGCAGCCAGCTCAGTGACCTGCATGTTCTCTTAGATCTGGTCTTGCAGAGCAGTTCTCTTAGAGCACTCTTAGCTCACCTACCTCACAGAGGTACCAACCTGGGCCTGGAGTTCTCCTGGAGTTATACTTTATCTCCAGAGTTGTTGTTAGTAATTCAGTTGTGATCCCATGGCACAGCTGTTATCACGATTCTCCCTCAGCCGTGCAGTGTTCTGGACAGTGTGTATCTTGATCGTGTCCAACCACCGTGTTCTTTGTTTACCTGGTTTCCTTTTTCCACTGACCAATCCTAGTATAATTGCTTTCTCCATTGAGCTGGATTGCATGATACAGCCAAAGTAAGTGAGCTGAGGTTTTGTGATTTTGCCTACCAAAGATATATCAGAAAGTATGTGCTGTAGTGTTTCTTTGTTTGTGACTTTTGTTGCTCCTGGACCCACAGAAGCCTTCTTCAACACCAGAGTTCAAATGACTCAATTCTTCTCTTGTTCGATATTTTTTATCATCCATCTTGCATTTCTGTGTTCGGTTCAAACTCATTGTTGCTCAGTGACCCATTCAGTGTTTTATTTCCATACTGCAAATGCCACTCACATCAATTTGTGATCCAAGAAAAATGAACTCTTGAACGCATTCGATCTCTTCATCATCGATTGTTATTATGACATGTCTGTTTTTTGCAGTGGTCATTATTTTTGTGTTTTTAGTGTTTAAGAAAAGGCCAAATTTCATACCTTCTTCGCTGACCTTTGTGATCAGCTGTTCTAGGCCTTCCTTAGTTTCTGACAGGAAGGTAGTGTAGGGTAGTGTCATGTCGGTCCCAAGCCTGGGTAAATGGGGAGGGTTAAGAAAGACCTAGCAACCTACCTTGTAAAAGTTTTCCCAAGAAAATCCTATGGTACAGCTCTCAAACGAGGTGGTCTTATGGATATGCAGGTACCAGACCATTTAGGACTCTGAAGGTAAGAAACAAAACCTTGAACCAGATTCGTTATGAGAATGCATACAAACAGTATGAACCCTCCTAAACTTTTGTAATCCACATGAAACGTATTATTTTCCTTAGGCGTTCATTTCTTAGCTTGTTTGCTTCACTGCTTGGTAAACACAATGCTTGCTTTTATACATGCTGAGCATTTCAGCTGCTACCTGCAATCTTGTTGTCTTAACAGAACAGAAAATACTAATTAAGTAATTGCTTATTAAGATAACTGTATTAACGCTAAGGCTTGGATAAAAGCTTCCATAGGAAGAATACGGAACAAGAGAAACAAAATAAATATTTCACTAGGTTATGGTGTAATTGCTGCTAAAATAGAATTTCATATCTTCTCTGTGGTGAATTATATATTTTAGTTGTTTTGTTTCACATTTTGTTCAGGATGGAAGACTTGTTTTAGGTTCTTTAATTCTAACAACATAACTGATAATCTCATTTATTCTTGCAACCTCATATTAACTGATAATCCTACATAGTTATCAAGGTTCCAAGGTTCCAAAGTTTAAGTAATTGTGTTGTTTGAAGGCCCATAGTGTAAATATAGCTCAGCATTTAATTGAAGTTGTCTGTGCATTTTAGAAATCAAATTGTTGAATCATAGGATTCTGAGATCTTTAGAGTTATCCACATTTAGTACTTTGATGGAGCACTAAGGAAGTTGTGTTGCTAGACAGTGGAAGGGAATGGTGAACCTCCTCTGCTCCTCTCATGCCTCAAAAATCATAAGTATTGCTGTGTGTTATATTTCACATATTTATTTTTGTTAAATGAAACATATCAACACATAATTACTGGCAGTCTTCAAGCAAAGGTTGGATACACATTTTTCTTGGATGCTTTAGGATGCTTAGGGCTGATCCTGCGTTGAGCAGGGGGTTGGACTGGATGGCCTGTATGACCCCTTCCAACTCTATGATTCTATGATAAACACTAGGGATGGGCACAAGTCAGAACATGAACCTGCTGAAAATAGCCCAGATCATGGCTCACAAACTGGGGGTCATGTGAGCTGTTGGCATGGCCCTCCAATGATCCAGTGATCCTCTACCTGACTGCTGGGTTTGGAGCTTTGTGGTGGGGCTGGGCGTGTCTGCTGCACTGGAGCTTGCACCAGCTCAGCAGACATGCTGGTGTATTAATCACTATTCAAGGAAGTGGAGTGAGCGTGGATTTCTATAGCCCTGAAAACATCAATAAGATGGGCCTTCCAGTGCTGGCAGAAAGCCCTATTCACCAATAAATGGAACTCCCATTCTGCTTTATGGGAGCACAATGGTAAGTTCTGTCCCTTTGGAGGGGGGGGAAGAAAAAATCCAGTGCTTTCGGCTGTGCAGCGAGGGGAGGTGCTTTGAACTGACCTCCACAGATTCCCCCCCCCCCGCACACACACAGCCTGCCAAACAGCTGATCCTGCAGAGAGCTGGCTTTCTACAGCAGCCTTTCTCAACTTTTTAAAACTGAAACATTCTTCAGGCTACAAGAAATCCCATAAGTGCCACAATTGTGCAGAATAGGGTTGGAAAGCATAGCTGTGTACACACCCAGCCTGGGCCCCTCAGTTACCACCCCTTCCAGGCCTATAATTGGCCATTGGGCGGGAGGTCAACATGAAATTTTTAAAAAATAAAAATTAATTAACTCCTACTTATTCAGGAAATCCTTCTAGGGTTGTCAAGAAACCCCAGTATTTTACGAACTCTGATGAGAAAGCCTGGTATACAGGATCAGCTGTTTAGTAGGGTCTCCTGGGCTGCCTGGTTTCACTAGACTCCACCAAAGAGCCCCCCATCCTGGTGGGGGAAGTTAGTCAGAGAAACACCCCCCTGGTGGGGGTGTTAGTCAGAGGGGGGGATTCTCTGAGAATCAACTATTTGTCTGATGATGGGGTGATGGTGGTTCAAGCTGTGTGTCCCCACACAGCCAAACAGCCGATCATGTGGAGTCTTTCTCAGGGATCAGTTTGGGTGGTGCAGGGAGGTGGTTTGAATCAGCCTGCCAGACGGCTCCCCCCAATCCTGGCCTGTACTTGACCACACCACCCTGGCCTGGCACGTCAGAGAAATCACACCAGCGGGGAGGTGGCAGGCAGGAGCTGATCCTGGGGAGAGAAGCCTCTTTGGGGATCAGAAGTTTGTTGGGCGGAGGGGTTTGTACCATCCACATCCACATAGCCCAACAAACAACTGATCCCCCAGAAAGGCTTCTCTGCCTGGAGTTTGGGTGTGTGTGTGTGAACACAGCCCACCAAATAGCTGATCCAGCAGGGAGCACACCCAATAAACAAATATAAGCACAGAAACAGGGAAGAGGGGTCATAAGAGTAGTGAGGGGATGCCAAACAAAACAAAATAACAAATCTAGGGCAAAATCTAATTGAAATATCACAGTGGTCAAGTTCAAAGTCCCCTAGAGATGTAACATTCCTCAAAATTTTGAACCATGGAAATATACCCATTAGTTTTGTACAAATAAATTGTAAATATACTCTGCACTTGAGAGAAAACTACAAGCTGATGCACCGTAGTACATTTACCTTAATTTTTGGTTAGAGATAGCAAAATATTCTCAATTAAGTGTTCAGAATCTTCCCCTGAATGCAGTTTCTGTCATACCTCCTTCCGATCTCTCTCCTAAAAGGTAGGGCAAGATGCTACTTTTTACTCAATCTGCGGGTAAATGCATCACAGTAGTTTGAGAAAGAGACTAAAAGAACCAACTGCATCAAATCAAAAGGACAGCAGAAGGCACATAACTGTCAAGAAGCAATGAAAGCATGTTATCCTCATGAAAATAAGGTATCCTTCTAGTGCAGAGTATATCTTGGATTTAAAAGCTATATATGGCTACAGCATGCCCATCATGTCCTTAAAGGTATTTCATTCATTTTTTTGTAGTATTTCTCCCAAATTTCCAATTTTTCAATTGGAATTTGTTTTAAGGTCTTAGAACACCCCCTCCCACACCCCATTTTTCTGTTTTTCTCTATCCCCCTACCACTTTTACATATCTAGTTCTACCACATGAATTAGAATGTTTACAGGAAATATTGTTGAAGCAATAAAATAATGAGCCAATTGTGGTACACAGTATACCAAAATGAATGTGAATAGTTGTGCTACTAAATATATATCTGCAGTAGAACACTTGTGCTTGCCAAGTATATTTCTGTATAAAGGCTTGACTAAAAAACTCACCATACGTGCCAAAACACGGTTTTGGATGATAAAGTCAGTAAAATAATGCTCTGCCCAAACAAGCCTCATTAAAACAACTTTTAGAGTAGTTTACATTCATATAAAACATTTAAAGCAGTGGTCCCCAACCTTTTTTAGGCTGGGGACCGACAGGGCAACTGCCCCGCCCACGCCTGCGCATGGCGCATGCGCACCCGTGCATGGCGCATGCGTGCCCGCGGCCCTGATTCCCTCTCCCCCCTCCCGCAGTAAGAAGCTTCCCGGGCCGCAAGCTTGCGGCCTGGGAATGTTTTTTACTGTGGGGGGGGGCGGGGAGAGGGAACCGCGGCCCGGCGCCATGGCCTTCGCGGCCTGGCACTGGGCCGTGGCCCACAAGTTGGGGACCACTGATTTAAAGTACATAAAAAACATAAAATATTGGTTAGGAAGGAAGAATCATTGAGGGAATGCCAAACTAAATGAATGAATCTTCACTTTTTGGTGGAGACAGCAACAGAAAAGGACAGATTGCCCCCTCTCAGGTTGCCCCTCACTTAATCTCAGATGGCAGGGGCACCCAAAGCAGGGCCTCTGAATATGACCATAGTTGTCAACAAAAGTTCATTATGTCAGAAAGGTGGAGTTCTTGATGGACTTCATAAATGCAAGGGATAATAAAACTTGAATCATTTGCTCCTTTGCTCATTATCATACTTCACAATCTGCAACCAAAGTTTTGACACGTGAATACTTATAGCAATGCACCTGGCCAAGAGACTTCCACTATGATTATATGTTTGGTAGCATACCTCCTCATCTTCATGTTGATATATAGCTTATCCTAATTATTCATTACTTTCAGAGCTGGGATAGTTTCCCCTGAAGTTTCTTGATTCATGTTGCACAGTGATATGTAAAGTGACCCTCAGGGTAATGTTTGTGGGGGCATCCACCCACATCTTCTTTGTTATCCTGTGTACAATTCATGTGGCATAGATGCTTACTTTTAAAACACATCCCAGAACAAGTAAACAACAAACTAGTAGCCTGATGTACTTTGGTGCATCACTAGATTGCTCTGCAGCCAACTTTATTTTTGTAAGTGCTTTTTCTTTTGTCCTTCTATCTGAGGCAATAAATTATATTGGATCACAGTCTCTTACAGTATTAGGGAGAAGCAGTAGCAGATATGGACTCACAAAGAGAAAGTGGAAATAACCTGATCTAATGGAAAATAAATTGATTTTCTAGAGTGAAAGTCTAATCAAGTGCTGGCTGTCCTTGCCCCCACACTCAGTCTGACTGATATTCCATGAGTCATTGCTACAGGAACTTCCACCATCAAAATAGAATCAAGGAGTGAAGAACAAAATTAAATGAACATTCACTGAAAGACTGAACGGGAAATGGCGCTTGTTCTTTTTTCTAGCCTCACTTAGATGAGAGATGTTGTTGTTTTAAGTCAGTTTCCTTGCTTTGTATCTTCACTTGGCTCCTGGGGTTTATTTTTAATCACCAGCGGGGGGCGGGTTATAGTAAAATCCCATGTAGTAAGAAATAGGTGCGTATGGCACTCCTTTAATTACAGGATATGCTGCAAATGAAGGTGCCATTACTTGACAAACTCACTTTTCAACAAGAGGAAATAGGTGAGAAATTATTGGCCATTTCTGCACGAGGAAAATGTTCCTGGACAGCCTTGGCATGTTGGCGGCATATATAGCCCCCTCCACATCATGTCATCAACTTCCCAAGGCTGTCCGGTAGCTGGGTTGCAATGTGGCCATTTTTAAATAGCAATTTTGGGAATTCAGAAAACTTGATTTACCACCCTAAATTGTGCAAACCACCGGTGAGCCACAAGTGAACCGCCAGGGAAAAGACCGTATGGAGGGGGAAATGTACAATAGTCTTAGCAGCTTTGTCCCACCCTTGTTCCCTCCCTCCCCTCTCAATTTCCTGCTTTGAGTAATTTTTTTAAATTACGTGGCCTGTGTTGCAGCGGGACCACAAACCTACATTATCCAAGGTGAAATAAAATCTTCTTTAAAGTGTCCATAGTCTTGGGATTAGGCAGACAAAACACAGCCCTGTTTTTGTTTTCTGGAGGTGGGAAATGAGCTGGGAATGCTTTATTTTTCTAGCATTTCTCCATAGTAACGGGGTAGTGTTGATTTTATTAAAGGTGTATCTGTGTTATGGCATTATTGCATAGCAATGCGGAAGTGCCTTTAAAAAAAGGAAAGAAAAGAATTTTTGGACTGGGGGGAGTGTTAGTCCAGGAGTGAACTGCTGTGTTGTGACTGGTGGCTTGCTGTGATTGACAAGCCAATGAGTGGAGGGAGAAGTTCATATTGCTTTCCCTTGCAGCCTCATCAGGAGGCAAAAAGCCTTGACAGGGTAGAGGGGACTCCCCATGAGGAGGGTTGCAAACACGAGATTTACCATCCTACATTTGCCAGCAGGAAGCCACTTGCGTTTTACCCCTCCAAGCAGAAATGGCCATTGAATAACATTTGCAGAAGTGGGGACATTAAATACTAGTCTTAGCCTCACTTATGAACCCAGTCTAAGATCTAAAAATTGTTTCCTTGGTAAACAGACAGGTGTTCAGTTGTTTTGATATGGAGAGTGATAGCCCTGGGTACTTTTTGCCCGTTCCCAATAAATCACTCTGAGGAGGGGAAAAAAACCTTTTGTATATTTTTACTGCAGCAGAAATATAGACACAGGGGATTTCCCAAATCTGTGTGCAGAACAAAGGATTGCACGAGACTTTATAATAGTCCATTTAAGGCAGGGAAAGATGATGCTTTTCAGGTCAAACCAGTAACCTGGGGTCTCCACCCCCTTGCACATCCCACAGGACCACCCATTGCCATTATGCTAAGTCACCAGAAAAAGGTTACAAAAGTTCTCTTATTAATATAAACAATTGCATCCAGCCTTGAGAATAGAACATATCAGATACAGTCCAAACGGCAGGACCTTGTCAAATATCCAAACGGCAGGACCTTGTCATCATGGGTGACTTCAATTTCCCAGATGTGTGCTGGGAAACAAACTCTGCGAAGCGTCCTCAGTCATGCAAGTTTCTGACCTGCCTGGCTGATAATTTCATTTATCAAATGGTAGATGAACCCACAAGAGGTTCAGCCATACTGGACTTAATACTGACCAACAGGCAAGAGTTGGTGGATGAGGTGAAGGAGGTGGGGACCCTAGGGGGAAGTGACCATGTCCTCATAGAATTCCTTTTGAGATGGGGAGCCAAGGAAGCTTGTAGCCAGACGCGGATGTTGGATTTTCGTAGGGCAAACTTTAATAAACTCAGAGACATGATGAGTGTCATACCATGGACGAGAATGCTGGAAGGGAAGGGAGCATGTGAAGGGTGGGCGCTACTCAAACAAGAGCTATTGCATGCTCAATCAATGACTATTCCAGAAATACGAAAACACTGCAGGAGCTCTAAGAAGCCTATTTGGATGAACAGAGAACTTCAAGAGGAACTAAGAAAGAAAAGGAAAATGTTCAGGAAATGGAGGGAAGGACAGAGCTCTAAAGAAGAGTACCTACAGGTTACTAGGCACTGTAGATCAATCATCAGAAAGGCCAAAGCTGAGAGTGAGCTAAGATTGGCCAGGGAAGCCCATTGTAACAAGAAAAGATTTTTCAGTTACGTGAGGAGCAAACGTAAAGTAAAGGAGGCAATAGGCCCGCTGTTGGGTGTGGATGGACAAACTCTAACGGAAGATGCAGAGAAAGCAGAAAGGCTTAGTGCCTATTTTACATCTGTTTTTTCCCACAGGTCAAAGTGTTTAGGCACATCTAGAGATGGCTGTAGCCAAAGGATAGTGTCTGGGTGGCAGGTTAACATGGATAGAGAGGTGGTCGAGAGGCATTTAGCTGCACTGGATGAGTTCAAATCCCCTGGTCCAGATGAAATGCACCCGAGAGTACTCAAAGAACTTTCCAGAGAACTTGCACAGCCCTTGTCCATCATCTTCGGAACCTCTTTAAGGACTGGAGATGTCCCGGAGGACTGGAAAAGAGCAAACGTTATTCCGATCTTCAAAAAAGGGAGGAAGGATGACCCGGGAAACTACAGACCAGTGAGTCTGACCTCTGTTGTGGGGAAGATAATGGAGCAGATATTAAAGGGAGCGATCTGCAAACATCTGGAGGACAATTTGGTGATCCAAGGAAGTCAGCATGGATTTGTCTCCAACAGGTCCTGCCAGACCAACCTAGTTTCCTTTTTTGACCAAGTAACAGGTTTGCTGGATCGGGGAAATTTGGTTGATGTCATTTACTTGGATTTTAGTAAAGCTTTTGACAAGGTTCCCCATGATGTTCTGATGGATAAGTTGAAGGACTGCAATCTGGATTTTCAGATCGTTAGGTGGATAGGGAATTGGTTAGAGAACCGCACTCAAAGAGTTGTTGTCAATGGTGTTTCATCAGACTGGAGAGAGGTGAGTAGCGGGGTACCTCAGGGTTCGGTGCTCGGCCCGGTACTTTTTAACATATTTATTAATGATCTAGATGAGGGGGTGGAGGGACTACTCATCAAGTTTGCAGATGACACCAAATTGGGAGGACTGGCAAATACTCCGGAAGATAGAGACAGAGTTCAACGAGATCTGAACACAATGGAAAAATGGGCAAATGAGAACAAGATGCAATTTAATAAAGATAAGTGTAAAGTTCTGCATCTGGGTCAGAAAAATGAAAAGCATGCCTACTGGATGGGGGATACGCTTCTAGGTAGCACTGTGTGTGACCTTGGGGTACTTGTGGATTGTAAACTAAACATGAGCAGGCAGTGTGATGCAGCGGTAAAAAAGGCAAATGCCATTTTGGGCTGTATCAACAGAGGCATCACATCAAAATCACAAGATGTCATAGTCCCATTGTATACGGCACTGGTCAGACCACACCTGGAGTACTGTGTGCAGTTCTGGAGGCCTCACTTCAAGAAGGACATCGATAAAATTGAAAGGGTACAGAGGAGAGCGACGAAGATGATATGGGGCCAAGGGACCAAGCCCTATGAAGATAGGTTGAGGGACTTGGGAATGTTCAGCCTGGAGAAAAGGAGGTTGAGAGGGGACATGATAGCCCTCTTTAAGTATTTGAAAGGTTGTCACTTGGAGGAGGGCAGGATGCTGTTTCTGCTGGCTGCAGAGGAAAGGACACGCAGTAATGGGTTTAAACTTCAAGTACAACGATATAGGCTAGATATCAGGAAAAAGTTTTTCTCAGTCAGAGTCGTTCAGCAGTGGAATAGGCTGCCTAAGGAGGTGGTGAGCGCCCCCTCACTGGAAGTCTTCAAGCAAAGGTTGGATACACACTTTTCTTGGATGCTTTAGGATGCTTAGGGCTAATCCTGCGTTGAGCAGGGGGTTGGACTAGATGGCCTGTATGGCCCCTTCCAACTCTATGATTCTATGATTCTATGATTCTATGATTCTATGATTCAGTCAAGAACAAGTTTCTGGGCCTTCTGTTACAAAATAGTCTGGTATACAAAGCTTCTCTTTACAGAACAATAAGTAAGCAAATATTATTTCACCCCTTACTCCACCAGAGAGTAATTTCTGTTCTGTTCTGTATTGAATCCAGGGGTGCCATTCTGTATGTCAACAGTGACTCCCCCTCATGAACTGGCTGATTTATACTTTACTTTGGAGTGCTATGTGAGAAAAGTAAAACTGAATCCATGATGTTCTGCTTGCACACGTGAAAGCATGGGGCTGCAGCTGGACCCGCCTAGCACAATTCAGTGCATGTTCTCCCATATATATTTGCATAAGTATGCTAGCAGCTGTTTTCCTTCCTTACGTTACTTTGGATCCAACCCTTTATGTTTACTTAATTGTACCAGCCTTTTAATGACCAGGTGTGATGCAGAATACCATGACATTGGCTGCAGAGTAAAGGAGTTGGCTGCAGAGGAGAGGACGCGCAGTAATGGGTTTAAACTACAAGTACAACGATATAGGCTAGATATCAGGAAAAATTTTTCACAGTCGGAGTAGTTCAGCAGTGGAATAGGCTGCCTAAGGAGGTGGTGAGCTCCCCCTCACTGGCAGTCTTCAAGCAAAGGTTGGATACACACTTTTCTTGGATGCTTTAGGATGCTTTGGGCTGATCCTATGTTGAGCAGGGAGTTGGACTAGATGGCCTGTATGGCCCCTTCCAACTCTGTGATTCTGTGAAATCTTGGACTTGCTATGTTTTTTCTCCATGTCTACCCTCCTTCGCTGTATTTTGGACCAGATTGCAGCCTGTCCACAGTTTGGTGTGAAATGAACATAGAATAGGCTTCCAAGTAACTGTGGGGATGCCTTCAGACTTGTAGATGGTGCTGTGGAATAGTAATGTCATGTTTGGATTTGGGACCATATTTTGTCATAGCTTTCAAGCTGTAAATGAAGTTCTTTTGACCACCACCCTACAATATGTTCCTTATTGGAGAGGAGTGTGCAAAGGGAGAAAGTTGCCAGGAGGGCTTTTATGGTTCAGAGGTTATAACAGCTCATTTGTTGTGCATCACAGGAAGGTGAAGACAAGGGAATTCAATCTCTTTATTCATCTTATTTAAATATAGACGATAGGTGAAGAATATAAAACAATTTGCTTTTCTTCATGGACTCTATACTAAGACACTGAAGAGCTCTAGCCTCAGAACATACTAGTGCTCTCTTTGGACTACATAATTTACTCACAGTATCTCCTTAATCTTTAACATTGGAATTATTTCACAAGGAAGGAGGTGTTAATCTATGATTTAACACTTTTTTGATAAGATGCTGGCTTCCAGATTCCCACAGGTTGAATATGTATGTAAACCATTAAATATTCACTTGAAAATCCTTGAATTAAGCTTAAAAGATATTAAACAGAGTATCCATAGTACCTCATTTTTAAAACCCTGATTTTGACCATCATTTACCATAGTGTTTGTTATGTTCAGTGGTAATGAGGGCAGAGAACATTTGATATAGTGGGAAATGTGAAATGCTAGGATAATTGCACACAATCAAAACTGACATTTATGAGACACAGTGGGCCCATAACAATTTGCAATTTCACTGAAGAAAACCTAGAATGCATTCACAGATAATCAGCACATCAGAGACAGATCTAATGAATATTTCATGACCCGCGCTGGATTTTGCCACTATACACTCTAGAGTTAGCTAGGCAACATGACTGTTTTAGGTACCTGCAACCCATGAACAAACTGAAAAGTGGGATATAATATTAGTGGCATAAAGCTATATGGAAAAGGATAACCTCAGACATTAGATTTCTTCCAGGCAACTGTTGCCAGATGCTTACAATTTTTTTCTCTGAACCTAATACTATTGTCTAGTCTTGCAGACCTAATTTTCAATGTTCATTTGGCTGAGAGCCACCTGTTCTTTAATTGCATGCAGGAGATTTTGAACTGCCCCTTCGTCATGGTAATTTTTAAACTCTGTGTTCTGCAGTCTGTAAATCACTCTTTGTTAATTTGTGGAAGCATCACTGAATTCTTTGTATCTTCTGCACAAAAAGTGATCTTCATAACTGACACAAGTCTTTCTCCTAGGACCCTGGGTTCAGATATCATTCCAATACCACATATTTATAGAGCCAGAATTAAAGGAGTGGAAATTTTCTGCCCCCTTGACCCTCCACCACCTTATGAAGCTGTGGTGAGCCGGATCAGTCACGAGCAGGTACTACCCACCTACTGGGTTCCAGATGTTCAACATGCTATCACTATGGACCGGGATAAGTTGTCATAAGTTCAGAGGGACTAAAAGGATTTACTTACTTCAGATTATGCATGTCTTGAGTGTGCAGTTTTTTAAAGCCCCAAGATTTGACATTTGGTGTTGGTAAATAAAGTCCTCATTTTTGATAGCCACCTGAACTTTTTAAACTGATGTGAATGTTTTGCTACTCTTTGCAAACCTTTACATATTTTTGTAGGATTGAGGTAGTCTTCCATTTTCCTATACAGAAGTAATGAAGAGAGGGATCCCGATAATAGAATTTGGGCCTTTTGCCTAGTTGAAGGTAGTTCCTCTACCAGTTGGCAGAAAATCTCTTATTGTCCTGTTAATATTTGTTTGAACATTGTTAATTTTGTGTTTAGGAAGGCACATTTCAAGTTACAGAACCCGTTTGTGGTCTGGTGGAAGAAAATGATACACAATTACCCCAAGGTAAGATTTAATAATTTTAAAATTTTTGGAAAAGATCCCACCTGATTTTGAAACGGTTAGGGTTAGTTGTAGTAATGAACTGCACAGAAGCATGTTAATTAATCATCCTCCCAACCATGGCAGTTTAAAGTGTCTCTTTATACTCACCCCCATAACAGTGGTTTCTATAAACACTAAGCTGGTTTGGTTGTAATTTATACTATGATTTAAACAGTGCAGCATCATTTTTTCTTTCGTAGATTTGTTCTGTCTTTGACACCTGCTTTCATTGGAATATTTGATTGCAATTTAGCAACCATATAATTTAAGCCGAATACAATAGAGTGCTTAGAGGATCAGACCTAAATAATGGAGACTTGGGTTGAAATCCCCACTCATCCATAAAGCTCCCATGATGATCTTGAAATAGATCATTATAGTCTTATAGCATAACTAGCTTCAAAGCCCGTTCCTAAGAACAGGCCCTGAAAGGGTCCCCTCCCCTGGCCAGGTAGCTTAAAGTGGCTTTGGGCCGCAGCTCGCAGCCAAATCAAGTGGGGTGGGCAGGGGCTGGGCAGCTCATTAGCAGGGCCAAGACAGAGCTCCTTAGCAGGCTGGCAGCAGGCCAGAAAGCCCTTGTGAGCAGACCCTGCCTAGCAGGCCAAGAGGCCCTCGTTAGCAAGGCCAGCCTAGCAGGCCAGGAGGCCCTCGTTAGCAAGCCCTCCACCATGACCCTTTGCCCAGGGCTCTCTTACCTGCTGCTGGCTCCAGGCACTGAGGTGTCTGAGAGCAAAGAGGCTAGAGTCCAGGGCCGGAGGGCAGGAGCCACAGGGGCAGGGCCAATCAGGGCAAAGCTGGCTCCACCCTGATTGGCCCTATTCCAACTTGGGCAACCGGACACATCCCACCCCCTAGGCTGTTTCAGAAATATATAGAGGAACAACAATGGATCAAGATGTTGACAAACAACTACTATACCTATAACTGTCTTGCCTGGACCTGGATGGCCCAGGCTAGTCTGATCTTGTCAGATCTCAGAAGCTATATTGGGTTTTCCCTGGTTACTACTTGGATGGGAGACCAACATGGAAGTCTAGGGGTGTTAAGCAGAAGCAGTCAAGATAAACCACCTCTGTTTGTCTCTTGCCTTGAAAACCCTAGGGGGTCTTGAAGTCAGCTGTGACTTGATTATACTTTTCACCAGCACAGCTGTCTCACTGCTTCCCCTCTCTATTCCTTGGTGCAGGGAAACTGCTGGGTTGGTGTCTGTTACCACTGTGAATACCTCTGCATTTGCAGCAGCAACAAGAGCTACATTAAACATTGTTATAATTTGGAAGCAACCTTAATTAATTACCTTTAAAACACACACATGCACATACATTCAAGCTGTTTTCAAGTAATGAAAGAGTAAAAATCCATCCCTTCAATGAGGGAAGAAGTATGCAGTGGCAATGCTAATCAAGGTTAAATTAGGTACTTTTCAACCCATTTGATTCTAATGAAAGCAATTTAAGCATATGTTTCTGCTTCTTCAGTTGAAATGAATGGTACTTAAAAGAGCCAACTCCAGTAGGATTGGACCCTGAGTGTTTCTGCAGTGTTTTTAATGTGCAAAATGATTCGCAGCATGTTAGCCACCCAGTAAGTGGTGGTAATTAATACTCATTCTTTCTACAAATGGAGAGTTGGATATGTACCTTCAGTATATTTACCTTTCAGTATGCTTTTGGGTGGCTGAGATTTTAATTGTTAATTTTTGAGATTTTAATTGAGATTTTAATAGTTAAAAAACTATCAGTCAAACTGATAGGCAAACACTGGTTCTTTATATGGTTCTCTGCTCTTCAAATCACAACTTTCAGCATTGTTGTGTCCAGACAGTCACAAAGTACCATTTGTTAAGTACTCTGAAATCAAATTGGGAAAGAAACGATACTCCTTTATAGAAACCTACTTAAGATACTTTATCCCAATAGTAGAGTCCGTGGGTAGCTGTGTTGCTCTGAAGCAGCAGAACAACGTTTGAATCCAGTGGCACTTTGCTGGTCTTAAAAGTGCCACAGGATTCAAACATTGCTTTTAATCAGAGCAATAAGCTATGCCATAAAACTATAGTAAGAAAATGCTTCTTCTTCTTTTTATTTTTTGCTTGAAAAAGGCCCAATACCTTTTTCTATTTATTGTACTGCAGCAGTTACCAGAACAGTTCTTTCAATGTAGTCAGACAAAGAAGGGGGAAAGAACCTAGAATCTTGTCTGTGCAATATTTCTGCAGGTTGCTGGACCATGTTTCTGAATAAATCATATATAGATTAAAAGATATTGTATCTGCTGCATGGAAATAATGTAGCCTAGCAAGGAAAACCTTGGTGAAATGATTATGGATCTGTATTTGTTATATGGACATGAATAAACTGACATAGATTGAGACTAATTTATAATAGCATTCTGTCACTAGAATCCCAATGTATTTAGAAAGTTGGGTGGCAGAGAGGATATATTTGGCACAAAGGAGTGCTGAGTTTCTTTCTATTTGGCAGTACCAGGTAATGCTATTGATCTTCTAACTGTGGAGTCACTGGATGATGCTAAATCTGGCAGAGTCTATGAAACCTAGCTTTCTCATGGGAGCAAAATGCACCATGTTCTTTATGTCAGCCAAGGAGCTCTCAACTCCTAGACAAAACTTTTTTATTCTCTCCCATAGAAATGCCCCCCCCCCCATACACCACTCTCTTATTATCCTTTTCCAGGAAAGCTGAAGATATTAGTAACTTGTATTTACAAGTTCAGACTGTTACATATAAGCAAGTAATTGTATTTAGCTCACATTTCTAGAAAATATATACACTGTTAATTGGGACTAAATGCTAATGTTTCCAAAGCACAATTTAGAGTTGCCTTTTGAATAGGAAGAATTAAAAATCAGTTTGGAAGCTGATGTATCAGTAGAAATCTGATCAAATTATTAAAATACCTCCAGATCTTTTTCATATGGATTACATACAGGCTTACAGTTTTCTTTTCTATGTCTTTTTTATTTTTGAATAGATGAAGATGTCTGTTCTAGAGACAGTACCACCTTACATCCAAATTTGAGTTCAACATCTGTAGAAACCTGCAAGAGACCCATCAGGCCTCTTAGAAAACGATCAAAAAGTGATCCCGTGTTGCGTGGCTTTCCATCCAGAAGTAAGTGAATTTTTCAGAAATTTTGATAGACTTCTTTTTTGAATGAGGCCACAAAATTAAGCAGGCATATTTTATCTGAAGAGTGTTCAGTTGTGTTTTTTGTGAGATTGAGTATCTTGGAAGGGCAAGTTGCCTGACGTAAACAATATGTCTGTATCTTTTTTCTTCTTCTTATCCTTTAACTGGTGATTGGTGGAGCAGGTTGTCCTCTCAGCCAATATACTGCTGTAGGTGCCCCTGGATTTCTTCCCTTGTTTATGTTTCCACTTTTGGCGTTTGGTAGGCAGTAGTCAATCTCTGGTTTCTAAGATCATGTGAAATGTTCACAGCTGTTTCCTATGTTCTTTGTTAGACCTGGGAATAGCCCACAGGTACCCAGTAGGCTCAGGTGTCTCTAAGCTGTTTAAAATCACCTTCCCTTCCTCTCCCCATAACAGTCACCATGTCAGGGAAGTGGGGCTGAGAGCTCTGTGAGAACTGAGAACGGCCCACAGTCACTCAGCAGGCCTCAGTTTTCTCTAAGCAGTGTAAAATCACCTCCCCTTCCTCTCCCCATAACAGTCATCCTGTCAGGGAAGTGGTGCTGAGAGCTTTGTTAGGCTTGGGAATGGCCCAGAGGCACCCAGCAGCCTCAGGTGTCTCTTGGCAGTTTAAAATTGCTTTCCCTTTCTCTCCCCATAATAGGCATACTGTGAGGGAGGCGGGCCTTAGGGCTGGCCCAAGCAGGTCACTTTTAAGGTCACTTTACCTTAAGGGCTGACTGCCTTTGTAATGTTTTCATACACTGTGGAATTGCTTAAAAAAAAAAAGCAAGCTCACCATTCCTTTTTTGTGGCCTTTGAAAAATAGTTGCTCTTGCATAGTAACCGAGATCTTGTATACATATAGATCTTTGATGCTTACTCCCCTCTCCTTTTTAAATCTGTTTCTATAACAAGAGGAAATTGTTTCATTTTAGCTTGACCAGACAAACATCTTACTTATAGTCCTGCAACTGATGGTGCAGTTCTCCTATCCCAGTGCTGACTGAGGGCAATTCCGCACAACGGGCAGTTTCGCTAAGTCTGAGCGCTATTGAAAAGCGCTGCAAGCAAAAGTGGTAGGTCTTGGTAATGCACACAGCCGGTTCAATCGGAAAAAAGGCTCTTCCACTAGTACTGCTCTCGTAACGCACAAGTTTCCGGTCTTGCCAAAATTGAAACAAAGGAGGCGATATTTTTCCACACTTCCTCCCTCCCCTGGCCGTCAATCAAAGAGAGCAGCCAAAACCGTTCTGTTCGAGTTTCCCTTTAAAAACTGTTTTTTAAAAACACGAAAACACCAGTAGCAACGCATAAAGAAGGAGGAGGAGGAGGAGGAGGAGTTGTTGTTGGTTGGTTCTTATATGCTGCTTTTCCCTACCCAAAGGAGGCTCAAAATGGCTTACAGTTCCCATTCCTCTCCCCACAACAGACACCCTGTGGGGTGGGTGAGGCTGAGAGAGCGCTGATATCACTGCCTGGTCAGAACAGTTTTATCAGTGCCGTGGTGAGCTCAAGGTCACCCAGCTGGCTAAGAGCGCAGAGTCAAACCCAGATTGCCAGTTTAGAAGGCCGCACTCCTAACCACTACACCAAACTGTTTTTAGAGAGGGACATGCCTGCTACTGTATCGAGAATGCACATGTCTTTTTCGGATGTGTTGCAGGTTGTTCTCAAGAGTCTAGGGTTTTTTTTAGGGGGAATCTACTTTTGTGGATTCCCCGAAAATCGCTACAACGAAGCGATTTTTGCGGGAGTGTTGCAGGAGTGTTGCAAATTGTGTACGACGTTGTAAATAATGAAGAATAAATAGCGTTACACAATGGTAACGCTTCAGCAACATTAACTCTGTGTGGAATGGACCTCAGTAATAGCAATGTCTTTTTCTCCTTGTTTAGTCCTTTGGTATGACTTCTGAGAATCATTACTGAATTGCTTAGTTCAGAAATTATGCACATTTCACCTTAGCAGCAATGTCATTCTACTAGCATTTGATTTGTTTCTTCTACTGTATTACTGATATTTTCTCATTAAATTACCCAAATGTACCCAAGAGGATTTTTTTGTTTATAGGTCCAGTGTTAAGCTGTGAAGCTGCCACACAAACAGAATTAAAGCCAGATTTGGCTACTGTTGTTTTACGCAAAAGTCTGAGAGCAAAGGCTTTGCGCTCAAGGCCTCAATCTTTAATAGACTACAAATCTTACATAGACACTAAGCTGCTTGTGGCTAAGTTCCTTGAACAGTCTTCCTGCAGCATGACTCCTGATATACATGAACTAGTGGAAGACATAAAATCAGTTCTCAAGTCAGATGAAGAGCACATGGAGGAAGCCATCACCAGTGCCAACTTCCTTGAACAGGTAATTTGTTGCTGGAGCTGCATTCCTAAATGTTTCCTCCGTTTACCTGGCATCTTTGGCTTACAGCGTGCAAGTTCATAAGACACAGAAACATGACCTTTAGCATAGACTTGGTGACCTGTTCTCTTTCATTGTGGGGAACAGTACATTGAGGAAAGCTTGTGAAGTTTCATTTTAGAATTAAGTATTTTTCTGCATAAAGAACTCCCAGAGCTAGCAGCAAGTGGCAAGAGGTGGTGGCTTGGCACGTATATTAATGATTTTAGAGGCAAGCGAAATTCAAGCTTTACTTTTCGGTAATATAGTGACTTTAGAGTACATGTATGGCCCCCCTTCCAGGATAATGCAACATTTATGGCAGCCATGGGTTCATCTGCCCCCCTCTTCCCTCCTCCCTCTTTGGGATTCTTAGTGGGGGGAATGGATTGTGGTTGCATTGGTTTTCCCCCGCCGTATCTTTTCTTGACTGTATTTATGGATGTGTGTTTTGTCTGGAATTTTAACGGGAGTTTTATTGGGGATTTTATTCAGATGTAGAAAGAGGTCACAAAACGTAGTGAATAAAAAAAATCACAAGAGTGCTCTTCTTTCTTTGCGAAGGTGATGACGCCCACTTGTCCATCTGTGTCAAGAGCACATACTTTGCCTTTCAGAAGGCACCCAGGACTCCTGCATTTGGAGAGCTGTGGGGATGTGAGTACTTTCACTGCAGCAGAACTTCAGCGGAGAAAGCGGAGGACTCCAAAGGCAGAGCATGAACGGCCACATAGCCTCATTGGAGTTGTACGGGAAACTGTGCTCTGAGCTTGAATACGCGATCCTTCCTGACTGATGAAATGGACAAACCAGGAATGTACTTTATGAAAATGCAAGCTGATGGGAGAGCAGCGTGCTGCTTTTGGACCCAGTACTTGAAACTGCTAGAAGAACTCTATAGAAACCACTGTTTGGCTTTGAAGCACAGTTGTCTTAAAACTGCAATATTCAAGTGCAATTTGTATATTTGAGGTGCATTTCTTATTTTGGGATATGGTGAAGAATCAAGGTTGTGTGCACATTGATCTTTGTGGAAGCAATTAACTATTTCTACTTAATGTATAGTAGATTGTGCAGCAAGCGCTTTATGCCTCCATTGTCTGTGGTTTCTCTTTCAGAGAATACCTACAAATATATTTGTGTCTCTTTGGAGGAATATAGGATAGAGTTAGCCTATATTTCTAACCTAATACCATGAAAATGGAAATCCTGTGACAATAGATCAACCTTTCTTTTTTCAGCCAAAACTATATTTTAGTCCACTGTAAAAACCAGCATTGCAAATACAATGGAACACATATGTCCTCACAACTACCTACATAATAGTGAAGAAAGCTTAACGTAACAACTTCTCTGTGTTCTTTAGTCATGAGACAAGCCTGTCCCTCCTTCTGGCCTTGCAACTGAAATGACATATATGGCGGAGCACTATATACTGGCTTAGCTAGAGTTGCCTCCATACATACCTATGCATCAGATGGGATGTTTTTAATAGAACTTTTGAGTAGCGACGGGCACAAACTACATTTTGGCAGTTGGGATCATGGCTGAACCACAAACCTATACAAACTGGAAGGTCAGTTTGTGAACTGAACTGGTTCGTATGGGTCATGACCCCTGATTTCTACTCCCCATGGAAAACCAGAGAGCAGAAAGGAATTGTTTGACCACCTCTGAGCCATTTAAACCAGGGATAGTCAACCTGTGGTCCTCCAGATGTCCATGGACATCTGGAAGACCACAGGTTGACAACCCCTGACAGCTGAGCAGTAGAATACTGCTCAACTGTTTGGTTTAAATGGCCTATAGCTGAACCCAGGAAAGCCCCTTTAAATACCTAAGCCATGCACAGCTGAGCAGTTTTCTCCATGGAGCTCAGCTATTTAAAGAGGCTTTATTGGCCAGCAAGCCCCAGCTTTATATAGCTCAACACAGGAACAGTTTGCTTTGTGGGGCTTAGTATTTTAAAAGGGTTTTCTTGGGCAGTGAGCCACAGAGTTCCAACAAAACAGCTGAGCAGTGAGGAATGCTGGCAGTCTTCAAGCAACGGTTGGATACACACTTCTCTTGGATGCTTTGGGCTGATCCTGCGTTGAGCAGGGGGTTGGACTAGATGTCCTGTATGGTCCCTTCCAACTCTATGATTCTATGATTCTATTCTATGAATCCCAGCTATTCAGCTGCTTTTGCGGCTTTCTGCTTTGGCCAGGAACTGGCATGAACCACATGAATGCCTTAAAAGTTTGTGGAAGTCCATGACGGCAGACCCGTCACAGTCTTTGGCTCCTGTACCACAAACAGGGCAAACATTTTCATGAATTTTTCTTTGTGGTTCAGTTCATGCCATCCCTACTTTTAAGTGCTGCATGAGCATCCATTAGTACTTTTTAAAAGGAAATTTTAAAGTACAAATTGTTTCTTAGTGATTTCATGGGCCAATCACTTCTAGAAACAGTTGCTACAAACCTGTAGGGTTCTTTTCAAAGCGGAAAGGTAAAATCTCTGTCTTGTCTCCCTCTGTAGAATTTAATGGCCAGTATGAAGTTCTGTGTACTTGGACTGAGCTGTGGAAAAATAACTCAAAATGATGCGAAGAGTGCCTTCCTATGCATGTGAGAATATACATTCTCATGCTAATCATTTTCTTGGGGATGTTTACAGGGGTGCATATTTGTATGCAGACAATAACAAAGCCATTTTCCGGTATGAAAATGCCAATTAAGTATTCATAGCCCTCTAAAACTCACAAGAGAAATAGTAGTGGGGGTTAGGGTTTTTAAAGCACTCCTTGGATTGTGAGTTTACTGTCATTTGTTAGCCAGTTGCTGACTTTACACAGTGTTTGTAATTGATTACATTATTTAAGAACTATAATGTGACTCATGATAATTGATATTTCTTCTCTTTCTGAAAATGAATATGTTTATTCTAAGACAGAAGTTCCCAGCATGCGCAGGCGGGCAGTTGCCCTGCCGGTCCCCAGCCTCAAAAAGGTTGGGGACCACTGTATTAACTGACTCAGGAAATCTGTACCTCATCCCCTCATGCACATCTGCAATAACAAAATCAATGAGCTTCAAACTTGAGTCCGTTGTCAGTGATTGCAGGCCCTACCCTTTTATCTCAGTAGTCACAACTCTAGTTCCTTTCTAGAACTGTTTTGTTGTTCCTCAAGGTCATATTCTCAGCACCTTTGCTTTAGGAAACTTTAAAATAACTTTGTGGGGAAAGAAATGATGGTGTAAACATTATTTTATTTATTATAGTTATATATTGCCCTCGCATTACACTATTTATGTATTTATTTCCCACTGCTCCCCAAGGGCACACGGCGGGTTACAATTCATTAAAACCCCATAGACAATAAAACCATCTCTACATAAAAAACAGCAAGTGACAAGAGGACCCGATGGAAAACCTCATCCCAATTTAGTCCACCTAATACCATTTTAAGGGGGAGGGAAAAAGAGAGAGAGAAGAAGGGAGAGGGTGCTGATGGAATACGCTACCACCGCTTCTGGGGGGGGGCACTGATCCACCTGTCCGCCCAGTATTACCCATAGACCTGGCGTAAGAGCTCCATTTTGCAGGCCCTGTGGAAAGCCGATAGCTTCCCCAGGGCCCGCAGCTACTCCGGTAGCTCATTCCACCAGGTCAGGGCCAGGACCGAAAAGGACCTGGCCCTGGTAGAGGCCGGGCGCGCTTCCCTGGGGCCGGGAACGACCAAGAGATTTGCACCTGCAGAGTGTAAGGCCCTGCGGGGGGCATAGGGCAACAGGCAGTCCCTCAGATATACAGGGCCCAGACCGCGTATGGCCTTAAGAGGTCAAAACCAAAAGCTGCTCTTTTTCAGTTTAGTAATTTTCACAAGATAAACATTAAATTTTTATATTTAGAATAAATATAGCAAATTTCCCTTCTTCAAAAGTAAACTAATCAAAAGTAGCCAAAATATTTAGGTATATATTTGTCTTAATCCTACAGAAATCCTTTTTCAACCAACTACTTTCAATATTCTAAGTGGTGCTGAGTGGTACAATATGAAGTTATTATCTGCTAGAGTTCACTATGCTACCTACACTATCAGTCAAATTAATCTGCTTGGTCTTGGTTATACCACCCTTAGCATTCATGTCTTAGTTCTATGGCTTTGGTTCCTTGAACTCTATAATCATGCCAAGAGCCCAGACCTTGGAAATCTAAGCTGCAGGAACGCTTATCTGAATGTGACGCTTGTATTGTTGATTCAGGATCATGCAGTGCCTCCACAGGAATCCAGTAGTTCACTGCAGCTGCCCCACCAATTACTAACTCAGCATGGTGAGCAACTCACTCAACCCCTTTTTCACTACCAGTCCTCAAACACTGATCTACCGCGGAGCATCCACTTCTGACACAACCAGTCCTCATGAGCCTGGGAATGCCCTAATTGTACCACAACCATCCTACTAGTTGTGCTAATTTTCAAAACAGTTTAGGATGCTTCAAAAGAGGTCCATGTGACTTCTCCATGCATTACTCTACCTTCTGTAAAATTCCTATGGACATAATTCTGTGGGGATGCTCACCTTGGAGTTGATCATTCCACTCTTACTTGAAGTATCTCACGGCTCAGATTACTGTGTAGACCAGTAGAAAAGATTAGCAGTTGTCGTTGAGGACCACATCATGAGAGAAACACTGCCACTAATCTTCATATCCTATTCACCTTCCATACCATTCTCCATTGTGTTGCAAGAAATATAGCTTGAGACTCTGCCTGGGATTATTTTGGTTCAGGTTGCTTGCCTTCCTGTGAGCACCATCTTCCATCATACCCAAAAGTCTGAATCCTCTTCCCTCTTCAGGCTCTTTTGCAGGGATTGCAAGGCATCCAGATATTAATTCCTGCACTGTCTCAATCAACTTTTGAAGGCATGATGCTTGACTTATACTGAATCAGGCCATCAATCCATCTAGGTCTGTATTGTCTTCTGATGGGCAGCAACTCTCCAGGCCCCCAGACCCTTCCTCTACTAACTGGCCCTTTTTAACTGGAGATTCCAGAGACCTTTGTTGTGCCAAGCAGATGCTCAACCTGAACCATGTCTCCTCCTCAAACATTGCAGCATTCTCTGTCAACAGTCTCATCACAAGATGTCTCTGCTACCTGCTACTACTGCAGCCACCCTGCTGACATTTGTTTCACTGGTACTGTTGCAGGCTATATCTATTGTACTGACAGTATTTCCTGTCACACAACCAGTCTCTTCATCACCACCATTCCTAAATGCCCCATGAAGTCTAGGTTATACTTTTCTTTATATTCCAGAGCCCATTCCACACACATAGGATAATGCACTTTCAATGTGCTTTGGCAGCTGGATTTTGCTGTGTGGAACAGGAAAATCTACTTCTGAACTGCATTGAAAGTGCATTATCAATTGTGTGCAGAATAGGCCCAGGTAGGGGGAAAGTAGAGTAATCTGACAACCTGATTCTCAGATTTCTGAATATGGGACCAGAAATCAAATTCCCATAATGAGGATTTCAGGCTACACTCTAAAAATAAACAACTAAGCAAGATGGCTAACTCATTGAGTACAGTTATTAAGCCATCACACAGCCACTTGTTAAGGAACCTGTTTTTCAACTAGTTGATTTTTTTACTCCTGTCTACTGTTCTCATGAAAATCTCATTAAAATTATCTTCCAAGCAACCAACTTCTAGAAGACTGGAAAAACATGTATATAGTTCACCAGAAAATGTAACACATCCAGATGGCATCACACTGAAGTCAATAGCATCAGTTTACTCAGCCCTCTCCTGCACAGGAGGCACTGTGCTCCTACCTGGTGTTTGCACTGGGGCAGGTTGTCCACCTTTTCCTGCTCCTGTCCAGTTGAGCATCTGACCCATTGGAGCACATCCATCCCGGATTTCTGTTCCCACATGGCAGCTGGGGCAGTGAGGTTCTGCCACTGCAGGGCGCCATGGGCCTTTAAATTTTTTTAAGAACGTGCCAACACAATACCGTTTTCTTAATTTAAAAAAATGCCCCAGGGCACTCTGTCATGCTGTGCAGCGCGGCAGAGCTGCCTGGGACATTTTTTGTCTCTTGCTGGATCCCATACTTGGGGGGGGGGCGTGGGGGGGGTTGAACTGGGCCAGGACAGCCCAACTCTTCCATAGCTGTATGGCCCAGGCCTGACATAGGCCCTGTTGATGCCCAGGGCTAACGAGCACCTGAGTTGGGTCAACTTCATCTGGAAGTGGGAGTTTGGCCTGCGAATGGATGAGCAGTGAGTTGGGCTCAAGTATCCCCAGAAACTAGTCCATGCACTGTTACTGAAATTTTAGATGAATTTTCCTAGGTTCCCTTCAGCTGTTCCTTTAATTCAATAATATAATATAATATCCACTTGCATTGCCAGGGACGTAATGTGGTAGTGGCCTGCCCATTCTCCTGCTATCCAGTACCGAGGAATGTCTGAAAGTCAGGCAAGGATGTTTGGAGGTGGTTTGTCATTTCCTGCCCCTGCGTCATGACCTCTAGTGTTCCTCAGAGGTACTCCATCCAAATCCTTGGATGTCTCCCATCCAAATATTGGCCAGGGTTGGCCTTGTTTAGCTTCTGAGATCAGGTTTGTCTGGGCTATCCAGGTCAGGGGTCTAGCTGGTGACTGAGTACTGAAGGAGAAGTGCAAGATAACCTGAGAGTAAAGCTAACCAGAAGAGCAGCACTTCACCGGGTGGCGACTTGAGATATTCTGGTTTCTGTGAGGGTGAAGCAGAGCAGAGCCCAAGAAGCCATTCTGACACATTTTGTTTGAAGAAACTCTGGACATTTCATTCAATTTCTTACATAAACTGGCAGGGAATGTCTTAAATCAACATTCAGCCAGGGTGCTGCTCTGGCATATCACAACACAAAAGATCATCTTCCTGCCTCTCTTTTAAAGAATAATGATAATGGATCTATGCAATAAGAGCTAGAAGGCTGCATTGGACTTTAGACTTTAGAATTGTTAGTAGGCAAGATAAACACAAGTCAAAAATTCCTGCCCTTCCCTCTCTGGCTCAGGTAAGGTTTTTGCTTGTTTTTTTTTAAACTGGGAAATAGGAAATAGATGTTGATGTGTGCTAATAGGATACTGGACCTTAGGAGCCTTTGGTATTAACCAACCGGGCTCTTCTGCCTTATATCCAGAGAATTTTTTCAAAAGAAAAATCAAACAATAAAAAGCTGCATTTGATTTTTGTGTGCATTTCCAATACAAAGTGCCCCTATACGGAGTCTCTATGAAGTGAAGAGAACTTGGGGGAAGGAAGAAAAGGTCCCCCTCTCTTCTGCTAAGTTATTTTCACAGAACCTGAAGGAGCAAAATAGTTTTTCTCTCTATTCTCACTGGGCTTTTGCAAAAGGGACAAACAGTGCCCCTGTGCTTTCTGTTAAAGACCAGTAAAAAGGTAGAGGAAATGCATGCATAAGTTATCTGAACATATAACCAGACTCAGTGGGAGGGTCAATGTCAATCCGTCCCGTAAATTTTAAAAAAGATCTTGGCCATGGGGGGCAGGGTCTGGTAATGTCAAAGGGCAGATAAAAAAAAAGAGCCTGGCTCTGAAATTTTGGGACTGGCTCCTAAATCCAAAGAAAAGGGTGAAGTTAAGGGGCTTAATTATATTAAGCATCTATTAGAAAAAACAAACGTATTATGCTTGAGTCATAGACAAGATTCAGAACCACTCTGCCCAACTTTATTATCTTTCAGGAGGAACTGGGAAGGTACGCAAATATAAGAATACATAAAGAACAAACACCAATAAGAATGAGATCTCCCTAAAAATTTTAACAGAGTCTTGGGCTTTATCTATTTTTTTTTGGTATGTTTGTTTATTGTTGCAAATCTTACAGATATTAGCACTCTGTTAAATAAAGGAATGTAGCACACATGAATACACCACAATAAAACAGAGGCCAAGAAAAAAATAACTCCCCCTTAAACCACTGTAAACTTGATTACAGAGAAGGGGTTAGACCTGTGACAAAAATTTGAAAGTTACATTCAGTAGATGTGCAGTATCAACATTCCAGGCTCACATTTTTGTGTGTGTGTGTATATATATATATATTTATATATATATTTATATTTATATAGAACTCATCAAGTTGTGTTTACAAAGAACAATATTGTTACAAATACAATACTATACTTTCCCAACGCTTTTCAATAATTTCTATTTCACCTTCTTAATAGAACAATTGTACAGCTTCATATTCATTAGTACTGTGCTCTCTCTATGTATATACACACACACATACTTACCGTCTTCAGACACGGATTTCTTTTTATTCCAAGAAGTATAAAGAACTCCCTCTCCCTACCACAAAAGCCTGCACTGGGAAATCCCCAAACATGTTGCAAGTTATAATGTGATCCAGACACACAGAAACATGGTAACTCAATAGGCAATTTCAACTTTATTGTAAACATGGAAGAGTTGTTGAAGTACACGATTATCACCCTTGCTGGAGTTCAGCAAACTGGAAAGGGTATAAAATAAACTCTTCTCTTGACCCCACAGAGCAGGTGTAGTCGACCAGTGGTCATCCAGATGTTCATGGACTACAATTCTCATGAGCCCCTGCCAGCAAATGCTGGCAGGGGCTCATGAGAATTGTAGTCCATGAACATCTGGAGAACTACAGGTTGACTACCCCTGCTATAGAGAAGGCAATCTACCTCTAGTAAGTGTTCCTCTGAAACATCACTTTCCAACCAATGCTATCACCTCTAACCATCCAGCCCATATTATTCAAATCCTTCTGCACACGTTGAAAACTCTTAACTGGTTATAAAAACTGAAGTGAAAAGGCTCTCCTCTTAAACTGAGCAGAAAAACCATTCTATGAACTAGGCTGTACATAGACCAGGGGTGGCCACACTGTGGCTCTCCAGATGTCCCATGGGAATTGCAGTCCACGGACATCTGGAGAGCCAGTTTGGCCACCCCTGGTATAGACCATGATGCTTTCTCTGACTTCAGCAGCAGTTTCTACAACTGTGAGCAGTTTCACATCTTGCACAGTCCAGTTCAAGAGCATGCATGTGCTCAAGAGGGGCCTCTGGCTCTGTGAACCAGCCCCACCTACCCCAAAGCCTATTGCTTTAACTTTAACAGACTAGAAAGCATTTGTGAAATGCATGCTTTTGTAATCATCTGAAAACCATTTATAGTAATTCAAGTTATAAAGATGTCCAGGTTTATACCGCCATTTGGTTTTTATATTTGCCCTATTCTCATTTGTACTTTCTGATACAACTCTCTCTCTAGAATCTATGAAAATAAATGTCTTAGGTAAACCAGAAATAGGAGTAAATCTATTCTGGGAGGTAACACTGCCGAGGAAGAGCTGGGCCCTCAAGTCTTGCTTTTCCTCCAGAACATTTCTGGAATCTCTGTTTGGATACAGGAACATGAGGGGAAGGCTAGATTGAGTCAAGTGGAATTAATAGGTCTTTAGGGGGGAGATGACTTTGCAAAGGCATGGTATTTCCTTGATGGAAAGTAAAGGCTATTGGTGAGCCAAGGAGGGAAGAAAGAGTGTATGGTGACTAAACAAAATTATATGTAGTATATCTCATTCTTCCATTGGTTAATGCACATGTGCATATAAAAATTGTTCATGTGGTCTTTAGGAAAGTGCAGTGTTCTTATCATAGGTGTATGAGTCTGAGAACTAATACTACTGCATTTTTAAAAATGATTATTCATGGTTTGAAATCCTGTATGAAAAATACAGTAATTTGGGTTTCTTCACACTGAACACCATAAATTTCTACTTTGAACCTTTCCAATAACTCATGCTACTCAAACGGGGTTTATTTCCTTGTCTTGTATAACAACCTCTATTTTAGAACAGTAAAAATTTGACAGCTGTTTATCATCCAAGTTAAAACAAATACACAGAAAATATGCACAGAACACACCTTCACATTTTCCAGGCCTTTTATAAGACTGCAGAAAAGGGGTGTTCATAAATCTTTTACTAACTTTTCCATATCAAAGTAAATGGTTAAATATTTTGAATAATAGTTATAATTTTATTTTCTTTCAAAGCTGGCAGCCATTTTTTAAAAAATATTAATTTATTATATGTTTGTCATCCTCTTACTTGGAACTCCCGATGGTCAGACTGCATCCAAGTTCACATCTCCCTTGTTTCAGTAAAGCTATAGTACCTGGAGTTTTCTGAGCTCTAACTTGCAGTCCATTTATTTAAACAACAGCCTGATCATATGTAGAATCAGGCACATGTATGCCAAAGGATTTTAAAAGGGCTTAAGTGGACCTAAGTGCCCAGATTGCTATGCATTCCTATTATGCCCTTTGCCTTTCCTATACAATTATAACAGAGGCAACAAAATGTAATCATTTACAACTTTGGTGAAGGAAGGAATTAACCCCCCCTCCCTCCAATCTCACCATTATTCCTACATCAGGTAGCCACTTACAGCAATATAAGGGGGACAGAATATAGAGGTAGAAACTCCCTGGCTCCCCAGGGCCTACTTATTTCATCCATTAAGTGGCTGAAGGTTCTGTCACACCAGCATCTCCTTAATCTCTCTCCATGCTTGGCTGCAAGTGGTGGGATACCCATGTATCCACATTCGAGACCCACTCAGGGCACTGAACCTCAGATATACGCCATTAGTTCTGTATGCAACAGGTACATGCAAATCCCACCCCCTTTAACTTACAAAGTATGTATCTCTTATTTTTCTTCCTCCTTATACACAAACAGTAGATAAATTCCAGAAAGGCAACCAAGTTAGTATGCCATAGCAAAACTAACAAAGAATCTCGGGGAACCTTAAAAACTGATATATTTATTGAGACAAGCTAATTGTGACATATGTTTTGTGGCTCTACCCCACAAAGACATAGGTCTCGATAAATGTATTCATATTCAAGGTTCCAGAGGAACTACTCCTTTTTTCTTTTTCTTTTACTACAAATACTGACGTCTACTGACCTTGATTTTAAATACCATCACCAAAACATTTTCAAACACTCTTTCATTGCACAAGCATCTACAGTAAGTGATCATACTCTTTTGGATCCCATGTCTGAGATTAACTTCACATATATATTTATGCATATATTTATATTTATATATGTATATATTACAAAATAAATTAAATGTATACCTTTCAACTATTCCAATGATGCTATGGTCCAAAATTAAAGAGAACTTGTCTTTAAAATATTAAATACAAACTTTTGGACCAGAGATATGGTAAAAGTATACTGGCTCAGAATAACAGAACAATTTAGATCATAAATATCAAGCATACCGTTTAAAAATGTGACAACCAATCAGCACACACCCACACACATTCACAAAATGAAGAAATTTAAGAAATTAGGGTCCATGGGCAGTAGTCTTACACCTGCCCCCCTTCAGTTAGGTATTTAGGATAGCATCACTCAGCTTTAGAAAGAAAGCAGGGGTTAGAAAAGCCATCTGCAAAAACCATACTGCACCTAAAAATAAAGTACCCCAAAGAACAGGGGGAGAAAGCAAAATCTCCCACCAGCATGTAACAAACTCTACCACCAACAATGACAAATTTCATCCCAGGGGATTTTCAGCAGAGGATAAACACTACCCTTGAGGCAAAATTTACCTAATACACAAGGATCTGGCAAGTACATTATGGAAGCAATTCTCAGATGAAATACGGGGTTTAGCCCATCTTTCCTTCTTCAAAACAACTCGGTTCCCCCTCTTAGATATACAGCACTGCCTCATTTCCGAATCTACAAAACCCATCCAAGAGAACTGACCTATTTGATAAACAGAGCTTTTCCTAGTTGATGTACTTGTCTTGTCTGTCTTAACAGCCACAGAAGCACAAATGATAACATAGCCTGAACTACTGCAGGGGTGTGTGTGTGGGAGAAAGAGAACCTTAGTTATTTTCCTCTGCTGTGAAGAATTACATAAAACTCTAATTGTAAAAAGGTGCAACCAAAAATGTTTTGTACACAGCAAAATGATAAAAGGTAGGAAGAGAGAGAGAGAGAGAGAGAGAGAGAGAGAGAGAGAGAGAATGTTGCTGCAGACAACAAAATGCAGCACAAGAAAACACAACCACTAACGAGGAAAGAGATCCTCCATGCATACTGGGAAGGAGAGCTTCAGATGTAAACCGGTTGTTCCTGTGCTGTCAAGAGTCTGTACATGGCAGCTGGCATAGTCTTCATATGGATCTGGAAAAACAAAAGGACAATTGAGTCAGAGTGCCCCTAATGCATTTCCTAAAATATTTTGAAAAGGAGTTCTACATTCTGCATTTTGGGGATGAGAAGATATTCAGGAAGCAGCTGATGTGTTCCACAGCTGAAAAGATTCCAATCCTACCCACATTTCCCGGGAAACGAGTTCCACAGCTCCATGGGAGTTGCTCCATGCTAGATGAGCAAGCGGACATTGAGAGTAAGAGACAACATGGTGCAGTATAAGCCTTCAGCCACTTCAGACCACAAGACCCAATTTATACTCCACAATATATGTTCGTTTCTCCTCCTCTCCCTGTCTATATAGCGTTGTCACTTTCTTCTTTCTCCTCATTTTAAAGAACCTTAAACAGAACAAAGGCCAACACTTTAGACTGGTCTGTGACGTCACTATATCTTATTGATACATCAGTTGAAGGTCACTGGTACCATTAACAAAATATTACCCTTGGAAGAGAGAGGAGGTTCAAATCCCTATCAAAAAACAAAATCATGGGGTCCAAAACTCTCTGTCTCTTGCTGTGAGGATTCTGCAATGTGATTCTTCATTTGTGGCCTAGTAGCGGTGAGGTCCAGTCTGCCATTTGTGACTGCCATTCATCAGACCTGAACTGTGACAAGCCGGATGTGATGACTAGTGTACTGTGTCCTACGCTCTTTGGAGGATAGGCAGGGCACAAATGTGATCCATGTTTCCCCAGCTGGAACCATGAGCACTCAGCACTAAGCTGCTATCTCATCAAAAGCTATACAGTCAGGGGAGAACGACTGAAGATGGCGCCGTACTAGCTGGGCTTCTGCCCGGCTCTTAAGCCATGCTGAGGGTCAGGAGCAAACGCACCTGGCAGACCTGAGCAGATACGCAAATCTTGCTCGCCGGTCGCCCCAGGAACGGCATCCTGAGGGTCCTACAGATCCGTGGAGACTGAGTTCTCCGGATCGCCGCGGCATGTGCTCAAGGTCATGATGGCGCCCTTGTCGTAAATAACTTTCTAAGCCTGAAACGACCAGCTGACCCTACATTCTTCCCAGATCATCTTTTACCAGACTGACAGGAGCCGGAGTCTGAAACAGTCTGCAACAGTAAAGACTGTGAGTTTTCTGGTTTTTCCTTTCCCCCCCCCACAAGCTCTCCCCCCCCCTCAACCAATTTACAAGTGAATCCTTTCGTTAAGTGGGAGGCTCCCAGCTAATCATACTCATTAATCAAACAAAGAGAGAGCTTAAAGAAAAGACAGACTTTAAAGATTTGTTGGAGAGAGTTCAGTGGGGGACGCTGACTTCATACGGAGATCGACAAACTGATAATTTTGGATCGCTCGAGCTCCCGCGAGACCTCACGAGACTTTCTGTTTATAATTTGTGACTGCCTAGAACTATGGAAAAATTAACTAAGGCACAGCTTTTTCCATTTGTTATGCGAAGGGAACTCAAAGATACTGAAAGCAGTCAACAAGGTGGAAAAGGAAATCCAAAAGACTAAGAAAGAGCTTTTAGACAGAACCGACGGTTTGGAAAAAACAGCTGATGAAAACACAACTCAGCCAACAATACTTCAAACGAGAATTCAATGTCTGGAAGCTAATCAACAGGAGGGGGAGAGAGCTAGGGACGTAAAAATCAAAAACACCTTGGAAGAACTTGGGAAAACAGATTTAAGGAAGGAAAGCACCGAAAACCTGGAAGTCTATTTAGAGCAGGAAGTGATTTGGATCAACAAAATAAATAGAGTCTATTCAAAGGTTTATGCACGCAGGAAGCTATCAGGAGATATCTCTGTGCGACCAGAGGAAGAGATCCGGATTGACAAAGTATACAGAGCCTACTTAAAGGCGACTGCAAGCAAGAGACTTCTTTGGCCCTGACAGAAGGGCCGCCAGAAATACTCTATACAGGAATCATCAGGCGACACTATGGGAAAAAATACAATTTCATTTTCTGCGACCACCTGAAGGATGTGATGAACAGTGGAGCATTCTCCTGGTTTCCTGTGGGAAAGACAGCAGCAGTAACTTTTAGGTCAGGGCCAATATATGAAGGGAACTGATTTTATATTACCTAAGACAATAATAGAATATATTCTTATAATAGATTATACCCTCATATGTATCAACAATTACTCTGCTAAGAAAGATGGTAATAACTTCTAGATCAGGATCAATATGTGATGGGAACTGAATATGTATGCTAATATGTATGCTAAAAGAGGACGACAAACTATACTTCATATGTATTAACAAGACAGCAGTAGTAACTCTTAGGTCAGGGCCAATATATGAAGGGGACCGACTTTATATCACTTAAGATAATAGAATATATTCTTATAACAGATTATACTCTCATATGTATTAACAATCATTTCGCTAAGAAAGATGGTAAAAACTTCTAGATTAGGATTAATATGTGATGGGAATTGAATATGTATGTTAAAAGAGGATGGCAAACCATATCAGCTGGTCGCTTTTTTTCTCTTTTACTTTTCTGTAAATGTTTTATATAATAATAAATAATAAAATTACAAAAAAATAAAAATAAAAATAAAAAAAAGCTATACAGTCACACTTTGTACTAAAGAGTCAGACCATTCCCATTTGTCAACCTTCTCATTTGGTTGGTGGAACCATGTAACAAAGCCAACATTTCAAACGTGAAATTCAGAGTTAGCAGCTCCTACCTCACCAACCGCATTTGAAAGGATGTGAACAATCTTCTCGTGAGGAGTTGCGACAACACTTTGTCCATTTATTTCTATAATCCGGTGGCCCACTCGTACTCCTCCTCGTTCTGCAATCCCTCCTCGCATAAGGCTACAGATCTGGAATAGCAGAACATCAGAGGATGACAACTGAAGTTGCAGTGGCAGATGCCCCAGTCAAAGAGAGACCAAGCCACCACTTCACAGGCTTGAAACCTTGATGATGCAATGTGATAGGATTCATGCGCAGGTGTGAAATAACCATCAGCAATCTAGTATCACAGAAAGTGGCATTGTATGTAATAATTTAAATGGAGGCAACTTATCCTCAAGAGGAATCATCCTGGTTCATACATTTACTATGACAGGCACAATGCTCTAGATGTAGAAGGGGTGTGTTCCACTCCCATCTACCATATAATTTATGAACCAAGTATTCCATACTGGTGGTTGATACTGACAGAGGCCCTATTTCATAGGATCATACAGTTGGAAGGGGCCATACAGGCCCTCTAGTCCAACTCCCTGCTTAATGCAGGTTCAGCCCAAAGTGTCCATGAAAAGTATTTGGCCAGCTGTTCTTTAAAGACCGCCAGTGAGGGGGAGCTCACCATCTCCTTAGGTAGTCGATTCCATTGCTAAACTAGTGATTGGAAAAATTTGTTATCTGATATCTACTCAGTATCATTCTACATGTAATTTAAAGCCATTATTGCAGGTCCTCTCCTCAGCTGCCAACAGGAACCTTTCCCTGTGCTCCTCCAAGTGTCAACCTTTCAAATACCTAAAGAGAGCAATCCTGTCCCCTCTCCACCTCCTCTTCTCCAGGCTGAACACTCCCAAGTCCCCCAGCCTTTCCTCATAGGGCTTGGCCCCAGTCCTCGATCATTCTCGTCACTCTCTTCTGCACCCTTTCAATTTTCTCCACGTTTGTACTATTTCAACAGACAAATCCACTTTGAGGGACAAAGGCCATGTGACCAAGTACTCCATGCAGCTCACACTGCAATATCCACAGGTTAGCTGGGGTATCTCTCCATGTATTGTGCCTCCATTATGCCAGCTGGGCATCCACCCAGATGAATATATGATCCATAGCACAAGGTGAAATCACTGCATGGTGTACATGAATGTGTAGATCAACACTCAATTGAGAAAAAAACAAATACTTATTTTCTAAACAACCAACTGTTTTTTAAAGAACTCAAATGATCTTTCCTAGAAATATGGCTATGCAAATTACCTGCTGGCATGTAATAAAATGAACTAACTCCTTCCATATTAGAACTGGAGTAGATGGAAATAATTTCAAGTATGAAAACTTTAATATTTGACTCTGCATACTATGAGCTGGAGACACTGGACTCTTAAGTAAGGTGTTACACAAACCAAATTGTAAGATATTACTGGGCATGTCAAAACATGAATTCTTCATATATACTGGAGGACGCCCCCACCCTTGAGATTTTGTCTTTGTTCTATCTGTCAATTCCAGATTATGATTAGCTGCCTTGGGACATAGGATTCATATAGATCATATAGGTATTTTAACATTATCTGGGCATCTTTACAGGGTATTTCCACTCTACTAAATAACCCTAGCCGTATTCCACACTCATAAGAGAAAAGGACCTATCTTCTACTCATCTTTGAGCCACAGGACTTTCTGATTTCATAAAGCACTGGAAATTACCCTTTCCACTACTCTGTATGTAGCATACCCAATCACACCGGATTACACTGCCTCACAGTGAGATGACTTCCCATATTTGTCCAGATTCCAAAATGTCATATCTTGATTTATTAGGTAGGTAAAAACGTGTGCCCCGAAGTGCTTTTGAATTCATTTCCTATTTTTCCTCCCTTTCTAAAATAAAAATTCAAAAAAGGTTAAGAATGCTACTTACAATGCCATTCTGTACACTGAAGCCTAGCTGATATCTGAGGTCTGGTCTTCGGATGAGGACAGTAGTTACTGGAGGACATCTCACTATATTCAGCTTAACCCTGGCCTGGTTTTTCAGACCCTTAAAAAGAATACAGCATAGATGACATCAAAACTCTGGCAGGAAATTAATACTGATGTAAATTCCACATCAACTTGATATGCCGGACAGATATGGTGGTAGCAAAAGCCAAGTCTCCTGCAACATAATGATATTGAATTTAGTGAGAAAAGTAAGGACTTCCAGGTCACTACTTCTGCTGCTCCATCCCCTGGAATTCCATGACAATAATACAAGGTTCTGCATGCCCACATTGGATGTGAGGGCGATCTGGCTGTGACATCTGTCACTCCATTGATCGCCAGGGTTGATTCGGCTGATCTGGATGGCTAGACGGGTGTCCCCTACCTCCCTCACTGCTCCATGTGTGTCCTTCCCGAAGCTGTGCACTCGGTGGAAGTGGACAACCATCCCAACTTGATATGCATTTGCCAAGACTGGTGATTACCTGCTTAATTTGTTCAGATCTTACTACTGGAAGCATCCAAGATCATACCCAGGTTCCTGGCGGAGTGAGCCACTGATAGCTGCACTCCATTCAGTGTGGGCAGATGCGCATACTCACATGGTCCCTAAACTACCAATGAGAAAATTAAACCAATGACAAGTGTCAGTCCCCTGGCCCACAAGATCCCCCAAACAAAGTACATTGGTGAGAAGAAGGCCAGGAAAGTTGTGCCAAATAATTTTTTTCTATCAGGACAATGCACTTGCTCATTCTTCGAGGGAAGCAAGAGCTGTACTACAAGAATTTTACTGGGAAACTTTATCCCAATCACTCTACAGCCCTGATCTTGTCCCTTTAGACTTCTTTTTGTTATCAAAACTCAAAACAAAACTTAAAAGGAAAAGGATTAGAGTCCCTTGAGGATGCCAAAACTGCTGTTTTGAGTTGGTGTGAATTGAACAGTACAGAATTCTTGAGGTGGGTTAGAGAGATGAAAATGATGCCTTCAGACTATATAGACCTAGATGGAGGATATGTCAAGAAATGATAGTGTCACACTTTGGTATGTGTTTATATGATTTTGCAGTAATACTTTTTGACTTACCTTTGTACTGGAGTAGTAAAACTGAGAGTGCAGCATACTATCTGAGAGTTAATTTGCAAGTTGCCAACTTTTGATCAGGATGAATCAATATGGAATAATCAATTCACAATTGGGAATGGGGAGGAGAATGGACAGGCTAATTCATGGTGTATACAGAAAAGAGGCATTGATGTTTTCTTCTCCCCTCTAGCTTGAAATGGCCCTGGGGCGTTGCTATTTGCTCCAATAGGAAACTTGCCAATTTAGCATGAGGAAAATGAGGAGTGACAAGCCCTGGAGAACCAAGGAGACCTGTTGCTAATACAGACTCTGATCATCAGCATGAAAATGAGGATACACCCCATTTTTATAATGTACTACTAGCTGTAAAGCCTGTTGCATGCATGGATGCAATGCGCACTAGAGGTCCCCCTCCCTCCCTCCCTTCCCCCTCCCTCCCTCCCCCTCCCAACCTGTTCCTCTCCTTAGCGAGTTAGTGTCTCTCTCTCTAAGGAGAACAGAGGCTCAGCAGGGCTCTCTGCCTCTCTGGTGCCCTCCCCGGCGGTGAGCAGAGGCAGAAACCTGGCCCTGCATGTTGGCCCCATCTTCTCCTCCGGTGCTGCCACCTCGCCACCCCAGCCACCGCGCAGAGGGCCACGCAGGCAGCTGCAGTTCCTCTGCCCACTGTGGGCAGTGTGTGTGTGGCCACGAAGGTGGGTGAGCCACATGTGACTACCTGGTGGGGGCTGGCCCCTTTGCTACTGCCATGGGGCCGTCACCTTGGCAGCACAGTCCTCTGTGCCGCCAAGCCTCACAGGAGGCAGCAGCCTGGCCCCGGCCATGGCCTTTGTCGGTGGCATTGCTGCCATTGTTGCAGGGCCATCACCTCCAACACCACCACTGTAGCCGCTGTGCAGAGGGCTGGGCAGGCAGGCGCAGTTCCTTCGCCCTCTGCGGGCAGTGTGTGTGTGGCTGCGAGGGCAGGCAAGTGCATGTGGCTGCCAGCTTTACTGGGTGCCCAGATTGGCCCACATTCCAGGGCCGGACAGGCCCAGACAAGTTCCACCCTTGAGGCTGTTTCACTTTTATTTATATAGCTAATGGTTAAATATATTTTTAACACCACTGACCCAATATTTCTTTTTAACCTAACCACGTATACTCTTTCTTTACTAAAACCTGTGTACATAACAAATGTCTTTTAAAAGGCTGTGTGAGTGGGTGGGCAGGAAAGCTTTTGTCAGTGCTTGGTTTTTATGGCCCTTTCTTGTATGCCCAGAGAAATGCAAATCACCACTTTGGGGTCAGGAGGCCAGACTGGATAGGGATTCAGGTTTTCTTGGGGGGGGGGGTCATCTGGGCATGAAATTGGGGTCCTTATGGGTGGACAGGCAGTTGTGTGTTTCCTGCACTGTTCAGGTGATTGGACTAGATGACCCTGGAGATCCCTTCCAACTCCATGAGTCTATGAAAATGGCCTTGTGCAGAGGCAGGAAAAAAATGTTTGCTGAAGTGACTATTTGCAACATGGATCTATTCACACATTTAACCTTTTCCTTTAGGGTCCATATGCCCTACCAGCACTTTTACTCATCTATAAATTTTCAGAAGGAGTCTATGTGAAAGGAGGACCGAACAGCAAAGTATACTCTCACTCCTTCCCCTGCCTGTATATACCTACTGTGCTCAGCTTGCTTGTTAATCAGGCAAGGAGGCTGGCTGCCAGAATGCCTGCATGTGGATCTGGGAAGCACACACAGTAAATAAAAACACAAGTCTGAGATGAGAAAAGGCCATTCAGCTGCCATCTGGTGTGCAGTGAAACACAAGGCCCTAAGACATTTTCATTCTGTTTCAAAGCTTCTACTTTGGGGTGGCTGGGCTTTATTTATAGCCCAAAATGTATCACCCGATCCAGACTCAAAATATCATCTGTGCACCATATGGCTGTCTGTTAGCCTTTCCAATTGGAAAAATGAAGGTGCTACGTATACATTAATTTATTTCACAAAATTTGAAAATACTAATGTGTCCGTACTTTTCGTATCATGCATTCCATTACTACCATGCATCATTCTCCCATATAAACATCCAACTTTCTTATTTTTACAACCAATGTGCTTTTAAAGGTGAGATTACAGTTGGTCTTTAAATAACTCAGATAGCATACCATAAATCATTAGCCATAAAAACACAGTCCACTCGCTTTCTACTCAGGAGGACATTCTTACACAGATAGCAGGGCTATGCTATAACAGAATGGTTCAAAAAGATGCTTCAGAGAAAGGGGAAAAACTGGGGACTATACCACTGTGTAGATTATGTACTATCTGTTGCTGTATGCATTATCCTACTTCGTTATTCCTGCATCATTTAATATGTCAAAACACATGCTTTGTTTTTAGATTTCTCTAAAAAGTTCTGTTTTTAGATTTCTGCTTGATTTCAGATTTCTGCAGTCCTAATCCCACTGCATTACTTACTGGACATCCCAACCTGTTTATTGTACTGAATCACATCTTAAGCCCCATTGAGAATATATATATTCTATAAATATATAGAATAACTATAAATATATAGAAAACTATAAATAATGTAAATAAACTATTTAATGAACAGATTTTTCTCCTGTGATAAATAATGATTTTTTTTCATACAAATCTTGACATTGCCCATGGCTGTTAAGCCTTCAGTTTGCAAGATCTGAACATGGCAGTTAATGATGGGACTCTTTGGAGGATCACAGGGTGGCCATAAATCGGAAGTGACTAGATAGCACTTCAGTCTCTCTCTCTCTCTCTCTCTCTCTCTCTCTCACACACACACACACACACACACACACACACACACACAATCTGCTTAATCCTGGCCACTTGAATGCCTGCCAAACAGGAAAGGTTTGCAGCTGTACAATAAAGTATTTAAGGTCAGAACTCATGAACTGTCAAGGAAGAATTTATACAATTGTAAATTTCACAGTTTCTGCAACGAAGCCTCTTTTTTGGCATTATGTATACTCAGCAAATAATATGAACTCAGGGGAGTTTCAAGGCCATGACAGCTTTGTGGATTTTGCCACGGCCCTGCTAGTGCAGAAAAGCCGTTCTCTTCAAGGATGAAAAATTGCGTATCCATGATTCATCCAAATTTGACTTCCATACGCTTTTTAGAAGGCACAGGAAAAACCTGCGCCGATTGAACAGAACAGTCATTTATTTAAAAAAACATGGAACAACTCTCCCAAACATGGTTGCAACTTCTTACCCACACTGAACTCTGTGCTTTCACAACTGGACATTAAAAGAGAAAAATGTTATCTATTTCTAAATGGCCACAATTAAGTTGATGGGTAAAATTTCATATAGTAACAATAATACCATTGTCTGTTCTCACTTCACAATACAAAATACACCTCTTTTGTTAACTGTCACTGTTCTTAACCTCACAGTATCTACTTGAACAATATACAACAGCCTCTGGTTTGCCAACCTGATTTCTATACTTCCATATTAAGCTCAGAAGTAAACACTCAACGCTTCAAATCAGTCTGCATTTTTTGCTGTCGAACTCTGGGTCATTTTCTGTTAAGAAATGCCCACCAGTACCCATGACAACAGCCAGATGTTGCAGTAGACAGCAGGATGTCGTATACCGGATGCAGCAAGGTCTCTATAGCAACAAGATAGCGGCAATGATGATCAGGAGGAAGTAAAAATGGAGGCAAGTAAGCAGGACATTCTCAAATTCAAACTGCAGCTATCCATGGGGGGAAGGAGAGACAGAGAACCAAAGAAAGGTGACTGTGAAATACTGATGTTGCAAATCTGCTTCAAAACGATCTACGGATTTAGAAAGAAAAAGTGGTGGGAACAAGAGGACCAGGAATATGAAATGGCTCCAGAGTCACTGGATTATAATCCAGAGCACCATGTAAGCCTTCCCTGTGTACTGACTGCAAGCTGCAGCAGGGTTTTGGCCTGCTTGGTATGGGGAGGGAACACACACAGGCACAAAGCACTGGACACAGAGGAAGACTGCCTACCCTTCTTCAGTGCTCAAGTATCATTCACCGTTCTGACTGCTGCGGAGCTGAAAGCCTTGCTGACAGGAGTCAGGAATCTATTTTAAACCAAGTGTAGTTTCCGTACCTTTATGATACTCTGGCATGTTGAGAGTGGTAGTCCAACCAAGCTAGTCCCGTTGATTGACATGATCTGGTCTCCTATGTTCAGTTTCCCAGACTTCTCAGCTGGTCCTCCATGCATCATGTTGGCAATAATAACGGTAGGCAAGATGGATCCCCATCCAGACTCCACAATGACTACACCCAGAATTTCTCCTTTTTGTTTCTCAATGAAAACCTGAATCAGAAGTACAAATATTAAGAACATCCAATAATGGCCATTGTTCTTTATGAAATGCAGAGAACATGCAAAATAGCCTCATCCCCTGCCACAGGATGAAGGAAGATTTATTTCAATAAGAAGAATGTGTGAACTTATTGTGTGTGGGACAATGATGCAGAATAAAGCAACAGAATCCACCAGGATTATTACTATGAATTGAAATATCCCCACATTAGATTTTTATGAGCTTCATGCGGATTAAATATTTCATCTATAAAGGTTTGAACGTATGCAGTTTTTGAAACAAGCCTTCTTGCAAACCCTGTTATGCCAACAAAAATGAAATTGTCAACGACAGGTTTTTTTTAGTCACACTAAATGTATGTATAATGTGCTGAACGTTTTAAAGCTATTTTTAAAGACAGCACATAGCTTACAACAATCAGTCCAAGTGCTGAAAAATTTAGTGCTGGTTTTTCCTTTATGTTTTTATTTATTATTTAAAGGAGAAAAACGTAGAAATAAAAGCAGCCAATATTCTCTGCGGAGTAGACACTGCTCCATTCTGTATGGCTGAAAGTCATTCACAAGGAACTCTTAATAGCTGTGTAATTGTGGCGACTGCATAATGATTGTTATTAACTTGCTTTGGGGGATTATTAGCCTAACAATATCATTGTGACCAAAATGAAAACGTACATCCTTGCAGTTCTCAGACTTAGAGAAGTGGATCAGGTCATCGTTGTACATGTCTTGGGTGTTAAGCAGGTCACTGTATTCCTTCTGGCTCAGGTCTTCTGGATTTATTCCGTTTGCTCTTAGAAATTCCTGGTAGGCCACACTAAATGCCTGGCCTATGGACTGTGCAATTAGCTGTGCCTGTGAGAGGTGCCAGAAGAATAGAAAAGAAACCACATTAAAATAAGATAAAACAAAAGTTCATAACATCAAGTGAAAGCTGTGAGAGCTTAAAATAGGGACTTCAAACTGGCCTTCAGCTGCAGGTGCAGGTATGACCACAGAATCCATATGCTGGCTACAGTAGATCAGTTTGTCTTTTTAGAGAATAACAGTTGGGGTTTTCCTGCCTATACGGAGTCAAGTCCACATAATTGTCAAGTGTATCTCAGGCTTAGGAAGTTAATTGTCTTAGATGCTCAGCCATTGTTAATGCCTCAGCCCTATGCTGTATGTATCCTCCTCCAGGAAATAACTGAGGCATAGGGACATATGACAACAAAAATCCTTTGTAGTTTTATTGGAGAGCATACAACTGTTCTGATGAACTGGCCTAAGAATTCCAAATTATATTTCTGTATTTGTCATTTTTAAAATGAAGGGATAACAATAACAACTCTTCTTACATCCTCAGACTCAAAAACATGGCAGATCATTTTATACTGCCTCTTCCCATCCTGGGAGGGGTGAGATGCTTCCACATTATCTTGGGAATTAGATCTTGGCATTCTCCTGCGGGCCATCAATACAACTATATTCCCAATATCTGCTATGTAGGAAATGGTCCTCAAGGGGTGATCCATCATAGTTTCCTAGGGAAGACAAACCATTGGATTAGGCTACTTAGTATTACCATGCCACAGACATGTAGTATATGCAGCTATTTAAACTCCATGTAAGAAAAAAAATTATCACTTTGTAGGAAAGCAACAAGTACTTACCAATCCTCCATATTTTGGATCAAGTACTTAGACCAAACCATGATTATTATAAAGCAGCAGAATATAGTCTGCTATTAAGACAGACCTGCATAGTCAGCTGCCACGAGTCAAATGGAAGACCCAGGGAATCTCTCTCCTGCTAGCTTTTGGCAGTGAAGCATGTGTTGGGTAAGGGAGCTACACTAGTCCTGCCTCTGGCCTCCTAGCTTAATTCCATCTCTGGAAATGACAATGGATGAGGGCAGGAAGGGTCAGGAAATCAATATCTTCTCAACAGCAATCTCCCCCAAATCCAGTTTGAGTATGATTTTCGGGGAAGACCATGCTAAAGCAGGCTTTGGAAAATCAGATGCCAAGCAGGGGAAAATCCAGAAGGTGGACAACTGCAATTTAAATTTATAGCTCCTGCAGGCCATCAATACAACTGTGTTCCCAATATCTGCAATGTAGGACATGGTCCTCAGAGGGTGATCCATCAATTTAAAGAGGACAATCCATCAATTTAAAACTGCTGCTATTTGGAAGGAGGGGGAGCTACAGGGCAGGAGCTGCATGTAGAAGCAAGCAAAGTCAGGAACTCGGGGACTATTTGCATAGTGCATAAGCTCAGAAGTTGCCTGATTTGGGGCTAAAGCAATCATGGTAGTATGGCTTCATTAACTTCTGTGCGCTTCTACGTTAACTTTGACAGTGCCTTTTAATTTTACAAAACATACTTATTTAAATCTTACTAGAATTCATTCTGAAAGTGTAGCTATTTAGTTTTCCCTTGCAAATACACATTTCAGGTATTTATTCATTCAGTACATTTGTGTATTGCTCTCTTGGTTTTAAAAATTCCCAAGACAGCTTACTGTAGTGAAAATACAAAAAAGAAAGATGTTCAGTAATTTAATGATGAACAATATAAATAGCCTCATGAGAACACTGTCAAAAATCAAAGGAATAAACTCTTTGTTTAAAAAATACAAAGGGGACAAGGACAGAGAGACATAAACAAGAGTATAAAAATTTTAAAGCCTTGGCCACAGTTCTATGAAACTGACACATAAATCCATCATTGATTGTAACAGTGCCACTGTTAGAAAGAAGGACCAGGGCAGGAAAAAAATCAACAACAAAGGAGACAAGAACATCTTTGCCTAAAGCTGCACAGATGGATTTCTACAGGTAGCATGCCGTAATAGAACAGCCTTGTCTGCAGGAATCATGCCTCTCTCCCTGAACTGGAAGAACCTGGGAGCACAGCTTCTTAAGAAGATCTTAAACTAGTAATGGGGACAGACAATCCCTTGGGTATTTTAGCACAGGATGTTTAAGACTTTAAAAGATAAACTTTCAATTATGTAATCCAACAGATAGCCCCATATAAAGCACATTGCAATAATCTAAACTGGATATGACCAGAGCATGGAGAACTGTAGGCAGGCATGGTTTTGGGGGAATTAACAAAATTATTTTAACTTGTTACATACCACAGATGAATATCTGATCAATCACCTGGAGTTAACAGTAGCAAAATACCACACAGTAGTCATAAACAGAGGCCTGAGCGCATTTTGATGACTAGTGTGTGGTACCTTTGCACACATTCTGAACTTAGAATCATAGAATCATAGAGTTGGAAGGGGCCATACAGGTTTTCTTGGCCAGCAAGCCCCAGCTTTATATAGCTCAACACAGGAACAGTTTGCTTTGTGGGGCTTAGTATTTTAAAAGGGTTTTCTTGGGCAGTGAGCCACAGAGTTCCAACAAAACAGCTGAGCAGTGAGGAATGCTGGCAGTCTTCACTGGCAGTCTTCAAGCAACGGTTGGATACACACTTCTCTTGGATGCTTTGGGCTGATCCTGCGTTGAGCAGGGGGTTGGACTAGATGGCCTGTATGGTCCCTTCCAACTCTATGATTCTATGATTTTCGTCTTTCTGGGATAGGGACTTGCTGGGACTTTCAGCAAACCAAACTAATTGTTCCAACTCCTCAAAACCAGGGAGCCAAACAGGTAGTAATCAGGTCAATCAGTGAGATTATTTTTCAATAAGAGATCAACCAGGCAGAGCACCAGTTCTATTGGCAGAAAACATTCCAAGGCCTTTCAGAAATCCATATTATCCATCAGAAGGTAACCATTCTAATTGGTTCCCTACTCCTACAGATGTTCCAGGTTTTCAAGAATATAGCTGCAATCCTAAACAGAGTTACACCCTTCTAAAGTCAGCTCTGGTTTTCAGCTTGCTTACTTCTGGTGGTTCCCTCGTTTAACGTGGCCTGCCTGGCATTGACAAGGACCACTTGTTTTTTTATGTGAATGCTCCCACTTGATGGAACAAGCTCTTTGAGGAGGTGAAACAACCAGAGAAACCTGCCAGCTTGTCTTTGAGGAGGTGAGCCATCTTTGGACATTTTGAAGGATTGCTATAAGCCTGTTTTATTAATTGAAAGAAACCAGACTGAACATGTGCTTGGCTACAAGCATGGGCATTAAATTGTCCTGAGACAGGCCCAGGACACCTCAGTTCAGCTGTTAAGCTTTCTAAAAATAGGTGGTTGCAAAATTGTGGCACATTAAGAAAAGTAAAATAAAAACTTAATGTTGGTTTGTCTCCCTTTGCAATGTGTTTGGGAAGAAATGGATTAGTGTCAAACTCCATCATCTCACCAATTATTTAAAATGTGTGATCTTCAGGATCATGCCAGTGACAAATGGAAATAAGCTGGTGAGAGACCATAGTGAAACGACATTGCTGAACTTCAGCAAAATTATCACTGTTCCTTGTACCTGCGTATCTGCATTCAGCACTTTTATTCTCTGTGTTGAAATGAAGAGGTCAACTTCTGTCATGGGTTGAGATTCACCTTCAGGAGCCTGCAATTAAAGTAAATCTTAATTAGCAATTTTTAAAAAGATTTGAGGAGAATCCTTAAAACAGAGAAGGTTAGATAACAGATCAAATACGCATCAAGATATAGTCACCAGCAGAGCAATGCAAACATGTAGTATTAGACTGCAGAAGCTAAAGGTAAGCACAAAGGTATGGAAGGTAGATATAGGTATGAAATGTGAGTTAGAGGGCAATATTGTGTACAAATTGTTAATTGTCTCACCCACCAGCATTCGTTCTACAAACAGTTATCTCTCTGGTGTGAAAGGGAAGCCAGATAAAAGAATTCTTGCCTGCTTTCCTCACTCCTTTCTCTGTGGTCCTAAAATACTAAATCATCCACCACAATATTAAGTTCATCTGTTATGGGAACTTTCTTGAAGCTACAATTTACCAACTGGGAAGCGATTAGTGGGTTCAGGGAGTACCTCAGTACAGGTATACCCAGAGCAATGGACTGCTTGTACTGTAAAGCTCATTTTTGGGGACAGAAGGGGAGGCCAAAGATGTGCCTGCTGCCCATTCCTCTTTCATTTTAGGGTGGAGAATATTTATATAATTGGGTCCCATTGCTAATGCATCTTATTCTGTGGTTTTCATAAAAATGACCGTCCTTATATTTATTCCATTTTAACAGGAGCCCTTTGAAGGCAGACCTTATCTAAAAGGTTACAAAAGGAAATAATCACAAAGACCACATAAAATGATTTTAAAAACCTGTCAAAACTAACTCTACCATAGGGAGGAAACTGCCAAGTATTATAGTATTAATCCACTCCAGAGATTGAACAAGCATAATTTTTGCATTAAAAATCCATCAAATTTTAAGCATCATGTAAAACTCCTTTAAAATCCCAGATTGAGGTGTTTTAGTAATCTTAGTATGCAATTTTGTGTACATAGAAAGCTTTTTTGCATCCAGCAATTTGATACATTCATAAATCAAGTGAAACACCTTTTTAATACTAACTAGCCAGAAAATATATGGGTTTTTAAAGCACAGAACCTTAGAACCTTCACCCATCAGCTCTGAATTTGGAAAATACTTTTGGGAACAGTCCATTATCCATTTGTTTAAATCCATTCATTACTCTACTTACATTCTAACATGAAATGGGTAATGATACGCAACAAAGAAAAGCAAACCAGGAAGCTGGGTGGTTGAGAAGTGTCAGTTTATATGATGTCTAAAATAAATTGGTAGAAAAAAACCTTGCTGGATACAGAAATTTTTTTACTAAAGAAAAATTTAAAAGTGCAAAATGCAAAATGCAAAAAATAAACAAACAAAAAACCCAGACATAACATCAAGCTGATGAGGTTGTACTGCACCTTCTTCCTGCTTTTGGCTAATTTCTGGGCCATCTGCTTAGCATGGAATAAACAGAGATAGGAGAATGGTTAGAAAGGAACTTGCAGAGACGTCAAGTCGGGATCTAGAACATCAGGACTGCAACTAATACCTAGTTAAGTTTCAGTTCTGGTTTTTATTTGAAAGGTCACATAGTAGTTTTTATAAAATAAGCACAGAGACGGAGTGGAAAGAGAGAGAGAGACAGACAGACAGAGAGGTAGATCAAGGGAACATTTTCAGTCTAACAGAGATTCTACTAAAAGATTAATTCAGCTGTCACTACACTGAAGACAAGAGAAATATCCCTTCTTACATCAGCATGAACAAGAAAAGTATTCCAGACCTAATACACTGATACACACAATCCTAGACAGGTAATTCTGAAGTGTGGAAATAATAAAGACTTGCTTATGAAACACCTGAAGGAAACACCTTCTAGCTGGATAGTATGTGGTATGGGTCCTCCTCCCACTACCAAGCAGGGTTCCTATCCAACTGTTAGTCTTCAGTGTGGTGAGATGCTCTACACATAGTACTCACATGGAGCGACGTCAAACAAGTGATGGCAACCATAATTGGCAGCCTAGTTATTAGATTGGACATTCGACTATTCTAGTCTATAACCACAAATGTATATTTAGGTGAATGTGTAGCATATACACTGCACAGGTTGTTCAGTTTCTTGGCATTAATTTGCATAAATTTCAGAGAGAAGTATGGCTCCATGGTTATGGGAAATGTTGCCAGCAATCTGTGTAATCCTCCCTACTTCTTTTATTTATTCAGCTATTTATATAATTTTTTTCTCTTCAGTGGGAACCCAACATCCTTCATTCCTCCTCCATTTTACTTTTGTAGCTACCACTCTAAGAAGTAAGGTTGAGAGACAGTAACTAGCCCAAGTCACCCAGTGAGCTTCCAGGTAGTGCTGGGATTCAAATCTGGGCCTCCCGGATCTTAGCTCAACATTCGAACCACTAGAAATATTTTGGCTCTGTGGTGGTACCCATAGGGCCTCTCGGGGGTAGGGGTGTGTGGGTGGATTTTAGTGCACACAAAAAAGCCCACTACACATTATGCCAAGTGTCCAGTAAATATCCAATAAATAACTAGTAGCTATTAAGCCCAGAGAAAGAGCAGTCCTAACTTGCAGTGCTCAAGTTTTGCATTCAGCCACTTGAGACCGTCATATATCCAGGGCTAGGCTTTAGTTAAAACCAGAAGAAAGTGCTGAAAATGTCATCCAGGGGACTATTTACTATAATAAAGAAATTGCTGGAGCACAACATCTACTGCTGAGAAATCTTGTTATTGAAGTCTTTAGGTTAAATTGTCTGTGACATCAAGATAGTTTTATTCTTAATTGTAAAAGGCATATAAAGTAAAAATGCTATATTTATTATGATAATTTCTAACCATATATATTTTACAGCCTCATAGCCACCCTGCTGTCAAAAATATTTCCAAATTTTAAGAGAAAACAGTTAAAATAAGAAGGCATGTGCCAATCATAAGTCAAATGAGGCTAATCACTTTAGCTAGAACTGATGTTTCCACTTCCCTATCTGTCATGCCATATCAGCTAATGTGGAACTTGACATCAGTTGCATGGTAATTCTTTTATTTCTCTTCCCTGGAAAAAGGGAGTATAGGCGGTGGTCTCCAAGTATAAAGGTGAGGAATGATCCAAGAAGACTCAGTGGGCAGGGGAATTGGGTTCCCACTGACAGTATGCAAAGATGCAGGCACAGATCAAAGGACCTGCCCTTAACCTTGATTCGGAAACTGCAACTGATCCAGAATGCTGCGGTCAGGGCCCATCCTACAACAACTACACTGGCTTCCAGTCAAATCCCAGATCAGGCTTAAGGTTCTGGTAATCACCTTTACTTAATAGAGAGCCTCTTGTGGCGCAGAGCGGTAAGCGGCAGAAATGCTGTCTGAAGCTGTTTGTCCATGAGGCTGGGAGTTCAATCCCAGCAGCTGGCTCAAGGTTGACTCAGCCTTCCATCCTTCCGAGGTCGGTAAAATGAGTACCCAGCTTGCTGGGGGGTAAACGGTAATGACTGGGGAAGGCACTGGCAAACCACCCCGTATTGAGTCTGCCATGAAAACGCTAGAGGGCGTCACCCCAAGGGTCAGATATGTCTCAGTGCTTGCACAGGTGACGCCTTTACCTTTAATCACCTTTAAAGACCATCTGTGGTCTGGGCTCAGTGCACCTAAGGAATCGCCTCTCTGCCTACACACCTCAGAGAGCCTTACGCTCTGCTACTACCAACTACCTAGTGATCCCTGGCCCCAGGGAAGCTCGCTTGACCTAAACCAGGGCCAGAGCTTTCTCCATCCTGGCTTCTACCTGGTGGAACTGACTTCCAGAAGAGATCAGAGCCCTAGTGGAGCTTAAACAGTTCCGCAGGGCCTGCAAAAGGGAGCTCTTCCACCAGGCTTTTGGTTGAGGTCGACCTAAATTCAATCACTTCCCATTGGCCCCTGAGCCCACCCCCCCATGAGAACCACCACCAACATGTCCATCCTACAGGGCCGTCAGTATGTTACAGTTAAAATTGGATGTTCTCCTGTTATTATGTTACTGTTATGTTACTGTTCTCCTGTTACGACTTTTTCACTACTGTTCACTACTGTTCAATTTATCATGTTATCTGTACTGTTTTTATTCCAGTTCCATGTAAATTGCCCTGAGCCTCAGGGGTGGGTGGTATATAAATATAATAAATAAATAAATCTTTAAAAAGATAACTTATTGTTGCTTCCGTTTCCGGTTCTTTATTGTTTTCTCCTCTGTTTGCCCACTCCCTTGCTCTGGTCTAGAGGCTCAACTCCTTTCTGCACTTTTGTTTGTTTATGTTTAAATATCTATACCGCACGCTCCCAGAAAACTGGCTCACAGTGGTTTACAAGAGAAGAGTCACATAATATCCAATAAAACATATGGTAACCCCCCCCTTAAAAACACACCACACCCACAAAAAGATGGCAATTTCCAAGCAACTGAAAAAAAAAATCTCGTCTCATGCCTCTTAGCACTGAACTTGGTGTGGATGGTTGAAAATGCCTGGTAATCAGAATGGTATGGTATAAGCCCCCAGCACAGTCTAATACCGGTCAAGAAGGAGGGGGCTAGGAGGGAGAGGGAGATCCGGTCACAAACCCTAGGGGCCTTACCCAGCCTCAACCAAACGGCTGGTGGAAGAACTCCATTTTGCAGTCCCTGCGGAACTCAGAGAGTCCAGATAGGGCCCGCAGCTCATCCAGGAGCTCATTCCACCAGATAGGAGCCAGGGCCATAAAGGCCCTGGCCCTGGTCAAGGCCAGGCATGCCTCCTGGCATCCCCTGGTATCAAAGGTATCCCCTTTGCAAGCACCGAGTCATGTCTGACCCTTGGGGTGACGCCCTCTAGCGTTTTCATGGCAGACTCAATACAGGGTGGTTTGCCAGTGCCTTCCCCAGTCATTACCGTTTACCCCCCAGGAAGCTGGGTACTCATTTTACCGATCTTGGAAGGATGGAATGCTGAGTCAACCTTGAGCCGGCTGCTGGGATTGAACTCCCAGCCTCATGGGCAGAGCTTTCAGACTGCATGTCTGCTGCCTTACCACTCTGCGCCACAAGAGGCCTCTTTTCTCTACCCAAAGGAGTCTCAAGGCAGCTTACAATCACCTTCTCTTCGTCTCACCACAACAGACACCCTGTGAAGTAGGTGGGGCAGAGAATGCCCTGATATTACTGCTCTGTCAGAACAGCTTTATCAGTGTTGTGGCGAGCCCAAGGTCACCCAGCTGGCTGCATGTGAAGGAGTGGGGAATCAAACCGGGCTCACCAGATTACAAGCTACTGCTCTTAACTTCTACACCACACTGGTTAGTGTGGGTTGATCTCTCTATGGACTGATTAGTGCTCTTTCTGCTAATTATACAGAGCCAAGTATCACTGAATATTAGATAACAAAAATCCTACAGGTGTATACCATAATTAATAGATTCCAAAAATCTCCGACAATGAAGGTCAAAACTTAAACAAATGTGAATACTTTACTCCTCAATCTAAATTTACATACATACGTTAAAAGATGCCCTGAGGCAAACTGCATATTAACTACTGAATATTCCACATATACGTGATTTGATGTACATGCAAAAACGGGAAATTTAATTTGCCTAACAACATCTTCTAAAATGTCAATTTAGCTTTAGGATTCAAGATTAAAATTTCATATGCATATTAGTTCATTACCTCCGTTATCATTTCTGCACATGCATGCACATGTGTAATTTCTAAAGTGAATGACAAAAACAGTGAAATGTAAAACCTTAGTTAAACATTAATTGCATACATTATAGCCTAATGTATGACTATATCCTTCCAGGCTCCTTAGTCTACTTCTTTGGAGCACCGTTTACATGGTTTTAATATTCATATACCACTGTCAATATATATATTTCCCCCTAATATAATTGCCTGATAGCAATACCAGCATAATGTTCTAGTCTTGGCTGCTCTTACATAGGGGCTTCCTAACATATATAATGCATTCCACAGTCACATCCTAAGGAGCTTGTTCTGGCGCACATAAAGACTTCTGAAATTCTTCCCCAACCCTTCCTTACATTACTGCAATGCGGGGAGAGGGGTGGGTGGGAGAATTAGGGCTTTGCTGAGAGCAAACAAAAGCATGTACTATAATTTAGAGCTGTGTCTGGAAAGTTGTTCCTTACACCACACTTTCCACACTCTCTAATTATGGTGAAAATCCAGACGTGACAATTTCACATCATCCTGTCTGCAAGGAGGCAAGAAAATGCACAATGCACTGACATACCACAAGACAGCAAAGATACACATTACAGGGCAGGAGAGGAGAATGTGAGATGGGGAGGCTAGACCTGGAGCAATTATCTACTTGAATGTGTAGTTTTGTTTTGTATGAAGCTTTCCACATGGCCCTTTGGTCTGAGCTGGAGCTTGCAGTTGCTACATACAGAGATTAAAAATGTATCCGTGAAGAACCACAGCATCTATGAACAAGCTGAAACTGGAATATTCATTCCTGATTTAATTTCTTTCTTGTTAATGAGCCTCAGTGGATTCCAATCAAAATATAGCTGGTCCCAGCACACTCCATTTAGGATGTTCAAGTAGTGGTAGCGTAACCAGCAGTTATCCTGCCATAGCTAATGGGAAGCATCCGAGTCTGCCACCTGGGGAAGAATCCGTTCATCATCCAAGAGCTATCCAGGCATCTCTGTAAAGAAGTGGTCCTCAAAGTGCCTTACTGTGAACTATCCACAGCCCAATATCCTCTCCAAGGTAATTTTGTGCTGTGCATGAAGGCAAGCAGCACTATTAGGTCCTTGCAGAATACAACCTCCTTCTCCAGTGCAAGGACCCAGACCCCATGCCAGGCATCACTACCACGGATCACTAGCTAGTTTGTGAATGACACCATAAACGACTAGACTTGATGCATTCTAAGCTCCGCAAACTTGATAAAATACACATTTCCCAAGAAATTTATAAGTTTTTTAAAAAAATCTTACACTGTGATCTGATATAAACCAGAAAATAAATGTAATTTAAAGCATTGTGACTCTCATGTCACTGTTAAAACAAGGGAGTATGGATATAATAGATCACCATTACTCACACTGAAATGCTTGCATGTATGAGTTTCTTATTCACTTATTCATACATGAGATATACTATGATATAATTTTGATTCAATATTAAAACTGTCAAGGGAGTGATTGAAATTCCTACTACCTCCTTCCTCCTCCCTCTCACAAATTTCCCTGTCCTTCTTGGCCAGTCCCAAGTGCACAGAGGTGTATGAACTAAAAGCATTCATTTCCATGTGTAGATGACAGAACAGACCGTCTTTTTAGGGTTTAGAAGTATTAAAATAGTAATTTTCTCATAGACTCCAACATAATATAAGAAATACATAACAAATATCACTGTTTTATAATCTAACTCACAAAATGTGAAAGTACTATATAAATTATCTAGTAAATATTTTCAGCCCAACCCCAAATAGTACTATCATTTAAAAGAGAAGCGAAGCACATTCATGGCTGCAGCTTTGAAGTGTCACTAAAGACGGACAGCAAGACAAGCCTCCTCACCTTGATCCGGCTAACAGCTTCTTGAGCTTGCATCATTCTCACATTTTTGGATGGAGTTTTGTCTGAAAGGAGCTGAGTGGAGCCAAGGTAATTGGCAGCAAATATGATTCCATCAATCAGGTCTTCAGGATCGCAAGGCCCAGGAACTAGAACAGCGAAGCACTGAATTAGTGGGATAAATTATACTCCTAAAAGGAAAGAGACAGAATATATCCCAGTACTAGAGACAGTGTGTGAAGGCTGCAAATTCAGCTTTGAAGTTTGTCTGCAGTTCATTGTGAACAGAAAAAGAGTCGACACAATCAAAACAGACAAAGCAAGGACAAGCCTCTCTACAGCAAAGGCTGCACTTGGTAATCTAACCTGACTCTTACATTGGCTCGTTCTGTGCAAAACAAAGTTCACCCTGAAGCAAAAAACCTGAATGTTTTTCCCCTTCTTCCTTTTCACAAAAAGGCGCAAAGCACTTATATATGTCCCTACCCTGCCGAATTGCTGCCTATCACTCTCTGATCAACGTTATGTAATGTCAGACATCTAAAACAAGGAGATGCTAAGTGGTAAAATCAGAGCTTTGTGCACCAAAGAAACTACAGAAATTAAATAAATTTCCATATGCTACTCTGCACAATATATCCTGCTTCCAAGCATCAGGTTTTTCTAGTAACTGGTTGGTGAAAATGAGGACAAGGAAAGAATAACAGCACATTAAGATTAGGTCCAGTAGTGTGTAGTAAAGGGGTAATTCTTGGAGCCCCCCCTCCCCCGCAGCACAAAGCAGCTATATGAAAGACTAGCAAAATCCAGCTTTTGACATATCACTACAAATGTTACTTCTTAAGCATCTATAGCTGAATCCTAAAGTCTGAATTAGACAGAATGTCGACATTTGCATCTGCTTCTGAATGAAGCAGCAGGAAGACATCACGGCCTGGGCTGTTTCTCTGGCATCTAATCATGGCACTGGTTGACAAGCCTTGATGAGATTGTGACCAATGATATTCACATGTTTCTACCAACATACTGCTTGATTATGTTCCAGGTACTGGATCTGAAAACTGGTGGGTAAATCCTAAGAGATAGGAATAATTTAATCCCCCACCTCAAAGGGAAAATCCACTGCAATGAATTATCAGTGTAAAACCACTGCTTATCCTTAAATCACCTTAACTTCATTATCTACTTGGCTATGACAATTCCATAAAATTAGTTGGTGGTTATTTTTCTTCTGATTCTTAACTGACTAGCCAGCTTGGTGCAGTGGTTAAGAGTGGCGGCTTCTAAAATGGCAAGCCAGGTTTGATTCCCCGCTCTTCCACATGCAGCCAGCTCTGTGACCTTGGGCTCATCACAGCCCTGATAGTGCTATTCTGCCCGAGCAGTCTTGTCAGAGCTCTCTCAGTCTCACCCACCTCACAGGGTGTCTGTTGTGGGGAGAGGAAAAGGAAGGCAACTGTAAGCTGCTTCGAGATTCCTTCGGGCAGGGAAAAGCGGGATATAAAAACCAACTGTTCTTTATTGTTATGGTCACAGTAAACACATTTAGACTAATATTAACAATGTACATTTTATTATGTTTGGCCAATAAAAAGGAGCTGTTCATAGAATAAAATATCAAAGGACTTGTGCTGGGGTACAAAAACTAAAATACAGAACATTATTTAATACAAGGAATATTCATGTGATCTACATAAAATATTAAAACTTTATTTTAAAATAAAACCAACCAAAATGTTAGTATTCAACAATTCCTGCAACTAAGTTAGAACCAAGCCATTACTGCAGAAGTGGAATCCATTAAGCATTAACCACTCCAGCCTGCATGCACACCACCACACCATGTTAGCCCCACTGAAGTGCGCTCCTATGCATGCCTGCTTTGAAGGGAGTTGAATGGAACACATTCCCTTCTATCTTCTATCTATCTAATTATAATAATTGAGTACTGTCAACACCCTGAACCAGCTCAATGGAATTATTAATAATGATGTACTGCTGATTTTAACTTTTTAACCGTTTTATGAATGTTGTAAACTGCTCCAAGATGACAGGTTTGATAGGGACAGTTTAGAAATGTGAATGAATTAATGTATATATGTTCTACTGGACTCATGGTAACCCCAGGACCATGGGTTTTCACAGTAAGAGATGGGCAGAGGTGATTTTGCCACTGCTTTTCTCTGCACAGCAATCCCTATCTTTGTGGATGGGTTTCCCATCCAAGTACTAACTTTGGCCAACAATGGCTAACTTCCAAGTTATGCTGAGACTGGGCAAGGCAAGGCTATTCAGGGTGCTTTATTCCCCCCTAATTGCTTACAAGACCACAGTCAGAGCCAGTGTAGTATACTTACAGTGCAATCCTAAATAGAATTACACCATTCTAAATCTATTGAGGCTACGGGCTTAGAAGGGTATAAATCTGCTTAAGGTGATACTGTTAGGGTACCAAATCTGGCCTACCTAGCTACGAGGCTCACAGGACGCCTTTGGGGCAGTCATTATCTGACAGTCTAGCCAACCTTACAGAGTCCTGAGAGGATAAAGGGGGGGGAATGCATGCTGCCCTGACCTTGTTAGAGGAAAAGAAAGATAAAAATAAAAACGTAATAATTAAATTTTAAAGTTGGCTTAAAAAACTGTAGATTCCAGTCCATGCTAGCTGTATTTTATATAGAGACAGGAGCCCTCTTCAGAAACATTAAGACCTAGTACTCAAAATCTACTAAGAATCCCTGATCCTAAAGAAATCAAATTGGCCCCAACTAGGGCCAGGGCCTTTTCAATCCTGGCCCTAGCCTGGTAGAATGCTCTGCCCAATGACATCAGAGTTCTGCAAAACCTTGGACATTTCCACAGGGCTTGTAAGACAGAACTGTTATGTAGGTTGAGGCCCTGAAAATAACATCAAGAATTCTGCTGACCTTTCCACTCAAATTCAACCAAACTGGAAGGCTACTAAAACCACGCCCTTCCCTTGCTCTCTCCCTAGAGTAGAAGGCAACACAGGCAAATTAGTTTTACCTTTAAATTTCTGGATTTTAACTTACAATATTTTGGATTTCTTTCTCTATATCTCTGTATATTTAGTATATATTATATTGTTCTAATTACATGTACCATGCCCTGAATCTTCAAGGAATGGCGAGCTATAAATACAAGAATAAATAAACAAGATAAACTGTATGATTAAGGAAGCAGAATGTCAATCTAAGTGGTCAGAAGTAATAAGCCAATCTTGAGCCAATTGCTAATTGTCTGATTTAAGGCTGGTTCTCATATGAGCAGAATTTAGTTTATAGTCAGAAGCATGCAACAACATTGTTATTTACCATTCATTTCAGTGCTGCTTAATTTGCTACTTCACATGCACAAACAAACCTGCTTGAAAGTGTTTTCAAGTTTCAGTCCAGCTTTGATCTAGTGCATCAATACAAATATATTAGCTAATCTGAAATACTGGCACCATATGGGTACCCAGACACATAAACAGATCTTTTGACTCCTAATTCTTTTTTTAAAATATAACCCAAAGTTCTATCTCTATTCTAACTTCACATATATTGCGATGGGGTCTGAACTGACAGGGACTGAGCAGAAAAGAGATCCTCAAGCTGTGGTGGAAAACGTGATAAATAGTGAACCAGTTTTAAGGATATTAGAAAAGGAACTGACAATAAAGCAGTTCATATTACAATGCCATTGTCTAGTTCTGTCATATTTGGCAATGCTGTATACTATTCTTATCACCTTGTCCCAAAATGATAGTGTAGAGTGCAACCAAAAGGGTTAAAGGGATGAAATCCCCTTCCTTATGAAGAGAGGCTACAGAATATGGAGCTTTTCATAGTTGGGAGGGGGGAGTTCACAACGGGAGATGGACATGATAGAAGTTTACAAAATTATGTATTGATTGGGAAAAGTAGGATGAGACAGAGGCATCACCACCACGAAATGGAGATGTAAACAAGAAGCCAGAGTAAACAAGAAGCAGTTTTCCTTGAGCTCAACATAGTTTCAGTATTGCAAAGAGACAAAGCTTACACTTAAAAGTCTGTGGACTTTCCCTCAGAGAATCCCTGCTTAGTAAATATATTATATGATGGTGAAACAGATTGATGTTAGTAAATCTAATAGTTCTTCAATTTTATCAATAAGTTTTAAATTATTTTGCCTTAAAGATCAGTTTGATAACTCACCTTCAACATACGTTGGGAATGAAGCCAAACTTTTTCTTGACTGTAATTAAGACAAACAGGATATCAAACCAAGCAAGACATGCTGAGGTATGCACTTAAAAAAAAACTTTCAGGCAAACTTGTCAAAATTATTCATCATACAGTGACAGTCTTTGTAGACATACTATTAAATAGTTATATATATTGCAAAAACACCTGTTAATTATTGACAGGTTAATTATCCTGGAGTGCAGTGTATCAAAAAGGGATTTCCAGACCTGGCTTCAGTATGACAGCAGTTTTCATGAGAACAAGGATACTACCCACAAACATCATGTTTTAAACAAACACAGCAAGAAGTGACTCAAGGGTTTATAATGATTCTATCAATGTACAAAAGTTCCTAAGCTATAATTTATAAGCTCATTTGTATAAAATGTCTTCTGCGTACTCTTTCTTTCTGCTCTGATATAGAAATCTGGATATACTTTTAAGCAGTCTAATGATTATTCTGTTCTTTACTGGATTAAACAGTCACAATCCATTACAAAACTTTTTATTGACAGATAGCTATCAGATAATTTAATTAAATCCAAAAAACTGGCCAATCTTTGTGATTGCTTCTTCAAGGATTAGCTATACACTCACACACACCTATAGAGATTGCTTTCATGGTGACAGTTTATGCAGGAAGTTCTAATATTACAGCAGAGATTTGGTATTAAACTTTCTTCTTGGCCTAAGATTAGAAGAGAGGGATAACAGCAGTTTACTCCTCTGAGCACAGAAATAAAATATTAAATTTGATGAAGCAAACTACTGTTTGAAAAGGTAGGTGTGAGTGGGACTTGCACCCATGTTGCTATTTTATTACAAGGCCATCTACAAACAAATTAAATTATATCTACATATAATTTATAAAATATTTTAATGACATAATTAAGATTCATTTTCTGTTCACAAGCTGAGCCTTAAAAGTACTATAGGAATGTTTAGGTGAGAAAGCAGCTGATTAGTGACGCGAGAGAAAAATGTAAAAAGAGTTATTACCAAATAACTAAAGAACTCCTGCTGACAATATGTTTTCCGGAAAATTAAGTGTCAGAGTAAAATTGTGACATTTATTTTCAGCGGCCATGTGATCTATTACAGTGACTCTTCTTTTGATACTCCTACACTGATATCCTTTTAAATAATTCATCCAATTGCTATGAGCAGATTAAAGAGGTTTATCATCCACATTCAAGTAGACAAAGATAATAAAGCGACAGAACAACAAATAGCATTTCTTAGAAAAGCTTAGGAATATAAAGCAGTCTTCGATTAACAGATATGCTGCTGTACTATTATTACAGTTATCATCATTATTATAATCTTCTCTGTCAGAGAGAGTTGCTTTTACATATTTCTATTACATTCTGGAACAATGGTTTATGTCAAATACATTCCTGTAATCTCCTGATACAGTCCCTATTTAGGTGTTTGGAAAGAACAAAATTTTTCTTGCACAAACCAACTATAGTTTTAGGAATACCATCGCAGGAAGGACTGGATAGAGATCACCATCCCTGAAAGCAAATTTCTACTCTAAATTCCTCGATCAAGGGCCAGAGGTGTGTTTCTCCCAAGGCCTATAGGCTAAGTGTGCAGGGGAAGGACCATTCTGGTTTGTGCTGGACAGGTAAGTTGGAAGGGGTGTAATTGGGTTGTATCCTGCCAGGGTATTAATTTGGTTTCATCTATGTTTTATTGGGGTTTTATTGTAAACCTCCACGAATTGGCTTGGCCTGGGAGTGGAAGTCAAGAAATCAAACAAACAAACAAATAAATAAGAGCCAGCTTGGAGGAAGTTTACAAATGATGCACATCTAAGCTTTTCAGTAAAATGTTTCTCTTGAGAAAGCTACTTCTTTATTGATAGCTTCTGCTTGGTTATTCAAAATGGGGCTGATGGATTTGGCTGATACACTCTGTAGCTGCATCAAAATAGAAAGCAAATACAGTTAAAGCTGTATTATCTGGCCCTTAGTTAACCAGCAGGCTGGCTGCTGCTGACTCTCAGTGGAGAGCAGGCAGAAAGCAGACTGGACTGAGTTTTACCTATGGGACTAGAGTTGTGTGCGGCGGCATCCGAATTGGCTGTTCCAGGCTGACACAGCCAGTGACGTACTGCGGGGGGAGGCATGAGTGCCGGTATATAACTTGGCGCACACACACAGGCGTGGAGCTATATGGGACCTGCCTAACCAGGATCATGTCACTAGCCTTGTGTTCCCTGCCCCATACTGTCAGTCAACTGCATGGTAGATGGGGTTTTAAACAGGCAGGGTACCATGTGCCCAACTGCTACAGAGTTGATATTTTCATGGGGGCAGGAAGCACATTTGGCCCATGGATGCTGCCCACTCATGCTGGTCCAGATCAGTTGGCATCTGAGGGTGAGAGCCCACTGGGACCCTGCTACCTGTTCCTCCTCGCAGGAAGGGAAGAAACAGGGTGTCTGCCGTGGCTGCAGTAAAGACTTGGTTAAGTGGCATTTTTGGCTAGCCAGCAGCCCTTATTTGTCAATGACAGTGATTAACGAAGTTATTACTGTACGTGGAAACTTAACAAGAAAGCATTCCAATTTTAAGAAAAACAAAATACAATAAAAACTTGCTTTCACACTTTTTCCCACTGGTGCTCACAACTTCCAATAAAAGTTCTGAAGAAAAGTAATGAGAAAGTACTAGTTTTCCCACATAATGGTAATGACAAGGAAACTCAAAAGCTAAGTTTCACAAATGCTGTGACCACTGAATGCCAGCTTTGTTGATTATTGTTAATACATCGCTGGATCCGCAGGACCCGGCCAACTACCGCCCGGCCGCGCATTTAGTGTTCCTGGGAAAGGTAGTTGAAAGGGCCACAGCTCCTGGTGTTCCTGGAAGAAACTTTGGCGCTCAATCCATACCAGTATGGCTTCTGTCCTGGCCACAGGGTGGAGATAGTGCTGGACACCCTGACGTCGCCAGCTGGATCGAGGCAGCTCTGCTCTGTTAGTTCTTTTAGATCTGTCGGCCGCATTTGATGTGGTCGACCACGAACTACTAGCATGCCGCCTCGCTGGGACAGGGATAAGGGGCATAGCATTACGCTGGATACGCTCCTTCCTCCTAAACCGGACTCAGAGGGTGGCATTGGGGGATGAGCTATCAAGCTCGTTTGGGCTCCCCTGTGGAGTACCACAGGGCTCGGTGGTTTCCCCCATGCTTTTCAACATCTTCATGCTCCCTCTGGTCCAGCTGGTCAGGAGTTACGGCTTGGGTTGCCATCCCCTTTTTAGATCACCCCCCCCCTACATCTACATCAGCAGTGACTCCTGGTTTCCTGGATAGTTCCGCCGCCATCAGGTGGGGTGGGTTGGGTGAGCTGGGGATTGTTTTTAGGGGTTTTATGGGGTTTTTACATGTTGTTAGCGGCCGCGAGCCTCAGGGGAGCAGCGGGCTTGAAATCTAATAAATAATATAATATAATATAATATATATAATATAATATAATATAATATAATATAATATAATATAATATAATATAATATAATATAATATAATATAATATAATATAATATAATATAATATAATATAATATAATATAATATAATATAATAATAATACCGAACTTTAGTCTCAGGAAGCCAGAGGAAAAGGAACTTCATTAAGAATTCTCTAAACCGACCTCTTGCAGGGAGAGGCAACTTAAGGGACTGTATCTGGCCTCAAGCAGATAGAGTGTCCCTCTTTATCACATCTTGTCTAAAGTGGATCACAAAGAATCAATAGTACATTGCTATCTTTAAGAAATAGCTTCTCTATTGCTGGTAGATACAGAATACTATAAAACATGTTCTTATTAAATTTTAGGATAAAGCTTTTCAAAGTATAACCATGCCTTTTAAACACTGAATTGTAGTTCTACCATGTTTGACTCCACTTTGTGGAAAGACATTTTAGAAGCGGAACTATGGGAAAAGGTAGGGAAGGAATTTCAGAATGGAACTTTATCAGTAACTTTCAACATGCTGATTTCAGATAGTTAAATGTAATTGATTCCAACAGTGCTTATGTTCAAGGTCAAAGCTGTGATCTGTTAAACTTCCATCTAACAATATAAAGACTATGATGCTAAATAAGACTGCTTATCTATAAATAGAGTCTATTTGAACTAATAGAATTTACTTGTGAGTAAATATTACAGGCTGTATTTAAGTTCTAAAGCACCAGACACATTTGCAACCTAAATATGAGTAAAACCACTGATTAAAGAAAAAATACCTCTTTATTAGTGGGTGTTTCTGCCATACCACAGACATCTTGATGATGTTGCATACCTGATGATTCAGCACCTCGAGGTGAAGATGAATCAGGAGATGGAGACTAGAAAAAAAGTCAACAACATTAAATCCTGAGTCCACAAGGCATTAAAAAGGATAAAGAATTGTGTTGGGGATAGGGTTTCAAGGAAAAGAGAAAGCAAACAGAATTTAACATGGAGGGGAAAACATTTACCAGATTCTTTTTACATCTGAAATTAATGGAAGCCAATCCTTTTATATTAAATGAAATTTATTTCCAAGTAAACCTAGTAGCAATACATGTAGTATTAAATTAGACAAGTGCAAAGATTTGTGAGGGATGTCACATTTTCCCCTCCTTCTCTATTTCCTCTTTCCCTTCCCTGGTAGCCCCCAGCACCTCTCCTGTTTTTTCCTGGTCTCCTTCTCACCCACTATCCAACATATCTATCTAAGCCCCCTCCCCCCCAGCTTTTCCATCTTATCGTCTGCAAGAGTCTCTACTATAGCCTAGTTGCAGAGTTCAAGCATCCAGGCTGGGCCTAGTTGCGCAGGAGGGAACCCACAAGGACTTGCATGGGGTATTTCACTTTCCCCTATATTCCCTCCTTCACATTATTTCTTCTTTTCCTTCCTCTTGGTATCCCCCATAGCATCACTTTTCTTCATTCTCACCCACCAGCTAACCTGAATGGTTACAAATGGTTACAACCATACAAATGTTGTTTAGTAATTGCTGCTGTCCCTGGTGAGTCTGCCTTCTTCAGGGGACATAACAGTGGGGAGAGAGGGCTGTTTTGGTCTCTTATTCCTTTCTGCTCCCACCCCCTGCCACTTTGGGTTATGAAAACCAAGGCAATCCTCAACAAGTTCAATGGGAATTCTTTTCTTAAAGCTTTACACATTATTTCTGTCATTTTGAATAGTTTTAAACCTCCAGTGTATTTTCCGCACTCATTTTTCTGTAGTCTTGAACCTTCCTTCAGGTTTTTAGAAAAATCCCCTGGTCTGTTCCTAGCCCTACTTTGCGACCCTATCAATCATACCATCTTAGAGTGTTGTTTAGAAACAAATATATTGATGTTTATTTATATTGCAATATTGTACTTTTAACAATATTTTAAAAAGCTATAGTCAAGGATATACTTTATAATCCTAAATTTCAAAAAAGAAATAGTTATGTTTTGAAGACTACTTACCTTTATTCCTACCTTTTTGCTGAGGTTAGTTTATTTATTTTATTGCTACAAGCAAACTGCAAATAATAAACTATAATCATCTACAGAAATTAAGCCCTGCAATAATAAATCCATATAATTTCAAATGTGGTGCAGACCCAAAAACCTTCCAGCCTCAGGCCTGACTAAGACTTTTTTTTGTCTTTGCATGGTACTTTTGCATTTTGACTTCCTCATTTGCAATACTGCTCCCACCTTCTGATTGGGATACAAGGATTTAGGGATCCCCATTCCTACATATATTTGAAGAATGGAGCTACAGCTCTCAAAATGTTATAACCTGGAAATATTGTTGATGTTTAGGGTACTACTGGATTAAAATCTTGCTCTTCTACTGCAGGCCAATATGGCTAACAACCTGAAACTACTTCTGCAATCTTTGCTTTTAAGTGAAATTTAACAGAAAGTAAGATCATGGCTAATGACAGGACAAAGTACCAACACAGCTTTCGTAGCACTCTGAAGTGGTAGAAACGGACACAGATTTTCATAATGCACAAAGCTCTCTAATTATTAATACATGTAAAACATCCATTCTAAACATTTCATTTACTAAAAAGCGGTTCAAGAAGCAGCCAGTACATTTTCAAGGGCAGGAATATAGCTCTCCCTCCCATCTTCCTTACATCTGTTACTCTTTCCTCAAATCCATTTACTGTTAATGTAATAAGAAGTTAGAGAAAGTCACAAGATACTTGATGCAGTTCTACTGCTAGAGCTACACTGGTCTGGCCCCTGTAAGCTGTCAGTCTCAACTGGCCTCCTCTTGATAATATATGCAAGTTGCTCTGAGACTTTTCAAATGAAAACCAGAAGAAAAAGAGTTGGTTTTTATAACCCGCTTTTCACTACCATCAAAGCAACTTACAATCACCTTTCCTTTCTCTCCCTAAAACAGACACCCTGTGAGGTAGTGGGGCGAGAGACCTTTACAGAGTTGCTTTGTAGGAACAGCTCTAACAGGACTGTGACTAGCCCAAGGTCACTCAACTGGCTGCATGTGGAAGAGTGGGGAATCAAACCCAGCTCTCCAGATTAGAAGTTGCCACTCTTAACTACACCAAACTGGTTCTTAACCGCTACATCCCTTTGACTGGTTTTCCTTTAAATGGTCTCAAAGAAACTGTGGTCTGAAACCTTCAGAAGCCTTCTAGGCTATGGACACATTTGCAGGCTATGGACCAAGCTATGGACACAGTTGCAGGAGTGTTCCTAAAACCATGCACTGAAAATTAGTCTTACCCCTACTAGGGATGTCTATATAGATATCTGTAGTACTGAACCCCACGGAGGTCCCGAGTTTCCCCAGGATCCATTCCCAAATGTCCAGGGCTTCCCAACCTGGATCTGGCAACCCTACCTCTCACCAATACAGAAAATGGGAATTGAAAGGAAGTGCCCATTAAAGATATGCTGCCTGACCAATGATGGCAACACTTCAGGTGGCCCTTATCCTTCCAATGATTTTTATTTTTCCCATGCTAAAAATAAATTCATGAAGAGAAAGTGCTCACTGCCCCAGGCGATACAGCATCGACTGCCCTTAACTCCAAAGAAGGCTGTTTGAAAGGACTTTTGCTTGTGAGTATAAACATCCCATGTTGTCCATGGGAAAGAAGCTTTTTAGTCTTCAATTCTTTTAGCACATGGGAAAATCTGACACAATAAATGCATGTAGCTAATGTGGAATGCAAGATTTATCTGGTTTTCATAGCCTACATAAAATAATGTACTGCCATTTCAGGGTTTTGTGGTTATAAAATATTTTATTCATTTGAATAATTACAGAGATACTAGTAGAAAAGATACATTCCATTTAAGAACTGCATAACTATTTCCCATCTATTTTCTTGTATTCCCACTAGAAGATTTGCTTATGTGAAATGTAACATTTGCAATCAGACAAGAATACCAAACACATGGCTTCCAACACAGTTATTTTTCAATTTAAATATACATAAAAATATTCTACTTACTGCCGCATAAGCTGATGCAGAGATAACTAAAACGTCAAGACTGAAAACTCTTATTTGACCCAAATTTCCAGTAAAACGATAGATGTTTGTATCTTATATCTACAAAAGCTTGACAGTACTATCTGATGTATACAACCTTAATTCAATTCTATATTACACTGCTGGATTGTCTTCAGAGGGTAAATAAAATTCTGCAAATTGCAGTTTATACTCTTGCGAGGCTTCACCTACCATTTTCCTGAAATATTCAGCCTGATACATCCAAAAATTCTCCATTTTGATTTTGCTGCTGCTCTGCTTGAACTACCAAGGTTGTCTCCTACTCAGCAAGAGCCTTCAGATCTTTCCCCCAGTGGCATTATGTGCCTGCAATTTGCAAATGAAACCTGTAACATGAGATGCTACCTATGTAGATTCACCTTCTTTGTTACTGTGCTACAAAAAACATGCTGTAAGATGGTCATTCCACCACAAGCATTCTACCCTAAGCAGGCTGCCCTTGTTTCACAACAGCTGCTGATTTAAATTTGCTGAAAGTACACATCTGAAGTAGAATAACTGTACTATAAAATATGATATGTATATTATACCAAGATTTGCTTAAGAAGCGGATTTGATCCTTAACCATGGATTCATTTTTTTAAGTTTCTAATTTAGAACAAAAAAACAAATATACAAAGTCTGCATGCATGTAAGTCTGTTTGTGAAGTCCAATTGTGTTCTGTGAAGTTAATATTTCCATACTTTAATTGGTTATATTATTGGGTAGAATGTCCATTTTAGTAAGAGAAAGCAGAGTAAGATTTAACAAATAGCTTTTTTAACCTCTTCTGGTACTTTCAGTAGAAGAAACAAAAGAGGTAAGATTCAGTTGTGTAAGAATTACAAATACTTGGGAGTTAACAGGAATCCATTGCTCTATGCAGGGCTTCCCTTGAGACTGCTCCAGAAAGTTCAACTAGGACAAAAAGCAGCACTGCATGTCCTCATAGGGACCCAGTGGATGACACATATGAAACCTGTGCTCTCCCAGCTGTATTGACTCCAGAATGGAGACTGGATTAGTCTCAAGGTTTTGGCATTAACCTTTAAAGCCCTAGACGGTCTGGGACCAGTATATCTGCAGGACTCTCTTTTCCACTACACCCCTCCCCCCCAAAGGTTGTTAAGATCATCAGACCAAAACTTACTGAAGTTTCCAGGCCTTCAACCAGTGCCCTGGCCTTTTTGGCCCTGGCCTCAGCCTGGTGGAATGCTTTGCCAAAGGAGATCAGGACCCTGTGGAATCTTAACCAGTTCCAAGAGGCCTACAGTTGAGGTCCTGATAGACCATCAAGAAGTGGTGGCCTCACTGCTAGAAATCAAGGGAAGATCTGCAGTATATAAATTGAAGAATAAATAAATAAAATAAATAAACCTAAATTAGGCGGGGACTACTATAAACAGGAAATGTTTTACTGATTTTTTATTTTATTTTATTGATTCTTATTACATGTTGTTCCTTATTACATGTTGAACATCGACATTTTAGGAATCAGTGAACTAAAATGGACAGGAATGGGTGAATTTAATTCAGATGACCATCAGGTATACTACTGTGGACAAGAATCTCGCAGAAGAAATGGAGTAGCCTTCATAATCAATAAGAGAGTAGGAAAAGCAGTCTTGGGATACAATCCCCAAAATGACAGAATGATCTCAGTTCGAATCCAAGGCAAACCATTCAACATCACAGTGATCCAGGTCTATGCCCCAACCACTGCTGCTGAAGAGGATGAAGTTGATCAGTTCTATGAAGCCCTACAACACCTTCTAGAAGCAACGCCAAAAAATGATGTGCTTATCATCATGGGGGATTGGAATGCTAAAGTAGGAAGCCAAAAGATAACCGGGATAACAGGCAAGTTTGGCCTTGGAGTACAAAATGAAGCAGGGCACAGGCTGGTAGAATTTTGTCAAGAGAATACAATGGTCATAGCAAACACTCTTTTCCAACAACCCAAGAGACGACTCTACACATGGACATCACCAGACGGTCAACACAGAAATCAGATTGACTATGTGCTCTGCAGCCAAAGGTGGAAAAGTTCTATCCAGTCAATAAAAACAAGACCAGGAGCTGATTGTGGTTCAGATCATGAGCTTCTTGTTGCAAAATTTAGGCTTAAATTGAAGAAAGTAGGGAAAAGCACTAGGCCACTCAGGTATGAACTAAATCATATCCCCGACGAATACACAGTAGAGGTGACAAATAGATTTAAGGAATTAGATCTGATAGACAGAGTGCCTGAAGAACTATGGACGGAGGTTCGCAACATTGTACAAGAGGTAGCAACTAAAACCATCCCAAAGAAAAAGAAATGCAAGAAATCAAAATGGCTGTCTGAGGAAGCTTTACAAATAGCTAAGGAGAGAAGGGAAGTGAAAGGCAAGGGAGAAAGAGAAAGATACACCCAATTGAATGCAGAATTCCAGAGAAAAGCTAGAAGAGATAAGAATGCCTTCTTAAATGAACAGTGCAAACAAATAGAAGAAAACAATAGAATGGGGAGGACCAGAGATCTTTTCAAGAAAATTGGAGATATGAAGAGAACGTTTCATGCAAAGTTGGGTATGATAAGGGACCAAAATGGTAGGGACCTCACAGAAGCAGAAGAGATTAAACAAAGGTGGCAAAATTATACAGAAGAACTATACAAGAGCGAGCTTAACATCCCTGATGACCACAGTGGGGTAGTTACTGACCTGGAGCCAGACATCCTGGAATGTGAAGTCAAATGGGCCTTAGGAAGTCTGAGCAACAATAAAGCTAGTGGTGGTGACAGCATTCCAGTTGAACTATTCAAAATTTTAAAGGACGATGCAGTAAAAGTGCTACACTCAATATGCCAGCAAATTTGGAAAACTCAACAATGGCCACAGGATTGGAAAAGGTCAGTTTACATTCCGATCCCAAAGAAGGGCAATGCCAAAGAATGTTCAAACTACCGCACCATTGCATTAATTTCTCATGCTAGCAAAGTTATGCTCAAAATCCTACAAGCTAGGCTCCAGCAATATGTAGACCGAGAACTTCCAGAAGTACAGGCAGGATTTCGAAGAGGCAGAGGAACTAGAGATCAAATTGCCAACATACGCTGGATCATGGAGAAAGCTAGGGAGTACCAGAAGAACGTCTACTTCTGCTTCATCGACTATGCAAAAGCCTTTGATTGTGTGGAGCACAACAAATTGTGGCAAGTTCTTAAAGAGATGGGAATACCAGAGCATCTTATTTGTCTCTTGAGAAATTTATATGCAGGTCAAGAAGCAACAGTGAGAACTGAACATGGAATCACTGACTGGTTCAAAATTGAGAAAGGAGTTTGGCAAGGCTGTATACTGTCGCCTTGCCTATTTAACTTGTATGCGGAGCACATCATGAGAAATGCGGGATTAGAGGAGTCACAAATTGGGATCAAGATTGCAGGGAGAAATATCAACAACCTCAGATATGCAGATGATACCACTCTAATGGCAGAAAGTGAAGAGGAACTAAAGAGCCTGTTGATGCGGGTGAAGGAAGAGAGTGCAAAAGTTGGCTTGAAACTCAACATCAAGAAAACAAAGATCATGGCATCCGGCCCTCTCAATTCCTGGCAAATAGATGGGGAAGAAATGGAGATAGTGACAGATTTTATTTTCCTGGGCTCCAAGATCACTGCAGATGGGGACTGCAGCAAAGAAATTAAAAGACGCTTGCTCCTGGGGAGGAAAGCTATGGCAAATCTAGACACTATCCTAAAAAGCAGAGACATCATCTTGCCAACAAAAGTGCGTTTAGTCAAGGCTATGGTCTTCCCAGTTGCAATGTATGGCTGCGAAAGTTGGACCATAAGGAAGGCCGAGCGTCAAAGAATTGAGGCTTTTGAACTCTGGTGCTGGAGAAGACTCTTGCGAGTCCCTTGGACTGCCAGGCGAACAAACCGGTCAGTCCTAGAGGAGATCAGCCCTGACTGCTCTTTAGAAGGCCAGATCCTGAAGATGAAACTCAAATACTTTGGCCACCTCATGAGAAGGAAGGACTCCCTGGAGAAGAGCCTAATGCTGGGAGCGATCGAGGGCAAAAGAAGAAGGGGACGACAGAGAATGAGGTGGCTGGATGGAGTCAGTGAAGCAGTAGGTGCAAACTTAAATGGACTCCGGGGAATGGTAGAGGACAGGAAGGCCTGGAGGATCATTGTCCATGGGGTCGCAATGGGTTGGACACGACTTCGCACCTAACAACAACAACATGTTGTTACGAGCTCTGAGGATTTAGGAAGGGCAGGTTATAAAAATAAAAATGTAATGATTAACATTAACAGAAGCAAAAATGTTTAAGAAACCTGAGAAAGAGGGCTGCTATACATAAAGCAATCAGATTCTCCTATAATCAGGGTAGGTCCAGCACCTTCATGGCTGCCAGTTCTAAGATGCATTTGGCAGAGGTGATGGCTATAACAAGCAGCACCTTTAGCAGGAGGAGCCAGAGTTATACCTCTTGCACTTGTTCAAATGGAAGAACCACATTAAATATCCAGGAAGGAATATAGTGTACTACTGGCAGGCTGGAAAGAGCAGCTCCTCTGAGGAAACACGATGGCTGGATGGCCATACAGGGCCATCTAGTCCAACCCCCTGTTCAATGCAGGATCAGCCTAAAACAACCTTAATAAAGTACCTGTCGAACTGCTGCTTAAAGGCCACCAATGAGGGGGAGCTCATTACCTCCTTAGACAGCTGATTCTACTGCTGACTACTCTAACTGTGAATTTCTTTGCCTTGCTATCTAACTGATACTGTTCTACATTTAGTTTAAACTCATTACTGTGGGTCCTATCCTCTGCTGCCAACAGGAACCACAACCTGCCCTCCTCTGATTCACAACTTTTCAAATCCTATCCTTCTCATCCTCCTCATCTCTACGCTGAACATTCCCAAGTCCCTCAGCCTTTCCTCATAGGGCTGTCCCAGATTGTTCTCATTGCTCTTCTCTGCACTCTCCTAATTTTGTCCACATTCTCTAGATTTTGTCCAGGCCTCTAGAACTGCACACAGTAACCCCGGTGCAGTCTGACCAATATGGTATACAGTGGGACTATGACATCTTGTGATTTTTATGTGATGCCTCTATTGATACAGTCCAAGACTGCATTCGCCTCCTTACCATCGCATCACATTGCTTATATTTAGCTAGCACCCCAAGATCTCATTCATGCACACAGAAGTGTATCTCCCATCCAGCATACATGCTTCTCAGTTTTGTGACCCAGATGTAGAACTCTGCACTTACTGAATTGCATCTTGTTTTCATTTACTCACTTTTCCAGCTTGTTCAGATCTCTACCTTCTGGGGTGTTTGCTACTCCTCCAAATTTGGTGTCATCCGCAAATTTAATGAGGACTCCTTCCATCCCTCATCCAGATCACTGATTAAAATGTTGAAAAGTACCACACCAAATACTACACCCCCTGGCACCCCACTGGTCACCTCCCTCCAATCTGATGAAATACCATTGACAACTACTTTTTGGGTACGATTTTCTAACCAGTTCCCAATCCACCTAATCATCTGAAAATCCAGCCTGCGGTATGTCAGTTTATCCATCAGAACATCACGGGGAATCTTGCCAATAGCCATAGCAAAATCCAGGTAAACAACATTAATTGAGTTTACAGAGTCTAGTAAGCCCATTACTTGGTCAAAGAAGGAAACCACGTTGATCTGGTAGGACTTTTTGGAGACAAAGCCGTGCTCCCTTCGCCAGATCAACAAATTGTCCTTCACATCTTTGCAGATCGCCCCCTTTAAAATATCTACATTATCTTCCCTGGTATCCGAAGAAGTGTGCATGCACACGAAAGCTCATACCTTGAATAAAACTTTGTTGTTCTTAAAGGTTTTACTGGACTCAAAAATTATTCTGCTGCTTCAGACCAACACAGCTACCCACTTGAATCCATTATCTTAGAATCATAGAGTTGGAAGGCGCCACATAGGCCATCTAGTCCAACCCCCCCCCTGCTCAGAGGTCAGAATCACTGGCCTGTAGTTTCCCGGGTCATCTCTCCTCCCTTTTTTGAAGATTGGAATAACATTTGCTCTTCTCCAGTCTTCTGTTACATCTCCAGTCTTCCAGAGCTCCTAAAGATAATTGACAAAGGTTCCACAAGCTCTCCAGAACATACTTTGAAAAAGGAATGCCCTTGATTGGAAGTACAACTGAGACCAGAGCTGCCACTTGTCTATGGAATGTCTTTAGTCTTTAGTAAAATCTATCTTATAGGAAGGAAAGGATGGTGGGGATATCCATCTCAGTTGGGGTCTTGTGTTTCTTTCAACATCATCTGATGAAGGCCCTCCAGGTACAACTATGGATCCTTTCTGTTAAAGGTTGCCTGCTTGCCAGCATAGTCTTCAGTATTTGCTCAGAGAGCCTTAGATCTAGCAGCCCTTGCTGATCAATATCTGAGTGGTCAAGTGCAAATATGTTGGATTCGGGTAGCTTGTCAGACTGTGGGACAGACTGGCAGGACAGAGGTTTCCAGGGAGATTGGACCAACTAGGCAATTAGGTATGAGAACCAGGGTTTCCTCAATGTTGTGCCATGAAAATCACTTCTATTCTCTCCTGCTTCAGTTTGTTCAGAACACTGGAGATTTTATTTGATTTATTGGGTTTATAAACCACCCTGCTCAGCACAGCCGTCATTCCCATGGGGACTAGAGGGAAGGCATATAATTGGCTTTCCTGCCACCTGGACAGAAGCACACCAATCCATTTGTGGACAGTTGTAACGCGAAAAGCAGCATGTGATCTTTGTACTGAGGAAAAAGGCAGAAAGATCTACACAGGGTTGACTGAACAAACAAGTCACTTGCTTGAATAGGGCCTAGGCCAGGGAAGTCTAGTTGAACCAGCTGGCCTGGGTGTTGGAGGCACTTTCAAAGTACTCCCCTCAGAGACATTAGGTGTCTTTCTAATCACTTTATTATCAAGCCCATCTAGGATTGCATGCCTCCCTGGTGTTTGCTGCACTCTTTTTCTGGTGGGAGGAAGAGCTCCATTTGGACTGAATCCACAATCAACTCCTAAGTGAATCATCATTTGTGATGGGGTCAATGGGCTCTTTTCAATGTTGATGAAGAAGTTGAGTGATGACAGATGCTGGATAGTGGGAGACATTCTCTGCTAAGGGAGACATAATTTAAAGGGAATCTAGCTAGGGAGGGATATTCATACCCTAAGATCTGAGCTTGCTACAAGGGCAACCATCACCTTTGTTAAAACCTTTTGGTCCAATGATAATCCATAGAGCAGGATCTTGAACTGGGAGTGATCTCTTCCCCAAAGTAAGTGGAAATACTTCCTGTATGGAGAGAAAATGAGGACAAGCATGCAGGCCTCTCCAAGGGCTATGAATGTCATTAAGTCTCCTGCTATAATCACAATTGACTTCAGTGTCTCTGTTTTGAAGTTTTTATATACAACAAATTTGTTGAGAAGTTTTGATCAAAGACGATCCTCCATTCTCCATTCTTTTGAGAATAGTAAATAACTGCCTTTGAAGCAAAGAACTAGGTTCTATGGAAGCAAGGTGGAGGGGATTTGGGCCAACTGAATTACTTTTGGTTTCAGCCTGACACTCAAGTTATTTTGTTCCAAGTAACCAACTGACACTTCCACTTTAGCTTCGACAGCCCTCTGTTGTCTAGTATGACGACCACTAAATGACCCAATAGTGTGCCTGCTGCTTCAAATTCAGGCAACTGAGATGCAATGATGTAGTAGCAGGGTTTTTGTGACAACTCAAGCAGAGATAAGTGATGCAAAAGACTAACAAGGAGTCCGCACCTCAACAAAGACAATTGAGAAGAAAACACACAGTAAGGCGCACAAAGAAAAGAAATGACCAACAAGGTATTCCACAATAGTAAAAAGACCAAAAGGCTATCAGAGCTCCTCTGAATCCTATATGTGCAAAGAAGGCAGTAAATGTGCTCCTCTCCTCAGGGGCAGGAAGAAAATAACCTAAAAGCCTGCCTCCAGGGGTTGTGGGAAGAGTACCCAAATGTCAGGATGTCTTCCTCTCTCCAAATGAGTATATGCACAAAATGGCATCACACTGACAAACATGAGTTACAAAAGTCTAAACCAGTAGGATTGCTCTAGCTGATTTCTATTTCTATGCCAAAGGCATTTGCTATTCCTGAAGAAATCCAGTGCCCTTAAATGACCCGAGCTGTTCATTGTATAAAGGGTTCAATCCATCCCATGTTCTTATATATTGTACTGGTGCAAAATGTAGCAGCATGGATCCTTACTGGGACACCATGGAGGGCCCATATTTAACTGGGACCCCATGGGGGGAATGGGGAGGTGACTGTAAGCTGCTTTGAGCCTCCTTCGGGTAGGGAAAAGCGGCATATAAGAACCAACTCTTCTTCTTCTTCTAACCTGCCCTCCAACAGCTACATTGGCTACCAGGGTTGCTCTGGGTCAATTTCACAGTTCTGATAATGTCCTTTAAGGCACTACACAGTCTGGGCCCTGCATACCTAAGTGACTGAATTTCCCAATATGCCCCCTGGAGAGCATTGTGTTCTGCTAACACCAATTTGTTGGTAATCCCTGGGTTCAAAGTCATTTCCCTGCCCTTGACGAGAGTTAGAGACATTTTGGCCTTGCTCTGAGCTGGTAGAATGAGTTACCAGTTGCAATCTGGACCCTGATAGAGCTATCAAAATTCCACAGAACCTGTAAAATGGCACTTTTCCATCAGGCTTACCTCAAATCTATACAGGCCCCCCCCCCTTCTCCTTGGCTCCTGTCCTTATTTAGACCATCCGCAGTCCAGTTAGCCCGGGGGAGGGGGGTATTTAAGAGGGTGGGGGAGGGTACTGGTTTAACTGTTTTACTATTATTGTAAACTTCCGTGAGCCCATTTGCACGGAGGGGCAGTACAGAAATTAAATAAATAAATAGATAATAGACAGTTTTACGGTTCCCTCCAGTCTTTCCCCAGTTTTCAACGTATTACTTTAACAATGTTATGGCATCCAGTCTCCTATTAAAAAATATGAGATGTTTATAACTTTGCCATTACAACACTGCGTTATATTCTGTGGCCTGTTATATATTCTTTGTACTATTAATATACTTGATCAGTTTTCCTTACAGGAATTCACTATTTATGTATTTGCCACACCCACAATGGAAAATAGCATGTATTATCCAAGCAGTACTCTTAATATGAAGGTTCCATACTACAAAACCCAAACATACACTTAAGGATGCGATCAGATGTACGTACGTACGTACGTATTTATTTATGTTTATTTATTTATATTTTTATACCACCCTTCCCTACGGCTCTCAGCATACACTCAATTGGCACCAAATCCTAGAAAATCTAGTGGTATTTGCTTCCTTATAAACACATATAGAATCATGCACATGTATTTAGAAATAATTCCCCATGAAGTTAGTCATGTCAAATAATATTTTTTAAAAACATGCTATTGATTGCTTTTCTGTTATCATAGATAGTCAAATGTCAATATATATGTCAAATACAAATATATGTCAAATACAAATTTTGGAGTTGAAGCCTTGACACACAACAATTTAATGTTCCAGCATCCTTTCCCCTAGAGGTATATTTAACTAGTAGGTGGAATTAATTTTTCAAGTGTTTTAACTCTTCAAAAGTAGTTATCTTATCTTTTCGGGGTTAATTCTATCAATAGGAAGCCCAACGGAATTCCTAGCTGTGCTCTAAACAGCTGCTCTGAAACTTTTGCTTAGCAGACACTAAAGCCTTCATTTAGGTTCTTGCAACACCTGAAACTTGCTCAATTATTCAATGCAACCTTCTCTGTTCCCTGTATTAATAATAGATTGACCTGGCTGTGGAAAAACTGATGCTTTGCAAAGTTGCTTTATCATCAGACAAAACTGAGGAAATTTGTTTGTTTAAATTTAAGTTAAAAATACATTGAATCTAACCTAAAAGAAAAACATTTCCCTCAAATGTGATAAATTAAATACTCAAAACCAGTATCTTCCATGTGCATAACACATTACATTGCCCAAATACTTTACTTTAGAGGTGATAGGTCAGGATAAAACAAATACAAAAGGCTTGGGAGTAAATTCCCAATACCCGAGGAAATGAGCAACCACATGTTCTTTTACTATTCTTTTTGCCAGAGACCAAGGTACAGGGTCTCTATCTAGCCCTTCAGAGTGGCACTCAAGAAGTCAGTCAAGGCAAGGGCCTATTATACACGGCCGCGTGGAGAACACGGAGGAGGAAGAAGCGAAGCAAACCGCTTACGCACGGGACGGAACGCAACGGCAGCAAAACCCAGAGTATCCGATTATGCACGCGGCTACTCCGGAGCTGCTTTTGGTTGCGCCCTGGTCGCAGGAAGCTCCACTTTCTTCCGCATCTCGCTAATGATTCTGTGCCTGGTTGCCACCTGCAGTGTGCATAATTGGTGATTTTAGCTGCCGCCATTCCACCCCAAATGCGGACCTTCCACTCTGTGCATAATGGGCCAAGGTGAGGCACGTGCAAGCTGAGTTCCAGAAAAAATTCCCCTGGTAGTTTTAGCCAGTGAAGGCCAAAGACTGAAGCCCCAAAACCCAAGGAATACCACAGAATATAAGTAATATAGTTTATTTTTTAAAATATGCAGAAGCATGCAAATATAAGAGCAGTGAACAGCAATGAAACATAAAATGTAAACAGCTAGTCTAAGATACTTACACATCCAGTTGTTATCTGATCAGACTGAGACAGAGCCCAAAGCTTCAAAGTCCAGAGCAGATGTTCTACCTATACAAGGCCCAACCAGACTTTTTACATTGTATTACGAAGACTGTCTTTTGAGACTTATTTTGCAAATAAAAGTTAGGATTCTAACAAAAGACTGGTGACTAAACAAAAACACATTGGGAATCAGATGTGTCCAATGTTTTGCCCATCTTTTAACAAATATACTGCAGACCAATAATGTCCACTAATAACAAGCAACTACAGTTTTCAAGAGTTACAAAAACTGGGTTGAAAGTGAACAGACCTTCAGGTTCACTCTCAACAACTGCCAAAACTCAAATTCATTTTTTATTTAATGGATATATGAAGGAGATAAGAACTGCTTGTGCTATGGACTACTTGCTGAGGGACATTTCTATTCCATTTAAAAATAGAATTTCTGCATTTCTCATTGTGGGAAACATTCAAGATGCTCCTGCATAGAGTCTGAACATATTCCTTTTGATTAGTAAGAATAGTAAGAGAATCCCTATGCCTGCTTCTTTCCCTGTAAGTCTTATTTGAAATCTTCCTGAAATACATTTCTGACACGAATTAGAAAGCCTGGGTTCCCCCTCTAAAATATCTGTTAACAGAAGAGTGACTATATCTTTATTACATATTCATTTCATCATTTTGTTTGGCCAACTAATACATAATTGGAGGAGGGGAACCTAAAGAAAATAAATTCTGGTAAAAGGAACACAAGTATCACATTCACCACTCATCATGCATGTCAGTATCATACTCAGGGGTGGGCTATTTAATTTATAGAGAAATTCCCCAGTGGGCCACTGTCCTAGGGCGTCACTAATGGTTCGGGGCTAACATAACCAAGTTCTAGAAACTCTGTGAGAGCCTTAGGGATTACATGGCTCAAACCCTTCATCAATAATGGTAATTGGTCAGCTTCAACTGTCTTTTCCCACACTGCTGTTAGTTTCAAGAGGCACTAATTGTTGGGCTGTTATCTACTGTTTGTATTGCTGAGCTGACTCCTGCATAGTTGGCTTGTTGCACCACAGAACCACTCAGTTTTGCTTGTTCCACAGCCATTTTCACTTCCCCGTCTGCTCCAGATTTCATAGCATCATAGAATCATAGAGTTGGAAGGGGCCATACAGGCCATCTAGTCCAACCCCCTGCTCAACGCAGGATCAGCCCAAAGCATCCTAAAGCATCCAAGAAAAGTGTGTATCCAACCTTTGCTTGAAGACTGCCAGTGAGGGGGAGCTCACCACCTCCTTAGGCAGCCTATTCCACTGCTGAACTACTCTGACTGTGAAAATATTTTTCCTGATATCTAGCATATATCGTTGTACTTGTAGGTTAAACACATTTGACTGATTTAGACTTAGTAGTTTGTCCATTTCCACATGGAGGAACAAACCTCACACTGCTTCCTGCTTCCAACCGTGCGATTGTAAGCTGTGCGTTTGCACACCTCCTCATGGGAAATCCTTCCCGTGTTTTCCCCCTGCCTTGTCATGGCTTTTTGTCTCCCGAGGCTGTCAATCACAGCAAGCCACCAATCACAGCATGGAAGTTCTCTTGCAGACTGAAACTTTCTTCCCTCCCGAGCCCCAAAATTATAATTTTTTTAAAGGCACTTCCGCATTGCTATACGGTGATGCCACGACACAGAAGTATTTAAAATAAAAAATTAACACTTCTATGTTTCTATGGAAAAATGCCAGAATGGTGTTTCATACTCTATTTATGTACGGGTAGATTTGTGAGAGCCTGGAAATGGTAACTGGACCCTGAAGAGTGATTCTGTGTAAACAGTGGGCTTAAAAAAAAAGTGCACAGACACCTGGCTAATTGGGAGAGGGCTGCTTGATCATGCCCCCCCCCTTCCCCCATTCATTCCACTAGAAAACACAAATGGGACAGTGTTTTGCCTGTCTGATCCCAAAAAGACTTTGGACACTTTACAGAAGATTTTATTTTACCTCTGACAAAGTAGCTTCGCAGTCCAGCAGCCACACTCCCTTATGAGAAGCAAGATAACAAGTGGCAAATCCAGTTTTGGCAATTTCCCTCATCCCAAGGCAAATCTAGGCAAAACTCAAGCCAGCCCCTGGACAGCCTCAGGATGCAAACAACATCATGTGGAGGGGGCTCTAAAACTCACCAGCAAGAGGCTGTCCATACTCAGATTCCTCGTGTAGAAATGGTCTTTTAATTTTCTCTGCCTAACATTATGCATTAACTATCTGATGACAGAACAAAATTTTAGTCCACTGGCACCTTTAAGATCAACAAAGTTTGGGGAGGGTGGTATATAAATATAATAAATAAATAAATAAATAAATAAAAATAAGCATTTGTATGCATGCTCACTTCAATACCTGATGATATGTACTCTGATTCATGAAAGCTTATAACAGAATAAGTTTTGCTTTTAAAGTCTATAAAGTGCTACCGGACTTTGGTTAAATTGTAAAGCAAAATGACGCTATCATTTAAAAAATGATTATTAAAAGAGACCTAAACTCATTCTTAATCTGGTGGTGGTGGAGGAGGAGGAGGAGGAGAAGAAGAAGAGTTGGTTCTTATATGCTACTTTTCTGTACCTCAAGGAGTCTCAAAGTGGCTTACATTCGTCTTCCCTTTCTTCTCCCCACAACAGATATCCTGTGAGGTGGGTGAGGCTGAGAGAGCGCTGATATCACTGCTCGGTCAGAACAGCTTTATCAGTGCTGTGGCACACTCAAGATCACCCAGCTGGTTGCATTTGGAGGAAGCGCAGAATCAAACCTGTCTTGCCAGATTAGAAATCCGTGCTCCTAACCACTACACCAAGCTGGATGATTTGTGTTAGTCAAAAAGTAGGATTCTGTTATTGTGGGTATGTTTGCCTGCAGTGAGTCTTCACAGGGCTGGGTCCCTATACAAGACATAAGGTTAGGAAACAAAGAACCATAGTCTGTTAAAGGACTGGGAAAGGAAAAGTGAACAATACAGCCAGTCTAAGGCACCACTGTATACCATGTTAGACCAAAGGCAGAAGCCTTTCCACAAACTAGTCCTCACAGAAGATTTACTGAATAGACTGAACCTATGAGCATATACACAAAAAGTGTGATCGCTATCACTGAACCCATCACTCTGCAAAATAAGATGGGATCAATCCTATTACAATATTGAAGCAAAAATAAAAGCTGACCCAATTGAGGCGGGGCCTAATATATTTTCTGACATATTAAAAATTACCTGATTCATAAGAACACAGAGAAATAACCTCAAGTCCGGTAAGTGACCAATGACATTCAAAACACAAATCAAACAAAAGTGCTATTGTTTTTATTCTACCATTCCTCAGTTTTATCTTCAAAACAACAAGAGCACAAGATGAGGCCAGGCTTAGCAACAGCTAGTTTAAAGATTACTAAGCAGGGTAAAAGGACAATTTTGTGCTACAGTTTGTCAGTTCAGATATAGCAAAATGATGGTTTGCACTGAAACTGAAAAGAACACAATGTTAGTGTACAGGGTAAAGAGAAAGCCTGTGAACCAAAGGCTTTTTAATAGACCCCAAATAATGATCTGACATTAAATTGTAACTGAGTCTATACTGACATTCAGCAACAAACTATGCGTATCAGAATCAAGGGATGAGATCAAAGATTTGAGATCAGAGCAAGAGGTTAAATCCTTTACCTTATCAATAAGCAAATCAGTTTTCTGATATTTATGTTCTTCAGTTGCCAATATGTTACAGCAAACATTATGGGGTAACCAAAGGATATGTAATAACTTTGATTTTCAAATATATTTAATCAACGAATCAGCAATTAACTCACCACTTTATACAGGAAAAAATTTAAAACCATGTAATTTTTTGTTTCAAAAGCAGTTAAAAACCATACCAAATATCAAAATATTAAAGTAAAAATTACAGCAAAAAAGTTGTTTTTCCATGGAAACTGTCATAAAAATGTAATCTAACAGAGTAGTATACTTACATCTCCCTCTAGTGGCCTTTGATCCTCACCATCCCTAGTTGGACTGATGTCTTGTCTCATCACCCAAATAGGTTCCTTGGGTTCATCAGGGGTATAAGGAGAACGAATGGTCCTCGTCTTCACTTCCTCAATAGCCTCTTTAATGTCTTTGATAGCCAACGATATTGCATCCCTTTTTTCTTTGCTATATCGTTGCACTGATTCTCCTACATTAGCAGACTTAGAGCCAACTGGAAGTTGACTGCTGCTTTCATTCTGTGCATGAGTAGAAGCATTACTAGTGTCCACATTCTGTTCTGCTTCTGGCATGTCTTCAGCAGCTTTGTCTAGGCTCTGAGAACTCATGCTCTGCTTGACCTCAGCCACAATTTGGTCAATATCTTCTTCTTGTTCATAACTGTCCATCCTTGGATAGGGTGCAAACTCTGCCTCCTTCTCAGGACTGTCAGACTCCCCATCAGATCGTTCATCATAGTGATGGAGGCGGGCTCCCAAAGCTTCCTTTCGGTAGTTGTCAGCCTCCTCCCTCTCTTGTTCATAGAGTCTAAGACCTTCACTGACATCAAGATCAGGAGTATCTCCTATCTCCTCGTACACATGCTCTTGCAGCCCATAGTCAGCATAGGGTTCTGCATACTGCTCATCTTCTCCTCGATGGAAGAGCCGATGGGTGTACACATAGCCTGAATATGCGGCATTCATAGCTTCCTCATGCTCAATGGAATGAAAGTGCAAGTGGTTCGGAAGAGTTCGATTATGAATAGTCTCAGCATGTTCTGCTTCAGCATTTTCTGTGTACTCCTCTGCTTCCGGCCTGTATTGTACTGCATAGGCACTTTCATCCTCATTCTCTAGGACTCTTTCTCCCTCATAGCCATCTTCTGTCGTGGCTATGACATCTCCCTCAGCAGTATCAGTATGATTATGAAAACCACTTTCAGTACTTGCTGACCGTGCTAACGTGCCCTCTTCTTCCTGCCTAGAATGTCCTTCATGGTTGTCATTGGCACATCTTGGGTAGTGAATGGCATACTGTTGCTGCTCTTCTTCAACCTCAGAGTGTTCCAGGTCTGCCTCCACAGACTCATTAACTTCCCTGGTTGCTAGTTCACCATTCACCTCTCCTTCGGGTGGTCCCTCAAAATGGTTCATGGCAGGTTCTAGAAGGTGCCTCACTTATTCTACTGACATTGTGTGTGTTGAAGCTGTAAAGAAATTACAAAGGAAGTTATTATGTAGTTTAAAATATTTTAAATTCTTGAAGATAAAAACAAATACTAAATCCAGTATCAGGAAGAACTTCTACTCCACAAGAAACCAACAAAAAGAAACTTGTTTGCTATAAAATAGATAATTATCTTACAGTATAATCAATTGATCAGTGGGTCAGTTGATGAAGAGAACATTACAAAAGCATTACAAAAGTTACTTTGCGATACAGGAAGAAAACACTGATAAGAATGAAGAAAATTCACATGATTCTTAACACTAGCTGATGTCACAATTGAAGAGGCAGATTGAGAGGACTGACACTCAAGGAGTTCTTGCAAGCAATATATGCAAACAAGATAACACAGAAGAGAGCAAAACAATGCAAGGAAAAAGAAGACATATTGAAAGATACAACTAACGGAAAAGCAGCAGCAGGAAAAATCGCAATGGGCTGATATGCCCCCCCCCCCACACCACTGGAACCAGCTCAACTTTGGTGGGCCTGGGCAAGTGGCCCATAGCTGTCATTACCATGGCATTGGTGCTCTGCTCATGGAGAGGATGTGGCAGGGCCATTCTGACTTCTCCAGAAGGATCAGGTAACAGGTGATCTGATAGACCTCTCTTGAAACCCTGGAGAGTCACTACTCATCTGAGTAGACAGTACTGATCTCGATGGACCAATGGTTTGATTTAGTATTAGGCAGTTTCATGTATTCGCATAACAAGGTATGAGAGGAGTCAAAATTAAACCTACCATTTCAAGCCAAGTGAAAAACATGCCCCCCACAATGCATGGATTGTCAATGCAATGAAAACCTATTCTATAAAATTCTTTCTTTGATTAAGGACAATTGGACATAAGTGATTTTAACTTTCTCTCTCATCTGATTTGGAGTCGAGAAACACAATCAGAAATATCTGGCAGCCTTGGAAAGAGGAACAGCAAAATAAATTTGAATTGTTTTCAGTAAGCGTATCTGGCTTTCTCCCTCTGACCTCACTGTAACCCATTTTGTTTCTTCTGAGAATAACTGTAGTCTTTGAAATGCAGTGTTATAAATAAGGAAATCTGCTCTGGAATACAAACAGTAATCAAGGCATGCACTCAAGAGTAAAATATAAATTGTAGTCTACGGTTTATTGCAGTTTAGAGAAAAGGGAAAAAATGCCTATCAAACAATAACATTCATAACATGAAATGGCTCTAAATGGATGTGTTACACCAATAAATATTTAACACACTTGTAACATTGATGTGGAGACAGAAATCTGTGAATGTGACAATGAAAGGTGTGAATTACACTACTCCCTTTGGGGTCAGTGCTGGGAAGAGATTTTTTAGTACGAGTTATACATTAGTTGCTGTACTTAAAAGATGGCTACACAAATCTCTGCCCAATAGCTGAAAGAATCAACTATAGATATGCAAAAATTCTAAAACCAAGATTTTCGATCACAGAGGGCCTTTGAGTGTTCCCTGAGCATGTGAACAAGCTACTAAGCATGAAAGAAAGTGTTCCCTCTACACTAGGGTTACTAAACTCTTGGTGGTGGCTGGAGATCTCTTGGGATTACAACTGATCTCCAGGTGACAAAGATCATCAGTTCATATGGAGAAAATGGCCACTTTGGAAGGTGGACTCTATGGCATTATACTTCGTTGAAATCCCTTCCCTCCCCAAACCCCACCCTCCTCAGACTCTATACCCAAAATCTCCCTATCATATACATGTATCAGCTATCACTCCACACCAGAATGTGTTCACATTTGTTCACATTTATTTATTTGAATGTTCACATTTATTTATTTTGGTTCCAGATATCAAAATGACCCATCTATTTTAATAGGACTATCTACTACTTGCCTCCATATTTAAACACTTCCAGCACTTCATGACAACAATTTATTATGCATTCATGCCCTGTGAACTTGCTCCTAACTCTTGGTTCTGGAGAAATTAATACAGTTCTCATAAATGTCTGATATTGACAGGGCCCCAACATAACAGACTTTCATCACCTTCTTTTATACATGCAATCTCATGAGTCATAACATTTAAAAAAATATTTTATTTTAAGAAATGTAAATACACTATAACATTAATGGTTTATTGTCTGGGCTGAACTGTACTTGGCAACACAAACTTGTTATTAGCCTGCCTCTAGCCTGATTAAAGAGTTCTACAGAACTCAAAAGCTTGCTTGCTGTTTCTGGGGCACTTGGCAAGTCCTAATAAAAAGAGTAGCACATTCTTTTGTTTTATCAATACAGCTACCTAAAAATTTCATCAAAATTTTAAAATGCAGTATCTTATCCAGTGCTACAACAAATCTACAGGAGTTATCAACTAACAATTATTTCTGCTCTATAAGAAACAAGCAGCCACATTCTGTGAAGATTTTTAACCAGGGCATCTGAAAAACAGTTTATTCACCAAAGACCACTAGATGTGCACCTTCTTATAAACCTGGATTAAGAAACAATGTAAACTTCAGAATGCATGTTTGGAGCTATAGTCTGCGCATCAGACTAAACCAATGGGTTGCCTTTATGCTGAATTATTCATTTAAAATTAATTCAGAGTCATCTAGAATATACATCCTGGAGTATTTTTTTAAAAAATAAAATGCCCACACTGCCTCTGGACAGGCATTTTAGTATTCAGAGTCCATTACATAATAAAAATTATGCGACTATGGATGAAGAATGTGGTGAACAGAAATTCTGTAAATAAACTGTACAGAAACACAGAAGTAGGTGTTAAAGCTATGACATATACTATTAACAACAGCTGAAAAAAAGATTTCGTTAGGACAGAACTGCAAAAAGAGATGGCATTTTACAATGTCTTTCTTATATCTGTACATTTTTTCAATTTATTTCAAGTGGCAGAGTTGGTTTGTTTTTTTAAATGTTCTCTCATCTCAATTATCAAATTGTATAGCATTTTTGATTTACAGAGCACCATGTCATTTTATTGCACTGAGGACACTGTAATACTCCATCCTGCATCACATAAGTGTAAGGTGACACATGGCTTTGCAAATAAAGACACATTACATCTCAGAAAAATGTAGCGCTCTCCCATTAATTCCTCTCACAGCAGCAGCTGTTCTCTAATGATCTGGCACGTACCAGAAAGTGCTTCCCTAAGCACTCCTGGCTCAGTATTCAGACTGTGATAGATGGTTCCCCACTAAAAAAAAAGGCAGAAAGAAATGAAAGAAACAGGTTGGTTTCTGGCATTATAGGCTCCTGGATTGAAGACCACACAATTCTGTTGACTGCACAGGACAAATTCACCACTGACCAGTCATTTTAAATCAGTATATTAAATTCAACCCTCTCTTCTAACTCCAAAGCGCACAGTTACCATCCTTCCATTAACTGCAAAACACTAACTATGCTCCTAATGATGGATTTCCTCCAATTTCTACTTTCTTATACCAGCTGATTATGGGTTGCAACATCAGATAACTTCTGAAGTCAACAAGAGGGTTTGTAGATGACAAACATCATTATTTCACATTTGCACCCATGCTGAGCCCTGCTCCTGTATATAATAAAGCTATGACCTTGTTTACCCCACTGGCCGTGTCAATCAATCAATCAATCATCAATCAATCAATCAATCAATCAATCAATCAATCTTTATTTTACGGTCCTTTAGACCAAAAGTTTTGATGCACTACTATACAATAGTCGTTTATAAAAGGGAAGGTAATACACAAAAAAGGTTAAAAATGCATCAACAGTAAAAATTAAAAACTTCTCCAATGGCCATGTCCAACTCCTCATTTGGCACAAAACCTGCCTTCCTGCTATCCACAAGAACTTGCAGATGACAAGTATCACAGTTCCATATTTGCTGCATAAACTGCAACCTAGCGGAGCGGATTATATAATTCGGTAAGGGCCCCGAGGGTGGGCCATGTCTGTGATGAGGAAGGGTACCGATAGGCTCCTTCCCCCGGACTGATAATCGGAGGGCCCAATCCGATTGTCAGTCCAGCGCCACTTGGTCCCTTGCCGCCAGACTGACTAATCAGGAGGCACGCCCCCATTCCACCTTGCCCGAATGCGCCCGGCCGCCACCATTACCTCCTTTGCCTTCCAGGCGGATGGTTGCTGTGGTGCTGCCCGCCCAGGAAGGCCTGCCCGCCGTCATCCTCGCACTGCCTCCTGATTCACAGACGCCGAGGAAGGGCCGGCCGCTGTCGTCATCGTGCCGCCTCCAGCCGCGCCAGCCTCAACAACGCCTGGCCCCGGCCCACACGGCCGGGACCAGCTCGTGCCGCCACCCGCCGTGGCTGTACACGCCACCGCTGCAGCCCGCGACCATGGCGCCATGGCGTCGCGACTATGGCACCTTGCACCATCGGGGCCTACAACGAACGCCACACAACGGGCCCTTCGCCTCCGCCATCACCTCCAATGCTGACGCCCAGGTACGCCACGCCGCACCACGAGGGAGTGCAGGGCGAGCCGCCGCGCTCTCACATTTCCCCCTCGCCCACCCTCGCCTCCCGACCCTGTCCTGCTACGCCCTGCAAGACTCCCTCGCCCTGCTAGCGCCCGCTGCATTCAGCCTGCAGAGGGCTTATTTACTAGTATCTATATAAGAACCGGAGATGTCAAGTTCTGAACCTTTTCCATTTTTCACATGACCAGTTGCTTCATAAAAACATCTTCATGAAAAGTTAAAATATTAAGCTTACATAGGGTGACTCCCCCACTTGCTGTGCCTTAAACAAGACAGCAAACTTTAAATATAAACAAGAACTGTAGATATATAGAGTAAAGAATAAAAATCAATTTTGTTCCATGGGTGACTCCCCTGCCCCCGCTGTCCCTTAGACAGGATAGCAAACTTTTAAATATAATTTTGGGTCAAGAAACCATTTATATTCCCAATAACATTCATGCCTATCGTTTAGAAGGCTGGTCAACAGCAGAAGAGCTAGATTCAAGCCCAGCAGCACCTGAGAGACTAATAAGACTTTATGAGTATAAACTAGGGTTGGCAGGGCCCCCTTGGCTATGTAGGGTTGCCCAATCCAGGTTGGGAAACTCCTGGATGGAGTCCGTGGGGGGATAGGGATTTCAGTGGGATACAGTGCCACAAAGTCTACCCTTCAAAGAATCCTTTTCTCCAGAGGACCTTATCTCTGCAATCTGGAGAAGAGCTATAAATCTAGAGGATCTCTGTGTCGTTGAGGCTGGCATCCCTAGTATAAAGGTAGGTTTGACTCTTGAAATCTCATACCCCAAAATCTTGTTGATGTCTAAGGTGTTACTGGACTCAAACTAGCTCATTCAAGCCTATGTAAATCTTGGCACAACTTCAAGCATGTTATAACTACAGTTTTCAAACATGAGAAAAGTAATTTTCATTACAATGTTAACTATGCTGGAAATAGTTTATCTGATGCTTGATAAAGCCAAAAAAAAAATGTTTTTTCTTGTGGCAGTTGCTTCACAGTAACCTGTATTCTAGAGATTAATTTTATCTACTGCACACTTAGTTGTAAAAAAAATCATAGCACAAGGAATCCTAATACAGAGAAATCAAAGCTGCAGAGGTGAAAGGTACCATAAAGTAAGTACCTGTGTTTATTGCTAAGGAAAATTTCCGAAAGCTAGTTTACTTTCCAATATTTTAAACATTTCAGTTGCTTTTTATAGCCAATAATATTTGTCCATAGCATTACATTGTTTAAGATACATTACAGATTCATACAGTTTTACAGGGAAGTCTACAATACTGGCTAGCATATATATTTTCTGTTAGGCTGCATGTATTAGTTATTTGTGGACTGAAAAATAAAACAGGACCCACACTGGAAAGCTTTTCTGACTTGCGACTTTAGACTTACTTGGAACAAGGGACCAGGCAAGTGGCTATTTAAAAATTTGGATTCAGAGTAATCCAGACTTTAAGAAATGTTTCATGACTTATTTACAGCTCCTAATATCTGTTGTAATTTATGTTAGAGCGGCTACTTTGCAGCTTTTTTAGAGTGCTTTTAATGTTTATATGAAGGGGGGGAATGGTTTCTTTCACACATTCATCTCCATTCAAAATTCTTTATATTTCTGGGTCAACAAGATCAGGTACCAGGAAAGAAAATCATTAAAATTCCCAGTGATTCATAGAAAGAAATGAAAACGGGACTGAAAGAACTACAGACACAGTCTTAACTATAAATTTAATTTCAACATCTTTGAGTCACCTGCCATTAGATCACATAGTAAAAATCATTTAGCAAAATTACAAAGAATATTAAACAGAACTTGTGTGCAATCTTAATAGGCTGAAGTCTGACACCAACAAAGCATTATGTAACATCATAATGTGATGACAAACAACACCAATCCTGTCCAAAAGTGACAGTAAATGCACAAAAAATCCTTGTAGTATACACTTGATTTTTAAAACACATGCATTGAGTAATTCACATGTTGTATTTAAGGCATGTACAGCTCAACATGTGACACAAATCCCACAAATATCCTGGTTTTAATTGCATTGGTTCTTTCTTGCATTCACTGTAATTTTTGAACAAGGGTACCATATATACAATGTATAATGTGGATCTGACAACCTTTCCCTCCACATCCACCTCCAGAAAATTGGCAACACTGGGAGGGGAGCAGCACTGCTAGATCCAGGCTGGAAAACTCTTGATGGAGTTGGAGTCTGGGGATGGAGTCTGGCGAGGACCGGGACCTCAGTGAGGTACAATGCCAACTTCCCATAAGCCCTGGAGTCCCACAATAGCCCGCCTGGCCTTAGAATTCTAGAGTCTACATGGCCGCCAAATCAAGGCCCCAGCTGCAGATAGGAGCTAGGCAGTCCCCTCTCCCTCTCCCTCTCCTACACCATGAGACCCAGAGCCACCCAAAGGCCTGCCTAATCTCATGGTTCTCTTGTCTGCATGGCCTCCAAATCAAGGTCCCAATTACAAATGAGAGCTAGAAAGGCTCCTTTTCCCACCCAACCCCATGAGCCCCAGAGCCACCCAAGGGCTTGCCCACCATCATGGTTCGTCTTTCTGCATGGCCCCCAAATCAAGGTACTGGCTGCAGATGGAAACTAGACCGAGGCAGGTTCCTCTCCCACCAACCCCCATTAAAATAAACATGAGTGCACACACGCTCTCTTCTGCCAACACCACTTAAAACAATCACACACACATGCTCTCACATGTGTATGTACCCCCCACTTGCTACCCCCCAATTGAAAACAGACACGTGCACATATACACACCCTTTCCCACCCCAACCCATTAAAACAAACACACATGCACACACAAATTCCAAAATACTCTCCCCATCCCAAGGACTCACCACACTTGGCTTCAGCCGCAACAAACACAGGTTGACTATGTGAGTGGACAGGAGAGGAGCCTCTGGCAGACAACTGTTTAAATGGTCAGGGGCTCTCCCCTTCCCATCCCCTCCATGCCTATCATTGACCATTTTAGGAGGGAGTAGGTCAACCTGCACAAATAAGAAAAAACCCACATCAGGCTAGTTTAAAATTTTTAAAATATATATTTTTAAAAATTAAACTCTACCGATATAATTCCTCCAGGGTTCTGGAATAACCCTGGAGTTTTGTGTAACCCTGGTTGGGAATGCTTGCTTTGAAGGCAAGAATGGGACAGAGCAGGAATACCTAACATATAACCTGTGGACACCACACCTCCAAACAGTTTTAGGAAGTGGGTGGGGCTAGGTGTCACTCATGCCCATCAGGATTGGCCAAGAGAGTTCTGACTGACTCTCCCAATGGGGAAAAATGTTTCAGTGGATGCACCATCCACAGAACACAGATCTTCACTTCTGAATGTATTCGTTTAGCAAGAGGATTCTCAACCAGGGATTCTCAACCAGGATTTTATGAAAACCTGGGTTTTCTTGATGGCCCTGGGAGGGTATCTTGAATGAGTGGAAGTTAATTAATTTTAAAATATGCTTTTAAAACTTGTTAAACATTCACTAGGTGATATGACCACATATGGTCAACCCACCTACTCCTCCCAAAATGGCCAATGATGGGTCTGGAAGGTGAAGGGCCCCTAGTAGGCATATATCCAACCATATTTTGCTAAATTGCACCACTTCTGTGGTTTCTTGAAGCCTGAAGAATGTTACAGGGGTTTCTCAATGGTAAAAAAGTTGAGAAAGACTGAGCTAGAGGGAGGGGCAGGAAACAGAGAAGCCCACTGTCATATAGCTAGTGGGAGTGGGGAGACCAAAGCACTTCAGCACTCAGGAGGAAAGCAGGTAGGCTGATCTGAATGATGCTTGTGTATATGTGTGTGTGTGCTTCTTCCTTCATTCTAAGCACCACAACAGGGCTGAAGGCTTTTTGTGTGTGCACGTGTGTGCGTGTATGTGTGTAGAGGAATCCTACACTGTTGTCATCAGATTATAATGGACAGAAAAAAGGGGGAGTTTAAAAAACAATTGACTTGCAGACCTCTTTAGTTTTACATGCAAATTAAGGTTTTTATTATTTCACTCTATTTTGCTTATCAATTAGTTTTGTGTTGTTCCACTTTTTGTTCGTATTTATTTTAAACCACGCATTTTGAGTATTAATACATTACAACACATATTTTGGTAACTTTTCAAAATCACGTTTGTTCCTGTCAAAACCTGGCCAGAATTTCTCTCTTACTGTACACTGGCACATCACATATGCAATGAGCTCTGCCCTGCCCTTTGGCACCAACTGTCATTATTAAAGAAATAGTGCAGGCTGAAAACTTCTGGGCTCATGAGAGAACAGCTCATCTAAAGTGAAGAAAAAACCAGGAGAAGCATTTTCCCATAGTGCATATTAGATGACTGCAAAATGGAAACAGACAAAGGTAGATAAGGGTTTCTTATGTAGATCATGTATTTATTTTGTGTGTTTGAAACAAAATGTTTTAAAACAACACTTTAAAGGCATTCCATTAAACAGAACTTCTTTCTGAAATACTGAAGAGGTATTTTCAGAGTTAGGCATAACTTCATTCCTTGACATTTTGTAGTTGTCTCTGTCTTCACAGCATTAATTTTGTGGTTAGTGCCATCTCCTGTGGAAGCCATTTTGTGGGTGTACCTACCACTTTCTGTCAGAATTACAAATGTGCCCACAGGCTGAAAAGGGTTGGGGATCTGGGCGAGAAGCTCGTTCAGTCTGTCCTTCACAACCCTATTATCTTTCTGCTTTATTTTGGTCAATTAAGATATATCACATTTATCACTGACCAGAATTTCATGCAAATCACAGAACTGACTTGGACCTATATTTTCAAGTTGGGGGAAGGGGCAATTCCTCATCAGCTCTAACTGGCTAGGTGTTCCGGGGCCAAGTAGGGCACTAGTAGTTTGGCTTGTCGAAGGTGGTAGAAGGCCAGCCCCACTACTCTAACATCAGTTTACCTGGCTGCGTTGGCCTGGAACGGCCAATCTGGACGCTGCTGCACACAACCCTAATTGCAAACCATACATTAGATTAAAGGTTTTATGGGTATCTTAACTAATAGTTGAGAACATGCTTCACTGACAAAATGAAAGGTGATGTGGCATTTAAAAACATGCCAAAGCAATTTTCCCCCAGGAAACTTGATTCATATTGTTAAAAAGAAAACAAAAATCCAGAAGGCAACAAGGGAATATTCATTAGTAAAATGATACTTTGTAATGGTGCTATCTTCCCTAACTTTGAGGTATACAATCTTTCTAGACACAATGTGGCTTTAAATATCTTCCAAGCATCCTGAAGACATTCAACTCTTAATTCTCCCTTCTAAGTGAACTCTCAGCTTTGAGAAGACATTTAAAAGAACTGCAAGCCCTTTAAATGTCTTTGGTATTCACTCCCTCTCCTGAGCCTCACAGTTTACATTTTAAAGGGATCATGTTGCCTTCAAAGATTATTTATTTATTACATTTGTATACCGCCCTCCCCTAAGGCTCAGGGCAGTTCACATAGAACTAAACAGAACAATATATCAAACTCAGTTATTATTAGAGCAAATAAAAGGTAACAATAATAATAACGATAAACAGAGAAATAACATTTTAACATAGCAAACAATGTAACAGACTCATGGTTGGGCATTTCTGTTGCATGGGTTCAAGGGAGAGGGAGGTTCAGGGGCCCAGTAAATGTTGTTTAGTTTTGGTCGACCTCAAATCCAAATACCATACAAGTTTTGGGATTCAAGATTATCGGGAAATGCTGGTATTTGGAGGGCTCGATATACTTAAACCTGAAAAATACCTGGGTTTTGTTCATAACCCTACAGCCAATATAAGCAAGTATAATAGAGTCACATGTTTATATCTAGTAAAAGTGTAGTAATTCAGTGATAACCTTGTGTTACTTCTATGAAGCAAGATAGAACAATTACTCATCTGTGCTTAACTCCATTTGAGTTACAGCAGTTTATACAAAATAAATGATTTAGGCACTCGATTCTCTTCTCATAGACCGTTTATGCACTGGAAACTTCACTGAACCAGCTCCTGTGCAGGAGCACAAATCATGGGTGGATGAGGTGCCCCAAGCCAAATGCTCCCCTGTGTGGGTGCAGGAAGAGGTGGGGCAACCTGCCACAACTAAAACTCCAGCCTGTAGCCCAGCATGAAACCTCCAGTGCATAAACGGTCATACTGATTAAAATGCTACTACATCGGAGGGGTTACTTACTGCTTTTTACAACAGAACATGGCAAAAAAGGAAACAAAATTGAATTTGTTTTACATTTTATTAAAAATAAATGCTTTAAGTATTGGGAATATATTGTCTGATGAAATATGGAACAAGACCGTTTGTATGTCTAAGAGCACCCCTCGTGTTGACAGAAAATACTATAACCTCTCATAAAGGCAGATCATCATTTTAATAATAAAATGTGCAAAGTGTTAAAACTACTCTATATGCATTTATTCAAAAAGAATAAAATTAATAATGCTGACATTTCAAGTGTGAAAAGTCAGTTCATTTATAATAATATATTATTTGCAGCAAAAGTAAAGTATTCCATCCAGAAGGGTAGAGCTTCCAAATTTAAGAATTTAGCATAAAACAAAGGATTACTGTTCCAACACATTCTTCTCTTTCCTCAGTTCTCTCACCCTCCAGACACAAGATGAAGCAGTTCTCTGTTGCTAGGTATAAAGGATCTGGCATATGTTTGAATAATGTGGTCCAGAGGCAGGTGTTATGACCTGCAGCTTCTTTCTCTCATTCTAGTGCCAGCTGCCAATATGCCTCAGAGGACCTAACATGCTTCAACCACAAATAGTATTAAACACGAATAATTTAATTCCTCAGAAAGAATAAGGATGAAAATTTGCAGTTTTAAATTCACTAGCTTACAAACAGTATTAATCTGTTAATGGTATTACTCACAACAAAAACCTGTGCCTTACAGGAGTATTTTTGTTTATCACTCCCATACTAGCTCTCAGCATTAATTTGGGTGGCTCTGGATATTATTCAGAAACCAAAATAAGGCTTTTGCTTGTTAATTTTTTTTGTATTTGCAGTGTGTATCTGAAAGGGCAATTAACACAAGTCATGGCAGCTGATATTGCATTTAACTTTTACTAGAATGTTTTAGATATAAATTCTGAATGTGTTCTATGATTCTGATCCACATATGGCTGCTTCAAAAGTTGCCCAACTTTTAAAGGCTCAGAACCCACAGAATGATCAACATGATTTTATATGAAGCGCTCTTCTTTCATGGATCCAGTTAATAGCGTTCTAACACATATACATAAAGACACTGCTTGTAGAGTGCTAACTAGGTGGGAACTTGCTTAGGCATGAAGCACTCCAATATGTTGGAAGCTTAAAAAAAATCCAAGCACCTAAAAATTCAAAAATATGAAATGGGTTGGCAAACATGAAAAAAATGTGGAAAATGAACAGTAACAATGAAGGAAGTATAAGGGGCTGTGTATCCCAGACCACTGGATGTCTCTTCCTCATAATTTCGATTACCCACAATAACACAGTCTTAATAGCTAGAAGCCTCAATTTTACAAATATTTTTAAAAAGTTTTTTCAGGACACTGAACTCCATGCCAGCTGTCAAGTCCTACACTTTCATGGCAATCCTATAACATAGTGGTCCCCAACCCCCGGTCTGGGGACCAGGACCGGTACATAGATCACTCGGTACTGGGCCGCGGCTCCTCCTCGTCTTCCTCCCTGGGTGCTGCCTCGGGGGCTGCCCTGCCACTCTGCCGCTGGCTCACCTTTCGTGCTCTCTGGCAGCTGCCATGGCTGGTGCTCCCCCTCGCCGTGGCACTGCGCAACTGCTGCTGGCAGCGCCTCCGAGTGGGTGGCGGGAAGTCAGGGGCACCAGCGGGAAAGCAACTGGAGCAGGGGTTCAGGCGGCAGTGGTGACATCCCTTGGCAAAAGACTACCCCCCCCCCCCACAGGCCTCAGTAAAATTGTCAAGCGTTGACCGGTCCCTGTTGATAAAAAGGTTGGGGACCACTACTATAACATACCAGAACATATACAGTTCTGAGTAGGGTTGTGCATGGTGGCAGCCGAGCCATACTTTCATTCTTCTAACAAGGCTATGTCAATTAGCAGCAGCCCTTTGACTGAATCCTTAAGAAGTATTACCAAATTCATGAGTTGCAAACCCCATATTCTGTCATCTTTACCTTACCAGAACTAGATTATTTCAGCCAGCTGCAAGAGGATGGGAGAGAGAGAAAAGGAATGACATGGAGGATGCAACAGATGCTGTTTCAAGTAGGTGCGGAGGCACAGGGCTCTCCACTTAATCCTTTAAAAAAGTACAATTGCCCTGGCTCACTACTTTGCACTGCACCTTTAAATCTCTTGGCCTTTACATTGCTTTGGTAAGCAAAACTAGTTGCTGACTAAAGCAAAATAAACTAAAAGCAGTATCTCTAATTCCAATTCCATATTCTTTGTCCTTAATTGCATTTTAATCACTTTCCACCAATAATTCAAAAGGGACAGGAATGTGTGATTTAAATCAGAAGCTGGCAAACAAATTACTCACCTGGGCAGTCAACCTGCCAAATGTTAGGAAAGGGGGGAAAGAACTGTCTTCAGTACTTAGGAGCTAAAAGTAAGTGACAAATGAATGGCACCACTAAAAATTTACCTCAGGGACAAGCCAATAGTTCAAACAGCACACCGAAAATACATAAAAATAAGCCACAAGTATTGGTCTTCTGAAAGCCTCTCAGAGTAAAACCTAGCTTCTCTCAAATATTACATTTAAAAATCATAAATGACAACACCCAGACTATTTTGAACTGTGAAACTTGGTGCAGCATACTGTGGGAAAAGTTTTTCAGGACACTGAACTCCATGCTAACTCTCAAATCCCACACTTCCATTGCAATAACATACCAGAACACATACAGTTCTGAGTGAGCCTTACTTTCATTCTTCTAACAAGGCTATGTCAGCTAGCAGCAGCCAGATGACTGAATCTTTCAGATTGTAAATGGCAGATTATATGTTTAGCAGATTGTAAATGGCTAAACATAAGGGATTGTGTCTGAGTTTGGCTCTTGTGGCCCTTTCTTGTATGCCCAAAGAAATGCTGATTACCACTATAAGGTCAGAAGGCAAATTTCCTCCATACTAGACTGGCAAGGGATTCTGAGTTTTCGGGGGGGGGGGCATCATCTGGACATAAAATTAGGGTCACTGTGGGTGGGCAGGTAGTTGCAAATTTACTGCATTCTGCAGGGGTTTTGATTAGATGACCCTACAGGTCCCTTCCAACATTATGATTCTCTGAAGGTTGGCTCCTGATTACAAGACACTTACTGGACACTGAAAGTGCTTGCCTTGACGAAGGCTTGTTTTTTGAAAATTAGAGACTTCAAATAGTTTTATCTGACCTTCTGGTTCACAGAATTGTCTATAGGTCCATGGTGTCCTGAATATATGTAAAGGACCCAACTGGCTATAACAATTATTGTACTTATTGTATATTTTACATATGCTGGTTTTATTTGATGCCTGACCATTGATGAAAGCGGTAATGCCGGAACACGTCTGGTCAGTGGAGGCATTAATATACATGTATTGATTTTGAGGCTATGCTAAAGACCTTGGGCTTTTAACTTGAATAGTAAATACTGGCATTATATTTAAATAGTATTCTACCCTGTATAGGCTTAAGTTTATTTCCCTGGTGTTGACCTTTCTAGGTTCTTGACATTTGTTAGGGTTAGGAAATTTTCTACTTTTTGTTTTAGTTGGTTTTACTTTTTGTTTTGTTTTAGTAAAATTTCAGACAGTGCACTACAGGGCTCATGTTGGAGAAGGATGAAGGCTTACAGTGCCATCACTCTGCAGTTACACCCTTCTAAGCAAACTGACTTCAGCAGACTTGGAAGGCTGCAACTTTGCTTACAAATGGAACTTAGGGAGCTACAATAGGATACGGCTTCTGCGCTATACAAGTCAGTCCTCTTTATTTACTATCAGGAAAGTGTCTTTAGGATTGCAACCTTAGTCCCAGAGATTCCACATCTACAACAGAAACCAACACATTCATATATTTTAGTTCTGTGTGGTGCTTGGTGTGCAGGAGCTTCAATGGGACTGGTTCCTGAAAATTTCTGGGATATACATGAAGAGTGTGTTGTCCCGATGATATAGTTTTAATAGGAATACAGTATATCAATCACAAGCTTGGATTAAAACATTCCAAAGAGGGAACATGTCATAATGGCAGCTGATTTTATTTCTCTTGCAACTGTAAGAACGCAGACCTGAAAATCTTATATTCATCCTTTGAAGGAGCCCATTTAAGTAATTCAACCAGTGAGTGGTTTTCTGTTTGGTTGAATTAGCTGATCAGACGCAGCTGCATGCATACACAGTCTGCTTGCTTTCCAAATGCAATTAAAGCCATAATGAAGAATGGCATTTCCTGAACCTACATTTCCCAACATGAAAGAAGAACAGGCTGTCATGTCCAAATCAGGGCATTCACTGCAACACACAGATATAGTAGTCCCTGAAGCCTTTGAACAAAGATTGATTATACCCCAAGGGAAGGGAAGGGAATCAGGATAACCGTCATCAGAGAGACTATTATTATACTAATCAAAATGATACAGAATAAGAACGATAAGCTGTTCCAAAGGTGAATAAAATGAGAGGATGTTCCTAGACCCTTATTTGCCCACCCTCTGAAAGGAAGCATATTGGAATGGAACAACATAATAAAGACTTAGACAGCAATCACGCGGACAGGGTCAATGAGATTATTCCTTATTATCCAAATATTACTAAGCTGGGAAGTCTGTTCGGAAAAAGACCAAGACATGGGCACAACTCATGTGATTCCACATGCAAATGTTATTTAAATAGCATGGGATGCAAATGAGTGCCATATTATTTTATTATGATAAGGTATAAACTGCCATTACTGCCTGGCAACCATCACATGGTGGCAATGGGGGGCTACTGAGTCCAAGGAGGAAATGTTGGAGAACCGGATATATTATCTTTCCTTCACAGACTTTAGCCAAGAAGACTGAGATTCAGCATAGGGAGCTGATTTCCGTACGAGTTTTGAAAGGCTTGGTATATCTGTAGCAAGTTTTAAAAATTATGGAAATGTAAGATTAAAAATATTATATATTTATATATTCCAGATAAAACAACCCCCCACTCAGTCCTGACTAGCAAGCTGTCCTTGAGTTAGTGGACCTGGGATGTGGGCCTTCCGGAAAACGTTGAATAGAAAAAAATAGAAAAAAAGTGTCTTAAACAGAGCATGACCTAATTTAGCCTGTATAGTACAAAAAGTAGTTGAACCAAAATATATGATTAGGAAAAAATATCAGCTCTCATTCAAAGTGTATATAAAAAGAGAATTCAAAGTTTTAGTTGGAAATTATTTTAATGGACTAATAAAGATTTAAAAATAAAGTAGTAACATGTACTTCCTTACATTGTTTACATTTAACAAAATCCTGAAGATTGTGGTGCATTAATTTTAACACCTAAATGATTGTGCATGATATACCACGTATGCAGTTGTACAATCATCCCTTTCAACAGAATTTAACTCTTCCACAGAGATCACGGGCAACTAGTCTCACGGTCAGTCTCCACAGTACTGCATACATTACTTGTTGGCTCCATGTAATACTGGAGATTACAATATCCCTTCTACCATATGACAGGAGGCATAAAAATCAAAATATTACAATCATAGAGATGGGAACTCCAAGGTCATCTAGCCCAGTGGTCCCCAACCTTTTTATCACCGGGGACCACTCAATGCCGGGGACCACTCACCGCCTTTTACTGAGGCCCGGTGGGGGGTAATTTACTCCTCTACTCTCAAACACTGCCCTAGCGCTCTCTGATCGCTATGGTAATGTTTAAACATCCCTTCAAAATAAGATACAGACACGCCACAATAATGAAGTGTGTTGTAAAGGGCTGGGGGGGATGAAGTAAAGGGCCGGGGGGGGGGAGAAGGCATCCTTCGGGGCCCACCCCCAATTAGTCGAAGGACCACATGTGGTCCGCAGCCCACAGGTTGGGGATCGCTAATCTAGCCCAATCCTATGCAGAATGCAGGAAATTCACAAATACCTGCCCAACCACTCCATGCCCAGATAATGCCCCCCCCCCCAATAAACAGAATTCCTGGCCAGTCTGACCTGGAGGAAATTTGCCTCCTGACCCCAAAGTGGTAATCGGTATTTTCCTGGGCATACAAGAACGGGCCACAAGAGCCAAGGATGGACACAATCCCTTCTGCTTAGCCACTTACAATATGTCTAAATTTACAGAATCAGCATTTCTGTGAGGTGGCTACCTAGCCTCTACTTATAAACATCTAAGAAAGGAGAACCCACCACTTCCTGAGGAAGCCTGTTCCACTGAGGAATAGCTCAGGAACTTCTTCTGGATGCTTAGTTGGAAACTCTTCTGAATTAATTTCATCCCAGTGGTTCTGGTTCCTATTGGTCCATCAGCTTGAGTTCCTAGCTTGGTTTTTCATTTTTGGACTATTGTATCTGTGCATCCCTCCCCCCTGCCCTAGTTTAAGTCACTAGAACATAAATATGTTCCCTACACAATGCCTAGGGACCATCATATTAAATACAATTCAAAACTGAAAATTTTGCCTAATATTGTAGTGGCACTATGATTAGATTTACGAAACAACTAGCTTCAAAGCCCGTTCCTAAGAACGGGCTTGGAAAGGGTCCCCTCCCCTGGCCCCCAGCGAGGCAGCTTAAGGGGGCTATGGGCCACAGCTCGCAGCTGGATCAAGTGGGGCGGGCGGGGGCTGGCCAGCTTGTTAGCAGGCCCAGGACAGAGCTACTTAGCAGGCAGTTAGCAGGCTGGGAGGCCCTCATTGGGAGGCCCAGCCTAGCAGGCCAAGAGGCCCTTGTTACCAGGCCCTCTACCATGACCCTTTGCCCAGGGCCCTCTCCCCTTACTGCTGCTGGCCCCAGGCACTAAGGTGCGTCTGAGAGCAAAGAGACTAGAGTCCAGGGACAGAGGGCGGGAGCCGCAGGGGCAGGGCCAATCAGGGTGCAACCAGTGTTGCACTATTCCAACTTGGACAGCTGGACACGTTCCACCCCCCAGCTGTTTCACAAATATATAGAGGAACCATGAATAAGGATGAATGTTGGAAAGTTTTGTGTGCTAAAATAAAGTACACAGCTCCAAAAATTCAACCCCAAAGTTACTGTATCATGGATCAATGTGGCCAGGTTGGCAGAATCCGAACTCCTGTCCAAGATGAAGATTTAAAAAGGTACTTTTTGACACCATATTAGCCTGCTACTCTAGTAGCAATGCAAAATATCAATATATCCATTCTACTAATAATTTATCATCTTCTGTAAGCCTCAGCATAATGGGCTGCCACCACTGATTTCTTTCTCCATTTGGGGTGTCCTTTGACCTCTCCCCCACATGTTCTTAAGAAAAATACAGAGGAAGTAAATATTAGCATCTAATAACATAGGAAAGTATTCTACCCAAGACATTTCCATTTTTAGATTTTTTTGCTATATAGAATTTTCTGACGCTTACAAAAAATACATTTCCTAGGCTCCATTACTGACATAATTTTCCCAATGATTTCATAGGACACTCAATTAGTAAATACAGCTATATTAAGAAAATTTCACTTATTAAGCAGAAGAGCTGGAGATTTCATTCTTTCTTTGAATCCACTGTACCATATGCTTACATATCATCAGAGCAAAGCTAGTAAATAAAAAGCTCAGCAAACACTCCCAGCATACCTTAACAATGTCCATTTCATACACAAAATGCTAAAGGCTATCAAAACATTTCAGTTTGAAGAAATACAGCAACACACAATAGTTTAGGTCTCTCTAGAACTTGAGTGCTCTGCACTACACACACAAGCAACTTGAGCAATGAGATAACACTTGGCTGGTTATTTCCAAAGCTGAGTGTCATTCAAGAAAACTATATTCAATCATATTTATGCAAAAATATTAAGCCAATAAGGAACAGAAAAAGGTTTTAATTTTGTAAAACCCTGATATACAGGATTAAGGCATAAAAACCTGGAGAATTACTGTCAAGTTGAATTAAAAAATTGCATAGAGCATAAAGACAACCAGCAAGGCATGTTAAAATGTAGTTAACTAATGGCCTGAATGCAAAGATTCTTCTGCATGAACAGAAGATACTTCTGCTTGCACAGGAAACATTGATCTCTTACCCCCACCCAACCCTAGCATAGTCAGTTTCCTAAAACTCAGGGCCAGGGACCCTCTGCAGCAGCTTTATAGGGATCACTAGAGTATGGAAAATGGAGGGAAAACTGGCAAATCCCTTTGGTGACCAAGAGTGCCTTTGCCTTCCACTTACATAGCAGGGTGTTTGAATCCCAGACAATGGTCCTCTCTGTATCCGCAGTTTATTTGCGAATACTGGAGAATTAGATGCAGTATTCCTTTAATTTCTGCTCCTACACTCTGCTCCTTTTAAAAAATCCTATATTCTCTAAAAAATCACAGAGTATGTGTTCTGCACCCCAATGAGTAAAAGCTGATAGGCTGAAGCACTGCTTTTTTTTGCTGCAAGACTGGTCTATTCTTCTTGGTAAGTTTCAGGCAGGGTGTTTTTTTCAAATGGTAGGTATTCTTCTACCTGTAGTTACTGTGGCTGTCTCCTCTTCATTGGTTCAGCATTCAACTCATACTGAGACTAGTCTCATTCTGTTAAAAAGAAGGAATTGATTTTTTTAAACCAAAGAAGGGGAGAGAGCCATAGGGATTTAGAAGTCTACTAAAATGGCTACATGACAGTAACAACAGAAAAATATCTACCTACAATTTCAAAAAACATACCCTGCCCCAAAATAACCAATATAGAAAGACCTATTATGCTGTACATTGTGAGTGCTGGAGGAGTAGCCTCTAGAGGGAGTAAATTTGGCAGCAGGGGAAAGAACATCCAATGGGTTTGCTATGCTTGCAAATTACCTTTGCCTTTGGACCATGAATGCAGGATCCCCACTAGTGGCAATCCCACTATCACCACAGCATATGAAACTAAAATATTTCCTTGTTGCTTGGTCCTCAAGTGTTATCATCTCGTCTGGTCAGTGATTGATAAAAGGCAGGCTTATATATATTTTTAAAAACTAAATGTATCTGTCATGGAAAAGGTCAAAAACTTTCCTGAAAAGTTTAACAATGCAAATGAGTTGCTAAAACAGAAGCAACTGTAGATATATTATGAAGACTGCTAGAAAACATTTCCCTAGCCACACAATTCTCTCCCACTCTCCCACCATCCATACTGCATTCAAAACACCTCTTAACAAGCCATAACACAGCAACAGAGAGATCTGAATTACCTAAATAGCCTCAATCACCATTGCTGGTTTACCATCGGAAGTAATAATAAAGGAACCTACTACAATATTATCAGTTCTGGAATTATGTGATTCCCAGATTCAACTGAATATCTGACCCTAAGATTTCAATTTTGTTTAAAATAGTGATGGAAAAGGAAATGCTTTTTGCTGAATGCAACTATTTCCCAATTATAGGGTTGCAGGAATATATATATATCGCGATGCTTCCTCTTTGACAGCTGATCCCGTCCAGATTTCGATTGGTCTCACAAAGGGATGATTCAGCTCTATCGTCCTACAGTTCTTTGAAAACATGGCAAGAACAGACAAAGGTGCTTGTTAAGTGCAGGCTGTCTGCAAGCACAGAGCAAAACAATGTCTCAGAGGGCAATTTCTGAAGTAAAAAATAGCAGGAAAAAAGGTAAATGCATAAGGAACATTATGACAGACTTCCTTTCAAGTTGGCAGGGGGAGCTTTGTGATAAACCAAAAAATGTCCCTAGAAATGCCAAGTGCAAGACAGAGCAGTAGTTGGCAAGCACCCACAGATCCAGGGATGGTTTCCTCAGCAAACGATGAACCACTGCCTCCTTCAGGCCCTCTGAGAATTCTCCGGTTGATAGGGAGAGGTTAATTATCTCCTGTAGGGGGGGCCCTATTCTTGCATCTGACCATTTGATAAGTCACAAGGGGAAGGGGTCTAGGGGGAAAGTGGTGGGCTTCATCGCAGTATCCTGTTCACTTTGGTCATTGAGAGTTGTCTGAAGCTGTCTAGTGTATCCTTCAAAGGTGGCCAAGGCGCCTCTAGTTCCTTTTCTATAACTAAAGTTGGCAGAAGGTTGTGGCGGAGTGTCAAGACCTTATCCACAGTGTGGTTTGCAAATGCCTCACAGCTGATGTCCAGTTTCTCTCTTTGGGCACCCTTCTTCAAGGATGGTGAATGATGAGACTACCCTAAATAATTGTACTGGATGTGAGTAACTTCTTTGTCACTAAAGCACATCAACTATGAGAAAGCAGTCATAGCACACTCAAATGAATGCTAGGGAACAAATCTATTTGAGATGAAATCCAGTAAATAGAAAGTGAGTGATCAGACCATAAGCCCTATTCCAGAAATGTTAGTCCATCCTTCAACACCAGAGTCAAGCAGTTATACCACTACCACCCCCAAAAAAGCATAAGAAAAGCACAAAATTGGTGTTGATCCCAAAAGAAATTTTAGCAACTCCAAATGTAAATGCAGCCATCGCTCTACAACTATTGGTTTCTCTCATTGTTTCTCACTGTACTGAAGCAATATTAAAAGATTGTAAATCACACTACCCTTTTTAGAAACTATTTTATTTATGCCATGGTCTTCCTTTTAGACTATTCAATGCAGCTTGCATGGCAATTCTTAGCAGCCTCTGGGCCTTGATCAGATTTGAGCCACCTGAGCAGCGCTATTACTGCAGGATCAGGTGCTTTCCAGGCCGATCTAGGGCCTAGTTATTATCCACACTAACTCAGAAAAGTTATTAGGCGCACAAAGAAACTGCAAAACTTAGGCATGTTTCAGGATACAAACAGATACGTCCATATACAAACACCACATTTCATTAAGAACTCACTGAAACAATATTCCAAGTAGATGATCTCAAAGTTTGAATAACTTTTTAAAAACAGAATGTTTTCACTAAACATGTAAATAGACAGGAATCCCACTGCACCAAAAGATCCGAAGGATACACAGAAATTAGTCTGCAACAAGAATTATTAACTTTTTCAATTTGTCTTCACTGTACAGTTCTGCACCACAGCTAGGCATTTGACGATTTATTACAAAATGACTCCATACAATCCATTTTTAGTACAATTTCAGGAATATCTGTGTCACACTACTCAAATATCTGTGCAGTATAAATATCTGTGCTATCATTTTCTACAATGGAAAAAAAGACATGACAGCAGCATTTCTAAATTTAGCCTTTGTTTCTCACAGTTCTTTCAGATGGCTTTGATGTTTTCTCAAGTTCAGCCTCTTTTATAATTGCATACATTTTCAAGAATTTTCTCACTCAAAAGCAGACAGCTGAAGACATACCTAAAGAAGGATCACCTGAAAATCTCTCTTCACCAACACCTAACACGCTCCCTTTTGCTAAATATTAAGATAGGTAGTAACAGTAGCCGTGGCATTCTATCTATACATAAGTTCTTGTGAGGCAGTTCATCATTCACAATGCTTATATCTAGAGATTTGGCTAGAAAGAGAAACAGCTCTTGCTGTTACAGATAACAATACTTACCCTTCAAGAACATATAATTTGAGAAATACTGTATATCAGCTGCATTTACAAAACAGACCACAAAATGCACAAATTGCATGAAGTTCCAAGTCAAAAGGAAGGGAGCATATAGTATACAAAAAAACCTAACCAACTGAAGTAGGATTTCCTAGAGCTACTCTCCTGTAAAAGCAAATGAATATTAAAGGGTACACTTTTTCTTCTTGAAAATGCTAAAGAAGCAGAAAGCGTAGCAAAACCAAGTGCAGGACACAGTCTTCAGGCAGACTTGAGGCTGTTCAAGCCTGCAAGTTGCATTTTATGAACAGAATGAGGCAAGTAATCTTGTTTCTTCTGCCTGAGTCCTTAATCTGCACCTTGCAGAAAGAACTACATGGCAGCAGGTCTCCTGGATTTTTTTTAGTAATTAAAAACAAAGACCTACAAGACTTGAAAAAACCCACTTGGAGCCAACTAGTTTCCTGTCAGGAAGAGGGAGGATGTTTGCCACAGCAGTATAATTGGCAGCTGTGTAGACTCCAAATGACAGTTGATCGGCATAATCTCTAAATCACTGTCAGGCATTTTCAATAAAGAGGGTATGAGAATAGCTGAGACTGATACAGTTATGGATTCTTATGAATAAAAACAGTTTCTCAGATTTTTATTTTCTTAAAAGTGACCAGTACCCTATTCCTAGAAGAAAACATGCATTGATTTCCCAATGTAAAATAATACATACGAGATTCCTTTGGTCATCATATTATGAGTGTCATGCATTACTACGATCTACTGGAGGCTCTTGAGAAAACATCACATATGTAAGAGAACCCCTTCTGCAAAAAAAGTAATTGAAACAAACCAAGAGAAATCAAAGTAAATCTGAAACAATGCCATTTGTGTGATGGACTGTATTTTTTAAAGCTTAGACGTACTGTACAAACAGCTGAAGAACTGTGAAGAGTTTACTTCACAGAGAGCTTGAAAGACAGGCTATTCCAAGCAATCTAACTGGTTAATATCAGCTGAGCAGAGTCTTGAGAGTCTTGAGAGATGCATGCTAAGAAGAGGGTCAATCAGAATTCAGCCTTGAATAAGTACTGACAGTCTGATTTCAACTTTAGCTGAAAGCAGGTTAACATAGATGGAGTACCAGGGAGAAGTTGCCAAGAAAGTTTGAAAAGTAAGCAAAGATTCCCATTTGGGCCAAAGAAAGGGGGCCATTTCGCACGGCTTCAAAATAGCACAATGGTTGCTAATTGGAAACGCTACTAATTTGCCATAACCCATGACGTCGTAGACAATCTGCAACAATCCTGAAACCGACCCGCAAAAAGCGCTTCGTTGTAGCGCTTTCAGGGGAATCCAGAAAAGTGGATTCACCCTCCGGATAGCGATACACTCCTGCAACCAATCTGCAACAGTAGCGCTAAAGACCTGTGCGTTACCATTGTTGCTGGTTCTTCAAAGTCCCTCCCCCTGGCTCTCTCCTCCAAACTTCCGGCGAAGCGATCGCCATTTTTTTTTCTCCGAGCGAGCGGGGATAAACGCACCAGCGAGCCTCTTTCTGTTTAGAGGCTTCCCTGGCTTCAGTCCTTCACCTTTAGTCACTAAGCACAAACCACATAAAAGCCCGTTTGCTGAAATAAAGTCCCTTTATTTTTTACACATAAATTCAGCCGAAAATCGGGCCCGTGAGAGGGGGGGGGGATTTTTTTTTTATCACTCGAGGCAGCGTGCAAACGATCATACAATCAAACGACAGCTCACATTAGGCAGCTGGATGGGTCTCTCCGTAGCAACGAATCTACCTAGATTCGTTGCTATGGGTCTGTTTTTTTTTTTTAAACCTTTCTTAAAGGGAAAGGGGCTGTTTGGGAGCATGCTAACGGCTGCCCATTGGCTGCTTGACGGCCAGGGGCGGGACGAGCTTGGCAATAGCGCTTCCTTTCTAGCGATTTCTGCCGAGACCGGAAGCCTGTGGGAAACGCTAAAAAACGCAACTGATTCCACTACAAAGGCAGGTATGCATAACGACGAATTCCACTATTTTAAATGGCGATTTTTCATTCCGCAAACAATTTGCAACAAAGATCCCCGTGCGAAAAGGCCAAGGGAATAGATCTTCTAAAGGAGAATTTTCCTACCCAGTCAAATAGGAAGTTAGCTCTGAAAAGTGGTGAGATCACTGGTCTGGTGTGGTTAGAAACTGCATGTAGAGACCTTAAGAGTCACTTAAAAACTCAAGATTACTGGTGTTTCAAGAGAAGGGGTTTGGGCACTGGAAACAGCGTACCAGCCTTTTGCAAACTCAAAGGAAACGTACTGGAGTGAATAAGAGCCTCTTAAAAATTTTAAGCAACTATGAATAGTTTCCACTAGCCTGGAACATAAGAACTAAATTATGTCCATGTATTGGTTTTACCTCTGTTGAGTTACCTCAGAAATTTTACCCCTGATTTCACCTGACCTTTCCTTTCTATGTTGATTTTTTAAAATGAATTCCAAAGTGTCTCAAATGCCATTTTTAGTGATTTAATTTAAAGGGGAAGCCTGACCCTTCCCTCAGGTTCCTGGGCTGAGTCAGCAGTAAAATATCATAGTAATACAGGGTGGGACAGCCAGAGTTCTACAGGAAAGAGGAAAACAGACTACTACAGCTCCTAGCAAGAGAGTGAAATTAAAATGAAGGGGAAATCTTGCCTCAAATGGAGGTAAGCAGACAGTAGACATACTGTCCCACACTACATGAACAGCTTTACAGATACTTGAGTGCTCCCTTCATCCAGATAAAACGACTGGCAGTGATGTGGGCTTTCCACCAATTTGTTTCCAGGCTTAAATCAAGGTGCTGGTAGTGACCTTTACAGCCCTGTACTGCCTAGGGACCTTAAAGCCACCTTGTCACACATGAATCTACCTGTTCACTTATGTCATATCAAGAGGCTCTACTTCAGAATAAGGGATAGCTGAGCCTGTCATGTTGTGGTCACACAATGAGAACAAGAAAAGACTCTCTGGAAAAGACAATGCAAAGTTGAAGGTAGCAGGAAAAAAAGGAAGACTCACCATGAGATGGATTGACTAACTAAGACCGTTTACGCACTGGAGGTTTCATGCTGGACTGCAGGCTGGCGTTTTAGTCATGGCAGGTTACCCCACCTCTTCCTGCACCCACATGGGTGAGCATTTGGAATGGAACACCTCATCCGCCCCAATTTGTGCTGGAGCAGTGAAGCTCCCAGTGCGTAAACGGTCTTAGTGAAGCTATGGCTTTCAGCACAGTTGTTAATGATAGCACATCCTGGAGATCATTCATTCATAGGGTGGCCATAAATTGTAAATGACTTGATGGCACTTAATGCATACACACAGGACATGGGGGTAAATCCTCTGATTTACTTTGGAAACAGGAAGAAAAAACAAGTGATTGGAGAGGGTGCAGGAGGGAAAACAAATGAAAAATGAAGCAGACAATGGGTACTTCAAAGGGGAAAATATATGATTACGCAAGTAGATATGAAATTTTGTGTCCCCAGCAAGTTGTTATGTATCATTATGGTTTCAATATTCCCAGCCTTCCTAAAAGGAAAGGATTTAAGGTAGTGTGATGTTGTTTACCTTATTTTAGTCTTTATGTGATAAAGATTTAAGTTAAAAAGCCAAGTCAATATTTATAATTAACTTTTATAAGCATGGTACAGTCCAAAACAAAAGAAACAGATGCCTCAGTTAAGCAATGTTCTTAATTCCCTGTAGCTCATTACCAGAAACATTTGTGATTTGTGGCAAATTAAAGTCAGCAAAAAGTGAGGACAAAAGACTAATACTGACTGTTTTCATATATATCAATGTCTAATACAGAAAAGTCCCAAGAAAGTTCATCTTTGCTGCCTGCTTATTTTCAAGAGAAGCTAGGAACAAGGGCACCATGTAGCAGAGACTAGGACACTCAAGAGGAAATAATCTGTGCTACTCTGCTGGTGCAGACTGAAAACAATGTTGGTACTTTGTATTATTATTCTGATAATATCTTTTTACCTTGAAGGTAGACCAATAATCTGATTTTGACCTACCCACCAAAGTTGCTTAATAAGAACTAAATTTCAAATAACAAACACAGAAACCAAGTTCGTAGAAATACATAACCAAGTCCGGAGTGCTCCCTCCCATTTGCAGATTTTTGTGTGTGTCCACATGTTGGAGCTAACCATTCCTATTAGATATATGATGAAATGAAGAAATTAAATGAAGAAGTCAATGATCTGGCACTATTACTTCCTATTACAAATTACAAGTAAGCAGTGCCAGCACATTAAGGAACCCCACAGGCATATGAGAGTTCATTCTGTGAGATTCTCAGCAATCTAGACTATTACTAAGATTGGAAGATCTATTATGCCTTCTCATCTCAAAGAGCTATTTAACATGCAGACAGGCATCCAAGTTCCATAACTACAAAGCAGTCTGAACATGAACAAAAGGGAGATGGGGGAAAAAAACAAAATATGTTATGCCTAGGGTTGTTGTTGTTAGGTGCGAAGTCATGTCCAACCCATTGTGACTCCATGGACAATGATCCTCCAGGCCTTCCTGTCCTCTACCATTCCCCGGAGTCCATTTAAGTTTGCACCTACTGCTTCAGTGACTCCATCCAGCCACCTCATTCTCTGTCGTCCCCTTCTTCTTTTGCCCTCGATCGCTCCCAGCATTAGGCTCTTCTCCAGGGAGTCCTTCCTTCTCATGAGGTGGCCAAAGTATTTGAGTTTCATCTTCAGGATCTGGCCTGAAGGAGCAGGCAAGGCTGATCTCCTCTAGGACTGACCGGTTTGTTCGCCTTGCAGTCCAAGGGACTCGCAAGAGTCTTCTCCAGCACCAGAGTTCAAAATCCTCAATTCTTTGACGCTCGGCCTTCCTTATGGTCCAACTTTCGCAGCCATACATTGCAACTAGGAAGACCATAGCCTTGACTAAACGCACTTTTGTTGGCAGGGTGATGTCTCTGCTTTTTAGGATGCTGTCTAGATTTGCCATAGCTTCCCTCCCCAGGAGCAAGCGTCTTTTAATTTCTCTGCTGCAGTCCCCATCTGCAGTGATCTTGGAGCCCAGGAAAATAAAATCTGTCACTATCTCCATTTCTTCCCCATCTATTTGCCAGGAACTGAGAGGGCCGGATGCCATGATCTTTGTTTTCTTGATGTTGAGTTTCAAGCCAACTTTTGCACTCTCCTCCTTCACCCGCATCAACAGGCTCTTTAGTTTCTGCCATTAGAGTGGTATCATCTGCATACCTGAGGTTGTTGATATTTCTCCCTGCAATCTTGATCCCAATTTGTGACTCCTCTAATCCCGCCTTTCTCATTATGTGCTCCGCATACAAGTTCAATAGACAAGGTGACAGTATACAGCCTTGCCGAACTCCTTTCTCAATTTTGAACCAATCAGTGATTCTATGTTCAATTCTCACCGTTGCTTCTTGACCTGCATATAAGTTTCTCAAGAGACAAATAAGGTGCTCTGGTATTCCCATCTCTTTAAGAACTTGCCACAATTTGTTGTGCTCCACACAATCAAAGGCTTTAGTCAATGAAGCAGATGTAGATGTTCTTCTGGAACTCCCTAGCTTTCTCCATGATCCAGCGTATGTTGGCAATTTGATCTCTAGTTCCTCTGCCTCTTCGAAATCCTGCCTGTACTTCTGGAAGTTGTCGGTCCACATATTGCTGGAGCCTAGCTTGTAGGATTTTGAGCATAACTTTGCTAGCATGAGAAATTAGTGCAATGGTGCGGTAGTTTGAACATTCTTTGGCATTGCCCTTCTTTGGGATTGGAATGTAAACTGACCTTTTCCAATCCTGTGGTCTGCCTAGGGTTGCCATCCTCCAAATGGGGACTGGAGATTTGCCAAAGTTCCCCTAGAGAAATGACTGCTTTTGAGCATAAACTCTCTGGAATCACGCCCCTGCTAATCTCCCTTCCCATCCCAAACTCTGTCGTCCACAGGCTTATTCTCAAATCTCCAGGAATTTCCCAACCCAGAGCTGGCAACTCAAAAAGATTCCTATGCACATTAGTCTCATATCTACAACACACTGGATTGAGCACAATTTTTGTTTTGTCATAAATTCCTTTATTTATTCAAAGAATTTAATTGAACTCAGAAACAGACTTGAAGCCTATGGAGTTATTTCAAAGTCGACCTCATATGTTCCTAGATCAGCCTTTCTCAAGTCTTTTAGCATTGACAAACCCCTGAAACATTCTTCAGGCTTTGAGAAACCTCAGAAGTGGTGCAATCATAGAAAATATGGTGGGAAAGCATAGCTATGTACATGTTCACCCAGGGCCCTTCCTCTTTCCACCCCCTTCAGGCCCTTCATTGGCCACTGAGGGGGGGGGGGTCAATATGACCTTATAAGGACATATCACCTAATAAATGTTTAACAAAATGTTTAAAATTAAAAAACAATTAATTCCCACCTATTTGAGAAACCCTTCCAGGGCCTTGAAGAATCCCCGGGATTTCATGAAATGCTGTCCTAGAGACTAGCCCTGGACAATAGTTGGGCTGCCATATTGTTGTTTCTGAGCTGTATTCAAAAGCAGTCTCTCATAGAGCACATTTCAGTGATCCTACCATTAGGGATCAGTGTGGCCAGATCAGCTAAGCCTACATAGCAAGAGAGTTGGCTAATCAGGTATAGCTGATAGGTGATCCCTGGCCACTATGCCAATCTGCTTTTCAAACAGCAAGGCAGGGGCCGTGAGTATCCTCAGGCTCTTAACTGGCTCTGAAAAAGACACCACTCCATTTAAGAGGATTCAGTCCCTCTACAACAGAGATTCCCAACCAGGAGCTTTGAAGAGAGTCCACAGGAGATCTGAAGTGGAGTAATATGGGAGGCGGGTCTTCTCCGCTCCAGCTCTTCTTTCTGGCCACCATGAGGCAGAGCAAGGGGAGGGAGGAGGGGGAAGGGAGCAAAAGAAAGGCTAAGGATGTGGGTAGTGATGTCACTTCCAGGGGTGTGGCAGAGGGGCATGGCCAGCTGACATTATTTCTGGGGTTCCTCAAAGTCTATAAACTATTTCAGGGGCTCCTCCATGGTCAAAAGGTTGAAAACAATTGCTCTCCAATATCAACATTCCCAATCAGCATAGTCTCGGTCTTGACTAGATTCACCTTCAAAATTGAGTGATTCTCCATCTCAATGAGTTACCACTAGAATCACAGAATCATAGAGTTGGAAGGGGCCATACAGGCCATCTAGTCCAATCCCCTGCTCAACGCAGGATCAGCCCTAAACATCCTAAAGCATCCAAGAAAAGTGTGTATCCAGCCTTTGCTTGAAGACTGCCAGTGAGGGGGAGTTCACCACCTCCTTAGGCAGCCTATTCCACTGCTGAACTACTCTGACTGTGAAAAAATTCAGTTATTGTGATCCTGAAAACCTTCTAGTTGATGGTATCAGGGGCAACAATGCTAGTGGGTGCCTTTCTTAAATGAAATTTTCCTTTCCTTAAAATAGGAGAAAAAATATTTTTTCTCTGTCTAGACTACAGAGAACTTTGAGGGCACATGTGAAGACAATGGTAATTCTGGATAATGGGGAGGATGTGCAGCAAAATAAAGCAGTGTCTCTCTTTTCAGGACCTTCAAAATGGTTGTAGGGCTGCTAGACCACATACAATGGAGGCAGGGATTTCCTGCTACCTGCCTTATCCCCAGCTGGGATAAGCTGGGATCAGCTGGCTGGTGAGAGGGACATACCTGGAGAATAATAATTCCTCTCTCTGACAGAAATGCCCTGTTAATTCAGTAAAGCTGTGGGTATGTAAAATTGAAACCGTTTTAAAGCAGACTTCTATTGTCCTTTGCCGTTAATAACCGATAGCTTATTGAGCCCATCTTGAGAAGAGAGAATTGTGTGTGCACTACTAAAAGAAGGGGTTGGTATGAATCACTAGTCTGGGCAAAGAGGAGGGAGGAAGTAGTAGAAATTACCTGAGATTCATATACATCCCTGGCTTCCTCGGTAATAACAGCAAGTAATCCAGCATTGGTATTTATTAGCATTGACTTACTGATCACTCACAAACCATGCTGTTTGGTCACTGCTTCTGGAAGGTGTGACGGTGGTATGGTGGTGAACTGAGAAAGCACCTTGCTGTCACAGCATTCTATTCATGATCTTTCCTGTTTTACCACTTACCGCATACTGATCATGCATCTGTTAGTCAGGTACAGAATTCAGAGAAAGAAACAAAAGAGATCACTAGAAGTCTGTTCTCTCCCTTATTTGTATCTTTCACCTTTGTAGCTTTCACACACTACCTTACTAAATTCTCACTGTTGCCGCAAGAAAAATTGTAGGTCTCTAGCAGAATTATATCATGAGGTTATGGTTATTGCTATATGTGTGTATGAAACCCGGAATATGTATGCAAAAATGGAAGTATTTGGAAGTATAATGTAATGAGGAGTTGGAGGCATAAATTAAAAGGAGAGGGTTCTGAGAACCTGCAGGCAGTGTTTGCAAATGTCTTTCAGATTTCCAGCAGCCTATAGAAACAAAGTCCAGGCTCATAGCTTTCTGTATGTGTGGTATGTCCAGGAAGTGTACTGTAGATTATTTATTAGATTTCCTGTCACCATAACTGGCAGAACTTGATGCCCAGTGACCTTTGTACTGTAACACCTCTTCATCAACTACAGTATTTGCTGGCATATAAGACTACTTTTTCCCCCTGAAAAACATGCCTCCAAGTGGGGGGGTCGTCCTATACGCCAGGTGCACTTCAGTTGGGATAGACATAGCTGCCCATAGTGGCCCAAAGTACTGTAATGTGATGTAACAAACTCTATATTTTGAGTGGAAATGTTGGGGGGTCGTCTTATACGCCAGCAAATACGGTACTTCTAACTCTTTCAGAAGCAATGGTTTGTGTCTAACCCAAATGGCAGAAAGAAAAAGTTAATCTATGAGCTGGCCAAGTACATTACCAAGGGACTAGATCTCAGTATATTGGTTGTGCTTTCTCCTTGAAAGTTCCTTAATACTTCATATTTATGAAAGCCATACACCAGCTTACGTAATGATACTTACTTATATAGGAGATCATCTTTAAACCGCCCGTGGCGCCGCGGGCGCCATGGACTAAATAAAAGGCTAAAGGGTTCTAGGGCGGGATGTGTCCGTGATAAGGAAGGGTCCGGATTGCAGTTGCTCCCTTTGACACTGGCCTGATGCGTCCGAGGCGCGAAGCGTCCGAGGCCCTCTGCGCGGCTGCTGGGGGCTCCCTGCCCGGCGGCCTGACGCACTGAGAGGTGCGAAGTGCCTCTCGCCGCGTCAGCCTGCTGCCGGGGGCTCCCTTGCGGCCGCCCTAACGTCTCGGAGGCGCTTCGCGAGCCCAGCCGCTGTGAAGCTGCTTCATTGGCCTCTTCCGTCCCCAAGACGCTGGGAAAATGCGAGAAAATGCCGCCGCTGAAAACGCTCGCCCCACCAGGAGCCCGCTTGCCCGCCGCCTCTGCAGCCCGCCCTGGCCTACCCACCCCAGGACCATGCCCGCGCTGTTACCAGACAGCAGCAGCGCGAAGCCGGTGAGTGGCCCTGGGGTTCTGTCTCGCCTTGGGAGGGAAGGGCGCCGGCCCGCATTTGGGGGGGGGGGTTGGAAAAGATGGGTGGGTGGGAGCGTGTCTCTTACCCTTCCCCCTTCTCCCCTTTCAAAGCCCGTTTTTATAAATGGGTTTTGAAACTAGTATGAGGATAAATGCCAATTGAAGTTATACATACGCATGTAAATTGCTTTTTAGCTGAGTCTTTTACCCTTATTCTTTCACAGCCAGATAGGGTTGCCATGGCGCTCTTGGCAACCAGTGGGGCATGGGGAGATTTATGAGGATAAAAGAGAAGGCCTAGACATTATGGCTGGTGGTGCACAACAGATGATGTCATCATGCCAGCAACATCTGGGCAACACTGATATTTGTGCAAAAATCTATGGTAAAATGGGCTTCTACCGTAGAGTTTTGGCCAAATGCTAGATTGCCACCCAGATGTCGCTGGCTTGATGACATTGCTTCCAGTTTATGCCAGCCATAAAACCTAGGCCTTATCCTTTTCATTTGTAACTCTTCCTTAAACCCAAGAATCTTAGCTTCCTGGAATAAGATGAGGTTGTCTCATGGGGTATTTCTCACAGACCAATGAACTATTTCCGTCCTCTATTTCCCTAAGGCAGGCTTTCTCATCCAGGGTTTTGTGAAACCCTGGGGTTTCTTGACAGCCCTGGAAAGGTTTCCAGAAGGAGTGAATTTATATATATATATATATATATATATATATATATATATAAAATATATTATATATTATATATTATATATAAAAAGATTAAAATGTGTTAAACGTTTATGGGTGATATGACCATATATATAGTCATGGCAACCTGCCCTTCCCGTCCCACAATGGCCAATGATAAGCCTAGAGGGAATAGGAAGAGAAGGAGCCTTGGATGGGTGTGTACATAGCTATGATTTCCAATCATATTCTGCACAATTGCACCACTTGTGGTGTTTCTTGAAGTGTGAAGAATGTTTCAGGGATTTCCCAAAAAGATTTAGAAAGGCTGCCCTAAGGTGATACAGGATACCTGCTCTCTTTCTTCCTTTTGATAGGCCCTTGAGCTTAGTATCTTTACCATGGTGTCTGGGTTCTTTTCTTTCATCTGAAAACCTAATTACCTAACTAATTACTGGTAGTTTTCCCTATTTCTCTGTTACTTCCCCAAACCCTGAGGTGATGATAGACTTTCCCTCTCCACTTTAACACTTCTCCCCCACTCCCAGGTGTCATTTATTATCTGCCTACTCCCCTGTAGAAGAATTCTGACCTCTATCACAAATGCACTGACAGTGCAAAACACCCACAGTGTGACAGCAAGCTAACTATTCCAAATACCACAAAACATCCAAACCAGTCTCTTCCATCTTATTTTCCTTGCATTCTGAGGTACTGTTAGGGATGGCAGCTTCCAGGTGTGACCTGGGGGTCACCTGGAATTATGGTTCATCTCCAGACTACAGAGATCAGTTCCCCTGAAGAAAATGGCTGCTTTGCAGGGTGGAATCTATGGAACTGAATCCTACTGAAGTTCCTGTCTTCCCCAGGCTCCAAATTTCCAGGAGTTTCCTAACTGGACCAGGCTACCTCATCCCCTCCCCAATCCCAAGGACCTGGCAACCCTACATACCGTCCAGTACAGTATGTACAGCGATATTCTCTATGATTTTAAAGAAAACACTGTTTGGCAAAGCATAGAAACACAGGAACACTTACCATATCTTATCAGAAATAATTAATTAGCCAACATTGTAATTGACAAGGAAAACAGGAAAACTGCTGTTTTAGGCTTTATTAGAGTGTCAAGCTGCTGCACTCTAAACTGGCACTCTAAACTGCTGCTTCCCTAAATGTAACTTTAGGTGGCATGAAAATATTTCAGATTAAACTTCCATAAGAGACACAGACAGAAATGCTGGGCCACCTAGCTGCCTCACACAGCGAGTGAGACGGGAAATCACAAATTAATCCTGCTGGAACTCTATCAGTATGAAATAGTACACTTTGATAATACTTTTACTATTTAAGCATACAAGCCACACTTTCACATAATTATATTTATATTTAATTATAATTAGGAAGATACTTTTAAAATTCTGATTTAGAATAAGCTTGAAGAGCCCTTTTAAAAACACAATCAATTTGTCAAGCTACCAACACAAGTTGACCTCAATTATTCAATTATTTTTTCCATCTACATGTCTAATTGTGTTGTTCAAAACTAGCAGTTAACCTATCTCTGTCTCTTATTAATAAAATTTACAGGGCTAACAAATAAAGGGCTCAGATTTTCCTTTTGGTGAAAAATGTGTTTTTGGAGCTATTAAATGTCAGGCTGGTATTTTTCTTTCTCACATCCACATTTCTTTGTGCAGATATCTCAGTTACCCCAGTACTGACAAACTATAACATAATATCAAATTGTTAAGGAATATTTAGTAAGAATGTAGATTTGTGTATGTTTCTTACAGCAATTTTATTTACTAGAGAGGACTATTTAAATGAATGCAAGCTCAATGATAAATATTGTGTCTTGCTCCACTAAAATTTTCAGTACCAGGACAGCATGCATTTCTAGACAAGCATTACTGTGAAAATTGTGCAATGAAACACACTGCTGGATTTTCATTTGGAAAGTAGTATATATATTTGCAGGTCTCACTAACAACATACAGCCTTGGAATAAGAATAATGCTCTTCAGTGGCAACTGCAGAATAATGCCTTTGTTACAGATCTAAGCAGCTGGCTTATTATGCTGATCAATAAGCTGAAGCAAAAAAACCAGTCATTTGTTTTCAATCACTACTAATTCAGGGCTTCATGCATGTAAAATCCATATTATGTTACTTTTAGAAGCAACTTCATAAACCTCTTGGCCATCATAACATTTTCAAGGGCTGTAAGAGCATATACATAAGTATTAAAGATGTGGCTTGCACAAAATACCAAGGATGATTTGTTACTAATTTGTTCCAACACTGCACTTAGGTAACTTATTCCTAAAATATTTATGTGCCTAAGATACACTTCTGCTTTCTTACAAATAGCAACAGAAGAAGACTGGGTAATGACCCTATGAATCCCACTAAGACTATAACTGATGCAGAGTACCAACATTAGGTCATATTCACCTTTCTACCTGCTAGTACAATGGCATTCCACAATTTCTTTCAATGGGTCACCATGTCTGGTTCCAAAAGAAACAGCCCACAGGTTGAAGGCAACAATAATGAATCATTCAGAGACTGAATAGTATTATTTACTCCTTTTGACTCTGTTCAGAATGCCATCATTTAGATATCCCGGGATAGTACACTACACACTACCTTCAATACTCACCACAGTAAGATGAAGAAGCAGATAAAACTAAAATCAAATAAGGAAGACATACTTGATCCAGTTTCTAAAATTTAAGGAGAGCTTCACTAAGAAAATAGAAAGTTACTAGGCAAGACATGAATGCTTCATGGCTTGTTCCCAATCATCCAATTTTTACAGTTAACTCAACAGTGCTTGGAGGCAGAATTCTGAATTCACACATCCTCTCCGTCTCTTAAATTAGTGTTCACCTCATGTGGACACATGAATCTGCCTCATATTGAATCAGATCACTGGTCCATCAAAGTCAGTATTGTCTACTCAAATTTCAAGCAGCTCTCTGAGATTTTTCTATCTGAATTTTAACTGGAGATGTCACGGATTGATCCTGGGACTTTCTACATGCCAAGCTGATGCTCTACCACTGAACCACTGTCCTTCCCTCACTTTTTTTCTTTATTAACAGTGATGACATACATTCCTTACATTCAGTTTCCAGTAAGTTTTTTAAGCAAACTAAAAGTCCACATTTACTCTCTGCACTTCACTATAGAAGTTAACATGATAACTAAAGATGCTAGAACTGACTGGCCATTTAATGTATGAAAATTATGCTTTCCTTGAGAGAACAATTCTTGCTCAATGTGTTGCTGCGTATCAGATGAGCTCACAGAGTCCAGGCTCAATGGTGCTCTACAAACAAATCAGAATTATAACCAACCAATCAAGATGCAAAAAATGCCACTCCCTCGTTTTCCTATAGATTTCAGGCAAGTAATACTTAAAGTTTCCAAACGTGCAAGACAGAATTGAAATACAAGGTCCCTCGTCTAAGCCCCATTTAAGCACGATGCTGGATGCAGCTAGGTTGCCTTGCCTGCACATGAATTGTTAGAGCACATTAGGAACGTACAATGCAGGCCTTCACTGCACTAGCATTTATTTATTGCATGCACACTGGACAAGGAATTGGTTTAAATATGACTTGTAGAACATCATACAGATGAGTTATTCTATTTCACATCTATATGATAGGAATTAGGTTACTGTTGCAATACAATGTATGAATATTTGATTCTCATCTATTTGTGTTAAGTGTGAAGTGCGACAACTATTAAAAACATGGTGATGAGCAACAAGAGGATTTCCTGTCCATTCTTTCAGATGTTCCATTGTCTCTCAGAGCCAAGAACCAATTCTGCTGCAAACAGAAAAGGAGTCACACTAGACGAGGACAGCTAAACAAGGGTCAAAACTGTCCGTGGTACACTATACTGTAGGCTACGATATTTCTGCTTCCTATAAAAATAAAGTTACTATTTATTTTATTATTTTATTTATTTAGATTTTTATACAGCCCTTCTCTATGCTTTACAGAAAACATTTTGGAACATTTACATGGAATAGTATCAGTATCAAAGTAACAAAAATAATATACCAACTAGAACTAGAACAGTATTTCAACAACAAGTTCGACCTCTCAGTCTGGGGGGGGGGGCTGTAGATGTTATGGGTCAGTCGGCCTCAAGCAAATGCCTGGTGGAAGAGCTCCTTTTTGCAGGCCTTGCAGAATTGTGGAAGTTCCGGCAGGGCCCTGATCTCTTTGGGGAGCTCATTCCACCAGGTGGGGACCAGGATTTAAAAGGTCCTGGCCCTTGTTGAGGTACGACATGCCTCTTTAGGGCCAGGGATCCGCAGCCAGTTGGAAGTGGTGGAGCGTAGAGCTCTTCTGGGGGTATAGGCAGGGAGATGGTCTCTCAGATACACTGGGCCCAGACTGCATATGGCCTTAAAGGTGATTACCAAAATCCTAAGCATAACCCGGAATTCAACTGGGAACCAGCCGAGTTCTTGGAGTACAGGCCAGATGTGAGATTTCCATGATGTCTTAGTGAGAATCCTGGCCGCGGCATTCTGCATAAAGCGAGTTACAGAAGTCCAGTCTGCCCAGCCAAGGACCTCCGTCTTTGCAGGGTTGAGCTTCAGATGACTCTGCTTGATCTACTTTGTCACTGCTTCCAGGCATCTGGCTAAAATTCTGGGGGTAGTCAGGGCAGTCAACCATCAGGAGAAAGAGCTGGGTGTCATCTGTGTATTGGTTGCAACCCAGCCCAAATCTCTGCACCAGCTGAGCAAGAGGGTGCATGAAGATATTAAATAGGATAGAGAGAGGACTGCTCCTTGTGGAACTCCACATGTGAGCTGGTGGCGGCTAGATATTCTCTGTCCTATTGCTACCCTCTGTCCACGACCCCAGAGGAAGGAGATCAGCCATTTGAGGGCTGTCCCCCGTATCCTAGCATCAGCAAGGCGGTGAGCTAGGAGCTCATGATCAACTGTGTCAAACACTGCTCTGCATGAGCATTGGTGAAAGACACTGGCTCAAGCCACATGTTACATTACATTTTCTACTTTCCCCCCCAAAAAGCCACAATCACCCTTGAGGCAGAGTAAGGGCAGGACAGACATAGGTTGCTTTTCGCTCTGATTGTTTTTCAGATAAAAGGTACCCTGTTCTGGGTGCTTTTTCACTCTCCATTTTGAGCTAATCAGGGGGGCTGATTCATAGCTAAAATTTACTAGAGGGGAAAGAGGCTATCCATCCACTCTTCTTGCACAGTCTCATTTTGTTTTTAAAAATGGAAGAAACCCTACATATCCTGAGTACTGAAGATGGGGCAGCACATACATCTACAATGTCAGGTTTCAACAGCATACCATCACCAAAATCAAAAAGCGGACATTATTAAGTCACTTATACAGGAGAACAATATTGTGTGGAACCTTGCTAGGAAGGAACCCCCAAAACACTATCTTCATTAGTCATTACAATAGGCAGGTTAACTTTCAAACATAATTTAAGTAGAACAAATATGTTCTCTTGAAGGTCAGGCAAACAGACAATATATCTTGCTTGATTTCTTTTTAAAGATATCAAAAATCAGACAAACAGCGGATACAGCTCAAGAAAAATAAAAAGTTGAATTAAATCTGCAAAGACTGTTCTATCAATGCCTACTTCAACAATACAAAGAATAATACTTGTTAACCACAACAACTAAGGAATGGCTATTTAAATCCCTGAGATAGTTATGTCAATAACAGTGGACTTCAGCAATAGCTCAAATGTAAAATCCTGGAAATATCCCAGCTTCCACCACTGTATGCCACTGAAGAATAAAACAGTGCCATTATCAGAAAGCAACCAGAAGCAATAAATTTGCTGTCCGAGACCACAGCTGCCACTCTGTACAAGCACATAACTACTGAGTGGCACAGGGTACCTGGCACCAGTAAGTGACATCATCACTTTTCATGTCAGGTTCATGGAAAGCATGTCAATATAATCCTCACTCAAGTGTATGCCCCAACTGCAGAAGCTGATCCAGGGGGAAAAAACTGATCACACACCTAAACAAGATGTGTTGATAATCATAGATGACAGGAATCAAAATCAAATACTGTTGGAAGATTTGGGCTAGGAATACAAAATGAAGCAGGAGAGCAACTCATAGAATTCTGTGAATGCAACAGGTTGTTCATTGCAAGCACATACTTCAGGAAACCAAACAGATGATTGTATACATTGAGATCACCAGATGACCATACAAGAAATCAAGTAGATTACATAATTGTTAGCAGAACATGGAGAAGCTCTATTCTTTCTGCTAAAACAAGATCAGAAACTGACTGTGGTACAGATCATGAATTGTTAATATCATCAAACATTAGAATAAAGCTTAATACAAACACCAAAACTGTCATAAGGCCAAAATATAATCTAAGCAACATTCCTGAAGAGCTTAATACCCACCTAAATAACAGATTTGCATTACTAAATTCAAGTGAATGTGAACTAGAAGGCCTATGGCTTGAAACCAGAGATATTACTAAGGAAGAATGCACAAAGACTATTCCTGTAACTAAAAGAAAATCCTCAACAGATGACTGATGAAATTCATAAAACTGCTAAAGACAAACAAGAAGCAAAATTAAAGGTGCCAGAAACAGAATTAAAATCCTAAATGCAGCATTTCGGTGAATCACACATAGAGGCAAATGTTATAATGACTATACTATATAAAATATGACAACAAAAAAGAATGAACAAGACATCTTTTCCACAAGATCCAAAAAAACAAAGGGAAATTTAAAAAATGGTTAGTCATGCTGAAAGATCAACACAGAAAAACATTAACTAAACACTGAAATAATGTACAAAAAAGACCTAAGGATGAACATTGCTTCTGAGAACCATCTTTTGAAGAACCTACAGGTTTAGAAAGTGAAGTGAGAGCTGCTGAGAACAACTGGAAGAGACAACTCACCAGGAGTAGATGGAATCTAAATAGAGCTATTCCAAGCCACAGAAACTGAAACCATGAAAACTTTAACAAGGTTGTGCCAATAAATATGGACAATGAAACAATGACCCACAGACTGGAAATACTTAGTTTACAACTCAATTCCTCTCCCCAAAAAAGTGAGATGTCAAAGACTGTAGTAACTATCAGATCATCACATTAATTTCTCATACAAGTAAGGTGATGCTCAAAATCTTACAATAAAGAGTGTTACCATACACGGAACAAGAAATGCCAGATGTTCAAGCTGGATTCAAAAAAGGAGGCAATAAATATCATATGGTAAAATTACACTGGTTACTGGAGCATACAAGAACATTTCAGGAAAATAACTTGTGTTTCATAGATTATAGCAAAACTTTTGACTGTATGGATTATGAAAAGCTATGATTAGCTTTGAAAGAAATGAGGGTGCCACAGCACTTGATTGTTTTGATGTGCAAGGACAGAATATGTTAGGACAGAATATGGAGCAACAGAATGGTTTCCAATTTGCAAAGGTGTCAGATAAGAATGTGTTTTATCTCCCTGTCTCTTCAATCTGTATGCAGAACACATCATAAGGAAAACTGGGTTAGATTTAGATGAAGGTGGAGTGAGATTTTGAGGCAGAAACATTAACAATCTGAGCTATGCAGATGACAGCACATTTTTAGCAGAAGATTTGAAACAACTACTGATGAAAGTTAAAGCAAAAAGTACTAAAACAAGATTACAGCTGAACATCAAGAAGTCAAAAATGAGTACTGGGGAATTACACAACTTTAAGGTAGCCAATGAAAAAACTGAAATTGTTAAATATTTTCTAATTTTTGGCTCAGTTATCAACCAAAAAGAAAGACTGTGCCCAAGAAGGAGACTGAAATGGGGGAGGGCAACCACGAAGGAGCCAGATAGATCCTTAAGCATAAGGATGTATTGCTGGCAACCTCTTGGATCCAGCTGAACAATGAAGAAAGCTGAAAGGAAGAAGTTGATTCCTTTGAAATGTGATGCTGGAGAACAGTTTTATGAATACCACGGACCACCAAAAAGACAAAAAAGTGGATCTAAGCCTGAACTCTCCCAAAAAACTAAAATGGCTACACTGAGGCTAGCATACTTTGGTCACATAATGAGAAGACAAGAGTCACTAGAAAAGACAATAATGCTAGGCAGCAGGAAAAGAGGAAGATCTAATGTGAGAAAGGTTGACTCAATATAAGAAGCTATGGCCCTCTGTTTATAAGATCTGAGAATGGCTGATAACTATAGGACATTTTGAAAAATATTAACAGGGATGGTATAGGACGGAAGTGACTTGACAGCACTTAATTCACACACGCACAAGTTCCACTAGTCACTCAGTAGCTATGTGCCTGATGGTATTGCAGTCATGACCGTAAAAGCTCCATTACCACTTCCTGTCATCCACCAGTAAGGAAAATAAAGACCTTTCTCTCCTCCTTTGTCTGCCCCCTATGAGATACCACCAGTCGATGTTATTGTTTTTATACTGATATTTTCAGTGTTTTCAGGTGGGAATCATTCTCAGACCTCAACCTGTGGATCAATATACACATTTCAAAAGAAATATACAATTAATTGTTTAGAATGACTTGAAAATACAGACTAAAGACAATAACAAAAAAGCTTGTCCCCAACTAATATTCCAAAAATCGCAGAACCTACGTAGAACATCAGTAATCAAAAGGATGATTTCTGTAAAAAAAAGGGTGTAAGTATAAGAAATATTTTTGGTAGACAAATATATTTTAACATTTAACTGGAAAATAAGGGCAAATTAGAATGCTGTGTACTAGTCAGATTTAGAAGTCATCCTTAAATGCATCTATTTGGTTTCAATACATCCTACTTCAAGGAAGTATGCTTAGGATCTCAGTCTTAGTAAAATGTATTTTTCAAGCAACAGCATTCATTTTTGTCTTAAATTATTATGAATACACCACGAAAAAAAAAGGGGACGGTTCAAAATTATTGCAACAGAAAACCGAACCTATCCCGGGCTATTTTAAACAATTTCACAATGAATACAAATAAACATTTCTTATCTCTTCTTTTTTATATATGTATATGTATGTATATATATATGTATATATATATATGCACAACCAAATTATTATGAAGACAAAATGAATAAATAAATAAATATTTGTAATCAGAGAAAACACATTTCTGCTTTTTATAAGATACACTCTCTTCCATAGAATTCACTTCCCCTGGCAATCTTTTATAGTTCCTAACAGGCCAAACTATTAATATATTCTTTTCTAGCTTTCTAAAATGCTAGGTTTTACATCTAGCAGAAGACAAAACAACAGTCAAAATGCATTACTATTTTAAATCAAGCAAAATGCATTAGTGCAAAACCAGAACATAGCTGCAAGCCAGAGTAATTACAAAAGAGGTTCAATATTTCTGTGAACAACAGAATTCATACATACCACAACTACTGTTACTTAGAAAATTGGTTCAAACCCAAAGCTTATATGCCCTTTTAATTCAGATTGCTGTAACCTATATTCAGCCAGTTTGTGCAGCAAATACAACAGAATTCTTTCAACTTTTTTCATTGCCACAATTTATACCCTCCTCACAATTATCTTGCGAACAAGGGTAGCCTGAGAGAGAGAGAAAGTGAGAGCAGGTTGCTCAAACCATTACTTGAGTGCTATGAGGACTGAAACCAGGGTCTCTTCACATAAAACCCCAAGCGTTTTAAATGGAGTGATAAAAATACAAAAGAATCCTTCCATAATTTCATCCATATACAAGGAACAGCTTCTCTGGTCAAATTTCTGTTTGTCATTCTGTTTAGGGCACAAGGACCTATCATTTTAAAAAGTTTGCCACTATACTGTCTACTAGCTATTCATAACTGAAAAGTATAAGCAAAAATGCTCTTGAAATACATGAAAGGGGAAGCAGAACCGTAGCACAAGCATACATGGAAAATGCAAAAATGTGATATGCCTGTACTACATTCATTTTCAGGATACTATTAGCTCATATCCGTGCTTTAAAACATACTGATAACAAGCCTTTTTAGCCATGATTAATAGTTCCAAAAATATTAGTCCTCTAGAACCACATACAAAAGTATACTGTGGGAATTAAACAGCAATCAAATATCTGAGGTCACTCTCAATCACTACAAAATCCCTTGGACACAACTATGCTTATTTCCATATGCAGTCCAATCCAACTCATGGTTTACGACAAAGTAAGCCCTACTATTTTCACAGGTATGTGTGCACAGAACTGGAACCTTGCTATGTTTAGGAATGGAGATTATGTGAATCCAACCCTACACTAAGAGGAACAAAACAATGTCATCAGGTGTATAGAGACCATGAAGTCTCTGAAAGGACTTTCAGGTTTAAGAAAAAAGGCGAAATGTTCTCTCTTTTTAGTTATTGCTAAAAACTCACACAAAAGGTTAACATTACATGCACATACATATGGGTATTTCACAGCCTTTAATGATTATGACAATACATTGTATATGCACTTCGGAAAGAATGACAGGCACAGCCTGCATGCACTGCAAGAGGCTTCTCATTTCGACAGCAGTGCAGTAAACATAAGTCAGTGACTCAGATACTGTCCAGATTATTGTTAGATTGGATCTCTCAAATATATAATCAAAGGGATGTCTAAATACAAATGCATGAAACCACACTTCCATACCTTGAGGCATACCTCCAGAATGGAAATAAGCTGCATACCTCAAAGTCAGAAATGCCTGCCACATGGTCAGGTCTGGCCCAGCGCCCTACATAGAATTGGCTTGTACCTAATTAGCAGGGAGGGTAGAGCCTTTTTATCAATTTGTTGTAATGTGAACTGTTGGTTTTAAGCCCAGGCCCTCTATAAACATTCTTAGAAATTGTAACTGTTGCCAATAAACTCAGTGCATTCTTCCCAAACCACCAAGGTGGAGAAAATCAATCCGTACTTGAGTGAAACAAGGCTACCATCATAACCACCTCCACAGATCACAAATGAAAATAAAGGCCATCCAGTAATGTTTAAGTTGACAGAATGAATACTGATGCAAGCTTTAAGGAACAAAGCAGGTCAAGACACCTCTGTTACCCAGACCTGGTAGGTGCCAAAAGCAGCAGGGGTTCTCCCGGGTTTAACAAACTGCCCGGAACACGAGCCCAGGGCTGTAATATCAGGCAAGGGGCGGTCTATCACTACAGGCAGGAAGGGGACCGACAGCGCCCCCTTTAGGATGAGATTCGGCTTCGTCCCCCACCGTCCCATTTACCATGTGTACCCTTGTCGCGATGTGCCACTCCCCACCTCTGTGCCCTGAAATCCAAGCCGAATTCTGCATTAGGAGTTCCAGCAGTAACCCGGACCGCTCTAATTGGTTTCACAGGAATAATCCTTTCCGATAAACAAGCACGTCATTAACTGCCCCCGTCCCTGCATGAAGCGAGACCTTAGCGCATCAACTTGTGCGTCTGTGCCTTGCCTTCCATCCATCCGCCTCTCTTCTCGCTCAGTCTTTCAGATGACCCCACCTCCCTGCCAAAATATACCTGTCCAGCGATGCAGCCATCACACGTCCCTGCCACGGCACATTAAATTGTGAGTCCGGTAGCTTCCACTACATTTCCCCCTCCTAGTCGCAGCATCTAACCGGATGGAAGAAAAGCCTGTGGGTGCGCTGGGATGGAAAATTGGGTATAGACCCCACTCTATGCACGGCATGCAGGTTAGGCTATATACATATACACACACGCACACTGCCGCGCACGCACCCGACTGCAACACACACACACACACACGCACCCCCGCGCGCGCATCTAACCCAGGCCCTTGCGTTGAGCAAGCCGTGTGTTTCTGGCAAGCCTTTGCACCATCCATCATCCACGTCCATTGCTCCCAGCTTTCCCCCTGACGCCCTCACTCCTCCCTCGATTCACCGAGCCCGCAGCCCAGCCCAGCCCAGCCCATCCCATCCCCCTCAGCAAGAGAGGAGCCGCCTCAGGATAACCTTTTGCTTGGGGCTCGTGCGCCAGCCCCACTCACTGCGCGCAGCAGCAGCAGCAGCAGCAGCAGGTCTGACACGGGTGTGGATGGCAGCAGCTGCGCGCGTGTGGGCAGGAAACCTGGGAAGACGCTTTCACTTCAGCCGCTAGCCCGGCCTCCCGCTCCACCATCTTCCTCCTCCTCACTCCACCCGGGCTCTGCTCCGCAGCCACCCGCGGCGGCGCCTCTTCCTGCCCCCGCCTCTTACTCCTCCCTCAACCCGCCTCCGAGGCTCTCCGCGTGACTTCGGCGGGGGCAGCCGGGCCAGTTGCCGAGCTGTCTCTCTTCGGCCGCCCGCCTGTGAAGCGGAGAGGAAAAGACAGGGCCAGGGTAGGTTTCGGTGGAGGCCACCGGCTAACTAAGTGCTTTCCTCAAGGCACAAAGCAGAGCTGCTGCAGGCGTCCCCCTCTCTCTGCCCATTAGTGTCTCTGCGCCACGGTCGCCTAGGCGAGGCCAATGAATACAGTCGCTAGGAGGAGAAGGCCCGCCGCGGACCTGAGCATCATGGGGAGGCGGCACATGCAGACGAGAGCAGCAGCAGCCGCCGCCGCCGCCGCAGGCGCCTCCACAGCTCACCTAGCCCCTTCCACGTATTCAGAAAGCTTGCTGGCATGCCTTGAAAGGAGAACGGCTCTGCCTTCTGAATAACCACCACCAGTTTAGCCAAGCCGCGTTTTTCCAGCCCTTAATACATCTCTGAGATAATATGATAAAGGAAAGTGATTCTTGGAACATGACCAAAAGACACATTGTTTAGCAAATCCTAAAGCACAGGCTGCCCTATATTTTTCTGCTTAGCACCTGCATGCTATGCAGACTGTCAGCGCTGCAGCTTGTTGAATTCTTGCGTGTCTGTTGCGCTTTTCCTCCAAGGCACAGTAGATTTAAACATTTAATGATGAGTTGCAAGTAAGATATGTGAATTCACCCACTTTTATAAGTGTTATCATCCAAAAGGTCATAATTAAAATAAGAGAACCATTTCCAAAAGTAGCCCAAGATAACAAAACAAGCTAACCAGGTGCCACTCTTCAAAGCAGTTTACCAGGAACAGAAAGAATATTTAGTCATGCAACTTGACATACTCATGACAATCCTCATTAGTTTTAAAAATAAAATTAAAGGTTAACAAGGACCACATAGGATGGTTTGTTGCATGTCAAATGCAAAAGAGATCCCCCATTCTTGTGTGTAGTATCTTTGTTTTTTGTAATTTGCAAGCATTATTTCTTTCCAGTCAACATTCTGGGCAAACCATTAATGTATCCTGATTAAAATTTGGTAATGCAATCTGAGGCTGAATAAAGTTGCTGCAGGAACAGAAATCCACCAATTGTTCATCCCAGATCTATACACTGCCCAGAAAATAAAAACAATAACTCAAACTCTGTGAATTTACTTAGACTGCTATCTAAGGTAATCCCTCTGCAAAAGGCTCCAATCCAGGGGAGGGGGGAGTACAACTAACCTGCCCCATTGAAGTTTTCTAGGTCAGCTATTCCAGCCCATATTAGAAGTTTTCATTCATTCTCAAATCTATTAATTTAAAACACAATTTAAGATGTAGATGTTGTAAAGTGTTTTTTTTAAATTGGAACAGGGATAAAAAGAAAATTGGATACTTTCAATCATCAGCGTTAAAAGGATTTTGCAATCTTCATTTAGAGATGATGGCAGAGGTAAAATATTGCTAGATACCTTATTTGATAAATTATTATCCATAATTTGAACAATTAACCCAGTTTTATTGCTTGTCCTCAAGTTTAACAGCATAACATTTTAAAGACATTTCACAAATGACAGCGGATTCATCACAGCTATACAAAGCAAACCCCTGGGAAATGAAATGCTCTGGTCTGAGATGGGGGGAGGGGAATGCGCACACACGCAATAAATATATATAGAGGGAAAGCATATGGATGCTACTTCACAGAAACAGGGTTTTATTTTAAAGGTCAGAAAGCTCAAGAGCTGCCAAAGATAGAAATGAATGCTTATGCCATCTAAAAGAAAGAAACACCAGTTTTTAAATGTCATAAAGCATTAATCTATAGCGGTTTGTAAAATATTTAGTGTGTGGGAAGGCTTTGGAAAATGTTCCTTGTCAAAGACAATCCATTAGAATTTCAGAACCAATGAAATATTTCATCCATTCATCAACAAAGCAGAAATTACCGTATTTGCCGGCATATAAGATGACTGGGCGTATAAGACGACCCCCCAACATTTCCACTCAAAATATAGAATTTGTTACATTACATTACAGTATTGAAATGCACCTGGCGTATAGGACGCCCCCCCCCCACTTGGAGGCATGTTTTTCAGGGGGGGAAAGTAGTCTTATACGCCAGAAAATACTGTATTTTAAGCAATTCTTCATAGTGTAACAAGACTCTACTATATCAGTGTTAACAGTGTATTAACAGTGTTTGTTACTCTAAGGTGGACTTTAGAAATTAAAATGTGATTGGTAGACTTGTACACTTATGCCCATATCCCTTTTATTTTTGTTTCATTGCACAGAGTGAGCACATATGCTTAAATAATGTATGAAGCCTAAGAATGAGAGACCTTAGAAGAAAGGTTTTCATCCTTGCCTTCACAGGCTATCCAAGTTTGAATTTTTGCTGAAACGGAAATTACACCTTTCCCTGACTACATACAAGTAGTCAGTAGACTACACACAGTTTCCCTGAGTACACAATGACCCACTTATGTGTTTAATTAATGGACATAGAAGGGGAATGAGCAGAAGCACGCTGGTCTTACTCCCAACCTAAGCAAGACTCCTGGTTTATAAGTATGGCAGTTACTTGCTGAGGGACTGTAGCATATAGTCTCTTGCTGTGATCAGGAACTTTCTAAAAAGCTGCATTCTTGAGCATGCAGATGGAGTTTGTTCTGTGCACAGGTACTGTATTGACAAGCCAAAGTAGGTGGGAAGCAGCCAGCACACATCTTCCCATTGTATTAATGCTGATTCTGTGTTCATATAGGTCAGGTATGTCCTGAAGGTTACTGTGGATACACATTGCCAGATTGGCTGGAACAAGGTAGGAAGCCATGTTCTAGATTAAGATGGAGGAAAGCATTTTTCACAATTGAATTCAATTATTTTTGTAGCAGGCATGCTGGATCACATATAACCCCTAGACACTTAACTGAGTTAGTGAGATTCAACTGAACCTCAACAAATGTGGGAAGCACAATATCCTCCAAGACCTTACATTTCCAGACCAGCATCAACTCCGTCACAACAGGGATATACTGGCAAACAGTTACAGCAGTATTAGGTGTTCTGGACAAAGAAATACAGAGTTAGGTTTGTGTATATTGATGATACTCAACTCCAAAATGACAAATTCTGTCTTCCAAGGGCTATAAGGTAAAGGTATCCCCTGTGCAAGCACCGAGTCATGTCTGACCCTTCGGGTGACGCCCTCTAGCGTTTTCATGGCAGACTCAATACAGGGTGGTTTGCCATTCCCCTCCCCAATCATTACCGTTTTACCCCCCAGCAAGCTAGGTACTCCAAGGGCTATACATAAGGATTAAAGAGCTGAGCCTTGTAGAAGCCCACAGGACAAATCTCATGCTAATAACAACTGGTCTCCAGTAGCAATCCTACTGATACACAATATTAATTTAAACAATTTCAAAGCACATCCCCTAATGCCTACTTCTACTTTTACCACAAAATATCTCAACAGAATGTCATGGTCAAAGGCTGCTGATAAATTCAATAACAATGACAACACACTGCATAAATTCAAACAAAGATGATCAAATAAAATCAGCAATATCAACTACATCCCATAGCCTAGTTTGAAACCCAAACCTGGGTTTGCTCTGTTGCTATGCTCACAATTACCTCACCAAGAAAATATCGGGGCCACTTCATTTTTAAAGTGATGGATCAACAGCCATTGGCAGAGAAGCTCTGACTTTTTTGCCTCTATGTTCACTATGAAAAAATATGGGACATGAACCCATGCCAGAACTCACATTTTTTGGAAGGGAGCCTGAAGAACTGAGCCATATTGAGGTGACCAGATATAAAATTCTAGACCTACTGGGGAAATTAAAATCCAGGTCCTTATGGCATATACCAGAGAGTACTTAAGTAGATAATTTATCTAGTAACCTATCACTAAATTCAATTGCTGTATCAGAAGACTGCAAAGTAGCAAATGTAAAATCAGCTTTTAAATTGGGATCCAGAGGGGAAACAAGGCCAGTCAGCTTGATATTTGTCCCTGGCAATTAGTATAAACTGTAATCAAAGATGGAATTGTTAGGCACAGTGGGACAAAGCCTGCAGAGGGAAAATCAACATGGCTTGTACAAAGAGAAGTTCTGCCTCACCAGCCTTTTGGAGTTCTTTGAGAAAGTGAACAAACATATAGATAACAGTAACCCGCTAGACATTATATACCTAGTCTTTCAAAAGGCTTTTAAAAACATTTTTAATTTCAATTTTGATTTATATACCAACAAATATAAAACATATATATTTGTATTCAAAATCATACATTTAAATAGGACTGACTTACATTTTTAATATTTACTTGTAATTAAATAACTTTAATCTGCTTTATCAATTTTGCTTCATATATGATAGTATTTTATTATGAAACATATATTAACTAAAAAAAAATCTCTATTTAATTTGTTCATGATTCATGATTCCCAGCTTTATATTAGAAAAAGACTACATTTTTCATGAAATTTTTCATGAAATTCCAAAGTTGGTCTATTATGTATAAAATATGTTAATTTAGCCATTATCACGTGAACTAATAATGAACTGTTTACTAGGATTTTATTTTTCCTTGTTTATCTAACATATTCTCATCAGTTATATATTTGATCTTTTTATCGTACTGTTATGCTCCATAAACTCTAGAGCACCCCTCTGTCTGCTATTTAATTAGTTGGAGGAAATTACATAATTATTTGGAGCTCGCCAGTTTAGAAGCCGCCCTTAACCACTACACCAAGTTGGTGTAGTGTATAATGGAGATTATATTGGGCAACCATATAATATTCCTGACATTCATAAGGCTTTTGACAAGTTACCTCACCAAAGAGTTCTCAGTAAACTTAATAGTCATGGGATAGAGCAGGGGTAGTCAAACTGCGGCCCTCCAGATGTCCATGGACTGCAATTCCCGGAAGCCCCTGCCAGCGAAGGGGCTTCTGGGAATTGCAGTCCATGGACATCTGGAGGGCCGCAGTTTGACTACCCCTGGGATAGAGCATTCAAAATTGGTTAAATTACAGGAAGCAAACAGTGAAAATCAGTGAACAGTTCTCACAATGGGAGGGGCGGAGTAAGCAGTGGGGTCCCACAAGGATCATTATTGGTACTAGTACTATTTAAGTCATTCATCAAAGACCTGGAACTAGGGGGGAGTAGTGGAGTGACCAAGTTTGGAGATGACACCAAATTATTCAGGAAGGTGAAAAACAAGGCTGACTGAAGCGCTCCAGGAGGAACTCTACAAACTGGATGAATGGGCAGCAATGTGGAAAATGAAGTTCATTGTTGCTAACTGTAAGGTGATGCACCTTTGGACAAAAAAAAAATCCTATTTTTAAGTATAAGCTAATTGTTTCTGAACTTGCTAAGAGGAAGCAGATCTTGAGGTTGTAATGGATAGCTCAATTAAAGCATCAATCCAGTGTGCTGCAGCAGTGAAAAAGGAAAACACTATGTTAGGGATTATTAGGAAAAGGATTTAAAATAAAACGGCTGATATTGTACTACCCCTGTAGAGATCTATGGTGCAGGCTCATTTAGAATACTGTGTACAGTTCTGGTCACCGTATCTCCAAAACATCTTGGATATTGCAAATAAGAGAGTAATGTGATGAACTATGTGAAGACTCCCAAGAGAAAGGGATTCCGACGATGGTTTTAGACCAGTTAATGACTAATGTGTTTTAATTCATACTGGTTTTAAATTGCTGTACACCGCCCCAAGATGCCTGGACAAGAGGCAGGGTCCAAGTAAAAGTAAAGGGATATTATAGAGCTGGATAAAGTACAGAGGCGGAAAACTAAGATGATTAGGGTGTTAGAGCACCTTCCCTATGCGGAAAGCAGAAGAGTCTGGGATTTTTCAGTTTAGAAATGAGATGATTCAGGGGGGACATGATAGAGGTTTATAAAATTATACATGGGATGGAGAGAGTTGGCAAAATGTAATCCCCCCCCACACACACACACAATACTAGAACTGGAGGTTATCCAATGAAACTGATGGGCAGTAGGTTCAGGACAGATAAAAAGAAATACTACTTTACAGAAAAAGTGATTGTAGTGATAACTATGGGAATAAACAACTTTCAAGGGGGAGTAGATAGATTTATGGAGGATGTGTATCAAGAGCAACTAATCATGGTGACTGAGGGGAACCTCCACATTCAGAAGCAGTAAGCCTCTGAATTCCAGAGGCAGGTGGAAACATAAGTGGAAAGGTCTTGGCCCCTTTGTCTAGAGGAACTGATTGACTGCTGTGTGAGACAGGATGCTGGATTAGATGGACCATTAGTCTCATCCAGCAGGACTCTTCTTAATCTGTTTACTGGCTGAAGAAGGAAGCTGTGTGTCAGTGATTTTTCCTGTAATAGACATCAAGCAGACTAATAGTCTGCTCATTACAAGATTTTAGTCACCAGAAGACACAAAGCTCAAGAGTATAAATGGCAATCTTTAACGACACTCAGGAACCTGCCTATGTTAACAGTTCATAGTTGTGTGTTGGTTAAAGACCCTGAAGGTTTCCTGGGGACCTAATGTGAGATAATGGAGTAGCCACTATATAGAATTGACTCATCAGTTTCTGTTGTATATCTGTAAATAAAGCAAGTATTGCAAAAATACTCTTCTCTACTAATTTCTTCTCCAAAGGGCAAACAGCAGTTCTCAGATGACACTAGTTCTAAAACTTCTTACCACTCAAAGTAGTAAGCACAACAGTGTTCTTGCCTATCTGCTAATTTCCATTCATTTACCTTTATAGGAAATAACACTGCCAGTTTAAAAGATATCTCTGTAACCATGAGGACTGGAGTTTTATTTTACAGCAAAAATAACAGCAGAGATTCTCAGGCCCTACATAAATATGCATCAGAAGCTGGAGGATAGTTATGTCATTCAACTCTAGGGATAGTCATGAACAGGCTCACAAAATAAAGTTCCTTGTGAATTTTGGCTGGCTTGTCATTCACAAAACAATGTTTGTGGAAGGGTGCCTGGCATGAGCATTTCATGAACTTTGGTGCTGTTCATGGCAGTATGTGAATGATTACATTTCCAGTCTGTCTCTGTTCAATTAAACTTGTTACAAAACTCCAAGGCACAGAGGGTGGGCTGAATTCTCCAGCTTTGGAAACACTAATAGGAGCCCTCCAACGTTTATCAGGTACTGCTAGCTACCAATAACAGACTTCCCATTCTGCTTTATGGGATCAGAATGCTATTAATACACTCACCTTAGCTCCATGGCCTCTCCTCTCTCAGCTGTCCACAGGTATACAGAGAGGCAGGGAACTTGTTAAAAATGGAGTCGGAGAGCACATTTCCTCATGATTGGAAACTCCTTTTCCCTGCTGTAGTTTTGATGTTATGTGGACTCAGGGCTGTGAGCCATGCTTTCGTTCTCTGATCATGCCAAACAGAGGGGCTTAGCTGGTGGATTCCTGAGCTGAGGATCCATATTTTGATTGTGATTCTTCTCCCCTGCTCTGGTTTGGGGGATGTTAGATGGATTGAGGGCTATGAGCCACACTGTCTCTCTGTTTGTGCAAAGCAGAGGATCTTAGCTAGTTGGTTCCTTGGCTGAAGACCTGCATTTTATACCCTCTCATCCTTCCTGATTGTGAACCAATCGCTCATTTTATTTATTTATATTTTTATAGACCGCCACTCCCTGGCTGAGCTAGCTTGAAGTGGTTTACAATAAAACACTGATAAAAATAAATCCCCAGGCAACATAATCCATCTAAACCCTTCCTCAGTTCAGTACTCTATACCCACTTCCAGGCTATCACAGGAGAGGGGGACTATCTGCCCTAGATGTTCAGGGTGATCAGAGGAGGGACCCTTGATCCTCCACACCCCGGTTTCAACTCAATACCTGATTAATAATCATAAAAAGAACCAGAAATTGTTCTAATTCTTTTGACACATGCATACGTATGCACACCAAAGTATCTTGCTTTGAAGCGGCAGGAGTGTAACTGTGCTGGGTGGAAAACACTGGTATATCTTATGATGAGACTAGCTTCAAAGCCTGTTCCTAAGAACGGGCCTTGAAAGGGCACCCTCCCCTGGCCAGGCAGCTTAAGGTGGCTTTGGACTGTAGCTCTCAGCTGTATCAACGGGCGGGTGGGGGCTAGCCAGCTCATTAGCAGGGCCACGACAAAGCTCCTTAGCAGGCAGTCAGCAGGGTGGGAGGCCCTGCTTAGCAGGCCCAGAGACCCCCGTTAGCAAGCCCTCCACCACGACCCTTTGCCCAGGGCCTTTTCTCCTTACCTGTTGCTGACTCCAGGCACTGAGGCGCATCTGAGAGCAAAGAGGCTAGAGTCCAGGGATGGAGGGCAGGAGCTGCAGGGGCAGGGCCAATCACAGTGCAGCCAACTTGGACAGCCGGACATGTCCCACCCCCAGGCTGTTTCACAAATATATAGAGGAACCATGGATAAGGATATGAACAGCGCAATGGTAATTTATAGGTAAAATATATTCATAATTTACATCTCAAATTGTTGCTTTACTGCAATTTAACTTTAAAATAAGAGGATTTTTATACACTTTCCCCCCTCTCATACTGGTATCTTAAACATTGACCCTAAAATACTGAAGAATCTTGAAATTTAATAATAAAAATCTACTTGTTCATCAGCAGTGTTTCATAGAAGAAGAAGAAGAGTTGGTTCTTATATGCTGCTTTTCTCTACCCAAAGGAGTCTCAAAGCGGCTTACGTTCACCTTCCTTTTCCTCTCCTCACAATATAACTTCTGATCATCCTCAGGATCTTCTTATACATGCCAAACTTTAGAGACAAAAAGGAGAAGAGGACCAATAGCCAATACATGCTGAAAATAACTGAATTTTATCAGGTGGATAGGTATCTTTATATTCAGGTGCCAATTAATGACCTGCAAATTGAGCTTAATGCTGTATGATTTTACAGGCAAGGTGAACAATTAGGAAATACTCCCCACATTATCAGAAGTTTCCTAAAAATCCTCTGCTGTAATGCCATTTTTTAATTTCTTACTCAGACTTGTAATATCTGAGTGGCATGCAAAATGAAATGGACTCAGCCCAACAGTAATAATTATTTCCAGCACAATGCTGAAAAGAGGCCAATAGCCTCTACCCTGTATGACTGCTATCAATCTGAAACATATGGAGCTTTCAACACTGAAACCCTAGTGCTATGGCTTCAGCATTTTCCTGACAGCTGTCATTCAAGAGACAAAAGTGAAGTATACAATGCCTATGCTGTACACAAAGGGAGACTATGGTTGTTCCTGAGATGGTTCACTCCTGAAGTATATATGCAAACCAGCTTTGTGTTCAGTACAGCTCGGTCCCGTGGAAATTGCTTCAATCCATGCTTAGTATTTAAGTCAAGAATTTATTACCCTGGTTAACTGAACATCTGTGTTAACAGTTGCATCAATGCCTACTTTATACATACTTTTCTCTTTTTATTAGTTCCTGCATTTGAAGTTTTTTTCTATTGTTTTTGAACTAAAAAAACAACAACAACACTAGTGAAAACCAAAATGCTTGTTCAACAAAGGGGAGAGGAAACCTGACTAAGATATAGCCAAATGGAAGACAGATTCTACAAGAAAATATTTATTAAAAACTGCCCATATTTAGCAAAAGAGCTCCTAATTTTACACTTTAATACATTGTCCTTTTGTCCAGAATATTTGGCCACTAAAAATGATGTAACATAAACACCCATCTTAACACCGCCCATGGTGCCGCGGGCGCCATGGACTAAATAAAAGGGTAAGGGGTTCTGGGGCGGGATGTGTCCAGGATGAGGAAGGGTCCGGATTGGGACCAATCGGTCCCTCTGATTCCCAGCCCCAGCAACTGTGAGCCGCGCGCAGCGTGGCTCGCAGTTGCTCCTTTGCTGCCGGCCTGACGCGGCTTGCAGTTGCTCCTTTGCTGCTGGCCTGACACCCACAAGGGAGCTCCCGGCAGCCGCGCACAGCGCGGCTGCCAGGGGCTCCCTGCCCAGCGGCCTGATGCGGCGAAGCGCCTCTTGCCATGTCAGGCCGCCGCCCGAGGGAGTCCCCGGCAGTCGCGCGGAGCGCGGCTGCCGGGGGCTCCCTTGCCTAGCGAGGAAGAGAATGGCTGTCCCGCCGCCAGCTCCGGATAGGCTGTGCCGCCGCCACCACCCCGCTGCCAGCTCCGGGTAGGCTGCACCACCGCCGCCGCTGCCGGGGGGGGGGAAGGACGACCCGCCTCCGCCTCATGCAGCGCCCCACAACCCCCCAAGAGTCCACCCCCTCGCCCCGTGCCCTTTGACAGCTGCCCCCTCACCGTCCAAACCCCTGCTAGCGCCCGCTGCATTCCAAGAGCAGCGGGCTTATTTACTAGTATACCAATACTCCATTAAAAAAGAATGTACTAAGTGAAAAAATCATTCTTCTGATGATTGGTATCACCACCACAAAACTTTACTGACTAAATCTGGAACACATCTGCAAGGGATAAGGAGAATTCCAGAAGTAGTCTTTACAACAGTTTCATACTTTTAATATGTGCAAAAAAATTAATTAACCTGCAGTATAAAGTCTCTGGGAAAAATCAAGGTGCACATTGTGGGCAGAATGGAACAGTTTGACTGCTGTCATCCACTTATACCATGACAAGCTAGGTCAATATTTAAGCAGGATGTTTTATCTCTATATAAAATTCAGAATAGTATTTGAATGCTGTCATGATATGAAGCATATAAATAAGTGGAAACAGCATTGTTAGGAAGTTACAGTACAATCATGAATTATTTTAATGTAGCTATATTAAAATTAAATCACATCAGCATTATAGACCAATGAGATGATACAGAAGAATGCATTTTATTGCAGCAAAACATGTAATGTGAACTTTGAGAATGGCAAACCCAAACTCAAACCTTTGAACAAGATCATTATTATGGCATAATGCACATGTATTTAGTTATGAACTCACTGCACCAGGTGAACAGTTTGTACAAAGGACCACTGTATCACAAACATTTATACTTTATGCACTAGTACAATCTGCCTTTCACAGAATTTGATACTAATGCCAATAGTAATCTTTGGTGTTTGACATTAGGAAATTAGCTATCCATGTCCTTTCTTAGCAGTAAAATCTAAAGCTCCCAAGCTTGAGGCCAGAGCAAAGGAACTGAATGCAATAGAATTGTATCTTATATTATGCCAGAAGTCCTAACTTTGAATGTTATCTGCAAGGAAGTAATTTCCCAAAGGACATGCATATCTGATTTAAAACAGGCTGCTTGCAGCAAAGTGTGTGTCAGTGTTTCATATATCTTGAGCAGTGTGATTTGTTAAGTGTAACTTCCACCACAAACACTAGCAGAGAGCAATAACAAAGCACATGGTGAGCAAAGTATTGCACTGATTAAGTGGCTGCTCTTTATCATATACTAGTCAGCTGTCTGTGTGATAAAGTGATTGATAATTAGTAAACAAGTTATAAAGTTTTATCATGAGCAAAAGTTGCAAATTTGCATGCTACACAAGCTTTCAAATGTGACCTGGCTACTGCAAAATTTGGCTGTTTTTGCTCTTCAGTCAATAAATATTCCAGTGGACTAAAAACCATGAGCCTAATGCAATACCAGGCAGGAAGTGGTCAAATATGCATAGGACAGACATTTTAATTGATACCATCTCTGAAAACGAGTTGGCACTTTTCTTCCATGATCTCTTTTTGGCAGATAGTACCTGATCTTGGGAGGGTTTTCAGTTTAGCATCGCAATTACTTTGGCTGAAGCTCAAGTTTCTAAGAACACGGAGAAGTTCATAACAGGTTCTTGGGTCAAAGTATGAGGAACCTTTCTTCAAGATATAGCTCTAGTCACCACTCTACACTTCATCCACAGAACTCTGTATCATCTTCTCGTAACTGATGCTCTTCAGCTGATGGTACTCCAAAGAGCAAATTAGTGAGACAGACTCATTAACTGCCCTATGCTATGGTTTTAACATACAGTATTTTTTAAAAAAAGAAATATGTAGGCTTAGCTCTTAACTACCACTAGCACAGGGCTTCTCGATTCCTGCTATTTGCGCTTCCGAAAAAAACGTTCGTAATGGCCAATGAGCCCGTAATAGGGTAGTATGGGGAGGCAGTTGTAAAAGGACGGGAAATGACAACCTGGGACCTTACCTTGGGAGACCAGAAATGTGCTTTTGGCTCAAAGTCAATGTAACATCACAGCAAATGTACAAAAACAACTAGAATGAGGAGGTACTTAGCCACCTCTAGATAATGTCTATAGAAAAGTAGTCCAGTTTTATCTCAAATTCTTGCCAAATAAGTTAGAATGATAGTTGCGATTCACAAGTTACTACATTGATTTCACTTGGAGAGATCTGACAATATGGTTGTAAGATTTTGAATTGTTCATTCATGAATCACATGTTCAGAGAATCAACTTTTTACTAAATTGAAATCATTTTTATTAATGTGTGGCAGATCATTCATTTTCCATTAATCACTGCATATTGCAACATGAAAATGCTGAAGGACAACTTCTTAGCACCTTCTGAGTCTTGGAAAAGTGACAATTGCTCTGTCTGGATTTAATTTTTGATGCTACACATATTTTTACTGTACAACAGACAGCCATAGGCATATATTATTTGGACACCATTTTGCAATGCATAAAGAATCCACTATTTAGATGAAAAAGACAGAACATGTTTACACACCAATACTGAAGTTGACAATGACTTGCTTTATTCTAGCTCTCAATGCCACCTGACAGATAAAAGCTCTTGTACTTAAATTAATGGAGGTTGTACAGCAACAGGGAATGAGTGAATTGCACTCATTAGATTATTCTGTAAAGGTAGCATATGCAAACAGTAAAATAATTTGACTGAAACATCACATTGTAATGACACTAACACAGAAAAGCAGGGGCTTTTTAATATCCAGGAAAGCACAAAACAATGCTGGAATATAAATAAGTTTTATAGGAAAATTTGAGCTTGAGAAATGTGAGGAAAGCATTTAATCTTGTGGTGTTTTATGTCATATGATTTACATTCAGTATTACACAGTGGAAAAATCCATACGTTTTCAGCACAAATCCATCCAAGAATTTAGCAAGTGCATACAGGGCCCTTGGTCACAGTTATACATGTATGTGTGTAGTCTACTAAAGCTTCTGTTGTACATTTCTGTTCATATAGTACTAATTCCAGCCAATTTTAAATACCAGCTGTTTCATTAGAGCATTCTCTAATGAATCTTGAGTATCTTGGGTACAATGGAATAGAATTTATGCATTTTTGGAGTCTTATTGTTTGAGCAAGCTACTCATCTACCTGAAATCAATGGGATTTATGCTACAATCCCATGCACAATTATTTGGAAGTAAGTACATGGAATACAGGGGGACTTGCATCTGATTAAACATGCACAGGCCCAGCTGAGCAATGCTTAACACTGATTAGGTCACAACCACTACTCAAGAGCATGTTATGTTCCAGACAGGATTGTTTGTGCTATAAATACACAAAAATCACATCTGCCTATACACAACATTACAATTTGCCCTGTAAGACTGGATATATATATGATCTTGGGGTTGGCAATTCCCCTGAAGTGTAGATACTTATAATGCATTAAACTGAAGCAGCAGCAGAAATTAATAATTCGTGCTGTTATATAGGACATTAAGCTGTCCTCATTTCAGGAACACTCTGGTGCAAAGAGGTAAACAAATACTTACAAACCTACAGGATTAGGTCCACAATGTGCAATCTTAAGCATGTCTACTTATAAGTAAGCCTCATGAACTCAATGATGCTTGAACTCTGTAGTGTGTTTAAGATTGCAACCAGTTACCTGTTTTGATTCAAGATATAAAATAGGCTGCATGTATGCAGAACAGGTGCAAAAGGCAGGTTTTTAAAAGCTGTTAACCAGTTACAGCATTAGATAGATGGCTAAACTGTTAAGAGACCATTGTTATTCACTTCAGTTTAAAATATTTACAAATCATATAGACTACATGATAAAAAGTTACCTTAACTTACTAGATAGTCTCTATGCCCTGAGTAAAACAGCAAGTACAAACTAGAAGTCATAAAAGAGTCTGAAATTCTATCGCTGACACTGAGCTACAGCAAATGCATAAACTGACCACACATATGCCCATTTCCTTCATGTGACAACAGTACAGCGCTTGCTTGTGGAAATGGCAGCATGGAGTTCGGCCGTTGGAAAGCTTTCTGACTTCTAAACCAAATGAAAGCATGCTTCCTTCAGCTGTTTGTTTTAAAAACATCATGAAAAAAATCAGATTGGCTTAGCTGGCACAGTGCTTGCTTTTTAAAACCCCAAAGTCTGGGGCTGTAGAAAAAAACAGGTCCTATCTCAGATCTGTTATCTGGAAAAGCCCACTCCTTCTACTGGTATACTACATTCGTCATAGAAAAATCCACACAGTTAATGCAAGAAGAAAAAATGTTCCATCAATATAAACCAGTTTTGCCTTCAACCTAAGCCTGCTTTTAAAGCATTCCAGAGTAGTGGGCTTTTCTCCTCCCTGTGATATTTCATGTCAAAAGTGTTTTAATTTCTTCAGTAGTGCTTTTAGTGGAGAGGAACATGTCTCAGGTGCTTATCTTTCACTCAGCTGATCTTGAGCTAGGGCACATATAAACTGACAGTGATTTTCAGTACTGCAGAAGACCCTAAAAACTCTAAAAGAAACAATAGTTTAGAATGTGAATAAAGCACCAGTTTTTAATTGAAAAAATACGACGACTTGGATGGAAGCTACAGAGCATTGTTGCATTTGGCTGTATAGGTAACACCCAGCTGTTTCCTGATACTGACCAACATTATTCACTAAAAAGTGAATAGATCTCATTATTTCAGAAACAGTAGCCCAAGGAACAGTCAATTCTTTTATGAAGGTATATTCTAATTACAGAATATCATCCCTACAAGAGAAATGTAAAATTTAAAACAAAGTACAGGTACTTGGTATAACTAACATTACCGCATCATTATATTCTTATCTTTGACATAGGTCTCCTACATAAAAGTAACCCTGTAACTAATAACAAATTGTGCAGTCTATTCAAGCGTTCATTATTTAACACTTGTATATTAAAACAAACAGTGTTTATGAGTGAAGTGTAATCATTCTGCAATGGTGGTAGCCAGCAGAGAAAAACAGATAAGCAAATGTTACAAACCATAGTACAAATAAATGGTTTCTACTGGTATTGGTTTCATGTTCACATACCACTTTGAAATCACTACAGCTTAACCCATTAAGTTTCCATCTTAATTATATCACCACTGCATTGTGAACAATGCTAGATGTAACTACTCTGGTCCTTTGGCAGTATTACTTCTCAAGCCTGCTTCATGCACAGAGAGAAATAAAAACATATCCTTTCTTACAAAGGATGCTCATGTAGAGGAGTAACTTTATCCATGTTTCCCTCCAAAAACACAAATGTATTTATCCCTCTCCCCAAGTAGTAGTATTAATTTTTCCATTGCTTTAAAGTACAGATTTTTAAAACAGTTTATGTATTTCGTAATACCACCATAGGAGAGCAAATCTATGTTCTAATTATTGTATGAATCTGATGTAAAAGCTATGGCAGATTCAAACATTATATAACAATGTGCCAAAATAGTTAACTGACACATACAGTTGTGAAGTATATGATACATAAAGCAACAAGTAAATTGCTAATTCAGCACAGGACAATGTACACATTAATTTTATCTGCAGTTAAGTATTATTTAATGGCTATTTGCTTACGTTGACCTCATGGTTAATACTTTTAAACAGGATTCTCATTTTTGAAGACTTATATAATATGGGAGATGGAAACCTATGGCCTAAAATCTTCCCAGAAACAGAAATATTTCCCATCCTGCTGAACCTCCAAGTTCTCATCCAGATTGGGTTTTTTGCCTCTATACTCTGATCCTACTCTGGGTTTCTCGCTTTCAGTTTGTATGAAAGTCAGCACAATTCTTTCTCCTCCGGTTTCTGATGGCAAGGGTTTAGATGGCTCTTAGCATGTGGTATAAGCCCATCTACTGATTCCTAGCACCTCAAGACTTCAAGACCTTTTGAGAACCTTGCCTCTACGGTAACCAGTTTATCAGTGTCCTGTTGCTTTGAGAATATAACCCCTTCCCCACAGACACTTCTAGCTTCCCCACTGGGTCTATTCAGTTAGGCGAAGGCACTGGCCCTCATCCAATCCCCATGCGTCTGGGCTATATATTATATCAGGGTGCGGTCCAATAGCCCAGCTCTGCCATGGCATTGACGCCCGAGGCAAGGGGATGAACCTGTTACAAACACATTACATCCACAAACAGCCACCAGAATATTTTCATCAGAAATATACCACAGCCAGACCTGATCCAGCAAATGGAAAGGGGGGAAACAGCAGAACTGCATTTGCTTATAGATCTTACAGTGCAAAAAAGAGAAAAAAATAACTCTCCTTAAATACATACCCACAGCTGAGTAATTTTTGGCGCCATATTGGTATTAAGAACAGGCAAGGCAAGAATGAACAAGCACTTGGAGGTGAACAGGTAAAGTCAGGTGTTTCCTCACTAGTGCAGTGGTTTAATTATTGTTTGACTATCTTAACCTCTGACACACTAAATGGTCAGTTCTGAACTACTTAGCACCAAAGAGCTGTGCTTGGTGACTTTTAATGTATGGTAACCACCAGGAGCCTCGAGGCAGAACTAAATAAATGGAACTGCTGCTTATATAGCCTCTTCTCAAAGACTTTTAGAAAAAGTTAAATGAAAATTAAGTGATCACACCTCTTAGAGCTCTCAGTTACAAGATGCCACAAACTTTCACACTTGAAAATATATTCCTAAGGAATGATCTCATATAGTATTTACATAAGACATTCAAAGTGTGCCATTAGAAAAAAATATTAGCTTGTGACAGGTTTTTTGATTTTAAAAGAGATGTTGCATTTTTTTGCTACGAACCATCAGTTTTCAGGTCTCTTAGGAGTTATTTTGCTTTTTTGTTTGCACTAGAATATTTCTATAAATCTTTTTAAAAACACCTTGTCCAGCTATACTATTCTTAAAACTGTTAAGATTTTATTCTACGTTTTCCAAACTACCAATTTAAAACCAGGAATCACTTTTAGAGGTTGACTGTGGTCTCGGAATTCCATCTTCATTTCAGCCTAAGTGATTCCTACTGCCATCACTGAGAAGTTCAAAAGCGTATTTGAGGGCAGGGTTTGACCTTACATCTATGATAATGGAAGGGCTGCCAAATTTAATAAGCGGAACTATCTCTATTTAGGTACAGCTCCAGGGAATCTAGCTGGGACTTCAGTTTAAAAATCAAACAGAAAGCAAAAACGGATTTCAAGTCACGTTTCACTATTATCTTTGAAAGCTCTCATAAAATCAATCCAGCTCAAGCAAAGAAGGAATTAACTGCCCATCATGAACAACATTCTTTATTGCATCCCCACTTCACATATCCTTCTTTCTCTATTGTACGTTTATGTGGCTAAACTGCAGAAATGGCAAAAAGGGAAGGATTACAAATAGACTAAGATCCACTGTAGCCTGGTGTTGCATATCCTTCACTGAATTAAATGAGGCTTGTGTGGAATCCCACAGGACCCCTTCAAAATGAATGGGGGAATACACCATCCCCAGGATTTAGTAGACTCTGCCCTTTGATGTTGTAAAAATAAAATGTAACTGTATTGGAAAATGACATTCTCTATATTACGCTGGTTTTTCTTGTAATTTCCAAATGTACATTAACTACCCAAATCTGAAATGTTTTATACTTTCAGAAAACAGATTAGCTACAACCAGGAACTATTTATTGGCTGAAAACAAATTTTATTCCTAGGTAGCCAACTCCTTTTATTTCAAAGCATCTCCAATTAATCATTTCCAATCTCCAATTAATTAAGCATCTCCTATTATTCATTTGGCAAACTAATTTGTTCTAATGCTTGCATGAGATTTAAGCTGCACAATAAATGCCACCCTTTAGGACAACAGAACCAAGCTGCTATACAGCTTTTACTAGTTTCTTACCCAGAAAAGCCACAGAATGTGGCTTTCTACTTTGTACAAAGAAAACAGGCCAAGATTGTAAATGGAAACATTTCTTCAATATCAGGAGCCATCCCAGTTGACAGTTTGAGTGAAAAACTTGAGCAAACTACTATTTTAGTAAGCACATTGTAAAATGATACATTTCTAAACAAGCAGTATTTGCTTTGAGAGAATGGGCACATGCACACACAGAGTACCATTGGCTTCATGACAAGTGGAGTCCTGTAGTGTCTGCTCAATCCAGGTATTTTTGTACCAAAGAATGTCCATATTCTGTGTGCTCCAGGCCAAACCCCTACCAAAACCACAGTGGGGCTACTATGACTAATGTCAATAAGGAATCGGGCTTATACATGAGCCCAGTGTGAACTTGGGAGGAAACAGAACTTCGAATTGGAACCTACGTGTTGCATGGTAGCACTATAATAGTTTCAAAATCTCAAATGTAGGAAAGCACTAAATGAAGGAAAATTAATTGTCTCAGCACCCAGTCTTATGTTTGATAGAGTTTTAAATAATGGCAAAAGGCTGCTAAGAGGAAGGGACTGAATCCTTCTCAATGTCAGCATGGCCATAGGGCCATTACTTTGTTGTTTCAACTCAATAAGGCCAGTCACCTTAACCTCTTAATTCTAAATATCTGTAGTGGTTTGTCTATGGCATGTCACGCTTATGAAGAGCTGCACAAATCTGTAGTGTTCACAATACATCTGGAAATATACATAACACTGACTTGATGAAAGGAAAATAAATTAAAAATGGTATGTAATGAAGGGTTTTACATAACCATACAGTTGGGATGTGTGTATGTGTATAAGGCAGAGATAAGATAGATCAGTCTTATCATGACTCTTCTGCAATTTTGTGTCAACTACACTTCACCGGCACTACAATGCACAAATGAGTTATAGTACTGGAATGTCCTCAGAGCAATCCAAATGTGCACTGGAAACAGGTCAACTATAGCATGAATTCCTACAGAAGAGCAATGAAGGCAATGCAATAATACAACAAAAAAATATCTTATTCAAAATCAATCTAGCTGAAAACTCATCTGAACAGCTGTTCTGGAGCATTATCGGTTTGTCTTCAAAGGCTGATGCCTCTGAATGTTTCTTGTGCATTTATTATAGACGGGAGATTTGAAAGCAAACTTGCTGCTAGCTAGAAGACCCACCTAGCTTATCTACTTAAACATTTATATTCATCTTAAGTTAGGGGACACTTGTTTTCAAGTTTATATTAAAACTAGGAGGACAGATATGGAGTTGCCCTATACAGAAATGTAAGTGCAGAAGAAGCTTTAAATGATTAACACAAGAATATTTAAAATATACATATAAATAAAAGTAAAGCCATCATTAGCAGATGAAGTTCAGCACTGACAACAATATCAAAAGGGTGGAAAGTGCCAAGAGCTGTGATGTGCACCTGTGTTTCAAAAAGAGAATATTGCACTAAATAGGGGACCCTGAAGGGATTTTAAAAAATTTCCTTCTTCATTGACCTAGAAAAGAACCCAGCCATTTTCTGTATGCACCAGCAAACCTTGCCTGTTCTACATCCCTGCACGTTGATAGAACCTGATCAATGAATCTGTATTCTGCTTCCAGACTGACAGAGTCCTGCAGAGGAGCACGTTTCAGCCGCTTGATTTCTTGAGTGTAGCCTTGTTTGTTAGATTCAACCAAGCCGTCAACATCCATGGCCTGAGTCACATGGCCAAGGGCACCACCAGGGTGAGTGTTATTCAGAGTTCCGTCACTGCTGTCTGCAGCCACCGCCCAAGTGCTTGGAAGTACAAATTTGTTCTTTAAGTGGTGCTGAAGGTAAAACATGTGCCGTCTTCAAAAACAAGCCAGAAAGAAAGTCAGATGTCATTTAGCATGTCTAAGAACATAAATGACTGATCAAGGAAAACATTTCTGTCCCTTCTTTCCTAACCTCAATGTAGATTGCTTCCCATCGTGTTAAGCATTAGAAAAATAAAGGTTTTATTTCCTCCAACTTGGATTTTGGGGGCTTATATCCAATTTACTATCACTTAAAATTTCTCTGCATTTGTTGGGGACTGAAAACTAATCGATTTATTACTACCTGAAACTAACAATGCAATCCTAACCTGAATTGCACCCTTCTAAGACCTATGGATTTGGGATGTAATTTGGATCAGGATTTCACTGTAAGCATCATCGGCGCCATGGATTGGAATTTTAGGTGATTCACTACAGGAGACAATATGAGAAATACCCTTCACCAGCAGGAGATATCCCTGCCCATTCATCTGTCTGAGTCATACTTGTGGAGGCTGTGGCTATGACAGAGGCAGGAAGGCAGAGGGATGGAAGAATCACTAGCCAGGACCATCCCATCCTGTCTCCCTAGTGTGTTGAATGCTGGCCTGGAAGTATCAAGGGGCCAGGAAACCTGGGTAACAGAGTTCTGAGAACATCTGACACTAACATCAGACATCCTAGGGAGCATGTTTTGTAAGGTTAATGGAAACTTCAGGCACAGCGTTCAAAGTGGTGATGTGGAGAAAGACAGGAATAGAGAACTCTATTTTACAACTGCCATGGAAAAGGGAAAAAGGAATTGGAAAGAGGTTTGGGGTTTGTTGGGCGGGTGGTATACAAAGGGATTGGGATTTACAACTTCTACAGTGGAGACCGAAACAATTATATCAGCTTCTCTACAATTCTCAAAACTTTCTTTAGTGCTGCTTTTATCATTTAAACATGTTACTGCTTCTGACTGGTTCCCTGTTTCTGAAATAATTAAGTATCCTGGAGATCTTGAGATGTTTAACCCATTCTAAGTTTTTAAAAATGAGATGAAGTGATACTGATTATCAACAGATCCATCTTGCTAAAGCCAGCCTCTGGGGGCTTTGATAGAACATACAACACCAGTTCGGATTGGCATTAAACATCAAAACAAGAGTTTTTTTTTTCAGGTGAGCATTACCCATCAAACAGAATAAAATTAATCCACAACATTCCATACACAGAGACAGCTCCAAGATAATTTAAACTGCTTCCTGAATGCATTTTATCATGCAGACTGGAAATTTTCTCCACATTGCTACAAGCCTCTGTCCACCAGCACCACCATTTTTAACAAGCCTGCAGGAGAAATGTGTCTAATCTGAGCTGCAAGCATCCTCTTCAAGCCCACATCCATGAATACATTTCCTTACCTGTGACACCATAGAGTTTCATGCCCTGGGTAACTATTAATTAAATCAGTGCAGAGCTCTACTTCTTCCTTTAGAAGAAAAGGGTGATCTGGCCTTTGTTCTTCCACACAGGCAGCCTCTGCTTCATCATTTTCTTCAGCTTTTGGAAGACTGGCTACTTGTTGATTGTTCGGCTGATTATGTATCTGAACAGTACAGTCACTCATGGTTCTGCCAGTCAAGGACTTTAATAAAAACTGGCGGTAGTGGAATCCACTATGGTCTGAAACATGCATGGAAACCCAGGGTTTAGTGGAAGAAAGTTCATCAAGCAGAATCTGAAAATCAAAATCAAACAGCAAAATTAACACAAACACAAATACAACCCCCCCCCCAGCAGAAATTTTCTATATTAATGTTTCAGTTTCCCCTCAAAGTGACACTCTTGGGTCCTCTACTGTTAAGGCATGCTCTCCACAGCTAAAACAAGTGGAGCCAAATGAAAATATATTTATTTAGAAATCTGACATTCAGCAATTTGCTTTTAGTTCTTATCACTGTTACATTTGCTAGGGATTGGCAACCTGTCTGTTTTGGGAAGGATCTTTGGATTTTCCTCAGGGCAGGCCATTTTTTCTTTTTATGATCACCTAATTGCCATTAAAAAAATTTGGGTTCTATAGTCAAGAAACAAAACTTCTGGGCTTTTTCAAACACTCCCCCCCCCCAATCAAGACCTTATTCCTTTTCATACAAGGTACACTGAGGAATACGAGATGCAGTGCCTGTGAAGCATTTACCTGTATGTGTGTGTGTTAAGCCTTTATCTATTTCCTTCTGACCTATGATCCTACAAATTAACAACCTCAACAATGCCCTGTTATTAACTGTCTTGGTCAAGTCTTGTGAATTGAGGGCTGTGGCTCCCTGCCCTGAACAAAATTTCAAAGTAACCATTTTCTGTACACTGTGAGAGTAAGTTCTTTCAAAGAACTTTAAAAAATTATAGCTTTCCAGTGACAACGTGTGTTTATATTCTCCCACCTGGGATTTTCAATCTGTTGCTTTAATCAGCTTTATAATTATTTCTCTTTCAAGAGCATACTATTCAAATACTGTATCAACAAATATACAGAGCTCCCATTTCCTGTGTATTTCTCTAAGTTTTTGAAGTGATTAATCAGCAACCAAGACTACAGGCAGGAGTGCAGAGATTCAAATGGTGTTTCTGGGGAGGAGATTCGCAGCATGAATTGGGAACTGGTAGAAACTGTCAATTCAGTTTGGATCCACCCTTTAGTTTTCTTGGACTAAATATAGGAATGTCTGTTTCAATTTTACCAAAACTAGTTTTGATTTTTAAAACCAATGAAAAGTGCCCTGGCTGTTCCTTTAATTTTTTCCCTACACTCTATTTGGGAATTAAGGCTGCTATACTGTCTGATTTTCTCTTGGGGCATGTGACATACTTTTCAGGTTATTATTAAATGTCCTTATCATTCTGGAAGATTCTTAGGTGACAAGCTGGGGTGCACACAGTGGCTTCCTTGCAAGGAGATGAAAGCAGCAAATAGCTTTTGCAAAGTCAGCACCCTTCTTCTAAAAATGCCTAGTAGGGCAGCAGACAGCAAAGGATATGAAAGAATGAAAAGGCAAGCACAGTTACTGTGGAAGGTCAACGTGCCTACAGAATAAAGAGGCAAATAATCTAGTCCACTGATGAAAAATTGCAACTGGAAAGCCATTAGGCTATTGTCAGGTACCAACAGCCTCCAAGTTGCTTGTACAAGGTATTTTAGAGAGTACCTCCTGAGAACCACCCTGAAGGGATGGCACCAAGTGTTTCTCACACAAACATTGCTGTTTATGTTGATAACACATTTTGAGAGCCAGTTAGCTGTATTCAGGATGCTTGATGTCACATTCATTCAAGAAATCTGCAAACGCTGAGCTGAAGGATTTCCTTAGGTATTTGAAAGGCACTTGTAAGCATCATCACAGTACTAAATTGTCTGATCTGTCTCTCAACCTATACCAATGCAATATCTGCATTTTAATAATAGACAGTCCTTGGAGAATATAGGCAGAAGGAAGCCCTAAAATTATAATATTAAAATATATGTTAATTTTATTCTATTGGGAGCATTTATGGCTTGTACCAGTATATGATTTATCCCAAGTTTCCACTGCTATACCCTAGCGTCCACATTCCTTTCTCTCCTCGGTTATCATTTTGAATTATAACTATCCACCAGTGATATTATTTAGTGGTTTAAACAGCTGCTGGTTTCATGCTCTTTATACAATTGAGCTCAATCGAGTTTATATCATTTTTAACTTTCTTGTCTTCCAAAACAAATCTCACTAGGCTTATGAGTGACAAAATTCAGTTCCAAGGGTAAATATTATTCCAGCTCCTACAATTCTTACAGACATTCTGTTTGCTATGGTACCCTACCTTTGTACTGAGCTTTGCCAAGTGTTGTAAAACCCAGATGCGATGGGACCAGGCATTATAATTGCTTGGATATCTCCCAGCAGCTTCACAACAGACATCCATTTCTTCTTTTACCAATCGTTGTATCCTCTCTGTTGGTGCCATTTCCAAATTCCCTTTAGTCACCAGAGTGGGCAAGGAGTTTTCCTGAAATAGTTGTTGCAGCACCCATCGCCTGGTTAAATGGTGCAGAGAGTTAAGAGTGCAAAAAACAATTTAAGAGTGAAAGCATTTTTTAATTAGATGTTCTTAATTAAGAATACATTCAGAGTTGGAATGGAGAAAAGAAGGAATACAGCCAACACTCTCACATCTCCCAAGTGGAGCCCAAATGCTTTTGTCAACATTTTATCCATTAGCCATGATGGGCTAACACTGAATCCTCCTTAAAAAGGCATTTAACTTGTACTCCCTTTTGTTTCAGAGAGTCATGATGTTGGGACTGCAGCAGAACAGCTAGATTTGAGTTGAGTAACAGCAGAAGCACCAAGAAGATTTTGGTGGTATAAACTTTCGAGTTTCAAAGCTCTCAAAATCGATGGGAATTTTTAACTCTTGAAAGCATATACATCCTTTAGTGTAATCTGAACTCCTCAATGACAATCAACTTCATAGAGTGAAATTCAGTCCACAATTCTGCAATGCAGGTCTCTATCCACTTTTTCCAAACCTTTCATAATTTTGGCTCGGTTCAGATATGATGCCAAACCCATTGGTTGGTACTCTTCAAACAATCCTTTTGTTTCTGTTCTCCCTCCTTTCCCTTTATGTATTCAGAGTCAGTTAGTTACTTCCTCTTCAGTGCAAAGTACAGTTCAATAACAACCTTCAAACTGAACTGTAAGCCTATCATCTTAAAAAAATTAAACTGGAACAAACATCTTAGTTTTCCCCCATAGTTGCTTTTTCTGTGTTTTTCAAACATTTAGATATCCTTTTTTGAAATAGGGTCACCAAAAACACACATACTGTTCTAAAGGAGGCCATGCAATAGGTTTACATAACAGCAATATAATATTTTCTGCTTTAGTTTCCTTTCTTACACGGAGCTAACAGCTCCCATCCCGTTCTTATACTGAGTTAACATTTCCACTGAGATCTCCAGATTTCTATCCAGGTAATATCAAGCCTGGCCTGTACATGGAACAAAATGAAACAGCACAATCCTGAAGCTGTACTATAGGTAGGAATATAGGTGAGAATTGTCTCTATATTCTCCCTATATTGAATGTACATATTTTCATGTGGTGGTGTGGGGGGGGGGGCACAGCACCTATCATATCAGAAACAAAGATTCTAACCCAACATACTTGCTGTGCATTAATACTATATTGCACAGAGTGATTTATATAAAGAATATTCACAAATGTGAACCCCACAAACACATATACACGCACTTGTAAGCTGAAGTGATATCTATAATAGAATTCTAGGACTTCATTCCACATTTTACTGCATCTGCAAGATGAGGCCTCAGTTGATGTAAAATAGATGTACTGCCCAAAAACGAATTTAAAAATAAAAAATCTTCACACTGCAGAGGTTATGGGCCCGCCTGCCAATAAGGGCTTCTGACAGCTTCTTCTCTGCCAAGTCAAATCCAAGGATGATCAAAGAGCTATTTTCTGAAGGAGCTTCTGAAATTCTCTTCTTCCAAAATTCCATAGATTAGCTTTTAACTGAACTGTGCAAATACTGCTGAGATATTACTGCTTTGGAGTTATGGTTGTCAGTAACTGTACCATATTGTAAAGAATTACTTGTTTATTGCCACAGTTAGAATTTTTATTTACTTATTTGGATTTTTATATGGCTCTGGGCAATTTACATGGAACATTGCATTATTAATTTTGTTTGAACTTTTGATAATCTCAAATTTAAGAAAACTGGTATATAAATATTTAAATATATTTAAAAGAGACTTTCCAATAGACAATCTGATAATTTCTCAGATGGTATTTATCAGTCATGCTTCATCAAGCAACAAAAGTATTCCGATACTTTTTCTAAGAAAACAAAGAGACAGACAGACCTGTGAATCCATGTTTCTGGACTCTTCGGAAACTTAGTTAGTGCTAGTTTCCCAAGATGTAAATCTTTAACTGGATTTAAAGTGCCAGATAGTATTAGTTCTTTCCTAAACAAACAAATTAATTGGGACAAACATTAACTGCAATTGACCAGCACACTAATTATTTTAAACAATGATAAAGCATTCTATCATTTTCCCCAAGTCACACTTCATATCACTTTAAAACAATTTTGAACAATCAAAACATTTCCCTTGATGAAGCTGTTAAGTGCCAAGCGGCAATAAAGAGTACTATTGGCATGCAAATACTTTGTGCCCATGTGGGCTTCTCTTCCCACACAGCCAGTCATCACTTGTAGTATTCCATTCAGTGACCTAAGTTTGAGTCTAGAGGCACATTTAAGGCCCACAAAGTTTTATTCAAGATACAAGCTTTGGTGTGCAAGCACACTTCTCCAAATATAATGGAATAGTATTTCCTCAACCCACAGTTTTGTGGTAGCCCTAAGGTCAACAAGTTCAACTCTTTGTTCTGAGTTGTTCTCAAGCCATGGTGAGAAATATGGAGGTTGTTACACTAACCGGGAAGTGACCATAATGCTATTAAGTTCAGCATTCAGATCAATGGAAAGTTACCTCTAAAATACAAAAAGGTAACATATGATTTCAAAAGAGGGAACCTTACAAAAAATCAGGGGAATAGTAAAAAGGAAACACACTAGTGTCAAATCCCTAGAGGATGCTTGGAAGCTATTTAAAACTACACTAATTAAAGCCCAAATAGAATGTATTCCACAGATGAGGAAAGGCACTTCCAAGTCTAATCGAAGGTCTGAGTGGTTAACACAAGTTAAGAAAGCTATAAAGAACACAGTGGATTCTTTTAAAAAGTGGAAGGTCCGCCCCAATGAATTGAACAGGAGGGACCACAGGTCCTGGCAAAACAAATACAAGTCAATAATTAGGCATGCAAAAAAAGATTTTGAGAAGCAAGTTGCGAAAAGCAATTCAGGACAAGCAAAGCAATAAACTTTTAAAAAATAGATCTGGAGCAGGAAACCAGCCAGAGAAGCTGTGGAGCTTAAGGCACTCAGATGCGAGAGCATTAATCTTCTAACCCATATATGTGAAGCTTCCACGCTCAAAAAGGGTTTCATCACAGACAGAGAGGGGAACAAAGCCTGCTGAGCGAAATCAGCAGGGCTTCTGCAAAGGGAAGTCCTGCCTCTTTGGAGTTCTTAGACAAAGTGAACCAGCATGCAGACATTGTTGACCTGCTAGACATTATATATATGAACTTTCAATAGGCCTTTGAGAAGGTATTTCACCAGACTCCTAAGTAAATTTAGCAGTCATGGGATAAGACGACAGGTTCTTTTATAGATTCAAGATTGGATATACAACAGGAAGCAATGAATGGAAATCAATAGACAGTTCTCACAATGGAGGGAAGTAAGTAGTGGAGTACCACAAAGCCAGGACTTTCTCAGTCCTGGCTCTGACCTGGTGGAATGAGCTCCCAGAAGAGCTGAGGGGCCCTGTTGGAGCTGTCAACGTTCTACCAGGCATCTGGTTGAAGCCAGGCTGGGAAAATATAGGCCCCTATAGAGCCCTGGTCCTTGGGCAGATGTGCCTCTCCTGAGGATGATGGTGGATATTGGGGACTGATGTGCCCTGGTGTTATAGGCTGCAGCTGGGGTAGGAGGAGGGATATAGATTTTTTACCCGCCATCGAGGACTTTTGTCGTTTCTGTTTTATGGGGTTACTAGGTTCAAAGCCCATTCGTCAGAACGGGGTCAATATTATTTGGATCTATTTGGATACTATTGGATACTGTTAGGGTCAATATTATTTAATTCATCAGTGATTTGGAGCTAGGCTTGAGTAGTATAGTGGCCAAGTTTACAGATGACACGAAATTATTCAGGATAGTGAAAAACAAGGCTGACTGTGAAGAGCTCCAAGAGGACTTCCACAAACTGGTTGAGTGGGTTACAATGTGACAAGATAATTGGGGTACCTTCCCAAAGAGGAAAGGCTGAAAAATCTGGGACTTTTAAGATTAGAAAAGAGGTGACTAAGAGGAAATATGACAGAGGTTGATAAAATTATGCATATGGTGGAAAAACTTGACAAATATAATTTTTCCCAATATATCTAGAACTTAAGGGCATCCAAAGACACTGATGGGTAGCAGGTTGAGGATGGAAATACTACTTTACATACAGAGTGATTAAAATGTGGAATTCTATGCCAGAGGATGTTGTGATGGCCACAGGAATAAACAGCTTTAAAAAGGGATCAGACAGATTCATGGAGTCTATATTAATAGCTATTAACCATGGTGACTGAGGAGAACTTGCACAGTCAGAGGCATTAATCCTCTGAACCCCAAAGCCAGGAGGCAACATCCGAAACTGTGTAAGACAGGATGCTGAACTAATTGGACCACTAGTCTGAACCAGCGGGCTTGTCTTATGTTCTTATATCTACCCAGTAATTGGCAGTGCCTTTCCAAGGTCTCAAGGCAGTCTCATATCACCTACTGGCTGATCTTTGAATTGGAAATATCAGTAAATCCCTCCCTGGAACAGAAAAGATCCATGTACAATTGTTATACCTGCCTAGCTGCACATGAGCTGTCCTTGTTTTCCCACAAGAAAGGGTTTTCCAGATAGGAAAACCATAATATTCTAAGCAACCCTTTAAACCTCTCTTCTTCACTCAACACTTGAATCTGCCTCTTACATATTTGTTCTTAATACCTAATACATATAGCATTAATCACTGTTTAGGAAATATTTTAATACAGAGACATTCAAGAGACATAAAAGCTAAACTTTAACAAAAAGGAAATCTCATTCTTTGTTATATAGCCCATGGTTCAGTGAAGCAATCTGTGTTAATGCTACTTTGTAGAGGATGGAAGTAAGATTCAATAAATATGAAAGGTTTTAAACAAGGAACAGGCAAAAGGATAAGAACCATTTAGATTCTCTGCTGCAGGCTGTTAAGGCACTTATTGCATACAACAGACTACATATTACTTTACTCTCTTGTTTAATTTCTAAAATGATGATGATGTTCAGTCATGTCCGACTCTTGGCTATCCTGTGGCTCAGCTGTCTCCACATCTTCTAGTACTGAACCACTTCTTTTAGTTGTAACACAGCCAATTTATCAAGACCTTAAACTTCAGAAGTGAGAACCTATTCTGGATTATTATGGACGTGCAATGGCTCTTAGATATTTGATATTTATACACACTTTTACTTCCTGCCAGCCTGTCCGACTAAAGGTCGCCACAGGGCTAGACGGCCCTCATGTTGAATTTGAGCTCTGGAAATACAAAACAGAGAAGCAAAAACCTGAAAATGAGCTTCAGGTTTTAATCCAGAGGACTTGAAAGTGCTGCCACATACATAGGCATTTATTTATGGAGAATACTTGATTACAGCCATTTTAGCAAGTGCTACAATAGTATATACTACAACATAATTAATTGGATCACATCTAGAATTTTCGCAAGTGCAGACCCATTTTCACCTATTCCCCATCCCACAGAAGAAATCCAGTGCCATTCCCGGGGATCCCCCAATCAGGATCCTCCCCTTGTCCCCACAGAAATTCTAGGTAGGATCCAAGCCAATGTTATTATATTGTCAGGCTCTGTAGCACTTTTATACGAATCTAAGCTCAAATCCCACCTTTTCCTCAAGTTATTGATAGCATATAGTCTTTACAGAAGCCATTCCAGTTCCTTAACCAGCACTTAAGTGATCACCACATATTAAGTACCCTTTACCAAGTATCAGGAAAACATTTTTTTAAAAACAGACTCAGGTCAGTCCTTCTGCTATAGCCTCATATGACATTAAGCAGCAAAACTGCTAAGGCTATACAAAGAAAATCACATCAGTTCAACTCCAGAACACTTCATTGGCATGACAAGTGATATAAGGGTTGCCAAAAACAGTGCTGGATAAAAAGGTATTTCACTTCTATGGCATGATCTAAGGATGCAAAATGACAACTGAAAGGAATCATGGGTTAGAGAACTGGGAGAGCAAAAATCAGTGTCATTTCCCCCAAGTTTCTGGACAGACCTGCAATGTTACATTCTGAGAATGATGCCTAACAAATAATGCTACAAAACATTGTTATTGGAAATATTAGTAATTAGGCATTTCCAAATTTATTACATGACTACTGCAAGTTAAGGCAGCCACTTTTACTGCCAAGCAAGTTAAAAAAGGTGTACAGTCTTGGCATTTTGAGTTTGTTTATACCTTAGGCTTCATCCAGAGTCAGTTACCCAGGTATACTTGCTTTTTCAGATTCCCTCACCCCAAATCTTGACAGGTAATCAAATTCTTGCAAAACATATATGTATCAACTGCCCTGTGTACCACTCCTAACCCCAAGCAGCTTCATTTGCTCTATATTTCTCTTCTAGCATAATTGTCTACAAACAAAGCAACAGCAAATGAAGCAACTGCTAAAGATCATCTGGTAAAAGTTTTGACTAATACCATTATTTAGATTATCATTCATGAGGTACTATCTTCATGGATCATATTTCAGGAAAATTATTCTGATTATCTCTCTCACTCATACACAAAATCATTTAATATAGCATCTGGAAAGGATCATTAATATTTTGTCAAAGTTAAAGTTTGTATAATTCTATGCAGATAGTGATTCTGTATTCACAAGGCACCTGGGATGAGCATTAGTAATAAGGAAGTTATTGACTGCTGGGTAAAGACAACCAATGCCAAAGGCTCTGATCTTAGCATAAACCCCCCTGAGGTTTAGCTCATCGTCTGAAATACCATAATGCATGACAGCTGATAATGCTATGAGAAAGTGAGAAATCACATTAAAAGCTTTTCCAAAACAACTTCTCTCAAAAGCTAGCAGATATGTAGCCAACTACCACTCAAAGTGTGGCTCCTTCAAACTTAGGGCAGTACTTGGAAATCTCTGTATAGTTCCATTGCTGAACCAATCATACCTGACATTCCAAGCAGTAGTGAAGTCCGGATTTAGCAGCAGCAGTGTACAAGTGACATCTATCAATTCTGAAAGGAAAAAAAAGAAACAAACATAATAGAAGTTAATATTTCTTACCTTCTCATGCCCTTTCCTTGGGCACTTACAGTTATCATTTTTGTTTCAAACTAACCCTCTATTTTTCCTGATACTGATGACATTCTGTTTTCCACATACAAACTTCCTGGCCTTAGGAGTTTCTCTTGCAACGGATAAATAGAATGATAAGAATCAGATAAGGTATTCATTTGTTTATTATCTCTCTAAAAAGTCGTCTTGGGTAGCCTGTGGCTTAGTAGTCCCATCTGGTCTCAGTTTATTGCTGTTAATTTTGCAACTTGGGGAGTTATAGAAAACTGCCAGCCATTCCCACATCATGCAACAGCCTTGTAAGGTGACAGATACCTTCCTTCTAAAACGGCTACTTGAAAACCAACCAAGCTCACTCTCTGAAAAGTCATACCGCAGTTATGCAGTTAATGGTTGTACAGTTAAAGTTATAAGGTTGAAACATTAAAGTTACAAGTTCATAATTATAATTTATTCTCTATATTGTTCTATGAATTCACTGTATGCTCTGGGGTGCAAGGGAGAACAGTATAAAATGTAATAAAATAAAAGATAAAAATAAAAAACTTTACTGTGGAACACAGTGTAAGAGTGAAGTGCAGATCAGAGGTGGGATAAGGGAACCTAGGATGCTGGGTTTGGATACATGAATTATGGATCCATTCAGCTAGTAAACCCACTGGACTAGTCACTTTTTATGGCTCATTTTTCCAAGTAAGCACTGTGATTTATGGCTACGGTATTTTGTAGTTAATGATGATGAAAACACATAGGATTTTTACATATTACAAAGATAACAGAATAAAGATCTAATATGGGAACTTCCAAAGGGTATTGATGGGTTTAAACAAGCTGCAAAATCATGGTCAGATAAATTAACCAAGGATCTACCCAATCAGGGTTTCAGATAAGGCAAAGCTTACCCATGTCTTTACAGCAGGCACAGATATGGAAGATGGACATTTATTCTGACCTATATTGATGATCTGATTATTTGCCATGGAAATAAAAATGACTGCTGAGATTATCTCAATTGAATAAGGAAGTTGAAGACAGACACCTAGGACACCTAAGTTTTACTTAGGAATTCAGAATGAATGGGAACCAGATGGAAGTCATCTTCTTAGTCAAAATCAGAAGATATTGCAACTGTTCCAAAGTCTGGGCCTATAAGGTGTTAATTCAGTGCCCACACCAATGGATTCAGTTTCTACAAAGGAAATGTACTCAATGAACCACCGCCAGATGACAATAACTACAGAGCTGCCATAAGCAAGCTTCTATACATAGCAATGACGAAACCTGACATTGCAACGACTGAAAGTACATTATCCAGGGAAACTGTAGTTAAAAGGGTGATGATACTTAAAGGGTACTGTACACTTTAAACTGAGACTGCCAGCAACTATCCATCCTACAATATTGGGATATACTGATGCAGACTATTCTGGAGAAAGATCAGACCTAAGATCAGCTAGCAGTTTATACATTTTTCTATGGAAGTGTTGCCATAAGTTGGGCAAGTCGTAAAAAAGAAATTGTTGCCCACTCATCTACTGAAGCAGAATTTGTATCCATTTCCAAAGTGTGCAGAGTATTATAATGTTAGTGGAAGATTTTGGCATTAAGGAATTTTTGCTAGAACTGTGCATGGACAAAGTACATTGCAATTAGGAACCAGTATGTAAGGGTCCTGCAGGGGCAAGGAGTGGTCAAGCTATACTACTGTCCCACAGAGAAAATTACAGTGGACATAGTTCTCAAACTGATACGAAGAGTAGAATGCCAAGGCCTACAGGACAACTTGAACATTGTGAACCTTAATGGCATACAGCGTTGAGGAGGAGTGTTGGGAGTGAGCGACTTAGCATGCCTTGACATTTGGGGGGGGGTCCTATATCACTCAAAGGATATATAGGTGCTATCTCCTTGAATGGGATGCCTCTCTTTGCCTTAATCTGGAAGCTGCCCTCTGACCCCCTCCTCTCTCATACTCTCCTCACATGGCTTTCATGGAGACATGGATTGATAACTGGTTGACAGATTGTACCCAAAGGGTACTTGTAAATGGCTCAGCATCCTCTTAGAGAAGAGTGACAGGTGGTGTGCCCCAGGGATCTGTCCTGGGGCCTGTCTTGTTCAACATATCTATAAATGATTTGGATGAGGGATTAGAGAGGATACTTATTAAGTTTGCAGACGATACTAAACTGGGAGGGGTAGCAAACACAACAGAAGACCGAATCAGAATACAGGATGATCCTGATAGGCTTGAGAACTGGGCTAAACTAAATAAAATGAAATTCAATAGGGACAAATGTAAAGTTCTGCATTTAGGTAGGAAAAAACATTTACAACAATATAGGATGGGGAAGACTTGTCTTGGCAGTAGTATGTGCGAAAAGGAACTAGGAGTCTTAGTAGACCATACATTGAACATGAGTAAACAGTGTGACTCAGTGGCTCAAAAGGCAAATGGGATTTGGTGCTGTATCAAATGGAGTATTATGTCCAGAGCATGGGAGGTGATGGTACCGCTTTACTCTGCTCTGGTTCAGCCACGCTTGGAGTACTGTGTTCAGTTTTGGGCACCACAGTTGAAGGGGGGTGTAGACAAACTGGAGTGTGCCCAGAGGAGGGCAACAAAAATGGTGAGGGGTCGACATGTATGAGACCAAGACGTATAAGGAAAGGTTGGGGGAGCTTGGTCTGTTTAGCCTGGAGAAGAGATGACTGAGAGGGGATCTGATAACCATCTTCAAGTATGTAAAAGGCTGCCATATAGAGGATGGAGCAGAGTTGTTTTCTTTTGCCCCAGAGAGACGGACCAGAACCAATGGGATGAAATTAATGCAACGAATCCTGTCTAAACATCTGGAAGAAGTTCCTGACATAGTGTTTCTCAGTGGAACAGGCTTCCACGGGAGTTGGTGGGTTGTTAACTTTGGAGATTTTTAAACAGAGGCTGGATAGCCATATGATGGAGAGGCTGATTCTCTGTAGGCTCAAGGGGGTGGCAGGTTACAGTGGATGAGCAACAGTATTGTGAGTGTCCTGCATAGTGCAGAGGGTTGGACTAGAAGACCCATGAGGTCCCTTCCAACTTATAATTCTATGATTCTATGTGTTTCCCCATTGCTTTTTGCATTGAGTATGATTAAGCATTCTTGGTTTGAAACAAAATCTTGTATTCTCAGATCTACAAATGGAGCTTGTTTTACTCCCGGAGACTCCTGCATGCATTTATCATTTTCTTTCAAACTAGAAATCCTTTGCTACACTGAAAACCAGATAAAAGGATGAAAGTGCATGCAATCATGAAAACAAGCACTTATCTTAACTGGAGTTTGTCAGAACATCTGAATACAGCCCATGTATAATGTAACTGGGCTCTCAGTTCACATATCATTTCCAAGAAATGTAAATGTAATGTGGTTTGGATTAGGACAGCATAAAGGACTAATAACATTCAACTGCGTCTCTCCACCTCTCTCTCTCTCTCTGCAAATACATATCAAGTATTCTGGCTTTTAGTAAACACATTACTAAACACATTTAGTAAACACATTAAGGCGTTAATATCAAGAAATCTAATAAAATTTCCCATCATATTACTTTATGTCATGGCTTGACATATTCCAAACATAGTGCCTAGGAATGTCATTGCGGCACCTAGCAATTTTTATGGTAACAATAATTAGAAAAGTATGGCCATACATAGCCAGAAGGCTGAAATATGAGTCTGGCTCCTCTATTTTTGTGCTGGCTTGCATAGCCAAATAAAACCTGGAGAGTTTATATCTGTGTCTCACCTGAGTCTGAAGCAGGAAGATAGGGAGTTTAATTTGGAATATTCTAGCACTGGCACAAAGCATCTACTGGCTTTTTAATGTCAGAAGATCTCTGAAGTGAGTTTGAAGCTGAGCACTGGGAAACTCTACTATTCTATCAAAATGACAGTCAACTTCAAAAGTGAATGACAGAAGTAACCTAAGTAGGAGCTCCATACTTAAAACCCCCTGACTTTGCAATTGAGGCAGCTTCTGAAATTTATCAGATTAGATGTCTGGGCATGCTGCAGAAATGAGTAATACATTGTTACCAGAAAAGGGTTTACAGATGGAAAGAGTAGAGATTGACTTTGGTGAACACATGAGGATGCTCTAAACAGAATCAGAACTTCAGCCCATCTAATAAGAACTTCCTTGCTCCAGGCTGTACCTCAACTACCCATCTGGACCCCCCGACCTGCCACCATTATGCGGGTTCTGTTGGAATCCCCCCTCACACCCTTTTGAGCCTTTTTCGAGCCAGGTTCTCATGAAATACATCCTAACAGTTCATTGGATTGTTTTGTCTAGAATGAAGTGAGTTCAGTAGGATTAGTAAATTGGTTTTCATCTAATTTTAGTGGTTTACTTGTTGTACTTGTACTTTGTATTTTTACTGCTGTACACTGCCCCAGGACCAATTTTGGAGAGGGGCAGTTTAGAAATCTCAAAATAAATAACTAAATGGTCTTCAAACATTAAGCAAAGATCTTTGCCAGCACTACAATCTGAGATCCTTTTAAAGGGAGTTGCCAGCTACTCAACATTCTTTGTTCAACTACACATTCCACAGAGCCATGGTTTTTCAGGAAAAACTGAGATTCATATTAGTTTGCAGAATGTGCATGAAGTTCACCACAGGCACTGATTTTAGAAATAAGAGGAGGTAGACCTCATAACAAGCTCCAAAGAAGATGAGACAGTAAATTGACTGAGACACATTTGGAAGTAAATTCTAGCAGATTTGCTTCCAAATAAATGCACACAGGATTTGAGTCTTAGCTTTTAAAGGTGGTCCATAAACAAAGCATTTTTTGTCCAGTGTTCAAAGTCATAAACATGTAGGAAACCCTACATATTTTATAGACATATTAAAATTTCCTTAGATCTAGCCTAGAACTCCCAGTGAATCATCTGCAAAAAACTATGACTAGAGGGAATGACAGGCTAATTAAACTTGGAAGTCTTCTCAAACTGATTTGCCTTCTATTGCACAATGCTCTTTGCAAATCTGGAGTGCCTATTATATTCTTTGGCATGTTGTACCACCTAGTTCAGCTAAACTGGCATTCTATTCATAAAAGGTACTTGACAGATAAGTTATTCAAATGGAGATGTGTATCTATATTTGACTTAATCTAGTATTCACGCAGAATATACGTTCTGCAATGGCTTCCTTAACCTAAACAAACAAAAAACCCTGTTTTAAAGAACCTCAGTATCATCTCTATTTAAACTTTTGCAATAACATAGAAATTGGAAGCACATTAATTTTACGCCAAGTATATTCTACAGAAACTATAAAGGAAAGCACTGGAACAGAGAGCAGCTATAATTACAATTGTTTAATAAGATTTCCACCCTAAAATCAAATGAGCCTAGAAAAACAAATCATACTCCAAAATCATAGTATGATACTTCCCGCATTGACAAAAAAAAAGCCATATATCAGAGTGACTGATGAAAGGGCACACATGTACATAAGAAACATTAAGGCAGGCCATGGAGAACAGGAAAAAAAGCTCACTGTATCTCGCAATGCAGCTGCATGAGTGTTTTTAATAAATGTAAAAATTAACATACAATTTCTGCACAGTATTTGGTCTTCAGCTGAGTCTGGTGCCCTGCAACTAGATGATTATGATCTGTTGTCACATAATTTCATGTATTTATTTAGTGGCTTTTAGGCCACCCCTCACTGAAAAGGTTTCGGGGTGGCTTATAAAGAAACATAAAACCATCCAGTTGCAAATGTATATAAAACCTAATGTTTCCTTCTAAAATGTATTCCATAGTCATTTTGTCCTAGGATATTTCTGTAATGACCCAAGGCACATTGTTGGTGGTACTCCCTTGTCCAGCCTGGCTCAAGATAGGTTCATGTAGCCTAGGTGAGATTCCCATACAGATGGCAGATGGGCTACCCTTATTCTCAACCAAATGCCTGGTGGAAGTGCGCTGTTTTGCAGGCTCTTGGAAGTTGCATAACATCCTGGGTCTCTGCTGGAAGCTCATTCCACGAGTTGGAACTATGCCAGAAAAAGCCCTAGCTCTAGTTGAAGACAGGCACACCTCGTTGGGACCGGGGATCCCCAGCAGTTTGGAATATGCTGAGCAAAGCGCTCTTCAAGGGATGTATACAGAGAAGCAGTCCCTCATGCCTGTCTTTTCTAGTATTACAGAGAGCAGAGAGTGATCCTTTGAAAACGTGTCTTTGATCTGTTTACATGCAAGTAGCCTAATGACAAAAGCCTCTTGTGGCGCAGAGTAGTAAGGCAGTGACATGCTGTTTGAAGCTCTGCCCATGAGGCTGGGAGTTCAATCCCAGGAACCGGCTCAAGGTTGACTCAGCCTTCCATCCTTCCGAGGTCGGTAAAATCAGTACCCAGTTTGCTGGGGGGCAAATGGTAATGACTGGGGAAGGCACTGGCAAACCACCCCATATTGAGTCTGCCAAGAAAACGCTAGAGGGCGTCACCCCAAGGGTCAGACATGACCCGGTGCTTGCACAGGGGATACCTTTACCTTTAGCCTAATCACAAAACATTTCACACAAGATACAACCATCAAACGACTGTTGCAATGACTCAAGTTCTCTTTAGCTACTGAGTAAAATAAATTTGTTAGTATTGCTGCATGGAAGCTGGTTCGACCTATTGTGTTTTAATCAGACTATGAAACTATGTGTGGTGTTTCCAATTAGTTGAGGCCAAGCTTTGAAGAGTGACAAGAAACAGGCATATCCTAAGGATCCCATCAAGAGGCATGCAGGATTTTTCCAGTTCTGCACAATTCCCAGGCACATCCTTATAAATTTTGTTACCAGGTCACATAATCCAACATAACCAATCCAACGTAACACTATACTTTACCTATAGCTGAGAACTACCTACCTTGCCTTGTTACTCTGGTCATGGGGAATTCTATATAAACTTATAATTCCTTTCTAAAGACATTACTTTCAGGTTTAATTGAGGTTATTTTCTATTAACTGTTAATTAAAGCAGCCTATGTGTTCTTTCCTTAGAGCCTCTTGTGGCGCAGAATGGTAAGGCAGCCGACTGAAAGCTTTGCCCATGAGGCCGGGAGTTCAATCCCAGCAGCCGGCTCAAGGTTGACTCAGCCTTCCATCCTTCCGAGGTCGGTAAAATGAGTACCCAGCTTGCTGGGGGGTAAACGGTAATGACTGGGGAAGGCACTGGCAAACCACCCCGTATTGAGTCTGCCATGAAAATGCTAGAGGGCGTCACCCCAAGGGTCAGACATGACTCGGTGCTTGCACAGGGGATACCTTTACCTTTATGTGTTCTTTCCAGCTAAGAACGGCTTGTTAGATTATTTCCCCCTTTTTTGTATCTTTCAGAAGAGAAAGAAAATGGATGGTCAACTAAAACCAACTGATCTCTATATCACTTGAAAGCAACACAATACAAACATTACTTTTACAAACACACACACACACACACACAAGACTTGTTCAATAGTTTCATTTGTAGAGGCAATTCTAGTGTTAAAAGTAATCATTTTAAAGGCTATAAAGTTTCAATTAAAATTAAGAATTAAGTACAACCTATTTCATACCTTCTTTGTTCAGCCATTGCTTTCGTTGTCTAAAGTGAAGGAGCTTGTTATGAACATAAGGCAAAAGAAACTTGACGCACCAGCTTTCCACCCCAAGTTTGTTTTCTACCAGGATTATAGGGCTTCGGTTATATCTGGCTTCTGGGCAAGGAATTAATCCAATTTCATCACTTGAAAACAAAAAGGCAAGTGATAATATTACACAACTATTTTATACATTTAACAACACTGCACACAAATTAAACCTTCTAGCATTTCTCATTTGACCCATATACCATACTGTTGCATTTCAGGTGGGTAGCATGAAGCTGCAGAAGTCTGAGTCCAGTGGCACTTTTAAGACCAACTAAGTTTTATTAAAGAAAAAAGTTTTTGTGTGCACGCACACTTCTTGAGATTTGAATTGTTTTTCTAATTTTGTAATCCAGTTTGGTTTCGCTATATGTATTATAACATTTTATAAGTTTCCTGAAATGTTACTGTTTAAAGTGCATCTGACTTAAGGGTTGGAAATGAACCTAACATCCAATCCAAGAGTAAATATAACTGCCATTTGCTCCTTTTGCGAACGGCAGTTATATTTACTTGGATGTTACACTCCACAGGGTATGCAAGATGGAATTGTCCTGGCAAGCCTTTGGCTAATCGTTTTATTTTCAACAGCTATTAATCTGCCAGATGTCCAAATTTCTTCTTTCAGAAAAAAAAATCTCAAGTCTATGCTAAGATGGGGCAATAACATTTTGCACACTATATTTGACAAATTTAGTGGATATTTAAAAATAAAGCATAATAAGCTGAGGCAGGTTGTCCTACTTTAGTCAGAAAAAACACAAATGAACAAAATGTGTCAAAATATGAGTTAATGTTTAATTTATGAAAGCTTCAGAAAGAGGTATAAAACAATCTTCCCTTCAAAAGATTAAAGTAGTACTTGAAAGCAAGGGGAAAACCCAGTAAAAGAGACAATGACATTCAATGTGAGAATGCTGCCCGGCAGAAGTTGTCTTCTTAAAGCCACTGACTTTGTTTATCACAGAGGTACACGTGCCAGGAACCTAAGACTGACGATGGATCTTTGTGGTGTGCACATGCAGTGATAAAACACGTGCTTTTCTCTGTACTATGCATGAAGCTATCCCACATCCACTGAAAGGAAACAGAGTGGAAGTTTTCCCAAGTCTTATCAGCATCCTTTCCCTAATGTACAAAGAGCATAAAACCAAAAAAACCTCTTCTGTAAACCTAATTTTTATCACTTCTGTGTATTCTTTCAGACTGGTTTTTATGAAAAGCTCATGAGTTCAGTTCAGAAACTCATGACTTTCAGTTAAACACAGGAAATTTATTCAGCTTTTGCAGCCTTTAAATAAGAACTGTTTTATTACCCTTCCTAATAGGAATATTTAAGAATGTTGTCCTCTCAAAGTACTTGGGCATTATCACAAGATTCCAATTCTGTTTACATTACTCCCTCACCAATATATTCTTTGTATTAAAATGGCAAATATATTTTTGTGTTTTATAAAAAAAAATGACACTGTAAATGACAAATTAATTGTCATTTCCAAGGCAATATTTAAACAGCCCAGCAAAGATCACAAGTATATCATATTACATCAAGAGAAAGCAATATATGGTGCATATTCATTTACTTTTCTGCAAAGAATCACAAATTAATGGAAGTTGTTTTTAACAACTGCATTCCTTGCATGGCAAGAATAACAAGAATGTGGCATCAAATCACAACAGATTCATGGCCACCCAGCCATAGGGTGCTCAAGGCAAGGGATGAGCAGTGGTGGTTTGTCACGGCCTTCTATGGCATAGCAACCCTAGCCCACCCTCAGTGTACTCCAATGCAGTTACTCCAACAAAAGCCCACTGATCACTCCTTTAAGTAGGCTCCTAAGAAGTCTGTTGTTTAAGACCTCTTTCTATATAGCAGGTCAACATAGAAAAAAAAATTACTAGCACATGTTTATTCTGTCTCTGACAGGAAACTATTAGCGTGAAACAAAAACTTTTCAACAGTTTCAAAGATTTTTAAAAGCCTTTGTAGGTTTCAACGGCACATGCGAAAAGCTAATTTGGTGTATTCGGTCTTTGCATCTTTAGCGCATTAACACAACTTGTAATCTCATCACATCGTTATAAATGAAGGCAGCAATTCTCCTCCGGAGAGTAAGCCGTCTTCCCAGTAAATCTAAATATGCTTGCACTTCATGCGCAAGTTTTACTTTCCTTTTGCAACTCAACAGCATTGCCAGATCCCCCCCGTAAAAAGTTGCTCTCCTGCGGAGACCGAGGGAAGAGGACGGCTGCCGCTGTCAGACCCAGGAACTTTGCGGTGTCTAGACCGGAAAAGGTCAGATCCCGCCTCCTCGGTCGCTGCCGTCCGCGGGGCCGGCCAGGCGAGGGCAGAGCCGGGGCGTGCTAGACCGCGCCTCCTTCACTCACATGTGGGGGTTCCGCTTGAAGGCATTGTTGATGTCCTTCACCACCCGCTGCACCAGCACCACCACCTCCTCGGGGGACTCGGCCATCTTCGGTCCCGCCTCCCCCGCTGCCGGCTGCCGGCCGCCGCCTCTGCTAGCACTGTCGGCGGCACCGTCGCCTCACAGAGGCAGGCCGGGGAAAGCAAAGCGCATCCGGGTCAGCGGCCCCGCAGGGCGGAGCGCGGGGAACCGACAAATCTAACGAGGGGAGGCGCCGCCTCCTCGCCTCGTCTGGCACAGCCCGGTCGGGACGGCAGGAGCCCGGGGGGGGGGGAATTAAAGGGCTGAGTGGGTGGCTGAGGCGAGTGGCTGCGCGGGCTTCTTCCGTCCGTCGGCTCTACGCTTTTCTCCACGAGCCGGACTCGTTCCGTGGCTTTGGGTGACGCACAGGGCAACCCTAGGCGAAGTTACGGCTTTCTTCAACCCACTGACTTCAATGGATTTAGCAGGATGTGCCCCGGTTTAGAATCCCACTGCTCTCATTCGCGTTTCCAGGGTCTTTGATGGTAGAAATGTAAGATGGAGAAATGGGGGGGGGGGCTAGGGCCGTTTGGATCTGGACCATGGTGTAGGAGGGGAGGAGGCTTAATACCTCAGCACATGCCATTTTCCTTACCTAAAATGGTGGCATTTGGGGGCTTCACTGTTCTGATGAGGCACACTGTAGCCTGGAGTTATCTCCTTGGAGGGGGGCGGGGGGCGGCAAGTGTCAGAAACAATGGAACAGGAAAAAGTTGGTGTGCTAGCAAACAGAAGTGAGGGTGGGAAGAATTACATTTGGTCGGACATGTTTGGAACAAGCCAGGTGCCAGTAGTATTGCTGGCATGTGTGTGAATTGCTTTGGATTTGGCTGGTGATTATGCAGGTCTGGGAGGGGAGAGTAGATGATTGCAATATAGACCATGACTGTTCCTGGCCCCAGTACTGCTCTCAGTGCCGCAGTTCTTGAGTAGAAAGGCATCCCTGAGCACCAAGTGGAATAGTCTGTTGCAAGGGTTCTTAAGCTTTTTGTTCATGCAGGCATCTTAGGGATTTAGAGTTAGGGTGGCAGGCACCACTACAAAACTGCTGCCACAAGAGATAGAGCTAAGCACATATATGCACTCAAGAGAGTGGGGGATGTGGAATATAAACTCATATACACACAGAAGAAACCCAGCAGTACCCACACAAAACAACTGTGACCATCGGTGAAAGGAAGGTACAATGCACATGGAGAAAAAGATCATGTTGGGAAGCCCTTATATGTTTATGAAAGTAGCCAGCTCCTGGTCTCTTCACAATGGCCCCTGCTTTAGTTTAGACAACTGCAGTGGCATACCGCTCACCACCCCTGTCAGCTTCTGTCCCTAGATAATAAAACAAAAAGGATGGGATCTATTGTCACCCTGCACCCAAGCAGCCACTGTGCAGATATGCAGAAGATCATAATAAAACAGTGAACAATATCATTTTGCTACTGTTGCATTGATATTTAAAGGACAAAAAAATAAACATTTTTATTTGCTTAGAGTTGTACTTTGTAAAGATTCTGAAATTCTAAATAATGCTACATGTTCTCGCAATATCTACTTTTACGTATCATTGGAAGAAATATAGCAAAATAACACAATAACAAATGAACAAAAATTACTACTTTTCTGAATTGTCTGCAAAACACACACTGTTTATTGTCCTTATTTATTTTACAGACTTGTAATTGCCTATTCATATGCTATATTGAAAGTATATTTTACTTTACTGACAGTTTCCATTTCTCCTCAAGACTCAAGGTGAATCAGAAGGCAGTGCAGTAAACATATTGTAACAACACATACTAGAATGTACAACGTAGAAAACAATGCAGTAGAGATGCTGTAATATATATATAGAATAAACTGAATAAGCAATGCTTAAAATTTTCACAGACTACAAAATTAGAATTCTGATCACTTTATAAAAATGACCTCCTGAGCAATTCTAATACATATGAGCCTGCTAAAGAAAATCATATTACAGAGATTACGAGAATGTTTACAAATTAAATTATGGGAATATATTTTTAGTGCAGAGATATACATAATTCACTATAAGAAATGCAAAGAAGAAGAATTTTTCTTTATACCCTGCCTTTCTGTATGCTAAGTCTCAAAGCGATTTGCAATCACCTGCCCTTTCTCTTCCCACAACAGCCACCTTATGAGGTAGGTGGAGCTGAAAGAGTTCTGGGAGACTTAGCCCAAAGTCATCCAGCAACCTTAATGTGGAGAAGTAGGGAATTAAACTCGGTTCTCCAGATCAGAGTCCACTGCTCTCAGCCACTAATAGGATCCACATAGATTTTACAAAGTTTTCTGTATAAACTAATTATTTTTATCTCAATGCAATATTACTGCAGGAAAATGCTTTTAAATGACCATGTACCCTCAAGAACTGTTTGAAAAGTGTCACAGCATAAAATATATTTAAGAAAAAAGTGAAGGAAAGCATACAAAATTAACCATAGTCATAGCATAATATATGTCGTATAGAATAATTCCAACAGCCTTACAGGCAGTTGGAGAGACAAAAAAAAATCCTCATAATGGGACAATCAGGTAAATGCCAGAATTTAATTAGCCAACAATCCCATGGTGTAGTATGGCATGTTTTCCCTTTACACTTTTCCAAAAATACTTTAATTAGCACACTATCCCCTTCAGTGCCTATGGTCTTACAGCACATAACTACTCAAGATCTCAAAGAAGAAAACAATTGGAATTTTCATTGTCAATTTCCCTCAGAAACTCAGGTATTTTATATTATTAAAATATTTTATACCCAACCTTTTATTTTGGCTTAAGGCATCTTCTCTGACACACCTTCCCAATACATGTTAACAGGGTCAGTCTGAGTAACAGATAACACACAAGCACACATAAATACAGATAAGGGTACTTTTTTTGAGAAAGGAGTGGGGGAGAAGTATTTCCTTTCATACACAAAATGAAATATTTACTCAAATTATCTCAGAGGAGGAGTTCATAACATCTTTCCTATCACAGTCCTCTTTCATTGATGATCATGAGTGAATGAATATATACTAAGTTATTTATTAAGCTATTCATATTTCCAAAAAACATATGCCATCAACCCTACTTTAGCACTGAATGAAGGCACTTGTCAGAGCATACTTCTGACTTGAAGGATAGTGGAAGTTTCCTTCAAATACAGATATACCTGGTTTTACATACAGCACTTCTCAGCCTTTCAACAGGATACAGAATATTAACTTATAATGCATGTTAGAAAGGGAAAAAAATAAATCTCTATTATTTTTAAAGGTTTTATTTGCCATTTTAAAAACTAGCAATTTATCAGTGAATGTTTTTTTTAATCTTTTATTATATAATATATACCAACAAAACATCTTCATTGTCCATTACCGACTTTCCCCTTGTATATGTGGCCTGGTAATTTTCATTACATTGTCTAATAAAGTATGCACTGAGCATGAAAACTTACAACTTGATTAAAACTTTGTTGGTCTTACAGGTCTTAGTAGACTCTGCTATTTCAGACCAACACTGCTATCTATTTGAATCTACCGACAAAACTGTTACAGATACGCTTTATTAAAAGCTTGGGGTCTCTAGTTGCCGCTCCAGTTTGAGAAAGCTGTCCGTCAACTCACGAGCTAAGTGTATTGTTTCATCTTGGGAAATGTAGTTTTATCGTAGCCTTCATAGACGCTGAGCTCGAAGTGAGAGCCCAGCAACAACAAAATAGTTCCGGCTTTGAGCGGAGTGATTTCTGAATTTTCATTCTCTTGTCTGTTTATGGTTACTATGGAAATGAGAGGGCGTCTTGAAGTAAGCTTTCTGGTTAAGGATTTTCTGTCAAGGAGAGTTTAGATCGTGAAGGTCTTGGAAGTTTGAGGAGTAGTTTTATTAGTATTTCCTGAGCCGGGGCGGAGGAGGAGTTAGGTGTTGGTATGTGAAATAGCATAAACAGAAGCGAGCGATTGTCTGCCATTTAATATCAAGGGATTTCACACGTGTGGAACAAAGTTCCCTAGAGTTTCAGTAAACAAATAAAATGGAATTAGGTCCTCCAGATGTGACGCAGCGCAAGGGAGCGCTGACTTTACGCGCCAACTTTGCCCGCTATGGGAGACCCACCTTTGTGTCATGCTGGTAAGCAAAACTCATTGTTGACGCTTTTGCCTCCTGTTGTAAGACAAGCTGACCCCTAATTTTTCATAGCTCCAGTTTTCCCTTTCAGTATAAAATATATAGTATTCACAAGTTTCTTTGGTTTGGAACTTTTTTCTGGGACTGTGAAGGCTACCATACTTTGTTTATTTCCCTGTGACCTTTAAAATCCAGTTGATGATACTATTTGATGTATAATGCTGTATATTATTGGTTCAGTTTTTTTCATGGGCATTGATATTATTGATAGCTGATTTTATTATTTTAATTTTTTTTTAGCATATTTTGTTTCTTGCTATAATCTAGGGAGAAAATGTTTTTAAAGTTTTATTTTGAAAAAGTTCAAAGTAACTCCCAGAATTAGAAATATTACAATAGATGGCTGAATGTTTTGATGTGATAGGTACATGCATCTTTTAGTAGTGCCCATATTTGTTCAACTTCATCTCCCTTCCCCTCCTATTTTTAACCTCAAGGCACCAAAACAGAGAGACTGAACCAAAGGACTATGACATACATGAAATTCCTTTAGGCTCTAAAAATTTATGTCGCTCTACCTACTGGAGGCTTGGAACTATAAATGAGGTAAGAAACTCTTCCATTGCTTTCATGTGATAAAAAATAGAAACCATGAGGCAACTTTAACACTAACAAAGTTTATTACACTTCTTTAGATCCATAATATGAAATTAAAATTTATTATTAACAATTTAAAACAGTGGAAAATGAGGGTAAGAGATAAAACTCCCCATTGATATCTAGGCCACAAAGCCTTGCTACTTCTTTACTGAGCTACAGTTTGGTAACCTGAACCTAATTTCAGCAGGTTTCAGCATAAGCCAAGAGTTATGCTTCATCAGTACAATGATTTGGCTGATTTCTAGGTGAATGTGTGGAATAAGGAATTATGCTCAGGAAAAAGAGAAATCCACTACTAATGGTACTTACAGTTTTGTAGTAAATAATCCTCAGTGAGTCCATTTGTAAGGACTGGAATGGACATAGTTGTTATCAGTGTATCTAATTCTTAGTATGCCCTCATCTGTAGATACATATTTGGAACTGGAATCATGATCAGACAAGACAAATCATAGAATCATAGAGTTAGAAGGGACCTCCAGGGTCCTTCAGTTCAACCCCTTTAAAAATGCAGGAACTCACAACTACCTGCCTACCCACAGTGACCCCAATTTCATGTCCAAGTGATCTCTCCACCAAAAATCTCCAAAATCCAGCCTGGCCTAGAGGAGATTCACCTACCATTTCACAGCAGCAATTAGCAATTCCCTGGATATGCAAGGAAGGGCCATAAGACACAAACACTGGCACATCTCTTCCTACCCACCCACTCAGTCTGCATAAGTTCATAAAGTCAGGAACATCTGAATGCTTAGCCAAAAATTCTTTTGAATTAATTTCAAGCCATTGTTCTGGTCAGACCCTCTGGGGAAACAGAAAACAACTTGGCTCCATCAGGGTAGTCAACCTGTGGTCCTCCATATGTTCATGGACTACAATTCCCATGAGCCCCTACCATAAAATGCTGGCAGGGGCTCATGGGAATTGCAGTCCATGGACTTCTGGAGGACCACAGGTTGACTACCCCTGACAGCTCTTCAAGTATTTGAAGATGGTTATCATATCACCTCTTAGTTGTCTTCTCTACAGGCTAAAAAGACAAGCTTCCTCAAGCTTTCCTCATACAACTTGTTCTCCAAACCCCTCACCATCTTTGTAGCCCTTATCTGGACACGCTCAAGTTTCTCTATACATTTCTTCAGTTTTGGTGCCGAAAACTGAATAAAGTACTCCAAGTGAGGTCTTACCAGAGTGGAGAAGAAGACGAGTTGGTTCTTATATGCTGCCCGTTTGGTGTAGTGGTTAGGAGTGCGGACTTCTAATCTGGCATGCCGGGCTCGATTCCACACTCCCCCACATGCAACCAGCTGGGTGACCTTGGGCTCGCCACGGCACTGATAAAACTGTTCTGACCGGGCAGCGATATCAGCCCTCTCTCAGCCTCACCCACCCCACAGGGTGTCTGTTGTGGGGAGAGGAATGGGAAGGCGACTGTAAGCCGCTTTGAGCCTCCTCCGGGTAGGGAAAAGCGGCATATAAGAACCAACTCTTCTTCTTCTTTTCTCTACCCAAAGTAATCTCAAAGTGGCTTACATTTGCCTTCCCTTTCCTCTCCCCACAACAGACACCCTGTGAGGTAGGTGAGGCTGAGAGTCCTGCTATTACTGCTCAGCCAGAACAGCTTTATCAATTATAAAATCATAGAATAATAGAGTTGGGAGGGATCTCATGAGCTCAAAGGTCACCCAGCTGGTTGCGTGTGGGGGAGTGCAGAATGAAACCCAGCTCTCCAGATTAGAAGTCCGCACTCCTAACCACTACACCAAGCTGAGTAAAGTGGTAACATTACCTTGCATGATCTAGACACTATACTTCTTTTAATACAGCCAAAAATCCTGTGTGCCTTTTTAGCCACCAAGTCACACTGCTGACTCATATTCAGTGTACGGTCTACTAAGACTCCCAGGTCCTTTTCACACATATTACTGCCAAGACAAGTCTCATCCAAACTATAGTGATGCATTTGATTTTTCCTACCTAAATGCAGAACTTTACATTTTTCACTATTTAAATTAATTTCAATATACCCCCTGCAGGGCCTTATGCTCTGCAGGGACTAACTTGTTGGTGGTTCCCGGCCCCCGGAAGGCACATCTAGCCTCGACCAGGGCCAGGGCCTTTTCGGCCCTGGCCCCTACGTGGTGGAATGAGCTCCCGGAAGAGCTGCAGGATTTACCAGCTTTCTGCAGGGCCTGCAAAATGGAGCTCTTCCACCAGGCTTATGGCTGAGGCAGGTGCCACTTGGTGTGATCAGGTCCCCCTCTTCTGCAGTCCTTCAGGCTATCCCTGGTTTCCTCCTTGGGAAATGTCGCCATTTTGGGTTGGTTGATGTGTTATGTATTAGGATGGTTTTTATGTATTAGGGGTTTTTATCGGGGGGGGGGTTATATGCTGTCACCTGCCATGAGGCTTAGGGGAGTGGCAGGCTATAAATCTAAATAATAATAATAATAATAATAATAATAATAATAATAATAATAATAATAATAATAATAGTATTCAGTTTAGCCCCGTTCTCGAGACTATCAAGATCATCCTGTATGCTGATTCTGTTTTCTGGTGTGTTTGCTACCTCTTCCAGTTTAGTATCATCTGCAGATTTAATAAGTACCTATCTATTCCTTCATCCAAATAATTTCTAAATATGTTGAACAAGACAGGGCCCAGGACAGATCCCTAAGACACTCCACTTGTCACTACTCTCCAAAAAGATTACGAACCATTAACAAGCACCCTTTGGGTGCAATGTGTCAACCAGTTCTCAAGAAAAGGGAGGTGAGACGACTAGAGCAAGTGTGGCGGAAGACTTGTGACGAAGCTACGAGAACATCTTATTGCACGCTTATGAGGGCATATAAGATGGCGGTGAAAGTGGCTAAACGGGAGTTTTTTGCCACGGAAATCGTGTCTGCAAGCTCTCGCCTGACCCAATTATTTAGGGTAGTCAGATCTCTTACCGCCCTTGAGGGGCGCCAAAATATTAGTCAATTGGAACTTGCCTGCGAGGCATTAGCAAGCTAATTTGCGGACAAAGTCTTGTTGCTCTGCCACGACCTTCCCGCCACAATTAATACAGTAAATGAACTGGAGGCCTGTTGGCCACCTTTGGCAGTGAGGTTTGATGGCTTCAGGCGGCTCTCTTTTTCTGAAGTGGACAAGTTGCTGGGGTCGGTCAGGGAGATCACTTGCCCCCTTGATTCCTGTCCTCTCGGCTCCTCAAAGGAGCCAGCCAGAAGATATGAGGCCAGTTCTGGGATATCATCAACTTCTCCCTGAGTTCTGGGGAGTTCCCTGAGCCGCTGAAGGAGGTGGTAGCTCGCCCTCTCCTGGACTCACAGGACCCTGCCAGCTACCACCCAGTGTCGCATTTGGTGTTCCTGGGTAAGGTGGTGGAAAGGGCTGCGGCGGACCAGCTCCTGGAATTCTTGGAAGAAACTTCGGCATTCGATCCATATCAGTATGGCTTCTGTCCTGGCCACGGGGTAGAGACGGTGTTGGTCGCCCTGCTGGATGACCTCCGTCGTCAGTTTGATAAAGGCGGGTCAGCCGTGCTGGTTCTCTTAGACCTGTCGGCGGCCTTTAACATTGTGGATCGTGAGTTATTGGTCCACCGCCTTGCCTGCATGGGGATACAGGGCACAGCCTTGCGCTGGATACACTCCTTTCTTCAGAACCAGATCCAGAGGGTAGCGGTGGGGGATGAGTTATTGCGGCCCTACAGACTTCCTTGTGGGGTCCCTCAGGGCGCGGTCCTCTCCCCCACATTGTTTAACATCTTTATGCACCCTCTGTCCCAGCTGGTACCTAACGTTGGCCTGGATTGCCATCAGTATGCTGATGACATGCAGCTCTATCTCCTTATGGACGGCCACCTGGACTCTCCCCCGGAACCATTCAACAGATGTTTGGAAGTGGTAACTGAATGGTTTGAGCAGAGTCACCTGAAACTCAACCCCTCCAAGACAGAGGTCCTGTGGCTGGGAGGTAGGGGGCAGGATCAGGCAGCGCACTTACCTACCCTGGAAGGGGCGCAACTTACCATCGCGTCCCAGGCCAGGAACTTGGGTGTGACCATTGATGCCTCCCTGACTATGAGGGCGCAGGTCAAGAGAGTAGCTGGCCAGGCATTTTCCCATCTTCGCCACTCGGCTAATAGCGCCCTACCTGTCCCCCGGTCACTTAGTCACCTACCCTTATCCTTGATCCGGAAACTCCAGCTAGTGCAAAATGCAGCTTCTAGGGTCCTTACTGGCACACCTTAGAGAGCCCATATCCAGCCTGTGCTGAGGCAGCTGTATTGACTGCCAATTGCTGTCCGGATCCGGTTCAAGGTTTTGGTTTTAACCTTTAAGGCCTTATGCGGGTTGGGACCCACATACCTGAGGGACCGCCTATCACCCTATTCTCCCCGCAGGGCTTTACGCTCTGCGGGTGAGAACCTATTGGTTGTTCCCGGCCCTAGGGAAGTGCACCTAGCCTCGACTAGGGCTGGCCTTTTCGATCCTGGCCTCAACCTGGTGGAATGAGCTTCTGGGTGAGCTGTGGGTCCTGCGGAATTTGTCAACGTTCCACAGAGCCTGTAAAACAGAGCACTTCCACCAGGTCTATGGTTGAGGCTGGGGTTGGCGAAGTAGATCCATTGCCCTTCCCCCGGGGTTTGAAGTGTACATCATTTCTTCTCCATTTTCTCTGTCGCTTCGGTAGTGGGAGTGGGAATGGGAAATTTTCCATCATGTTGAGATTTTTAAAAGTCTTTTAATGGGAGTTTTAATGGGGTTTTAAGACTATTGTTACCCGCCACAAGCCTTTTAGGGAGTGGCGGGAAGATAATTTGAATAACGATAATGATGATAATCCACCTAACAGTAATAGCCATCTATAGCTGCTCAAGGACTGACTGATGATTTGTTCTAAAATTTTCCAAGATATACATATCAACCTGATGGATTAGTTACCCGGATCCTCCTTTTTCCCCTTCTTGAAGATGGGGACAACATTTGCCTGCCGCCAGTCTTCTGGCACCTCAAGAATTGTCAAAAATAATGGACAGAGGCTCAGCAATTACATTTGCAAGTTCTTTTAGTACCCTTGGATGCAGTTCATCTGGCCCAGAGGATTTGGTTTTGTTTAAAGAAACTAGGTGTTTATGGATTACCCTACAGTGATCCTAAGCCACAACTCCTATCCCTCAACATGTGCCTGAGAAGGAAAAAGATTTTGGGTCTGTAGTAGATAGCTCAATGGAAGTGTCAACCCACTGTGCTGCAGCTGTGAAAAAGGCACATTAGGGATTATTAGGAAAGGGATTGAAAATAAAATAGCCAATATTATAATGTCCCTATATAGATCTGTATTACAGCCTGATTTGAAATATTGTGTACAGTTCTGTTCACTGCCTCTGAAAAAAGGCATTGTAGGGCTGGAAAAAGTGCATGGGTGATCAAGCAAGATGATTAGGAAGTTGGAGCTCCTTCCCCAAGACAAAAGGCTGAAGAGCCTGGGACTTTCAGTTTATAAAAGAGGTGACTAAGGGGGGACATTATAGAAGTTTATAAATTTATACATAGGGTTGAGAGAGTTGACAAAGAGTAATTTTTCTCCTTCTCCCCAAATACAAGAACTTGAGGGCATCCAATTAAATTGATGGGCAGCAGATTCAGGCCGGAGAAAAATAAATGCTTCTTTACACAGAGAGTGATTAAAATGTGGAATTTGCCAGAAGATATAGTGATGGCCACAGGAATAAATAGCGTTAAAGGGGGATTAGAGGAACTAGTTGGCTACGGTGTTAGACAGGATACTGTACTGGATGGACCACTGGTTTGATCTAGCTGGGCTTTTCTTATGAAACAAATAATTGTACATCATTACATATAATAATCAGCAGATTGTTATTGTATTTGTAAACTTTGTTCCTTTCCCCACAATACATATTTTTAGAAATGGATAACCACATATCAAGATTATATGTCACAGCCCTATAGACTTAAGGAATATCGGGAATTAAACATTAAGAAGCCCCTGCTGGATGAAGATAGTTTTGACGAAGGAGTTGTTAGCAGGTATTCTGAATGCTTTTGAATCCTTATTCAGCATTCAAATAATGCTGCCTTATAGAATCTATTAAAAGTGCCTTCTTTACATGTTCTATTATGTTCAAAAATATTGAATATGATTAGTATTAGATTCCATGAATTCTCTCACCAGTTCCAACATATTTGTGCTTATCTCCAAAATCTTTACCAGGCAAGGCTACTATCACCCTGCATGCCCTCGGACTGCCTAGCTACAGTGACCCATGCAATGGTCACCTCCAGATTAGACTTCTGTAATTTGCTCTATGCAGGCCTACCCTTGTCTATGACCCAGAAATTACAGCTGGTGCAAAATGCAGCTGTTAGGGCCCTCACTGGTACATCTTGGAGGACCCATATCCAGCCTGTGCTGAGGCAACTGCATTGGTTGCCAGTTGTGGCCTGGATCAGATTCAAGGTTTTGGTGCTAACCTTTATGGTCATCCGCGACTTGGGCCCTGTCTATCTGAGGGGCCACTTGTTTCCTCATTCTCCCTGCACGGCCCTCCTCTCTGCGGGTGCTAATCTGCTTGTGGTCTCTGGCCCCAGAGAAGCACGCCTGGCCTTGACCCGTGCCAGGGTCTTTTCAATTCTGGCCCTGACCTGGTGGAATGAGCTCCTGGAAGAGTTTAGGGTCCTGACAGAGCTATCTCATTTCTGTAGGGCCTGCAAAATGGAGCTCTTCCACCAGGTGTTTGGTAGACCAGGAACAACTGAGGCCTGTCCTCTGGCCAATGCTATGCCATTTCGCGAATTCCCCTCCTATGATGATTGATTGTAGACAGGGGCGGAATGGGATTATGCCGCTTTTTGTGTTTTATGTTATGGGGGGGGGGGGGGGTTGATTGGTTTGATTGGTTTGATTGGGGTTTTTATTCTGTTTTATGTTACCTGCCACAATTCCATGGAGAATGGCAGGATATAAATAAAAATAATCAATTAAAAATATGGGATAGGAATTGGAAAGAGTAAATTTTCTAGTAAATAATTAAGTTCAAGTTACAGTATTTGCTGGCATATAAGACTACTTTCCCCCCCTGAAAAACATGCCTCTAAGTGGGGGGGTCATCCAATAAGCCAGGTGCACTTCAGTTGGGATAGACATAGCTGCCCATAGTGGCCCATAGTACTGCAATGTAATATAACAAACTCTATATTTTGAGTGGAAATGTTGGGGGGGTCGTCTTATACGCCGGCAAATACGATATATAAGGCCTCTATGCTTTTGAGACAAAAGAGTCTGTACTGTAGATGTTTGACCGAATGGATAGCTTTGCTTGTTGCTAAGCAGCAAAGTTAGAAGTTACAGTTTTAAAGCCACTTTGGCACACACTAACCAGTAGAGAGCAGTGGTGACCATTTAGAGAAATATAATATGATAACCTTAGTAGTGATGTCAACTGTGTCAAAAAGAAGCAACAGCACTCTGCTGTAAAGTGAAAATATCAGAGGGATAAACAGTTTTGCTTCTAATGTATATTTTAGTTTGCTCTTATGGTCCCTGATATTTTTTCCATGGCCAATAATAAGAGTTAGGTGAATTATTTTGAAAATGTTACTAAAATAACAGTTGAATTTGAATGTTCTTGTTGCTAAGTCTGAAATTGGCTCTTTATTTGCAGGGAGACAGGGCTTCCTGAAAGAGGTGCCGGAGCCATATTGCCACATCACTCCCCACATCATTTTACAATGTTAGTATTCACTAAAGCAGAAAATGTTTGTTTGGTGATTATGCCTGTGTTTTACTCAAGTTTGGAAGGATCTTGAATTGTGCCCAGAAACAAATTGGAAGCCAGTGTAGGTGGGCCAATACTAGAGTGATATGACCCACTCCAGTCAATAACCTGGATGTAGCATTCTATACCATCTGAAATTTCTGAATGCTTTTCAAGGGCAGCCCCATGTAGTGTGCATTGCACTAATCTAATCTGGATATTAGGGCATATGCCACAGTGGCCAGATCAGGAAGGCTGCAGCTGGTTAATCCAAGCTGGGTATAGTCACACTTAGCCACAGGTGCCACTTGTTTATCCAGCAATAGGCCTGGATCCAAGAGCATCCCAGAACTATGGACCTGTTCCTTCAAAGGGAGTGCAATCCCGCCCAGATTATGTGATACCTTAAATTCTAGAACAGACCTTCCGCCCAGCAGTAGCACTTCTGTTTTGTGAGGATTAAGCTTCAGTGTATTAGTCCACAGCTGCTTCACAGCTGCCTCCAGGCACTGGGTCAGGGTTTCTACAACCTCCTTGGGATCAGTTAGAAGTGGGATGGGTATCATATGGTGACAACCCAGCTCAGATGTCCAAATGGTGTTACCAAGCCATTTCATATGGACATTAAATAGCATATGGACAGGATGGAACTTTTTGAGGAGCCCCATACTCCAAACACCAAAAGGTTGAACTGCAGTGCCATAGCACCACCTTCTAAAACCTACCAGATCCATTGCTAAAGGGTGCCGCCCAATCCCAGTCCAGATAGTCAGGCCAGATAGATATCATGCGTGATGGCATCAGGAAAATCAATACAGTTGCACTCCCTCCATTCATCTCTCAACTCAAGATCTCCACCAGAGTGACCAAGTCTGTTTCAGTCACATAACCAGGTATGAAACTAAGTGGGAGGGATGTAAATGATTTGTCTTATCCTGGAAGATTTTCAGTTGCCCAGCAACACGGATCAAGAATGGAACATTTGGGACTGGTCAAAAAGTATTGAGATATCCTGAACCAAAGATAGGCTTTTTTAGAAGCAGATACACCAAAGCTTGTTTCAAGGCTGGGATAACCAGCCCCTCTCTTAATGAAACATTAACTACTCCTTTAACACACACCCCATCAGCCAACCCCTCCAGAAGATTTAAGTAACCAGGAAGGACAAGGGTCATATAAGTAGATGTAGACCTCAAACTTAAAGGAACTTGTCCTCTTACTCAGACTGAATAAACTGAAAAGCCTCACACACAATTGGACAAGTCAGCACTTTGACACTATCTGGCCTTGGCCTTGTCACTGCTAATGCAGAGCCCAAGTCAGAATAGATGTCAGAGATTTTATCCGCAAAATGCTGAGCAAAACCACCACTATGGGCTACCAAGCAGTCCACCTCTTCCTGCAGGCCAGATCCCAACAGATCTCTGATCACTTGGAACAGCTCCACTGGCCTACACTATACGGATGCAGTGATGGTAGAAAGGTATTGTTTCTTTACTACTATCACTGCCACAGAACAATCTTTAAAGTGACCTTTACCTATATCGGGACTGGGTTCCATGGCAGCAGTGTTCCACCACGAGTATACCCGTTGACCTAGGCTGTGCAACAAACAGCCACCTGCAAAGTGCCACAGCCTCAATGGCCTGCTTGCCATCATCCCCATCACACAGGCATGTGCTGCTCGTTGTAGCCCCCTCTGGCCATGTATCTTCCACTAGCTGCCTTTCACCAGCAGGCCATGGAAGCCACCATAGAAGCTGGCTCACCAGCAGTCCCTCATCCCTCACATGACTCTGCTGCCTGCTTAACAATCTGTGGCATGGACACATTTTGGGCCCCTGGGGTTCACCCTCCCTGGCACTCATGTCCAGGCCAAGGGAGACGGTGGGGAGGGGGGCAGGGGCAGGATACCTGGCCAGGTTTCTTTGGGGGGGGGTCCAGAAAATGGCTGGATGCACACTCCACCCGAGCCCACTTTGGCATGCTGCTGCTATGTCACGAAGCCCCTCCCCCATCCATCCTGGGTGTCAAATAGGCTAGGTAGGCCCCTGGTGGGTGATTACATGGTAACCAAAGAGAACTGAAGCGTGGCGGTGTTTAATCTTCTCTCTGTAAGAGCTGACTCTAGGCCCTGAGCCAAGAATTCTTGACTCCACTGAATTCTGCCATGATTCTCTCATAGCAACAGGAGCAACAACAATTAATTAAAAATGGAAATAGTATCAGTTCATCATCTGTGCTTTGATTGGAATTCAAACCAAGTGGGTTGAAGGTAGTCTTGTTGCTATAGTGAAGCAAAAGAAAGTGGACAGCAGTGCAGATGGCAATGCAATAGTGACAATAGGAACGAGAAAAGTTTGCAGTTTATCGGGGGCATTTGACTTCTTCACACACAAACAGAAAGCATGGGAGGTGAAACAAATAACAATGACCATTCTTTGTACCATTATTTGGCTATTTCCAGTACAAACTAACCAGTAGCAAACAGAGACCAGTAGCAAATTCTCAAAAACTAAGAATCTACAAGTGTTCTATTGTAGGATATTGTACTGAGTTCAATATATTATGTCCAGATGAGGTGTGACTTTATACATGTGTCTGTCTCCTCACAACTAAAGCAGGAGTCAAGGAGTTATCTTTGTTTATTAGATATTAAATATGGTGAATGTGGTGACGCAAAATGCCATCAAGTCATAGCCGACTTGGCAACTCCGCAGGGTTTTCTTGGCAGGAGATATTCAGAAGTGGTTTGCCATTGTTTGCCTCTGTGTCATAACCCTGACAGTCCTTGGAACGTTCCCATCCAAATGCTACCTACAGTTCTGAAATCTGATGGGATTCAGATGCACTAAATTCACTTGCTGCATTCTGACATTTAAGAATTTTGAAGAATTTTTCTCCAAGCTCTCTTCTAGTACTGTTTTTTTTAAAGCTCTCTTACAGTTCTGGAAGTAAGGAAGGATGAAAGAAAGTCTTGAAAGTAATGGAGCAAGGTTTGCAGGGAGGGGGATAGCACCTTCCCCTGCAGGCTTTTTGCTTTTATTAAAAAGTAGATTCACTCCACCTGCTGGAGATGTATAAACCCAGATGGATCTCCTCATCATGTCTGCTTTAGCTTTTATAAGTGTTGTTTAGTAGATGCTGTAACATTGTTTAGTAAATGAAGTGTTTGGAAAACAAAAGGGATTCACACAACTGTGTGGGGTGTTCTTTGTACGTTGCCCATAGTTTCCTTTCCTCTTGAGGTTGGGATAGGCCATTCCAGTGTAGTAGGAAAGTAAACTGGGTAGAAACTGTGTGCTTGCTAAGACATATATTAATCACATATGTTCTTTGGATCTCAGCCATGTTATTGTTCTGGTGACTATTTATTTATGTAGATCATATATACTTGCCTTCTAACCTTTTAGTACCCAGGGTGGCTTACTAAGTAATGATAATATTTTAAAGTTAAAACCAAAAGAAGTACAATTTGTGTTTTAAAGAGCCCCCCTGCCCCCCCCCCCCAAATGACTGCAATGCGTTTAGGATGCTCCTTTGCAATTTTGCACTGCTGCTGGAGCACTGTGGAGTTTGGCAAAAGTGTCAAAAGTACTCACCCCAGTCTCAGTGCAGCTGCTGTCTCTATAGAACATAAGTAAACCTGGTGGATATGAATAGCACAATGTCAAAGTTTTACAAGAAATATAGATACCTATTAGGAAATTTACCAGTGGAGCCTGTCCTGTGAAGAGGGAATTCCTCCACCACCCCTTGATGCTGATTCTCCTTAAGGCTCAGTTGTGTGGGGCTCTGCCACACCCACAAGGGTCATAGCAACTCTCAGAGTGTTCCACTGCACCAGGTGGGACTGGAGCCTATTCTGGCATCCACTGCTGTTGTGGTCAGTCAGTGAGCTCTTTCTGGCATCCACCACTGCTACTGCTGGGCAAGCAGCCAGTCCTTGCGTCCTCTGCTATGGTGGTGGGGCCCATAATGGCTCTCTAGCAGTGGCCACCCAATTCCAAAGGTAAGTGTGTTGTCTGTGCATGTGCAGACAACACTTTTTTCATTGGGGGAAAATTTAACCCCCCCCTTTTTTTTTTAAAGATTTGGGATTTTTCTGCAAACCTATCTGGTCCCCCAAATTTGCAGAAAAATATCTTTAGCTTCTGTGACACCAATCCACAGATTTAGGTATCTATAGAGGGAGGGGGGCAGACTTTGCTATTGTGTATATAGATCATATATAGATTTACAGATTATACTGTAATTTCCTAAGTCATACTATGATTCTGAAACATACGTATATTGTATAACGCCTGGCCTCCTACTTCGAGTTGGGGAGTTGCCCAGGGATAATAATGTTGTGGTTCCAGTAACACAGGGCTTCCTTATCGTACACTGCCTGCAAAAATAATGCTGGATTCAAATGGGTAGTCATGTTGGTCTGAAGTAGCACAATAGAATAAAATTAGAGTCCAGTAGCACCTTTAAGACCAACAAAGATTTATTCAGGGTGTGATTTTTTGAGTGCCAGCATTCTTTGTCAGACTATGAACTCCTTACATGACAGGGAATATATAGCAAAAATCAATTCTGTTACATCAGTAGACTGTGTCACACAACCAAATACAGCCAATGATAATTCTTTGTCAAAACAGCCCATAAATCCCCTGGAATTCAGTTGTAGTTTACAAAAACACAAGGAGAAACAAAACTGCTTGTGTTAGTGATCAAAGGCTGTCATCTCACCATATGCTGCTTGCTCCATCTGTCTCCATACAACTGTGAAACATTCCTACAAGGGACTCAACAAGGACATAGTTTTTTTATCTCACTATTCATTCTAACCTTGTTTGTGTATCCATATTTCTCACAATTTATTTTTTTTTGTAATAACGTGACTGTAAGGTAATGGCAATGTAACAGAATGTTGAGTTTGACTTCCTGGCCTTGGTATAGAAAAACCCGTCAGAGCTACACATATGATGCTGGATTAAGTCTTGTCTGTTTGCAAGGTAAAGGTAAAGGTAAAGGTATCCCCTGTGCAAGCACCGAGTCATGTCTGACCCTTGGGGTGACGCCCTCTAGCGTTTTCATGGCAGACTCAATACGGGGTGGTTTGCCAGTGCCTTCCCCAGTCATTACCGTTTACCCCCCAGCAAGCTGGGTACTCATTTTACCGACCTCGGAAGGATGGAAGGCTGAGTCAACCTTGAGCCGGCTGCTGGGATTGAACTCCCAACCTCATGGGCAAAGCTTTCAGGCGGCTGCCTTACCACTCTGCGCCACAAGAGGCTCTGTTTGCAAGAGCCAGGCTCTAATCAAACAGTGAAACCAACCAACCCGCAAAGAAATGAAGCCCTTTGTATATTATCTTTTCTCTGATGTCCAGAGACTGACATGTCAACTCTAGGAATTGATGGGAAACTAAAATGTTGGTTAAACTCCATTATAAATTGGCATCTACTCACAATAAGAGCTTCACATTTCCAGATTTAGGCATTCAAATTTAAAATTCTTGGTTTGATCTGATAAACCATTTGCTGCCCAAAATGTCAAGGGAGAAGGTTAATCAAATGTAATTTCCCAGTAATATCAAAAGAAAAAACACATCAAAAAAAAATCCTCATTTCTAAATTTACAGGTTTGCTTTCCTTTACATAAGGAACTTGTTTAATTCCTTGCATTGTTTTGGCCTTTTCTTCTATTCTTATAGAATTCTGCTCAGTTTTATTTGTGATATGATATAATTACTTTGAAACACAAGTCTAAAAATGGATCAGCACAACTGAGAAAGAAAGAAACAGAAAACTGAGATGTGGGTATTGTTGGGTAAGCTAACCAGACCCCATAAAATTGATATTTATCTCCCCTCAACTCCTTCTAAAACCTACATTTTTATAGACCTAGATCATCTGCATTTGATGGTGCCTTCAAATTTATTTCCTTTGGCATTGTACCAGCTCTTTACAGAGGTCATATTTTCAAAGAGAAGATGTTGCAAGGAATGCTTTGTTTTCTTTATTGCCTTGGTCTACAGTAAGTGACATACTAGTGTTCTATTAATTGTAATCTAATGCCATGATACACATGACAGAGATAGTTGTGTTTGTTTGCTATGTTCAGATACATGGTGAGCTTATTTATGTTTGAGGAGAGCTGAACCTCTTCTGCCTCACCTCAAGCACTTGTGTGTTAGCCCTAGTTTAAACCCAGAAATGAGACAGGTTGGGTGCAAAATATAGGGACAAACTTTAGGGAGACAGGGGGAGGGAGAACTTACCTTTTATTGTAAAAATAATTTATATCCTCTGTTTTTTATGTGCATGGAGCCCACAAAAGTAGATGCACTTTCACATCTGCCTGCAGCAGAACTGTCTCAAATGTACCCAGTTCATTCCTACTTGTCACAGCTGTTCTCCCAGCTGTTCTCTCCTGTTCTGGCTGCTGAATCTATCACTGGGTTTATAGGATTGCTTTCTATTATGCAATACTTCACCTTTTTTGCTTTTGATATGCTGTCTTTTCAGGTAGCAAAGGGATTCTGGTGGTAAATCTTGTGTTTGTAAATTATCCCTTGGAATATACTCCTTTTCCTAAACGACTGACCACTGAGGTCTGCTGAGGAGAACTATGTCTAGTGCTTTGCTTTTATATACACTCCTGTTTGTTGTGAATGGAAATGACAGATAACATGATTTTGGGACATGTATGCTAGGGTGGTCTTATGTAGTTCCAGATTGAGCCTGATCTGGACCATGCGGCTTTGAGCTATATAAGACCATCCCTTGAACACTGCCAATAACCTTTTGGCTCTTTCAAAGGACCCATGGGGTGACCAGGGCTATTCACCACTATTTAAGCTGCTAGGGTTATTGTGTCACTTTAAAGAGTTTAATAGCAGTGAAAGAATGCTCAGCAACAGCAGCTCCTATTTTATTGCTCTAAATTAGCGATCCCCAACCTGTGGGCTGTGGACCACATGTGGTCCTTCGACTAATTGGAGGTGGGCCCCGAAGGACGCCTTCCCCCCCCCAGCCCTTTACAACACACTTCATTGTTGTGGCATGTCTGTATTTTATTTTGAAGGGATGTTTAAACATTACCATAGCGATCAGAGAGTGCTAGGGCAGTGGTTGAGAGTAGAGGAGTAAACTACCCCCCCCCACCAGGCCTCAGTAAAAGGCGTTGAGTGGTCCCTGGCGTTGAGTGGTCCCCGGTGATAAAAAGGTTGGGGACCACTGCTCTAAATAATTCCTTTTGCTATCTTCCATACTTGCTGGGTGTTGAGGACTTTTTCAACAGGTAGATCAAAAGGATAATGAAATGGTATTGGAACACTGGGACCAGAAAGGATTTCCTGTTACATCCTCACTTGTTACCTCTGAGATGTTGAAGTGCAGCAGAGTCTTCAGCTTAAGCATAGTTTAGACTGACACCTGAAAACTCTGGTCCCTATCTCATTGTGGGCAGTATGTCTGGGCAGTATGTCTGAAGGATTTCCTCCTTGTCACCATCTAGGTTTTCAGTATTATGTTTATGTTGACACAAAATGTAGGACTTCTCATAAATGTCTATCATGCTCTCTCACCAATGGGAGCTATTACAGTTGTGCTAATATCAGTTATTGTAGTGCAGATTTGTAGACCTCACATGAAAAAACAGCTTTTGTATAATAATGTTTAAAAAAATGAATAAGCACAGTTATTATAATTTAAAATTATTATTTAAAAACAGCAGAGAAGCTTCATAGTATATTGTTCACAATATAGCAATAGAAGTAAAATTAGGGCGCTGGTAATAAAATGGCACCTTTTTTACTCTTTACTTAAAGCATAGGCCTTGGAACATAGCCCTACATTTTATTAACCCAGGAAAATAATGCAGCAGAATCCAAAGCTAAATTATTTTAAAGGGCCTTTGGAAAGTGATCTACTGTGCTGATAATTTGAATCTTTTGCTGTTGGCCTTAATATTTTAATATGTGTGTTTTTGAATGTATGACATTTAACTGGTGTAAATATTTTAAATAAACCAAAGGTACTGAAAATTAGCATTTTGATTGGAGGAGAAATCCAAAGAACAAATATCAGAACAAACTGTTCTGTGAACCATTTTAGAAAATAGTGCTTCCAGCATCTTTCGTCAGGTAGCTCTTTTGCTTGTTAAACAACAAATGGATTCGATTTAATTATAGCTTTCAGCTTATTTTTCAGTGAGTTCTCAGATGTTGGTCAGATTGAAGATGTAATAAATAAAACTAGTCCTGCTGTATCGAATGTTTTACAGGTTTCTGGACACAGTTTACCGGAGAGACTATGTCCCACCATATGACTATACTCCATATGTAAGTACATGGGAATACAAACAGGCAATGTTTACATAGATATGGTGTAGCATTTGTTACACAGAGGTGCTTTCAAGTAGTGCCACTGAGCCATTTTTACATGCAGATTGGACCCAGGTTTTAGATATTGCTTAGAAACAGATTTAGACAGCGGCTTGAATCCTGTACTTTCCTTATGCTTGCTCAGCATGGTTGTCTTTTGCAGAACACATTCTTCCACACGACACATTTTCAGCTTAAGCATAGTTGTGCTGTGCAAATAGAAGAAAAGCACAGGAGCCAAGTCTTGAAAAAAGTTAGAAATGACACAATCATGTTCATCTTGAAAAAGTATATAAAAATAAGCATATGAGAAAAAATCATAGCAATTGAACTTGCATGTATTATAGCGCAATTGAGAGATCACTTTATGGCGCATGTGCATGGAGTGCTATAAAAATGTGTAATTATGAATATGTGTGAGATGCGGTAAAATGGAATGTGTAAATGAGGAAGGAAAGTGTACTGATGCATAATGATTTGATCTGGGTTCCTCACTTTATATACCAGGGATTTCAACAGAATGAGAATCACAGCCAGATATTTTTGTAACTATGGCAGCTCATAAAAGAAAGTATTCATACAAGTGCATACACAAACATTCAGCTATCTTGATAGATCTCCCACTTATATTAATACTCTGGACATTTTGATCTCATTGAACACTATAACACTGCACCCCTGTAGCTATAGATGCAGGTGTTTTGTTTCAGGTTCAAATTAATATGTGAAATACATCTCACTCTCTGGCCTCTTCTTCTTTTTAGGAGGCCCATTGCCTTGTGAGCCCCTCGGTTCATACCTATATCTATAGTTCTGAATTATGTCTAAGCTCTTTGTCTGCTTTGTTCCTTCTCTTTCAACCACTTTAACTCTTGAGACTTCTGACTGTTAGATTCGTTGCTTTCTCAGGCCTCATGCTTCCTGGACCTCTTTCCCATATGGATTCCCAGTCAGCTCCTCTGTGTCTTGAATTGTCTATCCGCCAACCCCATATCAGCAGTTCTATATCTCAAACCTATGCCTTTCTTTACTTACCGTAATAGTACTTGCTGGGAAAATGCTATAGCTAATCTTCCTGTTTCAGTAATTAGGAACCACGTAATCATTTTATGACAACACATAATTTGAGCCAAAGGTCTGTTATTTACTTTGTTTATACCTTGACTTTAGCCCTGTTGGGGACCCAGACAGGTTTACATCATTTCCCTCTCTTCCATTTTATCCTCACAACAACCCTGTGAGGCAGGCTAGGCTGAAAGTGTGTGTGACTGGCCCAGGATCACCAGCAATCTTCCATGTTAGAGTAGGGATTCAAGCCTGGGCCTCCCAGAGTCAGACAAGTTACTGCACCATACTGGAGTGTGTGTATGTTTGTGTGTATGAAACCTTATAGCCATTAGCTACTGTGTAAACATATTTCAGATTATCTAGATTTTCTTCTCATTATTTTCCCATTTATCTTAAGAGTTCTTAAACTAGGAGAATTTAGAATAATATACAGTATGTTGTTCATCAATTCTATTAAAACATAAGATCCAAACCAGGTATTTAAAAAAAGTTGTCTAGATGCAATGAGTCGGGGGGATCAAACAAGAAACAGCATATTATGTTACTAGTATATAAATTACTCTTCAGTGCTGTTTGTAACAAATGGAAAATGAGGCATCTATCTTCCACTGAGAAAACAAAACACTTTTGTTTTGCTATAGAACACCAACTATTTTATACAGATTACGAGGGAGTCCCAGACTTGGCAGATCTTTTTATGAGTGGTGGTTTTATAGTTAATGCTGCTCTCAAGCCCTAGGCTGTAGCAGAAATTTTACCATTGTAAAGGGTAGGATCCATACATCCTTGTCCTATGTTGCCACTGGAAGAGCCCAGCATACCAAGAGACCACTGCCAGTTTGGGCCCCACCCAAGGCCTTTTCAAAGTTAGCAAGAAGTTGCCCTATTTTAATTGATACAGCCAAGAGCAAACCTTACTTTTCCATCTATAAGTAGATGTACTGTAGCACAGAAAAAGTAGAGGCCTGTTGTTTGGGAACAATTTTGCTGCACATGCATGTAAACTGATTTAGGGATGCCAGTCCCCAGGTGGGACCTGGGGATCACCTGGAATTACAGGTCATTTCCACCCTAAAGAGATCAGTTTCCCTTGAGAAAATGGCTGGTTGGAGGATGGTCTCCATAGCATTATACAACACTGAAGTCCCTCCCTACCCCAAATCCCACCTACTCCCAACTCTACTCCCAAAGTTTTCAAATATTTCCCAACCCAGAACTGGCAACCCTAACCTTATTACACAACTGAATCTGGACCATGTAGTTTAGTGAAACATTTTTATTAGAAGAAAAAATTATGCATATTAAGGCTGCATTTAAATCTCAGAGCAAACCATAATTTGTGATGAAAATTAGCCAGATATCCTTGATTCACAAGTTCCTTCTCTTGTCATTTCCCCTCCCCCTTTATGCACTATACCAGGATTGGGTAAACTTACTGGTTTAGGATGCCTTCAGTGTAACCACAGTTCATAGTAATGTCTGAAATAAGCACTTTAACAAACTGGGGTTTCCTTCATGCTTTGATCTTGGTTTATAGCAAAAATGTACCATGTTTGTTAAAGCATTTGATTTAGATGTCACAACAAATTGCTAGACTGGTGATGTCTTAGACATGGTGGTCTTCACTTCTGGCACAGTGTGCAAAGGTAGACAGGATAAACCCTCAGGCTCATTCTCATCATCAATAAATTCTGGTTTATTTCTTACATCTAAATGCAGTTTTAATGGACATCTCCACTTGCTGTTTGTTGTAGGCTGTGTCTGCCTAGCCTCCATCAATGAGTCCATCAAGCAGGAGGGCAGGATGCAGTTATACACACTTCCTATTGTGCCTGGAACCATCTTCGCCTAAGATCCCCTCTCCCTCCAGTTTCCATGAGATCTTAACAAGGTCTCATTCCATGAGATCTTAACAAGGCTACCAGAAAGGAGGCAGCAAGGGTGTCAGTTTTCCCCTTGTGCCTGAATCCAGGCAGCTGAGAATCCAGCTTCACCCCAACCCAGGAGCATTTTTCAGTGAGCTTTATAATTGCCGCTCACATTACTTATGAGCCACTTTTTTTTGGAGGGGGGGGGTCAATTCTTAGCAAAAAATAAGTGGAAGGAAAAATATAAAGAAATAAATATTTATTTCCCAGGTTACTGCTCAGCTAGGAGGATACTCTGTGATTCACAGAAAATGTCATTCTCAGTTTACTGATACAGCAGACTACAGAAGACAAGGAATCAACACATGGCAGGATGAGAGTGGAATATATGCCAACTCCGATCTAAAGCAAAAAATTCTTCCTGTAACTAGCCCCATACTGTCAAATTTGAATGAAGATACTTATTAAGTACTGATAACTCCTCTAAATCTGTATACCTTGGTGAGTTTTGGTAAAATTGGTCTTCTAAATAAATAAATTTCAGTGCCTAGAACCCTTGGTTCTATACAAATATTGGTCATATGTACATTTTTGCAAAGGACATCTGTGTTTGGTTCACAATTAACATGAAACTTTTCTTGTTATTAAAAGAGCAAGCCTCAGGATTGGTGCTCTAGCACCCATCCCTTCTTTCTCCCCTCACACACTCTGATTCCTGTCCTTTCACCTGAATATGAATCAGTGAAGTATAACTTATATTTTGCCTTTAAACTAGAATGGGAAACCAGGACTTTCAAAAGGTTAGCGTTTCTTATTTAAGACACTTCAGAAGTTTTGTCACTTTATCACCTGCTCCCCCATTATTCTACAATACTTAAGATCAAGAGTACAATCTAGGCTGCGATAAAGCACTTCCTAAACACATAGTCATCTAGGCTCTGGACTAGTCCCTGAGCCTTATAAAAACTCTGAGCCTGGAGTTTCTTCCTCTGTCCAAGCGGTTTGTCTCTGTAGTAGGGAAACTGCCTAGGCCAAGGGGGTCCTGCTTTTGGGAGTCCTGCTAACTATACCTCAGCCTCTGTCCTCTTGTTTACTATTTTGGACTTTATCCCTGCTCAATTACTCTTCCTTACCCCACAATACAACTGCCAGAGCCTGATGTTTATTCAGTCCTGACATCTGCTTGGAAGCTCAGGGTTGCATCCTTCTGTACTGTCTTATATAAATAACAAATGCTGGCCATTTGCAGCGCTGAACATTCACTGAGCCATTCCTGTACAACAATAAAAGTATAATCTCCTAGTGATTGATGAACATGTGAACTCTAGATATTGCCTCTAGCTGATCACAATATGTGCTGGGATATTATATTCACTGGTGTGTGGGGCTTTTTTGTCATTAGGCAAAGCAAAGACCTCTCTATCTTTACTCATTCTTTCCTACCAAACATATTCCATTTGCTTTCTGCATACACTGTACCATTCAAACAATTTGTTTGCATCAAAAAATTACTTTTTACATTCCTGCAGATTACAAGCAGGCCCTTGCTTAGGGAAAGTGACCCTTCCTTATTCCCACTCAGGATTCTCCTCCTCCTGAGTGAGAAAAGGCCACGAAATTAATTTGACACATTGTTTCTTGGCCTGATATGTTAGTTAACAGAGAACTTGGAACATACTCAGGATACTCAGTTCTTTGTAATATAATTTATGAAGTCTTACAGTAGAGAAAAGGAGAGAACAGAAATAAATTTATAATCCAACATTAATCAACGTTTTCTAAGAAAAAGTCCCCAGAGTTCTTTAAATTCTTCTGTTCTGGGGACATATTCAGAGCTGAGGATGTCACAACCATCAAAGGAGGAAATACATGCAAATTTGTGCACACATGCACGAACACACATGCACACAAGTCAGACATGCTACCAAGTATCCGTGTGTCTGTATCCTGAGATTTGAGTCAGATTTCTTTTTTTAAATGGGACTGTGCCACAGTATTACCTTGAAATCCTGTCTCTGGATCCTAACTTTGTGTATGTGAGAGTTAGGGTAGCAGCATCAGCATGCCTTTTCTGCCTTGCCCGTTTTTAGATTTCTTGGATTTATAATTAGGAGAGGGGCCCAGAAGCTCATGTGTCACAGAAAATACTTCCCTACTATTTGCCTTCTTTCAAAGTAGCCATATGACTAAAATGCAACATGGAACTTTGTTTCATGATACTCTGTGCAGCCTTTTGCTGTTATAAATTTGTGATATTCCCTAGGGAAGCTTCAGTGAAACTTACAGAGCCTGTGTTAACATTGTCTTTTGGATCATGTGCACTAATTCGTTTTCCAGATGAAACATCAGTCCAAGTTAGCTCTTTCCCCAGCAGCCACATAACTATCTGTAAAGACGTTTCCCTCCTAGTAAATACAGAGAAGGCTTGTAGAGTGACCCACCCAGGAATTACCAAATGAATCTTGTTATCATCTGAAGCCTGCTTTCTGTTTAACTAGGGAACAGCTGAGAGCTGATGCAGATGTTATTCTTGGACTTATCTGTACAAAGGCTTACTTGCTCACATTAGCAGTATGTACAAAGACCTGTTTCTGGAAGATTACAGTGTATTCAGCAAGTCAAACTGATGGGAAGAGCTATAGTCATCTTTGAGCAACTCCCCCGACATTATGCTGCTTATATAGGTAAGAGCCAGTTGCATGAGCACTTTAACAAAAAACTCTGGAAGTAACTCTTGTACAGGTTCAGGCTAGAGTTGCTTTTGCTTTGTTTGAAGTACCAAACTTCCAATTAACTGTATTGGATATCAGAGTTTGAGCAGCAATGATTAACATGAAGCATGACAATTAATGCAAAGCATCGTAGTTAATGAGCCACAATCCCTAGATCTTATTAAATTGGATGCAAAGGCCATTAGGAACCATTTATGCAGAGACAATATAAGTAGATTTAGGTCATCCTTTGCTTTTTATAAACAAAAGGAACTCTACTGGAGAGCATAAAAATGATAATTTAAAATAGAGCAATAGCATAATCAAGATAGTTCTGTTGTAATGGCAAGTAAATGGAGCTACTCTGTACTACACCATCTTCAAAACAATAGCATTCCAAGAACTGGGTTAATTATATTCATTCATTCATTTATCTATTTATTTATGTGATTTATATCCCACCACTCCCATACAATGGCTTGTGGCAGGTCACCAAGTCCTCATTAAAATCCCATTAAAACCCCCATTAAAAGGATATAGTGATACAGTATAAAAAATACACAAGCCCTGCACCCAAGACTAATACCCACTATCAGGGAGGAGAGGGGGCCTAGCTAGCAACACCCAGGTGCTAACACCAGCCCTGGGGGGGGGGGAGTTCTTCCAGTGATCTTCCTCACTCCCTTGGCCTAAACCAAAGACCTGGTGGAAGAGCTCCGTTTTGCAGGCCCTGCAGAATGTGGAAAGCTCCCCCAGGGCCCGTAGCTCACCCTGGAACTCATTCTACCAGGTCGGGGCCAGGACCGAAAAGGCCCTGGCCCTGGTCAAGGTTAGGCGTGCCTCTCTCGGGCCAGGAATCAAAAACAAATCAGTGCTCGAAGACCGTAGAAGACCTTGTACTATACACAGGATGAAGATAAAATGGATGTGATGAGTACCATTTAGAGAGAGTTGTGTTGTGTTTCAAAACTTTCTGATAAGGGCTTTGTTTCTGGAAGAGAGGATAGATAACATAGAATGGGGGTCATCGTGTCCACACTGAAGCTACACAGTTTTTGGAACATAGTAGCCCTTTTTAGTCATTACAATTTAGGCACGCAACTCATGTTACCCATGATCTTCAGGATATACATAGCATTTGGTATGAATAAGGCAATGCTTCAGTACATGTATTCACATACCCTAAGGAAAAGGTAGGGTGGGATCTGAGCATGGAAACTGAAGCACACAATAACTCATTCAGGCAAAATGTTGACCACAATTTAGGCTTTTGTGAGGTTTGAGTACCAAAATTATAATGACTGAAAACAGCTACAACTATGAGGTTGAGGGGCTTCCCCCTCCCCTTTTTTTTTTTTTTTGCAAACTCATTTTACGTGGACTGTTGGGAAACTGTTCAAAAGACTGGGATTTGAGGGCACTTTTTTGCACATCAAAATAAAAGGGGGAAAGGAAATGGAAAAGGATTCACTTTTTTTAATGGGAAAAGTTTTGGTCATCATTGTACTGAAACTTTGCCTATTGTAATAATATCAGGTACTTATAGCATTTCTTATTAATGGTAATGGAATCAGCAGTAATAGAATAACAGACTCATAGAATAATCGAGTTAGAAGGGACTCCCTGGGTCAACTAGTCCAACCCCCTGCACTATGCAGGACACTCACAACCCCATCAGTCATCCCCTTGAACCTTCACAAAATCAGGCTCTCTGTCAGATGGCCATCCAGCCTCTGTTTAAAACTTTCCAAAGATGGAACCCACCACCTCTCGAGGAAACATGTTCCACTGAGAAACCGTGCTAATTGTCAGGAACTTTTTCTAGATGTTTAGATGAAATTTCTTTTGCATTAATTTCATCCCAATGGTTCTGGTCCATCCCTCCGGGGCAAGAAAAAACAACTCTGCTCCACTGTTCCACTGAGAAACCCCTGTAACTGTCCCTTATTGAGAAAAGAAGCACATACTTCAAACCCTGGGTTCCCTACTCCACTATATATCTAGAATAAGGTGTAACATGGGCCCTAGATACATGGTGGTATAAAGATGCCAGGCTCCAGATGGAACCTGGAGATACCCTGGAATAGCAGCTCATCTCCAGACCACAGAAATCACTATATTCTCCAGAATATAGGTGCTTTAGGATAGAATCTATAGCATTGTAGCTTACTGAGGTCCCTGTCCTTCCCAAGCTCCATCATCAGATCAACAGGAGTTTCTGAATCTTAATTTGACAACTACCCCCCCTCACATTCCCCTCGGGGGAATCTAGCAACACTAAGGCGGACTCCCTTCTGGTGCGGGTAATCAGGAGTAAAGAGATGGAGGAAGAGAGATGAGCCATTGAACACTTTCTCAATCTACATTTTACTTTATCCAAATCATCCCTCAAACACTTTTCCTTTGTACCATATCCCTACACTGAAAATCTCTTGGGATGAAGCCACTTGGAAGTTATCTGAAGTGAAGAAATGAAGGTTGGGAATGGGTTAAGAGTTCCATCCCTTCCGCAGCTGCCTCTCTGCTCCTGATCATGCCTGCAGGAAGTGGCTTTTCCTTATTTTAAGAACCATCAAGCTATGATTACATGTATTTTTACATAATGTGTAGTTTGGGTTTGAGACTATAACCAAACCTTTTGCTAAACCATTTTTCCATACAACCAAATGTGAAGATATAATTTACCTCTGCCAAAGAATAAGAACTTCATATGCATCTATTCTGAAAGCAAGTCTATGATAGAAATACATCATTAGATAATCTTTTATAGTAGAAAGGAACCAGCCTCTTCCGTACCTTTAGGGGATTAAGTGTTATTCTTGAAAAGATAATCCTGAACAAGCAGGTTTTAAGCTGTCTCTCTGAAACAATATTTCTGTTTCTGTGGCAACCATCCCTCCTTGGAATTGTAGTCTAAGCTCCCCCCCCCCACACACACACATATACTATCACCACACAAAGTTGATTCAGCAGAATGGTTCTACATCTGTCAAAATATTTTGTCTTCAAAACCGTGAACAGATGCCATGGTAGCACAACTATGGTCTTGGAATTCAAGTTCGCTGCACAATGTGGTTCAGTTGGTAATTTTGCACTCTGGACCTATTCGTCTTGGGGGGGGGTGGCTGTAGAACAGAGATGAGATGATTTAAAACACAGTTTAGAGAAGGATGCAGATGCTTTCTTCACTTTCCACCCTTCCCCCCTGAAATCCTCTCCTTGCTTCCTCTTGAATTTCACACAGCTGGACTTATTTTTGCCCTTTGAGCCAGCTCTGGAAAAGCAGGGCGGGGAGGGGGGTTAAGCAGTTGCAGTGGAGGCAACACTCCACCCAGTACTTTTTTTTTGCTTGAAATCAATGAATCTCCATGTTTCCATCTCCAGCAGACCTGTATTCTGTGGCACTGACTGACTAAATGCCTGGCAACTAATTTTGCAACCTGCTTCCCATCAGCTACTCTTGCTCTTGAAACCATCCCTTGTCCTGCCTGGCAATTATGTGGCACACACACCATTCTGATGTCTGCCATCATGTCTACTTAGAGCTCAAGGGCCCCTTCTTAAGCAAAGATTCATAATATTCAAGGTGGAGTACCCAAAAAGCAAGTTTGTGCATGCCCATATCAACTGTGACGTACACCAAACTATTATTTGCCAGTTGCTCCTTTAAATGCACAGAGATTTATAAGGTTAAGCTTTAAAAAAATATATATCCTGGCTTTCTTTGTGTAAATGTATTCAAGGTAGCTTATTGAGTTAATATACTACAGTATAATTCATATAATCATATGAAATCCTTAAGAATAAAACACAATAAAGCCCAGGAATGGCCCACAGACATAACAAAAACTATGCTTTAAAAAAAAAACAAACCTTCCGAAGACCAGTAATGGAGACAAGATGAAGTTCCTCAGGAAGGAAGTTCTACAATTTAGGTTCCTGCCAGACACAGCTGTGCTGGTTCCTGATGCACAGCCTCCTTAAAAGACCTAAGTTCTGGAATTTTGGATTTCAGCCATTTAGAGATTTCAGGGTCAAAACCATTTGGTATTTCAATGTCAGAAACTCTAAGTAGGAACTGATAATTTATATCTATTTTATTAATGGAATTTTTATATTGCCACACCGAGCAAGCTGGCTCGTGGCGGTTCACAACAAAATCATAAAAACAATATACAGCATAAAATTATACAATCCCATTAATAAAAACAACCCCCCCCCCCAACAACAGATAAAATGGCGGTACATAGTATGCAAGCTTCCTTTCCTTGCTTCCTTTCATGGAGGCTGCTGAGCAAATGGAGCCAAATAAAATGCAAAAGCTGACAATCCACAACAGAGCCCAGTTGTAGCTCTGATACCATCTGAGCCAGATGTGCACCATCATTTCTACAGTTTTTGAAGAGGTAGTAGTGTCAGAATCAGCTCCCATGCTTATGGGCTTATTATGTTGTTGTTGTTGTTGTTATTTTCAATTTATTTCCCGCCACTCCCTAAGCGGCTTGTGGCGGGTCACAATGTCTTTAAAACCCCATTAAAACTCTCATTAAAAGACTTAAAATCCATCACAACATGGCGGAACAAAAAAATCCCCCTCCTACCCCCATTGCTAAGGGGGGGCAGAGAAGAAGGAGGTCAACGATGTTCAAGAAGCCCTGGGGGGGAGCCGTCGATGTACCTCGCCGACCCCAGCCTCAACCATGGACCTGGCAGAAGGGCCAGGTTAACAGGGGAGGGCAGGAGTGTCTTCAATCCTCCCTTCTCAATATACGTTTTTGATCTCCCTCCCCACTGTAACTTTTGGCAGTCTTTAGCATGTGTCTTGGGAGCAATGCTGTGATAATGACAAAGATTCTGAACCCACTAGAGATATAGATTGGACTAGTAATGATCCAAAACTACACTAACCCCACTAACCTCTATGCATGAGATGAGTGTTTATAAATGTAATAGTGAGACAGAGAATTAGTGACTACAGAGAGCTTATTTTTAGGGTGACACCCCTGTGGCAAAAGTAAATGAGTGTCTGTACTTGTCATGTAAGAAGGCCTTTCCATATGAACGGTATAATGCCAGTCACCTCTACATCTGTTGCCTTTAATCCACTCTTTGTGTGAGCTCTGAAGCTTCCCAATACCATTAAAGGATATGCCCTTCCTATCATTTTGAGGGAATAACATGGTAACACCCTGCTGAACTATCATGTTCAAGTAATAATGACAATTCCACTTCCCTTGGGAATACCTACTCTCCAAAATAAGTTTTGCCCTTCTTCAAACAGGCAGTTACGAAATGAAGCTGATCATGTGACGGTTCAGTTTGCCTTACTGGACCATTTGTTATTAAGCAGGAGAGTGGGAAAATGTTACACATAAATACTTTGCCGTTCAGAACACTGGGCCTGAAAATAGATGCTAAAAAAACCCCAAGATTTTTGTTTAAACTGTGCTATGATATTCGGAATCTGCCTCTGTTGCATTTACTTCTTGTCTACTAAAGCTGAGCTAGTCAAAACAAAACTAATGTAATCCACAATATTATTTAGAATTTGTTTTAAAACTTATGATTTTGTTAATTCTTTGAAAGGTTGAACATGGTGTTTTTGTTACAATCTACTAATAAATTTACAGTCTGTATTTGTAAAATCCTTATAAACTATAATTCCATTTTTTTAAAAAAATCTAAAACTTGGAATTTTCTTCAGTAGCATAAACATTTTTCCTTGCTAGATTTCTCACCACCTAATTTGTGCAGTATGGCTAGAATTGTAAGCATTCTAAGGCAGACAGTAATTAATTGCTCCCTTTTTGAAAGGACTTTTTAGCATTCTCGTTTTCCTCACTTGTGTGTTCCTGCTGTTTCTGAGGCAGAGTCTGCACTTACTTTTTTATTCTATTGTCAATCCTGTTGAATTCAGATTGCTTTGAACTCGAGTCTTCCTTTCCCCCCCCCTCCCCATTGAAACAGGAAAGTCTTCTACACGTGGTTAGGGAGGCTCAGAAGAGGGGGGGGAGGCAAATGGAGACTCTTTCTTTGTTTTCTTGAAGGGGGGGAGAGGATCCAGGAAGTCAGAGGAGGGAGGAAAAGAATCCTTTCTTTTCTAGAAGGGGGGGGGGGACGAAGAAGGCACACAAAAAAATCCAAGGCCGACAGAAGTTGAGAGAACTTAGGGGCTTCTCCTTTAAGGCAGGCTTGTCACATGACCACCTGTAGCCAATCACGGGTCCTCTACCATGGAGGGGAGCCCAGATTCAAAACAATGCGATTTTCTGAATATATTCAGGATTAAAAGCAGTCTGAGATAATAAAGGTAGGGTGACTCCGGATCAATCCTTCTTGCTGCAGAAGGAAAATTAAAATCGCCCCAAATCCAAACGGAAATCGCATTCTGTGTAGAGGGCAGGGACTGAATCGATCTGGGGTTGGAATAAAAGCCCCGTGCAGTTTACACCTGAGGGGTAGTTCTATTCTGCACTTTTTCCCTCTATCCTATGGTCAGTTTGATATTGATTGCTGTATGTCCAGTATATCTCCCTCCAGATTTTTATGCTGAATATAAAACAATGTAATAATGAACCAGCCACTTAGAAGGAGTAAAGCAATAACAACAAAACCATGAAAGTGAGGAAAATTAGGATGTGGAAAAGCCCCTTAGTAACAGACTCCTTTTACTGTGTGGTGCTTTTTCAGACTACAGATAACACAAAGGAAACAAGTAGACACTTACCAGACCAACATTTCAGCAAAACAAGACATTTTGGACTATTTTTTCTCTGTTCTAGAGATGGCAGTTGAAGTCCCTGTGGTAATCATGATGAGTGAGGAAGATGAAAAAGACACAACCTCTGTTCCCTCGCTCTTTTTGCCCCGACTTTTCTTTCTGCTGGTCACCTTCAAGCGTCTGATATCAGAAGATGCTGACTGGGGTCCTAACGACTGATTAATAACTGTGACCAAATAAATGTTTCTGGTTCTTTCAAAATTGTCTTTTCTCATATAACCTTGAGGACCTTAGGGATGCCTTGGCAAAGGGAATTAGATCTTGCGGTACCAAGAATAACACAGTTTAGTCTTTTAAACTTTATTCATTGGAAGATGTTCATCAGTTATATATGAACAGTAATCTTACTTGTTAAGGTTCAAGTATAGTTTGTGTACATATCAACCAAAACAGAAAGCAGCAGATTGCATCTGCTGACCCCATCCTCTGAGCATTGATCAGGAAGTCTGCATAAGAACTATGAGTTGCACACACATGGGCTCTTTCTGCATTAGTGGTACTATGGATATTTGCCATCAGTACACCTTCTGCATGCAGAGTCTTGGTGCAAAAACCTGAGCTGATTAGTATTTTGAAACAATTTTCTCCATATCCAAACAGCGCAGAACAGGGGGATAAAAAAATGTAAAATTTTGGAAAATTTATCATCAGCAGAGATTGTTTTCATTTCATCACGGAACACATATGCTAGCCCAAAATGTTTACTCTCTTTGGAAAGGTTGTAGATTTTGCCACTGAGTCAAGGCTATGAAATCCAGACAAGCTATTTCTATCATCTTAAAATTATCTGCATAAGAGAAACACAACTTGGATTCCATGTGACATCTGAGTAGCAAAAGCTTAATTCTTGAACTAAAAATGTAAAAGGGGAATATTTAATTGTACAAAGTACCATGATGTGTGTATGTACTTGTTGCAACCTATATGTACCAGAATATTCTACTTTGAGACCCTATTCCTTGGTCAAATCTCAGTTTGCATAATATCAATTCAATGTTTTCTTTGATCAGAGACTATGTTTTGATTTGTGGTCATGGCAATACTTAAAAAAATTAAAGAAAATATCCTTTTAATTTATCTGATTAGCATTATTTTTGTTTGAATTTATTGTAACAAAAATGTTGAAAGATTATATTTATAGATGAAGGATGATATCCATGCAGATTACGTTATATCTTTAGTACATTTCTCCTGCCTCTTCTAGTGATTTTCTTATGGTCCATTTTACACATATAATTGCTTACTGTATATAAATATAGGAATAGATGCCAAGAAATTCTATCTCCTGAAACATTCCTTTGCTGCTTCTGTGAAAATTAAAAGCTGGGAAAATGTCTGGCATGGCATCCAAATCTTTTGGTGTGCTGACATAAGAGACTGAAATGAGTTGAGGAAAAACAGCTGTTTCTGATATGGAAGAAAGCGCTATTGCTAAGAGGCATATGACTGTAAAACCAATACAGGCAGAGGGGAGGTTTAGCTTTTGAACTCATTGAAAGCTTTGGGAGCTGCATTTGTTTTATAAGGTGAGAAATGATCATAGGAGGTAAGTTGCTGAAGGAAACAATATATTTGTTTATTTAATTTTTTATACTGCCCTCCCAGCAACTTGAGTTGCCATGAAAACGCTAGAGGGCGTCTGAGTCTGCCATGAAAACGCTAGAGGGCGTCACCAAGGGTCAGACATGACTCGGTGCTTGCACAGGGGATACCTTTACCTTTTACCCAGCAACTTGGCTCAGGGCAATATATACAGTATGATATATAACTACAGTGATTAAAACAAATGAGATTTAGATTTGCAATGAGTTTTAAATGGCTAGCACAGACAGGTTTAAAATATCAGCAGTAACAGGGGGGAGGGGGGGAGAGCACTCACCAGCCTCCTGCCAGCTCTGTCAGGGTTCTGAGGCAAAGTGAAGGAAGTTACAGTTGGACACGGCAGTTAGGATAGCCTTGGGGCGAAAAGGGCTGGCGCAGCCTGTACAAGCCTCCGTTCTCATCCCCTTTGGCAGCCCTACTGACCTCTTCTCCCTTTGGTGGTCACGAGCAGATTGGCAGCGATGTCTCCAAATTGCCCCTGGCTGGGCTAGGTGGCTGGGCCCTGTCAGAACTTTGGCTTTGTCCCCCCCAACTGGCTGGAACTCTGGCATGTCCTGGTGAGGGCCCAATCGGAAGGTGCTTTGCACCTTCCAATCGGGCCCTCACCTGGCCCGGCCCCACGCACTCTCCACCCACTTAAGCCTTAGCTTTTTATGTTTATACAGCCACAGTTGTATAAAGATGACCTTTATATTCCCAATGTCATCCATAGGTATGAAAATATATGGGAATTCTAGTAATGTTGAATAACTTGGTTTTATCATAATGCAACTTGAATTATGCTGAAGGAGAAGAAATCTCCCTTATATACCACTCCACTTTCATTAAAACTCTTCACATTACAACCATCTTCTATGATAAGGAAGAAGGGATTCTCATAGATTATGCTCAGGTGGTTCACTTCCAAATATTATCATGTTGAGAATTTAAAAAATACAAGGGTGATCATATTTTTTATGTTTGTTCTTTCTTTTCCTTGATGTATACACATAGAGGTATAGGTCTTTTCATTTTATCAAAAGGATCAGTTGAATAATTTGCTAGAGATTTTAGACAAGAATAAGGGGAACAAAATCAGAAAGGATTACAGAAATGGGAATTTACAGAACAGCATCTCCCGGGTTGGCATTATTGCTTGAACACAGTTGATAACGGTGAGCACAGATGTGTCTTATACAGCAAATAAGGCAGGTTGGATGGGCATAGCAGGTGCCTCAAATTGACACTGATCAGCACTAAAGAAAACTAAGGTAACATTCTTAAAAAGTAACAGTTGCAGGATTTAGTCAAGGTCAACCTTAATTTAATGCAAATTGGATGCAAATAAAACGCAAAAGATTTGCAAGTTTTGTGCATAGCAATGCACCTGCCAAAAGAAATCCGCCTATGTGGCAGCTCATTCCCTTCCACTTAATTTCATTAGAATTGCTGTAGGTTTTTTTTAGTTGGGCTGACAAAAGAATCCTCCCCATATTCTCAAGAATCTTTTGGCACTTTGCCAAAAGAAACAGACAGGGTGCCCCACATTCAATGTAGCCTGAGTGAAAATTCCATTCTGGTGAAGTTGTGTTTCAGTGAAGTTTTATCTATCTTATCTACAGCTGAGCTTGTGGTTTTGGTCCTGACCTTGCACATGGTTTTGCTAAACTGCTGAAGGAAGGAAGAAAAGGATTTTTATTTGTTTTTCTTTGAGCTTTGGGATGCTTTAAGATGCATTAAGAAAGCTAAACACAGATCATTCTGCATAACAGTACATGAAATTGGCTTCCTCTTGTTTTCACTGTAACTCACAGTAGGGCATAGGCAAGCTGAGAACTTCTCTCTTGTTTTGTGTTGTGAAGGTCATGATTGGGTTGGAATGCTTTTAATAGCAATGGTGGATTATCTCTTAACTAATGCCCAGGAGCATTTTTCTCTTTGGATTGTTCTGTACTCTTCACAGGGTAAAGGTTCTATAAATATGGAACTGAAGACCTCCTGCCTGAATGTTCTTATTATTTGTTTTTAATACCTACATACAAATGGTATGTATGCTCTTGCTATGATGTGGTAAGCTGAAACACAAACACAGATACACACATAACTGCATTAATAGCAAAGTGCTGGACTGACACTATTTTAAGTGTCAACATCTGCGCACAATAGGTGAGCTTGGAAAAACTTTTATTTGAAAGCTAGTATAGACTAGAAGTTAAAATAGTAGACTTAGGAGAGGATGATTTTTTAAACCCATTTTGAACTTTAAGTTTCTCTCCCCTCTTATCTGTGCCTTTCCTACCTGGATGAGGTGCAGCTTACGGCTGTACCTAATGCCAGGAATTTTCGATGCCTATCTTTCTATGGAGCATCAGATCATGAGAGTTACCCATTTGGCATTTTACCATCTGTGCCAAGTGAAGCTACTAGTGCCCTATCTGTCTGTAGAACACTTGACTACAGTGATCCATGCAACGGTCACTTCCAGATAGGCTTCTGTAACTCACTCTATGTGGGCCTACCCTTATCTTTGACCTGGAGAAAGCAATTGATACAAAATTCAGCTGCTAGGGTTCTTATGAGGTCATCTTGGAGGACCCACATCGAACGTGTGCTGAGGCAGCTGCGCTGGTTGCCAGTTACCTTCCAGATCAGGTTTAAGGTTTTGGTTCTTACCTTTAAGGTCATCTGTGGCCTAGGCCCTGCTTACCTGAGGGACAGTTTGTCTCCTTATGCCCCCCGATGTGCCGTTCGCTTGGTGGGTTTGAATAGGTTGGTTATCCCCAGTCCCCGAGAGGCATGCCTAGCCTTGAATAGAGCCAGGGCCTTTTCAGTCTTGGCCCTGACCTGGTGGAATGAGCTCCTGGAAGAGCTAAGGTCCCTGACAGAGCTATCACATTTCTGCTGAGCCTGCAAGACAGAGCTCTTCCACTAGGCATTTGGTTGCGCCCAAGCTAGGAATAACAGGTCTCTCCCGGTATAGGCCCCCATAGGCTGGACATCACTATTCTATCTCCAAATTTCCAGATACTTTCCAAGTGGAAGTTGATGGCGCTTGATGACGCTTTACACTCATAGGAAACTGAAATAGGAAGCTTGCATGTACTCATTTCTGTTTACTCTGATGGGTAGTAGCACTCCAGGGTCTCAAGCACAGCTGTTTTATACCACACAGTACTAGATCATTTTAATTTGAGATAGCAGAGATTAGACCTATGATTTTCTGCCTGCAAAGTAGGCGCTCTGTCACTGAACTATGTTCAGCCCAGGTACAAAAAATGATGTGGATCAGCTTTGAATCAATACAAATAGCCTAAATTTGTGCTCCCAGACTGGAGACATCCTTTGGGCCTTGCTCTAATTATCCTCCTGTTCTTCTGTCACACTTACGGTAGTTTGAATACTGGGCAACCACAAGGGTCAAGTCCAAGCTTCATTTCCTCACCCCAGCTAACTGCCAGAACCCAAGGCCAAAAGTAATATTTCTGAGTGTTAAAAATGGCAAACACTTGCTCACTTGGATGTCTGAGCAACAATGCCAAAACAAGTTCTTATTTTGTATGGTTGGTAACAGCTGCCATTGGTAACAGTTCCCTGCATAACAGTGTAACTCCAAAGAACTTTTCATATTTAAATCCTTCAGTTAAAATTCCTATTCTTTTTATTTCAGATGATATTCCTGGTTATTAAGACCAGAAAGTATTCTTTGAAAGTTATACAACAAAATGTTCTTTTTCAGACTATCATAATTCTCAGAATAGTATAATTTTTTCCTCACTGTATGAAATCACAGATCTTAAGGTACAAAACAGTGTTTTTTTATGATACATTTCTACAGTGACTTCCATTAAATAAAAAATAAATTAATATGTCTCCTATCTACTGAGTCAACTTAAAAAAATCACACAGGGATGTCCACTTTGTAGTCTGACAAGCTCTTCTAATGTGGCAATTTTGCTATTTGGCATCTTATATAATTAATCTTTCCTATCTGTACCATATCATTGGCTGTCATCTTCAAGTATGTATTTTTCTCCTTCAGGCAGGTCAAGAAAGCCACAGCCCAGTAATTTTCATGGCAGTTTAAATCTGTTTTCTATGCTTCACAAAAACCGAACAAAAAAACCCAACCACAGAGAGCACCCTCAAATGCAGGACACAATGGCCATTAATTAAAGAGTTGGCAGTTCTTTCTGTTCTGACTAAACTCATAGGCGAGCCACTGTTTTCAGATCTTGATGAAGCCAGCTGACACTGCAAACCACAGACTCAAATATACTGTGGATGGATTTCAGTCTAAATAAAAATAGCTAGAGGAAGCAGCCTGGTGACTAGCCTTTATAAAAGAAAACAGGCAAATCAGGCCCCAAATACTAAGCTTTCATGGCCAAATTTTACATTATGTTGGCAATGTCTGTCTTTTCCTGTGAGGGTGGATGCGTTTTGATTAGGAGGAGGGTGAGGGAGACTTAAACCAGTCAGTGCCACAGCCCTGATCTGAATCAAATATTTTGGGGGTTTGTTTGGGGGGGGGGGTCTACACATGTCTGTCCATGTAGTTTGGCTTTTGGGGTTGAATTTTCATTCTGGACATGAATCTTATGCAACCAGGTAGAGTTTTCAAAGCAATAGATGAACAGAGTGGTTTGCCATTGTCTGATTCTGAGGAAGCAAATGGGGAGCAATCCTAAACTGGTCTATGCAGAAGCAAGTTCCTTTTTACACAGTGGATTTATTCCCAAGAAAGTATTTTTAGCATTTGCAGTAACCCCATTGTTAAAAGAAGATTATGGCTGGAATCATGTAAAACCTTGTGGCAGCTCATCAGTGAAAATTAGTACATAAAATACCATTCACGTGAAACTGATTACTAAGCCAGATATTAAGGTAATCTTAGCCTGGTATTGCGGATAAGCTACATTTAGAGCACACTGATCATACCATTTTCCAATTCAATATTAGTTCTTGACTCAAGAGAAGTAGGGTTATCTAAATCTATCTGTGATCAATTACTCATTCACACCCTAGAGTTTTGATCTTCCCTGTCAACATAAGCTTCAAAACATGTAAACTTATTAGTCTCGTGAGTATTCCTGTCAACAGAAAGAGTGGCCCAGATCTCTTGCAAACTGTCTTTGGCAAAATATTAGTTACTGACTTAGGAAAATATATGCTCACTATGAAATCTGTGAGAGTTCTCCCTTTTCTCCTCTAATAATAGCCCAGGGTTTTATGATAGCAGCTGGACTCTTGTGGTGAGGATAAGTCAGTCCTTGAGGTCAAATCAACCTCCCTGTGATAGGTCAGGCAAGCAGCATGATGGCCAGCAGTCACCCCACTAGTTACTTGTATTCAGGGGCAGATGGAAATACGAAGAAGTCATGATTCATGAAGCTGTGTTCAGAACTGCACATACAGTATAAATAATGCTTCCCTTGCTTTAACAAATTTCCATCTGTTTCTAATTGCAGCGTAATGCACTCATGCCAGATGTAGGACATTATTTTCTGCTTATTTTCTGCAGCATTTCTTTTTGTGAAATAGTAGGATGTGCTAACTGGAATATTAAGCAGACCTTTCAGAACCATTCTTCCACGTTTAACCATCTTCCTTGTTTGCAAAAAAATGTCCAGCCCACCAGTTAAGATCCTCCTCACAAGCCTGTTCTCTGTGCTCATGCCAGGACTGGTGAGGTGGGTGGTGACCAGATGGCCTGGGCATATATAATAGTGTATGTTAAAAATGTCTGAAATTTGCAACATACATTAATTTACTATTTTCATTTAAATTGTCTTTAAAAGTTATGGTGATGGATTTGAATTGGCTTCGTATGATAATTTAAAACTGCTTTTGTCATACTTGTATGCAAGCTCATTCTTTTTAAAAATAGGTAGCATTCCAATATTAGTTTTCCTTTGAACTTTAAATAAATCAATGGAGTGATTTTTTCTGGATCTAATCATTAGGAAGGAAATACTAGTTTTAAAGTCTTTAGTTTCCATTTCAAATCAGGACAATTATGCCCATGTGAAATGCCCTGCATCCCAGAATTTCCTTTAATGTTTACTGTACTTTACATCTGCTCATTGTTTAGCATTTTATGTATGACTCACTTCCCAGTGGAAGAGCCACCCATCTCTTTTGTGTGTGTGTATGAAGCTGTAGCCAAGGGCAAGGGGACAGAGGGACCATTTCCACAGTAGCGAAAACCCCCCATATTGGCTGTCTTAATTATATGAAAAAAGCCTCTTGTGGCGCAGGGTGGTAAGGCAGCCGATATGCTGTCTGAAGCTCTGACCATGAGGCTGGGAGTGCGACCCCAGCAGCCGGCTCAAGGTTGACTCAACCTTCCATCCTTCCGAGGTCGGTAAAATGAGTGCCCAGCTTGCTGGGGGGTAAAATGATGATGACTGGGGAAGGCACTGGCAAACCACCCTGTATTGAGTCTGCCAAGAAAATGCTAGAGGACATCACCCCAAGGGTCAGACATGACTCGGTGTTTGCACAGGGGATACCTTTACCTTTACCTTTAATTATCTGAAATTCACACAAAGGTCTGCACAAAATTATGTCTCTTCAGGAGGAGATATGAATTTCATGTTCCTTTTGCATGCATTTTCAAATTCCTCCTTTACCATGAAGTTAATTTTTCTTCAGATTGTAACTCAGATTTTCTCACTGTGGAATTCCTGAATTCAAATCTGTTCTCCTTCCCCGCTGTGACTTTCAGCATTGACATGTGATATCCCTCCCTACTATGCATCTGTTCCCTCTTGTTCATAAACTTTCTACCTTAAAAAAATGATTGTATTATTCAGGTTGTAATGTGATCAAGCTGAATGCAGTGATAATTTCCTTTTGTGGACAGGCATGGCAATTGAGAGAGCACAGTGTTAAACTTTGAGGTGGTTAATTTATTTATTTAGATTTCTATACCGCCCTTCCAGTCAGTGTTGCCCAGTGACTATAAAAAAGGGCCTTTTATCTTCACCCACTCAAACTTTTTTGTCAACAGGGTAGCTGTCTTGGTCTGAAGTAGCACAATAAAATCAGACATAGTCTGAAGAAGCGTGCTTGCACTTGAAAGCTCATGCCCTGAATAAATCTTTGTTGCAATGCACTAGCAATATTGAGAACAAAACAATTGTTTTTGTCTCTTTGGTAGACTCCCAAATCCAACACAGTTAACAGATTCATGCTTTCCATGTGTGTGTATTCTGTGTGTGCATGATCTGGGAAGAATGCCTAATGGTGGTGACTAGCTGGTGACCAGCACTAGCTGGTATGACAAAAAACCCTACATCAAACATTTTCCACCAGTGAGGAGCGGGGAGGGAACAAGGCATTGCCTCTCCCTGCCAAACCACTCCACTTGGCTGCCTCTGCAATAAACAAAACAGCAAGGAGATGTCAGAGGTGGCTGAGGGACAGTCAGCACTGACAGATTCCGGCCACTCCCCCCCCCACAGCCATTCTCCCTTGTGCCATGAGAAGGCAGCAGGGAGGCCTTGGGTCAATGGAAGAAAGCTTCCGCAGGGATTGTGGCATGTGAGCAACAGATGGCCCACAGTCAGCACAGCTTCAAGAAAGTAGGTGGTAGAGGGAGAAGAAGTAGTATCCATACCAGTCTGGTTTCCGTCCTGGCCACGGGGTGGAGACGGTGCTGGTCGTCTTGACGGACGATCTCCATCACCAGCTGGATCAGAGCGGCTCACCTGTGCTAGTTCTGTTAGATCTGTCAGCTGCGTTTGACATGGTTGACCATGAACTGCTAGCTAGCCGCCTCGCTGGGACGGGGATACGGGGCACAGCCTTGTGCTGGATATGCTCCTTTCTCCTAAACCAGACCCAGAGGGTGGTGGTGGGGGAGGAGTTATCAAGTCCTGTTCGGCTCCCATGTGGGGCTCCACAGGGGTCAGTTCTCTCCCCCACCCTTTTTAACATCTTTATGCACCCTCTGGCCCAGCTGGTGCGGAATTACGAATTGGGTTGTCAACAGTATGCGGATGACACCCAACTGTATCTCCTGATGGACGGACGCCCGGACTCTCCCCCGGAACCATTTGCCAGATGATTGGAAGCCGTGGCTGGATGGCTTGAGCAGAGTCGCCTGAAACTCAACCCCTCCAAGACGGAGGTCCTATGGTTGGGTGGTAGTGGGGCAGGATTGGAAGCGTGTTTACCCACCTTGGCAGGGACGCAACTGTCTATCACGGCCAGGCCAGGAACTTGGGAGTGACCTTGGATGCCTCGTTGACATTGGAGGCCCAGGTCAAGAAGGTAGCCAGCCAGGCATTTTTCCATCTTCTCCAGGCTAGGCTACTAGTGCCCTACCTGCCCTCTGAACATCTGGCCACAGTGATCCATGCGACAGTCACCTCCAGAATAGATTTCTGTAACTCGCTCTACACGGGCCAGCCCTTAGGCTTGATCCAGAAGTTACAGCTGGTACAAAATGCAGCTGCTAGGGTCCTCACCGGGACAGCTTGGAGGGCCCATATCCAGCCTGTGCTGAGGAAGCTGCATTGGTTACCAGTTGCTGCCTGGATCCGGTGTAAGGTGCTGGTTCCTACCTTTAAGGCCCTCCGTGGTCTGGGACCCACATACCTGAGGGACCACCTTTCACCCTATGTCCCCCACAGGGTCTTGCGCTCTGTGGGGACAAATCTGTTGGTCATCCCCGGCCCCAGGGAAGTGCGCTTGGCCTCGACCAGAGCCTTTTTGGTCCTGGCCCCTACCTGGTGGAATGAGCTCCCGGAAGAGCTATGGGCCCTGCGGGAGTTTCCGGTATTTCGCAGGGCCTGCAAGACGGAGCTCTTCCGCCAGGTCTATGGTTGAGGCTGGTGCGCGGAAGAAAATCTGGACCCCCCTTGCCATTAAGCCCTATTTAAGCCCTATAACTTACCTTGTGGTTGACTAAGGAAAAGATTCTAGGCCCTGAGCAGGTTGGATTCTGTCAAGGGAAATCCTCCCTTGATCACTGCACCATCCTTGCCCACCTTGTCAACAAATATAGTAAGAAAGAGGGTCCAAAGGTCTTTGCAGCTTTTCTTGACCTTAAGGAGGCCTTTGATTCTATCCCTAGAGATCTTCTCTGGGATAAGCTGTTAAAGATGAAGATAGATAAAAGGCTCCTATATCTTATAAGGAAACTCTATTCTTCTACCTGTTGCCAAGTCAAACTCACCCCCCTTGGGAGTCTTAGTCCTAAAATACCAATCAACAAAGGGGTAAAACAAGGATGCATTTTGGCTCCCCTCCTATTTAACCTTTTTATAAATGACCTTGCTCCGTCCTTATCCCCCAATTCTGGCCATAGCCCAAAAATTGGTTCTCTTCACATCCCACTGCTTTTATACGCAGATGATGCGGTAGTGCTGTCCCATTCACAAATTGGCTTAAAACGCTTACTGGTTCAATTCCTGGACTTCTGTGAAGTAAACAAACTTGCTCTGAACTTTGAGAAGTCAAAAATTGTGCTTTTTGGAAGGCCTTGGAAGCCTCTTAAATGGAATGTAAGAGGTAACAACATTGAACATGTTAAAAGCTTCAAATACCTGGGAATATTTTTTCAATATAATGCAAATTGGGCTACACAGAGGAAATATGCAATCACATCTGCAAAAGCTAGTGCCCTGGCAATTACACGTTTCTTCTACACCAGTGGTAACCAGTACGTGCCAGCAGCCCTCAAAGTATTCAATGGGAAACTAAGTGCCCAACTGTTCTATGGCATCCCTATTTGGATCAATGCTTTTAACCAAGCAGTCGAAAGTCTCCAATCTGTCTTCCTTTGTAAAATCCTTGGGACCCTGAACTGTGTCTCTTACACAGTCCTATGTCTAGAAACCAGCCAAAGACTATTGGAAACCAGAGCATGGTTGTTAACAATCAAGTTCTGGCTTCGCATTCATTTTAGATCTGACCCCAACAGTCTAATTTCCCTCATGCTATCTGAACATGAGTCATCTACTTGGTTAGGACACATTGAGGGAAAAATTAAATCTATAGGGATATCTTTAGACTCCTTGTATCTGATATCTGAAAAGTCTGCATTTAGTTTAATTAAACATAGACTGTTAGACATAGAACTGCAGGAACTTAGCAGTAAAGCTAGAAACGTTTGCTCGCCATTGAGCTTGGGGAATCTCACCAAGCTCTCAGCCCCTAGCTGCGTACTTCTACCATCTAATCATCCCACAACAGCGTAGAGCATTCATATTAGCTAGAACTAATGCTCTACCTTCTGCTGTTCTATATGGGAGATTTCAACAGATCCTGTATTCAGCTAGGTTGTGCCCATGTGGACAATGCTGTATAGAATCATTTACACACATTTTCTTCCATTGTCCATTTTATTCTTTGATCCGAGCCAAATTTCTTAACTCACTGCTGTGTAAAAGAGAATTGCATTCGGATGAACGAAAGATTCAGTTTCTTTTGACATCCCAGAACCCTGATATAATTGAACCAGTAGCAAAGTGTTTACATCTTGCCTTGAGAAATCGTGAATGTATTATGTCTAAAGCATGATCTTTGCATTTGTTCTCACTAGCAGTGGATCCTTTTGCACATTCCCTTCTTATATTGTACTTTTATATGCTATTAAAGGCTTGTTGTTGTTGTTGTTGTTGTTGTTGTTGTTGTTGTTATTAAGGGCGGATTAAAGGGAGAGATCATCCCCTCTGTCCACCCTGAGGTTTTTAAATAATGGGGTTTTGGCTGCTGAATGAATGGACGATTTTTAGTTGACTGGCTAGTTTGATTGAAATTGTTATTTATTTTATTGGGGTTTTTATGTATTGGGGTTTTATCTTGTTAGCTGCCACGAGCCCTTGTGATAGTGGTGGGATATAAATGTAATAAATGTAACAAATAAATAAATAAATAGTGGCTCACCTCACTTCATGGTTTCTTTTCTCCTTGAGGAGGGCACAAAAGACAGCAGCAGCCTACCAAAGCTGAGAAAATTCTGATGAGCTCCCAAAATCTGTGAGAGTTTCCCCTTACTATCATCCCCCTTCCATAAATATGTCTGTTGCACAGCCTGGCTGTGCATGCAGCATAAGATGTTTTTGCATTAAATAATGAGTGGGAGGAGTATGTCATATCCAGACAGCCCATTTTGACATTTTTCTATTCCACTGCTGTTGAATCATTTGTGTATTTACTAGTTCCAGGAAAGATTAACAGCTTTCACACACAAACATGTGTTTGCGAGGGCCACAATGGAGGCCATTTGAAATTATTTTAATGTTACTGATTTTATGTACCATTCAGGGAAAATGGCTAGTACATTTTAGCTGCATCAACTATTTACTTATTTATTTTGAGTCTCCGTGGATTGAAACCCATTTAAACCACTACCTCATACCCCATAGAACCAACATAAAAGCAAGGCCCAAGATTAGTGACACATTTCATAACTCTCCCCTCCCTACCCCGCAGCCATCCACCTCAGGGGAGTTGCTCAATGCATAACCCAAGGTGGGGCCCCATAGAGCTTAGTCCTGGCCTCAACTGAAGACCCGATGGAAGAGCTCCATTTTACAGGCCCTGCAGAACTATGATAGCTCCATCAGGATCCTCAGGTCTCCTGTGAGCTCATTCCACTGTGTCAGGGCCAGGACTGAAAAAGCCCTGGCCTGGGTTGAAGCCAGGCATCTCCAGCAGATACCAGCAGAGCAAAGTGCCCTGTGGGGGCAAAGCAGACAAGCAGTCCCTCAGAAAGGTAGGGCTCAAGCCATGAATGGCCTTAAAGGTCAGAACCAAAACCGTGAAACTGATCCAGGCTGCAACTGATAACCAATGCAGCTGCCTCAGCACAGGCTAGATATGTGCCCTCCAGTGAGGACCTTAGCAGCTGTTTTCTGCACCAGCTGGAGTTCCCATGTCAAGGACAAGGGTAGGCCAGCATAGAGCAAGTTACAGAAGTCCAACCTAGAATGATGGTTGCATGGATCACTGTTGCCAGTCTGCAGGCAGGTAGAGCACTAATAGCCTTGCCTGGTAAAGATGGTAAAATGTTATACCATCTTCACCCCTGTGACTTGAGCCTCCATAGAAAGGGAGGCATCCAGAATCACCAGCAAATTTCTGGCTGTGGGCAAGATGTTAAGATGTTCCCCAGCCAGGGTGGGTAGGCGTGCTTTCTGTCCTGCCCCTTTCCTGCTCGGCCACAGGACCTCTATCTTGGAGGGGTTGAGTTTCAAGCAATTCTGCTCTAATCAGTCAGCGACCAGTCAAGGGGAAGGGGGTGGCCTTCTATGAGGAGATAGTGCTGGGTGTCATCTGCATACTGGTGACAACTCAGCCCACAGCTCCAGATCAGAGGGTGCATAAAGATGTTAAATAGTTTGTGTGGTGGGGAGTTCTGCATCTTCTAAAATATAACTTAACTCCCCCAAATTCTCTTACGCTCCTGTTAAAGAATTGTCTTTGCAAATATGTGAACATTGTATAAATCATCAGTTCTAATCACAATTTGCTTCCCCCCTCCACATTGAAATGCTTGTGTTTTTAAAATACAGCCACACAGAGTATGTCCAAAGATTTTAATAACAAGTGTTGGAAAATGAAGTAACTGTAGTCAGAGGACTGAAGTACTGGATGGAGGTCAGTATTCTGTCTTTGTAATGCAGATTATTCCCCACTCAACAGACAAAGAGACCCAAATGAAAACTGTTTGGCTGAGTTACAGACTTTAAATGTACTGTGGATCAAATCCTGTAAATCAGTCTTGCAACTGGAACATGTCTACAAGAAAGTAAATCATTTAAAATAAACTGGGAATTGATCATGACCTATATATGTTCTTTGGAATTCCCATTTATCTATGTGAGAGGAAAATTTGAGACCATTTATGGAACATCAAAATATACTTTAAAATTTACTAAAGGGAACCTCCTTAAGAATCTTTTGCTTCTCTAGAATTCTGATAAAAGAGAACAAGTATATTTGATATAAGGCTTATTCTAGAGCAAGTCAGCCAGCCAAACTATCTAGGGCTATTTTTTGAGAGGATTTCAGAAGGTCTGAAGTATTTTTCAGCAAATCCGATAATAGATTGAGACTATGTGAGCTGGTCTGCATTGTGCACCAAGAGTCCACCTGGGCTGATTCTGCACTTACTTTGTTTTTTCCGTTGTGGATCCTGCTGAATTCAGATCAATTTGAACTCGGGTCTTCCTCTATTTCCCCCCCCCCATTGAAACAGAAAGTGTTTTGCACTTGATTGGGGAAGCTCAGAATGGAGAGGGGTGCCAATTGCAGCAGGAGTCTCTTTCTTTTCTTGAACGAGGTCGGGGGTGAAGAGACTTGGAAACAGCCGAGCAGAGGAAAAAAACGAGAGGCAAATCTCTGCTGAGAGAAGTTAGGGCTTCTGGAGTGCTGCCATTTAAGGGAAGCCTTGCAACCAGGAACCAGGAAATCTTTGAACTGACACCCTGGCCAATTAGGGAAGACTACTCCGAGGCACAGAGCAGTGAGTTAATTTTTTAAAAAGTAAAAATCTGCACATTTACTCAGGGCGGTTTTTGAAATATTGAGGCTTATAGCCACTTCAGGATATTGCGGGGGAAAGGTAGGGACACCACAAATCAATCATGCATGTTACAGAGGGAAAATTTAAAGTGCCCCAAATCAAAATGGAAATCGAATTCATTGTAGACTGCAGGAATTCAGTCGATCTGGGAGAGGGTAAAAAGCCCCGTGCAGATTACACCCTGGTCCCAGTTAAAATATTCAGATTTATTTTATGAATATAAACTCAGAAGAAAGTACCAGTCTCATTTGATTGTATTTTACTAAAGAATATGAGGGGCATCTTGGAGGAGGGAGTCTCCAGGGGCTGAGTTGGATGATTGTTCTCTGGATTAATTCATCTTCCCTGAAAATCACAGATGCTTTGGGCTCCACTCCTCTGTGCAGCACAAATGCAAAGCCTTACCTTGTCAATTTCAACTGACATCTTGGCTTCTTGACTGAACAACTGCTTCATCATATGTCCTGGTTCCCTCACTTGGAAGGATCACTTAGGCATACTTTCTCCTGCAAGAAAGTGCAGAAGCCCCCTAAAGCATAATCAATGCATGTGTTTCTCATTTGTTCAGCAAAGTCTGTATCTCTTTCCTCAACATTGTGCTTCAGTACTGGGAATGTAGCACTTCTCTATTGCAGTATTCTGGATCTTTGAAAACCCAATGCTTCAGCTATTGCAGAGTGATGTAATGGGACTATCATGTACATGGTACGTGACAACATTTCAACTCACAGAGTGTACCTATCCATCAATAGCACAATTTAGTAGAAACAGAATGGAAATAGCATTCTATCCTGCAAGAATATATCTTCTGAAATCTGTATGACTGAAGACTGAGCAAGCCAGTTTACTTAAGGGTGAACGTATGTGCAGACTTTCCAATTTGGAAATATATCTGAGTTGTCTAACATCTACAGAACCAGAACTTTTAGAGATGATGATGCCTGAATCATAAAAAATGCAATTAAAATACACTTGCTTTAATTAGATGGTTTAACTTTGGAACTATGAAATCAGAGTCCAGTAGCATCTTTGAGACCAACAAAGATTCCTTAAGAACTCTTGGGTGTATACCATCAAGACCTGGAGATGTATCATTTTTCATTTCTCCAGTAGGTCTAGAACTTTGTCTCTGGACACCTCATTTTGACTCAGTTCTTCAGACTCCCTTCCTGAAAATATGCCCTACACTTTCCACAGTGAATGCAGAAGAAAATAGGCCATTAAGCTTCTCTGCTATCTCCCCATTTTTGCTTAGCAATCCCTTTATTCCTTTGTCATGCAAAGACCCCACTGCTTCTCTGGCTGGCTTCCTGATCTGGATATATTTTTAAATGTTTTTGTTTGAGAAGCAACCCACTTCTCAAAATCTGTTTTTCAGGCCTAATTATTGACTTACCTTTCTTTTGCCAGAGCCTGTGTTTCCTGCTGTTCAATTCATTGGGGCAGACTTTCAATTTTTAAAAAGGAGCCACTTTGTGTTTTATAGCTTCTTTGATTTGCATTGTTAACCATGCAGGCATTCTTTTAGACTTGGCTGTGCCTTTCTTCCCTTGTGGAATGCATTCTAATTGGGCTTAAATTAGTGTGGTTTAAATAGATTCCAAGAGTCCTAGGGATTTCTCATGTTTCTTCTTCAGTTAACTTTTAACTATTCTCCTCATTTACATAAAGTTCCCTGTTTTGATATCAATTGTCACCGTTTTAGGCTTAGGGGTAAGTTTCCATTGCCCTAAATGTTGAATTTAATAGCACTGTGGTCATAGAATCATAGAGTTGGAAGGGACCTGGGTAATCTAGTCCAACCTCCTGCACTATGCAGGACACTGATCCCAAGTGATCCCAACCTCTCACCAGATCTTGAGACCCACTCAGAACTAAGTCCTAGTTCACTACCTTTCTAGTTGGCTCTGTGACCAACTGTTCCACTGTACAATCGTTTATGATGTCTAGGAATCTCATTTTTACAGAAAAGTGCTTCTACTTTGTTCCAGTTTTGGTAAACTTGGTTCCCCTTTTGCTTCTGTGTTGTTCACTCTGTGAACATGAGTAAGCAGTGTGACTCAGTGGCTAAAAAGGCAAATGTGATTTTGTGCTGTATCAAATGGAGTATCGTGTCCAGATCACAGGAGATGATGGTACCGCTTTACTCTGCTCTGGTTTGACCTCACTTGGAGTACTGTGTTCAGTTTTGGTCACCCCAATTGAAGAGGGATGTTGACAAACTGGAATGTGTCCAGAGGAGGGCAACAAAGATGGTGAGGGGTTTGGAGACCAACACATATGAAACTTGGTCTGTTTAGCCTAGAGAGGAGACAACTGAGAGGGGATTTGATAACCATCTTCAATTATTTAAAAGGGTGCCATATAGAGCAGTGGTCCCCAATCCCCGGACCGGTATCGGTCCGTGGATCAGTCAATGCCGGGTTGCGGCACCTCCTCGTCCTCCTCCCCGGCTGCTGCCTCGGGGGATGCCCTGCCACTCTGCCGCTGGCTCATCTTTGGTGCTCTCCAGCGGCCGCCATGGCTGGGGCTCCCCCTCATCATGGCACTGTGCAGCTGCTGCTAGCAGCGCCCCCAGTGGGCGGTGGGAAGTCAGGGGCACCAGCAGGAAAGCAAGTGGAGCAGGGGCTCAGGCGGCGGCGGTGACGTCCCTCTTCGAAAGACTACCTCCCCCCCGGGCCTCAGTAAAATTGTCAAGCGTTGACTAGTCCCTGGTGATAAAAAGGTTGGGGACCACTGAGGATTGTTCTCTCTTGCCCCGGAGGGACAGACCAGAACAAATGGGATGAAATTAATTCAAAAGAAATTCCATCTAAACATCCAGAAGAAGTTCCTGACAGTTAGAGCGGTTTCTCAGTGGAACAGGCTTCTTCGGGAGGTGGTGGGTTCTCCATCTTTGGACATTTTTAAACAGAGGCTAGATAGCCATCTGATGGAGAGGCTGATTCTGTGAAGGCAAAGGGGTGGCAGGATACAGTAGATGAGCGATTGGGATATGAGTGTCCTGCATAGTGCAGGGGGTTGGACTAGATGACCCATGAGGTCCCTTCCAACTCTATGATTCTATGATTCTATGTAGAAGATGTATTCAGTCCAACATAATACAGAACCATATAAGATCTGGCTCAGTACTACTAAGTTCAGAGCTTCCTAAATGTATGATTGAGTCAGTTTGCTCTGCTCTGGCCCTCGGGCATAAGATCGTATTGCACTGATATGTTAGTACATGTGCCAATGCTAAGACACAACCTCAGAGGAAGGCATTGACCTCTATGACTCTTGTATGAATTGGGTTGCTGGACTAGATGGACAAGGTAGGCCAAGAATCTAATTATCTGGAGCTCCCCAGTCCCCCACTTCATATGTCAATGCATTCAGAATTATAATCAGCAGACATCTGTTGTTGCCCATGAATGTTCATAGTGCTGAATCTTTGTCATAGGTATACACAATTGCATCTTTTAGAATAATTGATTTGTACATCATTACCCCATCTTTGTATGAGAAAACCCTGACATTTTTTTGATAAAGTTCATAATGATATTTTTTTTCTTCCTGTCCTGCCATTCTGGATTGTATTAAGATGTTATAAGGCTCTGAGATCATCTGGGAATGACATCTGATCCTCTCTGAGTGACATAACTACATACTTAAAATCTGTTTTGTGAATCATCAATTATCACATACAAAAAGTCTGGAAAGTGTTACTACTCTATAACGCTGCTGATAAATATAAAGATTCATTATGATTGTTCTTGATCTCTACTCAGTCTATCCCCCGCTCAAATAGTTTATATAGTGGGAGGTTTAAATTTTTCCAGCTTTTGCAGGCAGCTTAAAAAAATATTTAATCAGTTTTATCCTATAGAAAAGGGAAAAAAATAAAATATCAGAACATCATCACCCATCTGGCATTTATACTGGCATGTTAGCACACATAGGTAAGAGACATTCAAGTATATTAATAATTTATCTTAAATTCACAGTATAACTTGTATTGAATTTCTATCATGTAGTTGGCAGAAACACAGCCTAGTTCATTAAAATATATACTACATTGTGTAAACATTTGAAGCAGATGTCTGTTTTGTTTTGCTCTGAGCAAAATTTGGCTGAGTGGGAGATCCAGGAATGTTGCCAATACAGTGTATAATGGTAAAAATGTGACCTATGGGGAATATCCAGTAAATATCTGAATACAGTAGGCTAAGCTTGACTATTAGGTTTAAACAAGCAGGGGACTTGCGGGGAGGGGGGCTCTCATTTTTCACCTCCCCCATGATTTCCTCTTTCCTGAAAGCTCCTGTAGCATGTCCCTTCTATTTTCCCTACCCACCAGCCCAGCTAACTTTGTGTCCCCCTTTCTTTGGCTTTCCCTACCCCCCCCCCCCCATCAGTCTCTGCCTTGAAAGACCGTGGCTCAGTTGAGTGGTATTGGCCACTAGGTGGGGTCCATTTGTTTGTTTGTTTATTTTTAATTATTATTTGATTTCTTAGCCGCTGCTCTCAGTAAGCTGGCTCGTGGTGAGTTACAAAAAAACAAACCCCCCACAAAAAAACAGTAAAACAATCTCCTGACGGCAAACCCGAAAACCGCACCTAGCCCTTCCTGCTCAACAACCTCCCACCTATTAGGTGCCTCAAATGGAATTATTCTTTCCCTTCTCCTGGAAACCCTGAGTGCCGTGGAAGGGTGGAATATAAATTCCTTAACCACCACCACCCATCTTCAGCCATATTTATTAATTATTTACTTCATTTATACTCAGGCTTTCTCCCTAGTGAGGATCCAAAGCTGCTTCCATTGCTCTCCTCTCCTCCATTTTATTCTCACAATAACTCCATGAGGTAGGTTAGGTTGAGTGTGTGACTGGCCAAAGGCCAACCATTGAGCTTCCAGGCACAATGGAGATTTGAATCTAGATCTCACAGATCTTATTCTAAAACTCTTACTCAGCCTTTCTCAATCTTTTGACTATAGAGGCACATCTGAAAATGTTTTCAAGCTTCAGAGTATACTGGAAGTTGGTCATGCCTCTCCGCCCAGAAGTGACATGCCACCTGGAAATAACGTCACCCATTGGTTCATTAGCAAATATTCTGCCACATATGAGGCACAATAGAATAGGACACATGGGATCACCAGTCCATGGGCAACCCATTGATAAGTAGCTTTCACTGCAAATATGGTTTTTTTCAGAGTTGCAGAAGGACCCCCACCCTACCACCCAAGGCCAGAATTCATCAGGGGCCTTCTGCAGCCTAGCACCTGGCCATGGGTAAGTGCTAGGCTACAGAAAGCTCCTCTACCCAGCTACCCAAGACCCAGACCTTGTGAAAGGTCCCTCTGCCCCCCCCAAGTTAAAACAACCCCCCAAGTACCCCCAATCCCAAGGAAGGACTCACCTCACTAGACTCCAAATGCCACAAACAACAAAGGTCAGTGCAATGGTAAGAGCCTCAGCTGGCAAAGATTTGAATAACCAGATGGCCTCCCCTTTCCAACCCCTCCAGGTCCATCACTGGCCACTTTGGGAGGGAGCAGGTCAAACTGCCAAATAATTAGTATTTTTAAAAATCTTAACATGCCACAATGCACCAATGTGCTTTGGTACACCACCTGAGAATCACTGTTCTACTATCTATCAGGTCCCAACCAGCTGCAACCCTGTCTGACTCTGAGGAAGAGGCAGATCTGAAAGTCTTGCCAGGACCAACTGCCATGCTTCAGCCATTGCCAACAGACTCAGACTGAGAAGCACCAGAACTGCCTGTGGAACCCAGCCCAGAACCTGAACCACAACCAGGCCCAAGCACCCGGCCTCTTCAGCCTTTGGGTACCAAACCTGATGCAGAACCCCCAGCAGAAGCTGGCTCTTCACCCTTTTCTCCTGACCCTAGAGAGCAATGGTGTAAGAAGCAGCGTTTTTCTTTACAACATGGGTGGCCAAACAGTGGCTCTCCAGATGTCCATTAACTATAATTCACATGAGCCCTTGCCAGCAGGGAATTATAGACCATGGACATCAGGAGAGCCAGTTTGGCCACTCCTACTTTACAGGAAAGGGTAGGAGTGCGAGATTAGCTACTGAGGGCAGAACTGGCCTTCAAGAGTGTTTGCAGAGTCCAGATTGAAACTGGGGCAGCTGTTCATTATTTTAAGCACATCATCTTAAAAAGAGGTGGAGGCAGAATGCCATTGTGTTGGCAATCACTGTTATCAGACCTGCACATCCAGATTTGCTTTCTGATTTTATGAAACCTACTTCCCTGACTGACCTTTGGCTTGTGATTTTTTACTATGGACCTTCTGCCCTTATTGGACTTAGTGTATGCGAGTAATTGATTTCTGGCTACTGAACTTTGGCTTCTGACTTTTGCCTACTCCTCTCAAAACTAACTGGTTGCCTGCACATCTCTCCCTGCCATGTCTGGGGACTTGACACTAACCACTACACAACATTGAGGGGTTGTGAGGTTGCTGATATTGAACACCAGTGAGCAGCTGGGCTTGTGTAAGTCATGAAACTCTCACAGCATCAAGTTGCCCAGTGGTTGCTGCTCTCAAATGCTGAAACAGCCCAGAAAAGGGTGCTGCCTCTTTTCCCTGCCTTCTATTGACAGAAACTAAGGATTCAACCAGTAATACTACTGTGCTTGTGTATCAATGGCCACAGAGGGCATTTGTTTCTAAACGTTTCTGATGAGACTCAAGAAATGCTTATCAATACAGTTGAGAACAGCATAGAACAAGAACAGTTTGCCATTTGCTTCATGCATTCTGAGTTGCAATTCTTAGGCCCATTATGCACGGGGGGATAGCGCACATTTGGGATGTGGAATGGCAGTGACTAAAATCACCGATAACGAACGGAGCCGGCTGCAACCGGCCGCAGATTCGGTGCATGCTGCCGCAAAAGCCACGTTAGCGAAACGCGGAAGAAAGTGCAGCTTCTGGGTGACCGGGGCGCAACCAGAAACGGTGCCAGGGTCGCCGCGTGCATAATCAGTTACTCTGGGTTTTGCCGTCGTTGTGTCCCGTCCCGTGCATAAGTGGTTTGCTTCGCTTCTTCCCCCTCCGCGTTTTCCATGTGACCCGATATCGCCGTTTCGGCAGCCGTGCATAATGGGCCATATAGATGCCATTGTATTCAGAGCAAGTTATGTGATTAAGATGTTCATTAACAGAGTCAAATGTATCTAACAAAGAAAAATATGGGTCTAACATAGTGTTTCATGCCAAATGAACTGACCACAGGTAACTGAATAGAAGGCATTTTAATTATTTACATAAAAGCAATGTCCTCCAGCACCATCTTTAAGCCCCCACTGCACCCTCATACTAGCACAAGAACTGTGCATGACATGACCAGGGGATCCTGATGGGAGACTTTGAAGGCTGAAGTGGAGGTTATCATGTAATTGACCATGTGATTGTAATCAGAAGCATAAATGCTTTGTTTTAGAGGCCTTGTGTGCTCTCTGGCTTTTGGATCACTGCTTGTATTGAACCTGTTTTACTAAAACTTCAGTCAACAATAGGATACAGATTATTCTTTCAGATTAATCTTTCTCACAGGGTTGGATGAGGATAAAATGGAGAAGGAAAGAATGTGTGCCAGTCTGTATGCTCTTTAGAGGAAAGATGGAGTTAAAATGTACCAACCAGCCAAACAACTACTTTCACAGATTCCTATTTTATCCTTGTTTAACCAGCCAGTTCACACACACATTTCTCAGTGTGACTTGATTGTCTTCACTGGCCTTTCATGTTCATCCAGGTTTGCAAGTGCTTCTGATCTCCACAATATGTACAGGATCTATATGCTCACTTTGGCAGCACATATACTATAATTGGAATTATACAGGATCTACTCTGCTGATCCCACAGAGTCTACACAAACAATAGCAGGGATGGAGTTGACTATTTCCTGTTCCTTGGAAATATGGACTTTTGGAATTTTTTAAAATGCTCTAGATTGTATTCTTTTGGCACCTGCGTAGAGTACTGTGGTACAGATGTGCCTGTTCCCTGAGTTCACTATAATTCCTTTTTGTGAGCACGAAGAATGTATAGTCTGGACACAACATTGCATCTAACAAATGTTAAATATTAATAGATGTGCTGTGTAAGTGTTGTCTAAAAGGATGAACATAGAATTTCAAGGTATTTCTTCAGTGGAGAGAATAGATTGAATTTACTGGTGTTAGTGCTCCCCTCCGCCCACTAGTGGAGCATTTTTGCACTGCTTTGGTATGGACAAAACTTTAGAAAAGAAAAAAGTAAAGCCAAATTAAATTCTAATGCTATGTTCCCTGTTTGGCGGGTGTCTGTAATAAGAATCACAGTGCCATAGTGGTTAAAATGCTAGACTAGGATTTGGGAGACTCACAATCAAATTTCTCCTCTGCCATGAAACTTACTGAGTGACACCAACACTGTTGCAACAACCCTATGCAGTAGGTTAGAGCAGTGGTCCCCAACCTTTTTATCGCCGGGGACAATCAACGCTTGACAATTTTACTGAGGCCCGGGGGAGGTAGTCTTTTGCTGAGGGATGTCGCCGCCTGAGCCCCTGCTCCGCTTGGTTTCCCGCCGGCGTCCCTGACTTCCCACAACCCACCGGGGTGCGGTGCCAGCAGCAGCTGTGTAGTGCCACGCCAAGGGGGAGCCCCAGCCATGGCGGCCACTGGAGAGCACCAAAGGTGAGCCAGTGGCAGAGTGGCAGGGCAGCCCCCGAGGAGGATGAGGGGGAGCCACGGCCTGGTACCGAGTGATCCATGGACCGGTACCCAGACCGGGGGTTGGAGACCACTGGGTTAGAGTAACCTACTGCATAGGGTTGTTGCACGTATAAAATGGAGAGAGGGTGGCAGGTGAAGCTTCTTGGGGAAATGATGGGACAAACATATACCAAATAAATAATCATTTCCCACTATGCTATCACAACAGGAGGGGGACTAGGAGAGCGGGTGGAGTGAATCGCATTTCCCACACTGTGGAGAATAGTGTCAGCTGGATCCGATTATATCACCTGGACAGGGTGATATAAACCAGCAACAACAGTGTTGCCTGCAAGAAGTATGTCTGGATCCCTTGAAACAAAAGAATACCGCAACTGACTGCACATTGATTGTACTAACTAAGCAGTTGCGGTCTGGCCAAACCCGTAGGACATGAACAGTAAACCACTCTCATCCCCGGCTGTACGCGAATTCTCAGCAAGCGCTTCCCTTCAGCCTTTCTCGATGGGGCACTGAGAGGAATCCCACTCCTCCCTCATTCTGTAGCTGCCAGTAGCCGTCTGAGGGAGGAAGAAAAAGGTCACTCCTTGGCGGCCGCGGGGCTTCCTTCGGTGAATGTCTGCCCGAGGAAAACCGCCGAAGAGCCCCTCCTTCCTTCCTCCCTCCCTCCCACCCGAGCCTCGGACCAGCTGTGTGGCTGGCAAGCTGCCTTCAGCCTCTCCGAGCTCAGCCCTCACTCCCTCCCGTTCTCTCGCTGTCGTGTTAACTGTTGCCGTTTCCCCTTGAGTGTCCGGGCCCGCCAGCAGCTCTCTCATTTATATTGCGCATACTTCTTGACAAAGCAGCTTCACTCCCCCTCGGGGCCGCTCTGTGCCCCTTCCCGCCCGCACCCATTATCTCCGCGCCGGAGAGGTTCCTTGTTTCCCACTGCACTATGATCTTGCTGTGTCTCTTCACCGTGCAAGGTAAGAGGGCAGGAGGGACGGGGGAGCCAGCTCAGTTGTTCCCTTCCGTGTGGATCTGGGTTGTTTAAATTGGAAGCAGCACCGCTAGAATCTTCCTCCGGTTTAGGGAGGTAACTTTCAAATTAACAAAACGAGGCGAACTGCAACAGGTTCCCGCCGTGGGCGCCGATTGTATGAGCGCCTCTTATGAACCCGAGGGCTGCTTTCCTGAAAAGCATATTAGTGTGACACTGTGCCTTTCATTCCCGGTTTGCTCCGTGCCTGTTATGAACTGAGCTAGCTTTGTCCTCTTCAGCTCTGCAGTTTGGTGGGACCGTTGAACTCTCCGCTGGCTCTTGTGCCTTTGAAGGCAGCACTTGTGGCTATGTGTCAGACTTCACTTCTCTGCCTTGGCTTTTGAATGAAGAAGGTAAGGGCAGCGCTTTCCCCATTTAACCGTGTTTTCTTTATGTTAATGCATATAAGGTGTTTGTGGTGCAGAGGAGTGTGGAAGTGCTCGTTTTATTCATTTGGGTTCTAAACTAAATGATTAACTGAGTTATTATATACTTCTTTTGAAGAAATTGCATTTAAAATTATATTCGTTCATGGCTTTAAATATTATGCTAACAAAGAGTGCAATTAGGAAGCTCGCAAAACACCATTTAAGGGTCAAATCTGGAAAAATTCCTTGATGATATGCTGGCTGATTCTGTGCTACTTAGAATTAACTCACTCAAAGTGTAGTGGGGTTAATTTTAATGTTAGTGTGGATAGGCTTGCAACTTTAGTCTTAGAGACTAGGGTATACATAAAGCTTGACATTGCAGCAGATAATTCAATTGATGTGTTTAGGTGTCAGATGCCAGAACTGAACCTTTCTCAGTTTATTATATAGTTACTTACATTATTTCTAAGAGCCTCTTGTGGTGCAGAGTGGTAAGGCACCCGCCTGAAAGCTTTGCCCATGAGGCTGGGAGTTCAATTCCAGCAGCCGGCTCAAGGTTGACTCAGCCTTCCATCCTTCTGAGGTCAGTAAAATGAGTACCCAGCTTGCTGGGGGGTAAACGGTAATGACTGGGGAAGGCACTGGCAAACCACCCTGTATTGAGTCTGCCATGAAAACGCTAAAGGGCGTCACCCCAAGGGTCAGACGTGACTCAGTGCTTACACAGGGGATACCTTTACCTTTACATTATTTCTATACCTACTTTCATCAAATTTTCCCAAGGTGTTACACAGTTCTGCTACTGCTTAATTTTTTAAAGTTTTTTTTAAGTTGAGTTTATTTTGTCTTTCAAAAAGTATTCTCCAAAGATGATTGGAATAAAGATTTCTTTTGCTTTCAAAAAGAAGCAAGTGAAGCACACAAGTGTATATCCAGGAAAGTGCTACCAGGAAAAACTTCTGGCAGCACTACAGGATAATCATTAATGTGACAGACTAACATCAAGAAAGAATACGAACTGAAATAAGTTGTAAAACTGGGGAAGTATGTGGCTCAGTAGTAGAGCATCTATTTTGAATGCAGAAGGTCCCTGGTTTAATCCTTGGCACCTGCACTTAAAAGGGAATAGGTGATGTGGGGACACAAAAGAGCATCCAGCATCATTCTTCCCTTTTCCATTTTATCTTTAACCGCTCCTAGCGGAGCGGATAATATATTTTGTTAAGGGCACCAAAGGTGGGCCCCATCCGTGATGAGGAAGGGTGCCCATAGGCCCCTTCCTCTGGAATGATAATCGGGGGGCCCAATCGGTAGGCGCGAAGCATACCCTAGATATACTATCCACTGAACTTCACAGTGGGGATCCTAACTACTGTACTGTATGCAGCTCTGTCTGGAGAGCTGTTGCCAGCAGTAGTAGACAGTATTAACTGTAATAAACCAATGGCATCACTCAGTATAAGGCAATCACATATTCACATGGAAAATGGAAGAAATTAAAAGCTAGTAATTGTCTTATTTGACTATGTATATTACATTCTGTTCCATGGATGTGTATACATGGATTTTGCTAACAACTGAGCCTGATATATAATATTTCACTAATACATCTTTTCATATGTGTGTTAGGAACCTTTCTTTACAGTATCTAATTTTTATATGTTTGTGTGCCAATTATGTTCTTCAGGGTCTCCTAGCAGTTTCCTCACTTTAAGGATACAATCCATTATTACCCAGGTCTGGCCTTTTTTTTGAGGGGGAGTGGTATTTGATCTATTTTACGATATCCATTTCATGCATGGAGGACATGCAGATGGTAATATCACATAAGAACTTGTCAGCATTTGGTCAATAATGTGACCTGCTTTGCGTTACCAGGTACCTTGCAACCTTGGGAATATTGCAGCCCTAATATGGCAACAATAGTGGATTATCTGCCCACAGTATGCCACCCCACGTGGGTGAATTCTATTTGGCTTGGTGGGTCAGGATTTGCAGTGCTGCAATGTACATATAAATACACAAGTTGGGTTTAGATATTTAGAAATCCATTAAAAAGCTGGGCTGTATTTGGATTTTAACAGCTGCTGTACAAAAAGAGTTGTTCTGTGTGCTGTGTGCTGGAGTCTCAAGTTGTCTTCAAGGTAAATATTCCAAGCCAGCTCGTAGAAGAAAATAATTGTGGAAAGAAATTTGGTAAGCTTGTAGGTTACTGATTTATGCAGCTCAAATAAATAACTGCTGTATACAATGAAAAGTAAGTGGAAAGTTCTGTCTGAATGTTGGAAACATCTTTAGCTTAGCAACATCATCTGGTACAATGAATGATTTAGCATCATGCAGCTCTTTTCATTTTTTTTATTTGAAGGCATACAGTGACAGACCTGAAGCTGTATGTTTGAGCAGTATGGATGGTGATTATAGTGTTGCAGCAGGCAGCCTGTATGACCATTACAGCAATAGTCAAGGTAGATCAATGTGACAGAGCATTAGATGTGTTGATTTTTGCTTGTATCACAGAAAGTAAGTTTTCTGTCTTTTTGAACATTGTTTTTGTGCTTTAGTATTTTAGTTTATTATATGAATATTGTTTTTGTGCTTCAGTTGTTTTTAATTCATATGAACACATCTCCCTTGCTAGCCTTGGTACAGCTAAGCTTCTATCATGAATTTTTTTCTTTGGAAGAACTCACTATTGGCATATAAACTAGACTCTGATAGGGTAGTTGGCTTACTAAGATACTAAATATATAAGACCTGTCAGTATTTCCATTATAACCACTGTTTTCCAGTAGTTTCTAACTTAGCAATAAATTGTTCCAGGCTGAAGTTTGGCAAAATATTTAACTTTCTTGTATGCCATTATGGAGACCTTAAAAACTTTCCTCAGTTAGCTTGAGAATGAAAGTGCATATGCACTATAAAACCCTGGTAGGTTAAAATGTAATTGTAAATCAACTTTCTCTTATATGGGTTAAAAAGGTGATACAAACACTGCTTTCTGTGTTTCACATTTCAGAACTTGGATATCACTGCATATACAGCTGTCTTTCTGTTTGTCATTTTTGTACTTTTGCCTTGGCAGAGGGGCTGAAAAGTGCTTTAAGTGGCAAGTGTACATTTGGTCATACATTTGAAACATACAACTTCAGTTCAACAAGAGTATTGATCTGCTGCTGAGTGTATACTGAAAGCAACAGTTTAATATGGTTCTAGTGTTTTTCAGAGCAATGAAGGTGATCTAGGTCAGTTGAGATTAATATTAGAAATCAGTATTTTAATTTATATGAACACATCTTGCTTGCTAGCCTTGGTACAGCTAAGCTATCTTTGAATAAATAAAAATATGAGTAATATTATTTTAGGAGCCTAACTCCTCCCGTTTCCACTAAATCCACTCTATTCTAGCTGCTATTAGCTGGGGATTTTCGATTTGACCATTGCTGAGAAGAGAACTCTGCCCACTCCTCCCCATCCACTACAGTTCTCAGAAGCACTGGGCTATATACTCAGGCTAGGAAAAATTTTTAAAAAATGGATTATGAATCTGGCCTATTTATACAAGGATAACATTGAAACACTGCAACTGCGGCTCTGCTAAAACCCTGTAAGATGTCTGCAAAAGGAAGTTCTGTTTCAAAGAAACAAACAATTGAAGTTGAGCACCATGCCTTTAGTGACAAAGAAACAAACAATTGAAGATGAGCACCATGTCTTTAATGACAAATGGACTGAGCACTTTGTTTAAAACAAGGATAAAGCAGTTTGCCTGATATGTCTTGAAAGTGTCTCAGTATTAAAGGAGTACAATATTAAAAGACACTTTGAATCCTGTCACAAGAGCTATTCAATATATCAAGGAGAGGTGCAAGAAAACACAATAAACTCTCTAAAAATTCAGTGTTTTTGCAGCAAAAACCTGTCTAATGTGAGGGCCAGTAATCATGTTGCTAAAAGTATGGCTGAGAGTGGCTGACCATTCTCTGATGGTGAATTTGTTAGTGCATGGTTAAAGTTAAATGAAGGAAATGTGCCCTGAGAAGGTATCCTGTGTTGTGTCAGTTTATCTGCATCTACAATCTGCAAGCGTGTTGAAGAACTAGGAGAAGAGCTGCATATATTACTGGTTGTCAAGCAGAAAGTTTTTTTTCTTTGACATTAGATCAGAGCAATTATATTATAGACACAACTAAACTACTAACTTCAGAATTACAGAACAGTTGTGTGCACTGCAGAGTTTTAAAGGCACCACAACTGCAGAAAGCATTCTTGAAGGTGTGTAAATCAGTAGAAAATCATGGTCTGAGTTGGGATAAATTGAAATGCATCTCAACTGATGGTACAAGAAATGTCGTGGGAAGTAAAACTGGTGTAGTTGCAAAAATCAATGAAGAGATATTGAAATTAAATGGTACACTTCCCATGGAATTTCACTGCATCGCTATAAGCGTGTAGTAAGATTATTCAGTGGGAAAGCGTGATGCGTATTGTTGGATCCAGCATTAATTATATCAGGCATCATGGCCTTGCTCATCATCAGTTTCAAAATTTTCTCTCAGACACAGATGCAGAATATGGGGCTGTACTGTCCTATGCGGAAGTCAGGTGGCTTAGCAGAGGCCAAGTCCTAAAATGTTTTTTCAGTTTTCATCATGAAATTGATGTCTTTCTTAAGGAGATAGGAAAAGGTCAAGAAGCACTTTCTGAACCTGAATGGATTTTTGATTTGGTTTTCTTAATGGATATCACAGAGCATCTGAACACACTGAATCTAAGGTTGCAGGGGAAAGTCTCATACTGCAATAGACTAAAATTTGACAAGGATGGGAATTTACAATTCAGTGTTGAAAGACACATCAATGCAGTGGTCCCCAACCTTTTTTTGGCTGGGGACCGGTAGGGCAATTGCCCCGCCCACGCATCGTGCAAGTGAGCCCACGCATTGTGCATGCAAGCCTGCGCGCCCGCGCAGTGCGCATGCACGCTGCGCGCCCGCGCAGTGCGCCCGCACGCTGCGTGCCCGCAATCGCGCGTGCGCTGCACTCTCGCGTATGCGTGCATGCGTGAAAGTGCCGCGCATGTGCGATTTCGGCTGCGCATGCACGATGCACGGCCCTGATTCCCTCTCCCCCCCTCCCGCAGTAAGAAGCTTCCTGGGCCGCAAGTTTGCGACCTGGGAAGTTTTTTACTGCGGGGGGGGGAGGGGAGAGGGAACGGCGGCCCGGCGCCCTGGCCTTCGCGGCCCGGCACCGGGCCGCGGACCGCAGGTTGGGGACCACTGCATCAAAGCACTGAACCTATTGCAGTTGGAATTTCAGAACAGTTTCACTGATTGCCATAAGCTTGGAAAGGAAATAAGAATGTTTCAGAATCCATTTGAAGTAGCACCAGGAGATGGAAGTAACTTTTTTCAAATTGAACTAATTGCTTTTCAAGCCAGTTTACAAAGAAAATAGCCTGTTAGATTTCTATTTTGGTCTACCTAATATATTTACCAACCTAAAGAAATTTGCTGCAGGCATGTTCACAGTCTTTGGTACCACATTCATCTATGAATAAACTTTTTCCAATATGAAAATGGTGAAATCAAAGTGTTGGTCAAGGCTTACAGATCAGCATTTACATGACATTTTAAGAGTGCCTGTCACAAACCATCAATGCCTTGGCTAACAGAAAACAGCCACAACAATCACACTAAGAAATCGTGTGTTTCTAAATAAAAGGATTCTACAGTAAAATATTGTTTCAAAATGGATTGCATCACTTCACTTACCTTTGAATGTTTACTTTAGATCTAAATAAGTAGGTTAATAATTTTGTTACATTTTGGTTTAAGATGTGGCACTGGGCAAGCTAATGTGGCTCCCATGTGCCAAAAGGTTGGGGACCCCTGGTGTAGTTGATAGAGCTTACTGGATACTACTAACTTAAGCTTCCAAACCATCTTCAAACACAACTTTTTTCCTACTGAAAATAACTGTTGCAAAAGCGACCTTGTACATTATGTCATGCTTATTTCTCAAAGGCTCAGTAAAGTAAATAGAAAAAGGATTTATAAATTTGAAACTTTGCCTCTCACTATTAATTTATGGCCACAGCTCCTTGCCAAAGATAGAAGAGGAGTGTATAAAATCGAAATTAAAAGCATAGTAGATTAAAATAATCTAAACAATAAAATAAAAGTATTATATCTAAACATTTGAAAAATAACATGGAAATTATAAGTCTTCTGTAAAAAATGTTAGACGTTGTTTGTACAGACTTCACCTTAGTTTGCCATATAAATTTAATCCTCTGACTTTATGCAGTTGGCACCTGCAAGCTGTACTGATGTTTATGTTGATTATTACTAGTCCACGTGTTAACCATGGGTTGAGAAGTGTAACTGCTCCCTAAGCCAGGCACCTGAGGCCATAGTACATGTGAAGTTAAAATTCCATAATTGGAACTCCAGTAACTTGGCCTAAAAAGGCAACTGTATATGGCATGCCAACAATTTATGGGAAATACGCATGGGCACAAACTAGCTGATGGACTAAAATTAGTCGTAAATTTTGGCTGGTTTGTTGATAATGAACTGAAGAACCATCATAAACTTCTATGAATATTTTCAATATTCATGGCAGGTTGAGAAGAGCAGAAAGCAGAGGTTTATTGCTATTTGTACTCATAATTTTAAAAAGTGGAGTGGTGGGGAACTGTTGGTTTAGTTCAAATGGCTCCGAGTCATTTAAATCCAGCTTTCTCCAAAAAGCCATAGGGAACAGGAAACTGGTATTTCCAAACAGCTGAATAGTAGGGAGATCCCTGCTGCTCAGCCATTTTTAATGAACAGAAACTGAATCAGCAGAAATTTGTGACAAACTTTAGTCTGCCAGCTAGATTGTGACCATTCCTACTGATCTGTCACTTGGAGATCAGCTGAAATCCCAGATCTCTAACCACTATCTGGTGGTTGGTAATTAATTAATTATCCTACTCTAATGATCATCCCAACAACCCAATCAACACAACCCAACTACCAGTTAATTAATTATCCTAACTAACAATCATCCCAACAACCCACTCAACAGAACCACAACCCCACATCTGTCTACCCAACCTCTAGAATGTAATTGAGCCTGAAAAAACAACCCCCTCCACCACCACCAGAACAGGAACCAGAACAACAATGCACAAGTCATATTAACCAATAAGAAAACACCAGACTGGGTAGCCCTGGGATGTCACAGTAGATTATCATGGCCATCCCTCTGGAACTAAACACCCATCCAAACCAAAACCAACAAACCCAACCAAACAATGCCAAAGTAATTAAAGTAAGAACCAGGGTACAAATACCCTAGAAATAATTAATTAGGTAACCAAGAGTGATTCTCCTATTATCAAGCAGGAATAAAAACATCAAAATGATCGATCATCAGCCATCGGGCTCATCTAAGAGTAAAACAACAATGAGGGGGGACACAATTGGGTCAGGGATCCCACTAATAAGGTGAAGAGGCAGGTACAGTGGTGGGAAGAGGTTGGCTGGTCCGTGCATGCGCGTTTGCGCCATGCGCGGCTGCAAACGCACATGAGTGGCAGTTTCACACACGCGCAGCAGTTGCGTGCATGCATGTTTGCACCAGGCGTGGCGGCAAACATGCATGCATGGCGCTTTGGCCGCACATGCGCATTTGCAGTCGCGCACGGCGCAAATGAGCATGCACGGACTGGTCTCTCCCCTCACGCAAAAAGAAGCTTGCTGGGCCGCAAGCTAATCGACCACTAATCGGCAGCCGATTTGCTTGCGGCCTGGGAAGTTCCTCATTGCGGGGGGGTGGGGAGAAGGAGCTGCGGCCCATTGGGGACCACTGCCCTAGACGATTAATTCTGGGGAACTTTAACATCCATACAGAATTCCATCCTCCAGAAATGGGCTGGATCTGGTGTCAGCCATGGAGAAACTAGGGCTCTTGCAATTTGTTGTTGGCCCTACCCACCAGGCAAGCCACACCCTGGACCTAATTTTCGGTGCAGGGTGGTCACTACTACTGCCGTGCCATGGCCAGACCACTATACACTGAAGACCAGGCTTAGGTAGCCACTTCCCCCTCAGTTGGGTGCCGAGCAGATTTCAGTTTGCCCTTGGAGACTTATGGATCCAACTGGATTCCTAAATGCTCTGTGTTTACACAATGCCTCCCGGCACTGGTCAGCAGCTGGCATGACAGAATGCTGGCTGCCATCGATGAGACAGCTCCCAGACATACTCTCTGCCCCTGTCTCAAGTGGGCCTCTGGGTATACTGAGGAGCTCCACAGGAAGAAGTGGAACTGAGATGACTAGAGCAAGTTTGGAGGGAAGGCCTATGATGAAAAACTGAGAATATCTTATAGAATACAGTTAAGAGCCTATGTGATGGCGGTGAAGTCAGTAAAATGCACTTGACATGCATCACGTCTACATACTCATGCCCAGCACAATTAATTAGGGTAGTCTGATCCTTCACCGCCTGCTATGAAGGGCACCAAAACAGTAGCCAATTGGATACTAGCAGTGAGGCATTTGCGAGCCACTTTGCTGACAAAATCTCAACTCTCCAACATGACTTCCCTCCAACTTTGGACGCAGAAAGCAAATTAGAGGCCGTCTTTGGAGAGAACACTGAGTTACATCAGATGACTCTCACTAAATGAAATGGGCAGGATGCTAGCAGCAACAAGACCAACCACTTGCCCACTAGACCCATGTCCATCGTGGCTCCTAAAAACAACAGATATGAGAATAGGGGCCCCCCTCTAGGAAATAATCAATCTCTTTCTTGCAACAGGAGAATTCCCGGAAGGAATAAAAGATACATTGGTACATCCGTTGCTAAAAAAAAAAAGCATCCCTAGATCCACATGAGCCCCGTCTCGCACTTAGCGTTTCTGAGGAAGTTGGTTGAAAAGGCTTGTTGTTGTTGTTAGGTGCGAAGTCATGTCCGACCCATCGCGACCCCATGGACAATGATCCTCCAGGCCTTCCTGTCCTCTACCATTCCCCGGAGTCCATTTAAGTTTGCACCTACTGCTTCAGTGACTCCATCCAGCCACCTCATTCTCTGTCGTCCCCTTCTTTTGCCCTCGATCGCTCCCAGCATTAGGCTCTTCTCCAGGGAGTCCTTCCTTCTCATGAGGTGGCCAAAGTATTTGAGTTTCATCTTCAGGATCTGGCCTTCTAAAGAGCAGTCAGGGCTGATCTCCTCAAGGACTGACCGGTTTGTTCGCCTTGCAGTCCAAGGCACTCGCAAGAGTCTTCTCCAGCACCAGAGTTCAAAAGCCTCAATTCTTTGACGCTCGGCCTTCCTTATGGTCCAACTTTCGCAGCCATATATTGCAACTGGGAAGACCATAGCCTTGACTAAACGCACTTTTGTTGGCAGGATGATGTCTCTGCTTTTTAGGATGCTGTCTAGATTTGCCATAGCTTTCCTCCCCAGGAGCAAGCGTCTTTTAATTTCTTTGCTGCAGTCCCCATCTGCAGTGATCTTGGAGCCCAGGAAAATAAAATCTGTCACTATCTCCATTTCTTCCCCATCTATTTGCCAGGAATTGAGAGGGCCGGATGCCATGATCTTTGTTTTCTTGATGTTGAGTTTCAAGCCAACTTGGTTATTGGTGTACATGTTCTACAGACTGTTTTATGTATGGTTCTCTGTTATAATGTAAACCGCCCTGAGCCTCCGGGGAGGGCGGTATAAAAGTATGATAAATAAATAAATAAATAATAAATAAACTTTTGCACTCTTCTCCTTCACCCGCATCAACAGGCTCTTTAGTTCCTCTTCACTTTCTGCCATTAGAGTGGTATCATCTGCATATCTGAGGTTGTTGATATTTCTCCCTGCAATCTTTTTTTTATAATAATTTTATTGTTTATTATTATATAAAGCATTTACAGAGAAGTTGTAAAGAAAAGGCGACCAGTTGATATGGTTTGCCATCTCTTTTAACATAGATATTTAGTTCCCATCACATATTATTCCTAATCTAGAAGTTTTTACCATTTTTCTTAGCCAAGTGATTGTTAATACATATGAGAGTATGATCTGTTATAGGAATACATTCTGTTATTATCTTAAATGATATTAGGTCAGTCTCTCTCCCTGCAATCTTGATCCCAATTTATGACTCCTCTAATCCCGCATTTCTCATGATGTGCTCTGCATACAAGTTTAAATAGGCAAGGCGACAGTATACAGCCTTGCCAAACTCCTTTCTCAATTTTGAACCAGTTAGTGATTCCATGTTCAGTTCTCACTGTTGCTTCTTGACCTGCATATAAATTTCTCAAGAGACAAATAAGATGCTCTGGTATTCCCATCTCTTTAAGAACTTGCCACAATTTGTTGTGCTCCACACAATCAAAGGCTTTAGCATAGTAAATGAAGCAGAAGTAGACATTCTTCTGTTACTCCCTAGCTTTCTCCATGATCCAGCGTATGTTGGCAATTTGATCTCTAGTTCCTCTGCCTCTTCGAAATCCTGCCTGTACTTCTGGAAGTTCTCGGTCCACATATTGCTGGAGCCTAGTTTGTAGGATTTTGAGCATAACTTTGCTAGCATGAGAAATTAGTGCAATGGTGCGGTAGTTTGAACATTCTTTGGCATTGCCCTTCTTTGGGATTGGAATGTAAACTGACCTTTTCCAATCCTGTGGCCATTGTTGAGTTTTCCAAATTTGCTGGCATATTGAGTGTAGCACTTTTACTGCATCGTCCTTTAAGATTTTGAATAGTTCAACTGGAATGCTGTCACCACCACTAGCTTTATTGTTGCTCAGACTTCCTAAGGCCCATTTGACTTCACATTCCAGGATGTCTGGCTCCAGGTCAGTAACTACCCCATTGTGGTCATCAGGGATGTTAAGCTCGCTCTTGTATAGTTGTTCTGTATAATTTTGCCACCTTTGTTTAATCTCTTCTGCTTCTGTGAGGTCCCTACCATTTTGGTCCCTTATCATACCCATCTTTGCATGAAACGTTCTCTTCATATCTCCAATTTTCTTGAAAAGATCTCTGGTACTCCCCATTCTATTGTTTTCTTCTATTTGTTTGCACTGTTCATTTAAGAAGGCATTCTGATATCTTCTAGCTTTTCTCTGGAATTCTGCATTCAATTGGGTGTATCTTTCTCTTTCTCCCTTGCCTTTCACTTCCCTTCTCTCCTTAGCTATTTGTAAAGCTTCCTCAGACAGCCATTTTGATTTCTTGCATTTCTTTTTCTTTGGGATGGTTTTAATTGCTTCCTCTTGGACAGTGTCGCGAACCTCCGTCCATAGTTCTTCAGGCACTCGGTCTATCAGATCTAATTCCTTAAATCTATTTGTCACCTCTACTGTGTATTTGCCGGGGATATGATTTAGTTCATACCTGAGTGGCCTAGTGGTTTTCCCTGCTTTCTTCAATTTAAGCCTAAATTTTGCAACAAGAAGCTCATGATCTGAACCACAATCAGCTCCTGGTCTTGTTTTTATTGACTGGATAGAACTTTTCCATCTTTGGCTGCAGAGCACATAGTCAATCTGATTTCTGTGTTGACCGTCTGGTGATGTCCATGTGTAGAGTCGTCTCTTGGGTTGTTGGAAAAGAGTGTTTGCTATGACCATTGTATTCTCTTGATAAAATTCTACCAGCCTGTACCCTGCTTCATTTTGTACTCCAAGGCCAAACCTGCCTGTTATCCCGGTTATCTTTTGGCTTCCTACTTTAGCATTCCAATCCCCCATGATGATAAGCACATCATTTTTTGGCGTTGCTTCTAGGTGTTGTAAGGCTTCATAGAACTGATCAACTTCATCCTCTTCAGCAGCAGTGGTTGGGGCATAGACCTGGATCACTGTGATGTTGAATGGTTTGCCTTGGATTCGAACTGAGATCATTCTGTCATTTTGGGGATTGTATCCCAAGACTGCTTTTCCTACTCTCTTATTGATTATGAAGGCTACTCCATTTCTTCTGCAAGATTCTTGTCCACAGTAGTATACCTGATGGTCATCTGAATTAAATTCACCCATTCCTGTCCTTTTTAGTTCACTGATTCCTAAAATGTCGATGTTCAGTCTTGTCATTTCTTGTTTAACCACATCCAGCTTGCCTTGATTCATGGATCTGACGTTCCAGGTTCCTATGGAATAAAAATCTTTACAGCATCGGACTGTCTTTTCGCCACCAGTTACTTCCACAACTGAGCGTCCTTTCGGCTTTGGCCCAGTCGCTTCATTCATTCTGGCGCTACTCGTACTAGCCGTCTGCTCATCCCCAGTAGCATATTGGACACCTTCCGACCTGAGGGGCTCATCATCCGGCGTCATAACGTTTTGCCTTTTGGAACTGTCCATATTTTCATGGCAAAGATACTGGAGTGGTTGGCCATTTCCTTCTCCAGTGGATCACCTTTTGTCAGAGCTCTCAGCTATGACCTGTCCGTCTTGGGTGGCCCTGCACGGTATAGCTTCACTGAACTACGCAAGCCCCCTTGCCACAACAAGGCAGCGATCCTTGAAGGGGGTTGAAAAGGCTGCTGTGGACCAAATATCATTATTCCTAGAGGAAAATTCAGCCCTTGACCCACTTCAGTCTGGTTTCCAGCCAGGCCATGGGGTAGAGACAGCACTAGCTGCCCTGACGGATGACCTCTGCCAGCAGCTGGACCAAGGTGGGTCAGTGTTGCTGGTACTATTAGGCCTCTCAGCAGCATTTGACACAGTCAGTCATGAGCTCCTAGTTCGGCATCGGCAAGGGTCCCACAATTTCACAGGGCGTGCAAAAGAGAGCACCTCCACCAGGCATTTGCTTGAGGCCGACTGACCCAACAACATCCGCTGGTCCCCCTGACACCCCCTTACACGACTAAATATGACCTACCTAAGGGTTCCATTAAAGTTGCTATATTTGTTGACCAATGTTTTGTTGAAATATCCTAGTTGATATGTTATATGTTATGATTGTTATGTTCCATGTAATTACCTCATGATGTTTTATGTAAACTGCCCAGAGCCATATGGAAGGACAGTATAAAAATCTAAATAAATAAATAACATCCCTACGAAGGGATGGATGACTGAAGGACTATAGGATGAAACAAAAGTCTTCACATTCTAGAGGAAGATTGCAGAAGAAGAGGACAGACAAGTCTTTCTTGAAAGAGTATTCTAGAATCTTGGAGCAACGATAGAGAAGGACTTCTCCCAGGTTGCTACCTGTGTAATCTCAGAATATGGGGGCATATGCCAAACAAGACCTTGGAAGATTATTGTGGTGGTTAGGTAGGTTTATAAGGGAGAAGGAGGCCCTTCAGGGATGTTGGTTCCAATCCATATAGGACTTTAAAGGTCAGCACCAACACCTTGAATTGTGCTTAAAACAACAAGATTGGGACCTAGTGTAGATGGACCAATGATTGAGTGATACAGCCCCAGATGGGACTATCTCGTTGCAGAGAAAAAAGCTCAGGGTTCCCATTGATTTGTCATTGTCATGAGTTAAAATTTCCATGAAATAAAATGTTCCTTATGTTCATTGTTGTGGCGTGTCTGTATCTTATTTTGAAGGGATGTTTAAACATTACCATAGCGATCAGAGAGCGTTAGGGCAGTGGTTGAGAGTAGAGGAGTAAACTACCCCCCCCCCCACTGGGCCTCAGTAAAATTGTCAAGCGTTGAGTGCCATTTTTCTTCTGCTCCCCAGAATTTTGAGGTTGAGAACAAAGTTTAGCCTCTGAGTGGGCAAATAGCAAGTGTATCCTTAAATGAACAATTTTGGATCTGTCTTTGTTTTATAACACTGGACCTGCACTGAATGCAAATATGAAAGAACACAGTGTTTCCAACAGTTATGTGGCAGAGGATAACCTAGGTTATGACCTCTGCTTGGTCACTGGGCAGGCTTACTGGGTTTGTCATTGATTCTTATCCTCAGCTTCCTATCTGTACAACATGAATATTTGTTAGTGGCTTTCACAAGATTATAGGACATATAAGTCAGTTTTGCAAAGCACGTTGCATATTAAAATACTATTTTAATGGCGACGTGATAGCTGACTTCTTCATAATCATAAGAAAACTATGGTCTGACAGTATCATTAAACAGGCACACTTTAAAATGTAAACCTGCTTCATTCCATTTATTTAAGTTTGCCGCGCCAGTTTAAGTATGGCATTTTAGAGTTGTGGATTGCAAATAATAACTGACAGGTCACAGTAATGTTAATGGGAATTTTGGAACTTATCCCCACATATATTTTGCAGGTTCATTGTTTCTTCTAGGAATATGTTTATTTAATTGAGTGGAAACATGAGAGTTCTTTAAAAATCAGTAACAGATTGTTCCCTAAATATAGCAACTTCAATGCTTATTTTAAAACAAGTACTAAACCAGGATTGTTATGATAGTAACTTCTATTTAAAAAAAGCGTTTTCACACAATTGTCTTATATGGCTATGATGGCAGAGAGAGGCCTTAACATGGACCTCTGTGTGTGGAAGTAACTTAATAATTAAATGTCAGCATCAAAGCTTTGTTTTTCTTGAGAATATCTTATTTATGATTTTGCACACAATCATACATTCTATTGGGACAATTAATACAATGTCAAATGCATCGGTTTTCAAAAACTTTGTGTCCAAGGAACCTTTTCCACATTGTTGTCAATAGAAGCATCCTCCTGCTGAGTTAAATGATTGGCCTATAAAAGTCTGTATTGTTTGCTCTGACTGGCAGTGGCTCTCCAGGGCCTCATAATCACCTTCTATCTGATCCTTTAACTGGTGGTGCCAAGGATTGAACCTTGGATTTTCTGTATAGCTCTGCCCATGAGCCCTAGCCCCCCCCCTCTAGAGTGTTCTGCTAGAGTTGCCAAATAATGCCCAGTGACCACCAAGAGGGTGGGTGACAGCAATACAGGTGGCTGCAATGATGACATCATGTAACTTCTGCTAGAAAAAACAAAGTGACAGAGAGTAGCTGTAGGAATCACTGGAAACTGTATGGTTTTATCATAGAATTTCAGGCAATTCCTAGAACAACTGTTTGTCATTTCCAGTTTCAGCATCTTTTTAAACCCCTACCCCAACCCTCTCAGAGCAGTGGCAGGCAATAGGAGCAGAGGGATAAAGGATCTTCTGCTCCAGCCAGGTACCTGGTGGCCCTGTCTCTGTCACTGTTTGAAAACCATTGCCCCATGTAATCATGGATGGAAATAATTCAAGGGGTGAATACTACTGAAATAATATTCAATATTTTATGAAGAGGCTAACATTGTCCTACATATTTACATATCAGGAAATTGTATTACTTTGTTTGACCTATACTGGGGCAGTCAGTGAATTTGTTGATACATTTTGGTAACTTCAGGGTTTGACTACTGCACTTTATATGAGTCTGCCTCTGAAAATGGTTCAGAAAATATTACTGGTACAGAATGTGGTAGGTAGAATATTAACTGGGACTTGAAGTGGATTATTTCCTCTATATTGCAACAGTTGAATATGGCTCCCAGTTTTTTTCTGGGCTCAATCCAGAGAATGTCATATGCTCCAAGACAATACATATATGTTCTTAGGGGAGCACAGATGTGCAAAGAAATAAATATTCCTGACAAAGATTTAGGTTGAAATAGATTTTAACCAGAGATTGCTTGACTTTCTTTCCTTATTTTTAGAAGTTTTCCCACTAAATAGCTTTCTCAGTAAATGTTATGAACTTATCTCATTCAAAACATTTATTACACAAGCCTTATTTTTGCCTTGCATTTCCCCAAATGTGATGTGCTTAAGTTTGGGGAGAAAAACAGATTTAAAGTGGCAATTTTCTACTGAATAGAACTATCCATTAAAACCATTATTTTTTTTGCTTCAAATGGTTTATTGGCTATTTTTTGCTTGTGAATAGCTACTTCAGGAAGATAAAGAAAATGTTAGTTATGAAGGGGTGCATAACTTTAAAAAAAATACTGTTTACAGTGGAAGCCTAAGCATACTTACATACTTACATGTTTAAAAAACATTAATTTCAATTGACTTAGAAAAGGATCATTCTTTGGGATTACACTATTAGTTATAATTTACCATCATCTCATTTTTTCCAATGCAAATATTAACATTTTCTTCAGAACTATTATTTATGTAAATATATATATATGCATACTATCTACCTTGATTTCTTTTGGAAACATGTGCATAGAGGAAGAATGGCAAAATTGTATTTGAATGCTGGCAAATGTCTTTGTTTAAATGGCTTGATTAAGATCGCTGCCTGAATTTCCATGCGGTGTTGCCAGTTTAACTTCTGGCAGAATTTATATGGGCACATTCAGAGACTGAGAAGGATCTGAAAAGACACATCTGTACTTTCATGGGCTGTGATCCAGTTACAGTTAGTCATGGCTCATTCACCCAGTTTGAAAGCATTGGGACTGACAGTACAATATTTATTGAGAAGTATTTTCCACTGAATTCAATGAGACTTGTTCATAGTTCATAGGACACTCTTAAGATGTCATGGTAACTAACTTCCTTCATTGTTTTAAGTGGGACCTAAGTCATTACTAAGTATGACTGTATGACTTTTTTGCTGCTACAGACTAACATGGCTATTCAACTGTGAAAGCTTAACTGAATATGCTTAAGAGGTTTGATTGATTATTTATTACGGTCATTGACCAGCATCGTGCTTACGAGGTATTTGACACAGGAGATGAGAAGCTGCTCCCAAGCATAGGGACAGAGGCTGAAATGAAAGATTGGGGTTTAATGCTACTTTTAGGAACTGAGGTTGAAAAGGGGACTTTTAAAAATTGGGGTATGTGTTTCTTCTCAGAAGATATCTGAAGGTATCAAAGTTGCCAATGGGGAACAAGTCTTTGTAGGCTAGCACTGAGGGGGAGGGTTGCCCTGGATTGGAAAATTCCTCTGTGATATGATGCTCTGTGATATGATGCAACAAGAAGCTCTGAAATGTAGAAAGTCCTCAGGGAAGCGGGGAGGGGGGGGGGAGAACAGAGTGATGTTCTTCAGTATTAAGAACAGAAACTCCAAATGGTTAGGACTCCCTCATACACAGCACAACAGGACTATTTTCACATTAGGAGACACATCTTGTTTTAGCCTTGCTTTGGGTTTCCTTTGGATGCTACAAGTCAACTCCAGCATTTCCACATTTGGGTTTTCCTCCCCTTATTTCCTAGATTGAAATTCACAACATGCTAAGTCCAACAGAGTAGCCTTTTATTGTGCTTTACTCCATTCCTTTTTCAAAAAATGTGTTTTTTGTAAAATGGTGCATGCTTGCACCTTTGTTTTTGATGCGCCCTTTAATCCTACCATTCTGCACCCTTGATCGCCTGCCCCCTTTCCCCCTAAGTGTCCTATTTTAGCATATTAATCTATTTAATCACAGCAGAACTTTCTGATTGCTTTATGTTGTTGTTGTTGTTATTATTAATATTTATGTATTAGGCTGTTGCTTTCCAAAGATTCACGGCAGCTTACAAAATCAAACCCCCATATAAAACCATTATACTCATGGCTCTAAAGCCCCCTACAACCACAAAAGTTTGGCCTAAAAAATCCCCATCCCTGAGCCGACCTAGAGGTGGGGAGGGGCCATGAAATTCCTAGCACTAGGACTGGCCTCAAGCAAAGACCTGGTGGAAGAGCTCTGTTTTGCAGGTCCTGTGGAACTGTGACAGCGCCATCAGGACCCTCAACTCTCCTGGGAGCTCGTTGCACCAGGTTGGAGCCAGAACTGAGAAGGCCCTGTCCCTGTCCTGGCCAGGCATGCTTCCTTATGGACAGGAATCTCCAAGAGATTCACAGCCACAGAGCAAAGGGTTCTACGGAGGGGATAAGCAGGCAAGTGGTCACTCAAAGACCGCAGATGGCCTTGAAGGTTAAAACCAAAACTTTGATCCAGGCCAGAACTGGTAACCAATGCAGCTGCCTCAGTACCAGCTGGATATGAGTCCTCCAAGGTGTTTTTGTGAGGACTGTGGCAGCTGTGTTCTATACTAGCTGGAGTTTCCAGGACAAGGACCAGGGAAGGCCAGCGTAGAGCGAGTTGCAGAAGTCCAATCTAGAGGTGACCATTGCATGGATATATTGATTGATTGATTTTTTAATTTTTATACCACTGCTCTTCCAGTGGACTCGGGACTGTTTACACAACATAAAAACAGTAAATAAATAAATAAAACTCTGTAAAATACCCCTTACGAAAAATAGACAAAATAGATGGCAACCTCTTACTGAACCTTCTCTAGTACCCATCCCCTTCCCCCATTCAGTCAGAGGGCCAAGCCTTCTTCTGCTGGGAGCGAGGAGCCAGGTCTAATAGGCATAGAGGGGAATCCAGGAGCTCATTCCACCAGGTTGTGGCCAGGACCGAGAAGACCCTGGCCTGGGTTGAGGCCAGACGGATGTCCCGGTGGCTCGGGACAACCAGTAGATTCATACCCATAGAATGAAGAGCCCTGTGGAGGGAATAAACTACCAAGCGGTCCCGCAGGTAAGAGGGACCCAGGCCACATATAGCCTTAAAGGTGAATACCAATATCTTGAACTTGACCCGGAAGTAGACTGGTAACCATTGCACATGACGGCGCACCGGCTGAATGTGGGCCCTGTTTTAGTGAGAACCCTAGCAGCCACATATTGTACCAGCTGAAGTTTGTGGGTCAAAGCCAAGGGCAGGCCTGCATAGAGTGAGTTACAGAAGTCTAATCTGGAAGTGACCGTTGCATGGGTCACTATGGCCAAGTGGTTGGAGGACAGGTAGGGTGCCAGTAGCTGTGCTTGGCGAAGATGGAAAATTACCATTCAGGCTATATTTGTGATCTGAGCCTCCATCGAAAGGTAGGTGTCAAAGTTCACTCCAAAATTTTTGACCGCTAGTGCAGGTGTTAATTGCACACTGTCCAGGCATGGGAGCTGCGCTTCCTGATCCTGCCCTCTTCTACCCAGCCACAGGACCTCTGTCTTGGAGGGGTTGAATTTCAGATGACACTGCCTGAGCCACCCAGCGACTGCTTCCCAACAACTGGCAAATCTACCCGGGGGGGGGGGGGGAAATCCGGCTGTCTGTCCATCAGGTAGGACAGCTGAGTGTCACCCACATATTGGTGACAACCCAGCCATAGCTGGGCTAGAGGGGGCATGTAGATGTTAAAAAGTGTGGGGAAATCGCCCCCTGTAGCACCCCACACAGGAGCCCACAGGGGTCTGACCTCATCCCCCACTTCAACCCTCTGTGTCTGGTTCCAAAGAAAGGAGACCAGCCATTCCACAGTCCCCCTAATCCCGGTCCCAGCGAGGCGGTGGGCCAATAACTCATGATCGACCACATCAGATGCGGCTGACAGGTCAAGTCACCCCAGTCCAGTTGGTGCCAGATATTGTCCATCAAGGCAATGAGCGAGGTCTCCACCCCATGGCCAGGACGGAAACCCGACTGGCATGAGTCAAGGGCCAATGTTTCTTCCAAGAATTCTAGGAGCTGGTCTGCCACGGCCCGCTCTACTATCTTACCCAAAAACGCGAGATGCAAGACTGGGCGGTAGTTGGTGGGGTCCTGCGGATCCAGTAATGTATTTTTCACTAAAGGGCACACCACTGCCTCCTTTAGCCCTTTGGGAAACTCTCCAGATGTTAATAAGAGGTTGACAATTTCCCTCAGGGGGCCTCCTATCCGCTGGCCACTTGAGCAACCAAGAAGGACAGATGTCCAAGAGGCAAGGATCACAGTAGGCAAGCAGTCAGGGGACAGGTATGGCACTAGTAGCCTCACCTAGCACAGATGGAAAAACACTGTGTGGACTACTTCCATGACCTGGGCATCCACAGAGAGAGGCATCTAGAATTACACCCAAGTTCCTTGCTGAGGACGAGATGACAAGCTGTACCCCAGCCAATGTTGGCAAATGTGCTTCCAGTCCTGCCACCTTTCTGCCCAACCACAGGGCCTCCATCTTGGAGGGGTTGAGTTTATGCAACTCTGCTCTAACCATCCAGCAATGGCTCCCAAACATCTGGTGAATGTAACTGGAGGGGGGAGTCCAGGTGGCCATCCATGAAGAGAGAGATGTGGGTGTCATCTGCATAGTGGTGACAACCCAGCCCGTAACTCTAGACCAACTGCGCCAGTGGACGCACAAAGTTGTTAAATAATGTAGGAGAAAGAACTGCATCCTGAGGAGCCCCACGAGTTGTTAAGGGCATGACAATTCCTCCCTTACTGCCACCCTCTGTGTCTGGTTCCGGAGAAAGGAGTATAGCCACTGAAGGGCTATTCCCTGAATTCCAGCCTTGGTGAGGGAATGAGCCAACAACTCGTGGTTGATCACATCAAATGCAGTCGACAGGTCGAGCATCAGGAGTACAGCTGAACCGCCCTGATCCAGTTGGTACTAGAGATCATCCACCAAGGCAACCAATACCATCTCCACCCCATGGCCAGGATGGGAGCCTGACTGGTATGGGTCAAGGACCAAAGCTTTCTCCAAGTATGCTCATCCGCTGCAGCCCTTTCAGCTACCTTACCAGGAATGCAAGATGCAAAACCAGGTGGTAGCTGTCTAATAGGGTCCCCCCCCCCCGGTGTTAAACAGCAGTTATTGTGATCTTGATTTTTACCTTCCCACCATTGGGGGAGGGGAGTTGGAGGTATTCGGCCATTTATCTGTTACTGTGTTTTTGTGGTTGGTTTTAATGGGATTTTTGTTGGGAGTGGTGGGAAATAAATTAAATAATAATAAATAAAAGCCTTTTGAAAGTCCAGGTATATAATGTCTCGCGGGTCATCAATGTCTACATGTCTCTTCACTTTCTCATAGAACTCCAAAAGGATGATGAGGCAGGACTTCTTTGCAGAAACTATTAAGATTTTCCCTTAGCAACCTTTGCTCCTCTACGTGTCAAACAATTCTATCTTTGACAATTTCCGCACTAGGGCTTTGTCTTGGATTTGCATATGTATAGGGTTCAGTTTTTGTACATTTCTGCACTGAAATTTCCGTTTTTGGCCACGTACCCAATTCGCTCCCTTACTTGCCCCACAGCAAGGGAATTTTCAGAAATCAGGTTTTCACTTTTTGAAACAGGAGCTAATGGAATCTAAATTGGGGCTGTCCAGTGTGGAAATATAGACATTTGGGTTTCTCCAGTGTGTTCAACATTGTTCCCCACTCCCCTGCAGCACCCCCTCCGTTGTCAATTCCCCAGCCTCCCCAGCCCCTTGTTATTTTTACAAAATGGCTGATTGTGTTACAATGCAATTCTGATCTAATAACTGCATTCATTATTCTATTCTAAATGATTGTTATTGTCTGATCTAACTAAATAAGTTTCCCCCATCTGTCACCACAGTGACAGCACCTTCCTTCCCTTTCTCTTGTTTCCTTAAGTTTCAACTTTGTTCTTGATGTTAGTGAATCAGTGACCGTACGCATGCTTCAGAAACTGCTCCTTTCAGAAATATAGTGGCAACTGGTTGCACTTTATGTATTTTAACAAGATTTCATCCACAGTTTTGGGGAAATTGGGGGGGGTTGTTTTCATGTGTGGATGCCTTCAATAGTGGGATTTCCCAGGTGAACCCCTGAATCAATGATGGAGCACATTAGATTTCTTGAAAATTAAAGCAACGTTCCTCTTCCCACTCCACCCTACTTTCGGGTTGATGAAGTGGCCTGTGAAATCAATCATTTCTTGAAGAAAAATCTGTTTGCCAATCAAGAATTAGTGTGCCTAGCGGTTTGCCAATTCGGTGAGCATGGTTAGGTAGAGCGTGGCTTTGAAGATGTTGTTGATGCAAGAACTCGATCGTGTGCATAATGTTCAAAAACACTTTTTGTGCTGCTTGTGTGTGTGAAATGGCACAAAACAACAACCCACATTTTGTATTCCCACCAACTTCTTTATTACAGTTTTGCGTTATAACATGATTGGGTGTTAAAAAAAACCCAAAACACCAGAATGATTCCAGACTTGGAAGGCAAAAATAATGATAATTTCAGACTCCAAAGGCAACAAAATGGCCCTTACGGATGATTGGGTGTTTTCATCACATGACAAAGATGGACAGTTTTTTTTTAAACAGCAGCCAGGAAATTAATACTTTCTGAGTTTCAGTTTCAGTGTGGAAACAAATCTGGTGGCTCAATGCAAGGACAAACAGAGGGAAAAAGGGGAGGGAGGCAAAGGCTCCCAATGCTGAAATCGCAAACTGTCCGGGGAATGATCCCAAACTTTAAAAACAGGAATCATTGAGCAATGACAGTTAGGTGAGTCCTCAGTGCGGAAACAGTCTCTGATTACAGTTTCTACTCATTTGTTTGGGAGAGGTGTTAGGCTGACTGGCCTGTAATTCCCTGGTTCTCTTAGTGTAACATTTAGTACTCTCCAGTCTTCTAATACAGCAGCTAAATTTAGTGATAATAACCAATATCACATCTGAGTTCCTTAGGAACTGTTGGATGTAGGGCATCAGGAACTTGAGTCAGATTGGTTTTTAATTTCCCCAAGTTAGTAGCAGACATCTGCTACTAGTGCTTGATAATTGCTGTGGTACTTTTGTCCAATAGCCATGATCACAGGAATGGCTGCAGCGTGGCTATGCATGGGCTGGTTCATGCTAATGCTTTTCTGTTTGCTATGGGCATATGCATTGGTAAGGGAGGAGTAGTTACTTGTGTATAAGGGAGATATCTGGATACACTAGCCCAAGATTGGTTCCTGTAATAAACTTTTCTTCCTTCCATTCCTCTTCTTTTTACCTAACTGTAATGCTGTGGACTTGAACAGAAGTTTCCTCACACAGACTCCAAGAAAACTGGAACATGTCTTTGATTATAGTTCCAACTCTTTGCACAAGTAGGAACTTGCAGACAATTTTTAGTTTTCCCAGATGATTTGTATTCTTTTTTATGATGGCCAATAAAACAAATTAAATACCAGAGTATCTGGCTTTTTGCTCTTCATAGTATACAGTATAATTTTCTTATTTATTTTGATGTGAAAAAAGGTTTTCTTCATACTGATAGAATGTATGGTTTGATGAGCTCTAGGTTTTATACCCTCTTTATAAAAATGAACAATTATCTTCATTAAAAATATGGTGGGTGTTTTATCTGATGTGACTCAAATATTTTGGTTTGTTTGTTTATTTTTCACATTTATATACCGCCTCCCCAAAGGCTCAGGGTGGTTTACATGGAACTGAGAACTGTACAAAGAACCATATGTATAAATAACTATAACATTAATATTACTAACTGATGATAACAGGGTAACAGAACAACGTCAAACAGTAGTAATACAAACACGTCCAGGAGCAGAAAGTCTTGATGGATTTCTGGGGAGGGGGAGGGGGCAGGGGCCCTGCAGATGTTTCTGGTTGTGCCTGGCCTCAACCAAATGCCTGGTGGAAGAGCTCCTTTTTAAAGGCCCTGCAGAACTGTTTTATTGTGATATTTAGGTTTAATTACTTTATTAAGATTTGTTATTGTACAGTCTCTATATTCATGAATAAGCTTATTACTCTGAGTATTCAAAATATATGGTCTTGTTGATGTTTCACAAATAACAGGCTGATAATTAACATTTTTCAAGTAAAGCACTCCTTACTGAATATGAATTCTGTTATGAAGTTATATCCATTTCCGTGTAGGATTTGTGTCAACTGTGCAACTAGTTTAACAGAGTTTTATTCAAGGTACTAGCAGAAAAGCCCGCTGTATCCCTGAATACAATGGGCGCTAGGCCACCCCCCCCCCTAAGCAGTCCATGCCTCCTCCCACTGCCCTGCAAGCTCTATCAAGGCCAGGCAAGGCCATGGCTGGAAATGCTCAGGGAAATTCCTACAATAGAAATTTTGTCAAAACGGGTCCCTCCTCCCTGTTTTGTCTGCTGGTAGGATCTAATCTAGTATTTTGGGAGAGGGGGGTAGCTTATGGAACCTAGTGTATGGAAGAGAAAGCCCCTTATCTTATCTAGTGATAATAATAAATGCCACATAACTTTCCAATAATGACTAGAAAATATAATAATAATTACTAGTAATGTTGTTTGTGCATTGCTAGGTCATTACATTTCTGTGGATACATCACAGGGAATAAATGGTGATACAGCTGTATTACTGAGTCCTGATCTGCATTCTGAAGAATGGAGCTGTATCAGACTTATATATCAGATTGCAACATCTTCTGAGCTACCTGTAGATCCCACCACCTTAAATCTGTATCTAAGAGTAGAAGGAGAAAGCTTTGATCATTTGCTTTGGACAACCACAGAACCCTCAGAAAGCTGGCTCATAGCTAGTCTTGATGTCAAAAACAGCACAAATAAGTACAAGGTAAGCATAACTTTGAACCAAAATTATGTGTTTACTCCTGTAAACTACCAACCATGTAGATTCTATTTATATTTGTTACTTGTGTGGGTTTAATGAGTTTATTTTTAAGAATGGTCATCCAGTTATGAATATTACATCAAATACTCAGTGGGCATACTACAAGAAATTCATGTCTTTTGTTGTTGCTGTACCTCACTTCTCATGACAACATTGGTTGAAAAAACAGCCTTCTGTATTCATCACTACTGCTGGGGGAAGAAATCCAGCTCTCCAATTTGCTATGCCAAATCATATTGCATATGGTGATTCTTTGGCTGGCTGTGATTTTATATTAAACTATCTGTATATGTGTTGACCCTTATTGTATTCTGTAATTTTTAAGGTCTGTAAGCACTTTCAAACAGGTCCATTTTCTAGTAAAGCTGTATAAGAATGCCTTACATAGAATATAATTTATATATATTTTTATACCACTCTGCGGGAGTTGTATAAATATAATGCTAAGGGCTGCGGGAGAGGGCTCGGCCTGGGATGTGGGGGGCCAACAATTGGCCCCTTGCCCCCGGACTGACAAGCAGAGACCAGCTAATTGGGCCCTCCGCTTGTCGGCCCACCTCCCGATCTGCCCACCCCCCGAGCCTGGCCTGCCTTCGGCTGACAGCTGCCATTTTACCCGCTCCTAACTGGCCACCGACAAGGCAGGTAGGTGGCCCCCCGACCTATCCTGCCATGTGGCTCACCAAGGATGGGGGGGGGGCTCGGACCCTTCCCCCCTCCCTTCCACCCCTGCTCCATCCCCTTACATGGCACCTGCCTGCCTTCCTTCCTTCTGCCCTTACTGATGGAAAACTATATGTGTTACTCGCTGTTGGCCCATGCTCCCTGCAAAGAGGAATCGTATCATCAATGCAGAACTGAGAACCCAAACTAACTTGCTTTTGACATTAGAATGTTTTTTTTTTTACTTGTTTTGCAGATCGTGCTGGAAGGTGTGTTAGGAAGAGACATTTCTGCCAGCATAGCAATTTTTGAAATTAAAATAACTACAGGCTACTGTATAGGTATAACCTTTATTCTTATTACTTCCAGTAAAAGCGAGGCTTAGGTGGAAATTGTAGAATATTACTTCAGATTAGGGCAATGTTGATACTATATTTATGTTTGTTTTTGATGGTCTCCTTTTCTCATTGAGACTCATAGTAGTATATAATAATAAAATAATAATAATAATATGAAGAATGATGTAACTTGACATTGTGAAATACTTATTACAGTAATGCGGTAGTACCCACTCCTAACTGGCTGCATGCCACAGTGCATCTTGCCCTTGAAACTCCTGACCTTGGTATTGTTCTTTCAGGGGTTTGCTGGAGAAAGGGGAAGTTGGGGGATGATCTGCCTCCACAAGCTCCTTGTGGTTTGCATTTCATAGAGAATAGCCCAACATGCTGAACTGATTGCAGCCAGTAGTAGTACCTCAGATGTTTAATAATGTCATGCAACAAATGCTTATATACTGTGAGGTCAGAGTATCAATTATCCTCTTTGCACTTGCAGAATGTAACTTTGAAGAAAACCATCTTTGTGGTTTTATGAACCGCTGGAATCCCAATGTGAACTGGTTTGTTGGTGGAGGCAATATTGGGAATTCACAGTCCATTCTTCCAAGAGATCACACTCTTAATGATGAATTTGGTAAGGAAGAAAGGTTATTTGTTGGCACAGGTGATGTAGAAATTTTGAAAATCCAATTTAGAATTTTGGAAATATTTTTTCTGAACTTCTGACATTGAATATGGAAGCCAGGAACCATGTGGATGCTATATGCTATGTGATTGTAATGGGGTAAAACCTCTGTTTTTATCTACATTTTGCCTGTGTTTTTAATCTGTAGTTTCTGTGCATGTATTTTGATCTATGTTTTAGCTTCTCAAACTTTAGTTTCCTGAATTGCTTCTAAGGTTGAGTTTCCCCCCCTTTTGCCGTTTCCTACTATTGAATATTGGAGCCCAATGACCAAAATATTTAAGATAAAATTACTTATATATTTAAAGTAACTTTAAAAAATACACTTCTTGAAAACCTAGTCAATAGCATTTCTTTAGTATGTTAGCAGTAATGAATGTGCAGTGTTTGTCCTGTAATTTTATGGACTCTTCTGTGTTTTGTCATATAAGCTGCTTCCACAAAGTTTTTTTTTTGCACATAAGTGCAATAAAATTGAGAGTATAGAGTCAATTTGAGACAAACATCCTGATTTTTTTCCAGTTCAAGGGGGAAAATGGCAAGGTAGTTTTGGGAAGAGCATCCATATCAACACTCTGCCTGAAGTTACTTTGGGGGGGAGGGGGATGGAATGAAGCTCTGGAATCTACCTTTTTAGCCCTTTAAAGGGCTTTTCCCTTTCTCTACCAAGGTCATGTGGGTGCTAGTTTCACTGATTCCTGCTTAAAGTTAGAGTTGTGACTGAAACCTGTCTTCTTTTGTGTAGACCACAAGGTCAATTATCTGTAGAAACTTCATCCAAACAGAAATTTAATCTGTTACTTTTAACAGGATAAACATCTGAATAAAATTTATTCTTTACTTTCAATGGGATGACATTTGAATACTATAGAATTTTGATGTTTGCATCTTTGAAAAATTCTGCTTTCTCCTCCCAAGTGCTGATAAAGATTGGAAGAACCATTTTGTACCTGTTAAACAGGACAGAGACCTATGAAATAAAGCAGTGTTTTAATGAACTTCTGTAAATTACACAAAACTGGTCTCTAGCATTTTAGAAAGTCTGGGAATAGTCTGATACGTTATAATATATTATTGGCCTAGACTAGAACAAACCACTTAAAAAGGAACAAAGCAAGGGAAGTTATCTTTTTTTCTTGGAAGACATTGCTTTGCCATGAAGTTTGTGGTAGGGGTGTGCATTCGGCTAAACTGAGTTGAAACCGTCCCTCCCCCGTACCTAACCTATATTTGGGAGGTATAATTTAAGGTGAAGCCACCTTAAGCTGCCTGGCCAGGGGAGGGGACCCTTTCAGGGCCTGTTCTTAGGAACAGGCTTTGAAGCTAGTAGAAAAATAATTCAGAAACAAAAGTAATGTATTTACTACAACAAGCACATGAGAAGTTAATTTCCAACAATTCAGACCTGCTTATGGGGGTGAAGATGAAATATAAGGGAAAAATCAATCTTATTAGCACTGATATTCCTAAACAGCTAAATATTGTATTGCCTTGACCTGGATGGCACAGGCTAATCTGATCTTGTCAGACTATAGAAGTTAAGCAGGGTTGGCCCTTATTAGTACTTGGACGGTACACCATCAAGGTAATCAAGGACTGCTGTATAGAGGTAGACAGTGCCAAGCCACCTTTCTTTTTATCTTGGTTTGAAAACCCTCTGAGGTTTTCATAATTCAGCTGTGACTTGATGGCACTTTTCCCCATTCCAATTATTAATATTGTATGTATCCTATGTTTCAACACAATGGGCACCTGATGTTGCTTACAGGAATAATTTATTGTGTCTTCTTTCATTCTCTGTTCACTCTTGTGAACCTCTTAATGTATATACTCAGTATGGTTTGGAAATGCTTTGCCTGAAATGCATTTATATGTATTTTAGATGTTTGAAAGGGACACTATGTACAAACAGGATTTCTTTTTTTTAGGTCATTACATGTATGTGGACTCTCTTTATGTAAAGCATTTCCAGGAAGTGGCTCAGCTGGTCTCTCCTCGGACAACAACACCTATGTCAGGCTGTTTGTCCTTTTATTATGAAATGCAGCAAGAAAGTGGCATTGTTTTCACAGTCTACATGAAAGATATAACTGGTTTTTATGAAGAGCTTTGGAAAGCAGATAGTACTGTGAATACAGAATGGGTTTTAGCAGAAGTTGATTTCAGTGCACCATACCCAATGGAGGTAAGGCCAGCAAATATTCCTTTGTCTTCTTTCATTTGCAAGGTGCCAATATGTAAAACTAGTAATCAAGCCCGCTGTACTTCCAATACAGCGGGCGCTCGTGGGGCAGCGTGGGGCTGGCGAGTCGGCAGGCTGCCATGTCCCGCGTGCCGGTGGCCTGACGCGTCGGAGACGCTTCGCACCTCTCGACACGTCAGGCCGCCGGCAAGGGAGCAACTGTATGAACAAGTATGAACAAGTGCCAAAGTGAGAATGTCTGATCTGTTTTCCTATGTGGGCTTACTTATGGCAGGAAAAAAGTATAAGAACACCATAATATCTATCTATATTGTATATGAGGTCTCAAGATAGTTTTGTTTTGTTGCATTTTCTGTTGGGGTATTTGTTTTTGTGTTTCAAATAAATAAAACGTAAAAAAACCAAAAAGGCAACATGAAGCAAAGTTTTTAGTTCACTAATTTAGGGTTACAGGTTCCTTTTCCCCCTTCAAGGATCGCTGCCTTGTTGTGGCAAGGGGGCTTGCGTAGTTCAGTAAAGCTATGAGCTATGCCGTGCAGGGCCACCCAAGACGGACAGGTCATAGCTGAGAGCTCTGACAAAAGGTGATCCACTGGAGAAGGAAATGGCAAACCACTCCAGTATCTTTGCCATGAAAACTCTATGGACACATGGCATCCGGCCCTCTCAATTCCTGGCAAATAGATGGGGAAGAAATGGAGATAGTGACAGATTTTATTTTCCTGGGCTCCAAGATCACTGCAGATGGGGACTGCAGCAAAGAAATTAAAAGACGCTTGCTCCTGGGGAGGAAAGCTATGGCAAATCTAGACAGCATCCTAAAAAGCAGAGACATCACCCTGCCAACAAAAGTGCGTTTAGTCAAGGCTATGGTCTTCCCAGTTGCAATGTATGGCTGCGAAAGTTGGACCATAAGGAAGGCCGAGCGTCAAAGAATTGAGGCTTTTGAACTCTGGTGCTGGAGAAGACTCTTGCGAGTCCCTTGGACTGCAAGGCGAACAAACCGGTCAGTCCTAGAGGAGATCAGCCCTGACTGCTCTTTAGAAGGCCAGATCCTGAAGATGAAACTCAAATACTTTGGCCACCTCATGAGAAGGAAGGACTCCCTGGAGAAGAGCCTAATGCTGGGAGCGATCGAGGGCAAAAGAAGAAGGGGACGACAGAGAATGAGGTGGCTGGATGGAGTCACTGAAGCAGTAGGTGCAAACTTAAATGGACTCCAGGGAATGGTAGAGGACAGGAAGGCCTGGAGGATCATTGTCCATGGGGTCGCGGTTGGTCGGACACGACTTCGCACATAACAACAACAAAAGGTTCCTTTTAACAACTTTAACAACCTTTCCAAAAGCGAGGAAGCACATATACCCTGCCTGGATAATGTTCAGCATAAGGCTGTCCACAAGCCAAGAATCTGGAGGTGATTCTGGATGCCTTTCTTATGATGGAAGCACAGGTAACAAGAGTGGATCAGCTGGCATTTTTCCATCTTTGCCAAGCTAAGCTACTAGCACTGTACCTGGCCCTGGAATATTGTGACCTATGTGATGGTCAGTTCAAGGCTAGACTCTAACTTACTCTAAGTGGGCCTACTCTTATCCAGAGTGCAGTTGCCCAGGTCCTCACAGGTACTCCCTGGAGGGCCCATATTTGTCCCATTCTTCAGCAGCTACACTGGCTTCTGGTTGAATTCCGGATCAAGTTTAAGGTGCTGGTTCTTCAATTCCCTTCAATTCCATCTGTGGTCTGGGCCCAGCAGACCTAAGGTTTATCTGCCTATGTCCCCCAAAGAGCATTATGCTCTGCACACTCCAGCAAGCTAGTAGCCCCTGGCTCCAAGGAAGTATGTTTGGCCACATTTGGTGGAATAAGCTCCTAGAGGAGATCAGGACCCTTTTGGAGCTGTCCCAGTTTCTCAGGGCATGCAAGATGGAGCTCTTCCACCAAGCATTTGGTTGGAGACAATGATCCTAATTATATCAAATGGGCCTCCCCCACCCAGACAACCCCTGACAGAAAAAGTCATCTGATGGTTGCACTGGAAAACTGCTTGGCAGTACTGAAATGTTGATACTTTAATACTGTGATTTATTGTTTTTAAGGTTCTTAATATCCATGTTTTATGTTGTACACTGCCCTGAGCCACATGGGAAGGCAATATATAAAATAAATAAATAAATAACCATATGTATAACAATAAAGTAACCATCTCCATTGTTTTCTTTCCAGGTTATTTTTGAAGTTGCTTTCAATAGTGCCAAAGGAGGATATATTGCCCTTGATGATGTTTCTTTCTCTCCTGTCTTCTGTAGCAATCAAACAGGTATATTTGTTCCAGTTTCTTTTTTAATGGGTTTCAAAATATCAGTGGCATATGAATGTGTGTTATCCTGTTCATTATGAGAGTTTTGCTATATAACAATGGTAGGTTACTAAATATTAAGAATTAGTCATAAGAATATCAGTAAGTCAATAGATAATAAACACATAATCAATGCTTGTAAGTAACCAATGTCATAAAATAATATTAAAACACCAATAACTAGTGAAAAGTGCTCTTTATAAAGAAGTTTGCCATGTATCCAGGTAGTCATTTCTCCAGAAAGCACCTTCCTGGACACCTTCTTTTGTGGACCATAACTAGGACCTTATAAATCCAGTCATCAGAATTGGAGGGGTGGTAGAGGAGAGTCAGCAAGAGATCCCCTGAATTTGGTGCCTCTAGAATGCTAGGGATGAGCCTCTTGTGGCGCAGAGTGGTAAGGCAGCCATCTCGGTGCTTGCACAGGGGATACCTTTACCTTTACCTAGAATGCTAGGGATACTCAGTCACAAATTTCATGAACTGAACCAGTTCGTTTGGCTCCTTAAAATGTGTGATGTCTCATAGTTTGTATGGTATGCCATGAACCACAAACTGAACTGCATTTTCCTGATTCATGCTTAACCCTATACAGAGATATATAGTATAGATATCTTCCTAGAAGTGTAGTATTTGAAGAAGTATTGATATCTGTGTTTTTAAACATTAGACTGCTGTCATATTGGAAACTTTAATTATTCTGCATTATCTTTCCAATGGAGTAGAACAAACATTTAATGCCTTTAGAGATATCTAAAGAGCCGAAAGGGGGAGGGCAGTATATAAATATAATAAAATAAATAAATATATTGAAGTTATTTTTTGACATCTGTTCATTTTATTAACTTTTTCTTCTTGGTCAAAGAAAGAAGGATCTATTTGTCATATTACTCTATAAAGGCTGATGCGTGCATTTTGCCAAATATTCAAAGAACAGATTACTCCAGTCCGCCACAGACTAAATCAATGGAGTTCCTCCAATGTGTGCCTAGAGAAATTTGCAGGCTACACAACAAACTGTTAGAGGCAATGGGAGTGTGTCAGTGTGCTCTTCTGCAGAAGTAACTTGAATCAAAGCAAGAGAGAACTTCTGCGAGGCACTTGGAAGTGGAAGAGGTAGGCTGAATGGGATACAGGCTATGGGAAGCATTGACATACCCCCCTGTAATGGCCCATTATATTGCCTGCTTATGTATCTAAACAGGAAAAAACAGGATAAAAATATTATCTGCCCACAATGGATTGTCTGCTTTGTTTTGTGTAATATATAAAACTTCTAAATATGAATAAGTAAATTTTTAAAAATCCAGGCATTGTTTGATAAATACAGGTGTGCCTTGCAAGCCATACAAATTCATTATGGTTATTTACTTTTTGGTGCCTTTCAGAAATTTCCTTTGCTCCCATAGAAGCAAGCTGTACTTTTGAAGAGGATTTATGCAATTTTTATCAGGATAACAAGGATGGCCCGGGTTGGAGCAGGGTAAAGGTAAAACCTAATGCATACCGGCCAGGAGACCATACTACTGGAATGGGTAAGAAAATCCTCAGACAGGAAAAATAAGTTGGACGTACATACCCATTTTCTCTAAAGGACAAAGGGATACCCCTTGGTAAATGCTATCTTCCCCAGGTTTACTACCTCTAACGTCTTTTTTATGCTGTTTGTGTAGCACATATTATCACTGAGATGAGATGTATCTCAAGAGCTTGTAGAGTAGAGGTACTTTCCTTGGGTAGAAGAAGTCTTCCCAGTACAGAAAAATCTCTTGACAATGTGTGCCTCCTTCTACCAGACCCCTTTGAGGCAAAGAAAAAGACATCATCAAACAAGTAATCCTTAGGATCTCTGCAACATCAGAGGCGTTTTTTTTTTTTTTTGGGGGGGGGGGGGAGAAAGACTCTGCCAAAGAGCTTATATGTTTGGCAGGGTCTTTTAACCGTCTCCCCAGCAGACCCCTCTGAAGCTGTGGAGAGCAGCTGCTCTGCAACCTCAGATGAGTCTGCTGGCGAGAAAAATCTCACCAAACAGCTGATCCTCAGCTCTTCATTGGGCTCTGTACTGAGGGGGAGAGGCATTTAAATGAACTTAAGTCCATTTAAATACTTCCCACCTCAGCCTGCTGCTCTCCCCCAATGCAGAGCCTGACAAACAACTGCCAAGATTGATTCTAGTATTTTTAGGCTTATCTAAGCTTATCCTAGAAGTGTGCTTGGACACAGAAGTTTATACCTTGAATAAAACTTTGTTGGTCTTAAAGGTGCAGCTGGATTCAACCTCAGTTCTGTTACTTCAGATCTAGACAGTTCAAATTAAGTTAGCAATTAATACAGTCAATTACATGGCTATATGACATCAAATACATTCCTATAGATCTATATCAGAAAACCCTGAAACATTCTTCAGGCTTCGAGAAACCCCAGAAGTGGTATGATTTTGCAGAATATGGTTGGGTAGCATAGCTGTGTATATGCCCACCTTTGGCCCCTTCCCTTCCCACTCCCTCCACGCCCATCATTGGCTAGTTGGGAGGGGGGCGGCAGTTTGACATGACCATATATGATCATATCACCCTATAAATGTTTGAGAAATTTAAAGAATATATCAAAAATTAATTAACCCCCATCCATTCAGTTGAGAAAGCCTGATCTATACAATGTAGTTTCCCCATATTTATCATTTGTAATGCTGTGCACAAAATATTGTGTATAGTTAATCATCCTACAGAGTGTTCTAGACAGGCTTTTTATGGGCAGGCCACTGAAGCTCTGGCAGGGGTGAATGGACTGTGTGTCCTACCATCACTTCTGTATTGAGGGAGTCTTGAAACTGAGTCCGCAATAGAGTTCTAGCTGGAAAATGAGATTTTTGCTGTAAAACTGAAATATGTTAATGTGAGATGTCAATTGGAACGACTATGTGTAATTTAAAATGTATGAATGTTAGAAACCTTATTTAGGAGACTTTCATTTTAACAGCTTAGCAAACATATCATGTTACATAATCTATGTTATAATTTTCACATTTGCCAGTGAAAAGTTCCTGTATCACCAAGATCTATGAAATGGTTGAACGTTTCCTAAAGTGAGCATATAGTAATACATTGTTAAAATATTTTGAATGACATTGTTTTTCAGGTTACTACTTGCTGGCCAATACAAAGTTTACATCACAGCCTGGGTATATTGGCCGTTTATACAGCCCTACCCTGCCAGGAAATTTGCAGTATTGTCTGCGGTTTTATTATGCCTTATATGGCTTTTTCAAAATGAGAGACAGTCTGGCTGTTTATATTTTTGAAGAGAACCATGTGGTTCAAGAAAAAATCTGGTCTGTCTTGGAAACTCCCAAAGGAGTCTGGACTCAAGTTGAAATCACCTTCAAAAAACCCATGCCCTGCAAGGTAACTACCAATATTTCCTCTGGGAGTAATTTTTTTCCAGTTTGACCAAAGTGAGTGATTATGGTCCAACAATAAAATAAGATACTACTTAAAAAAAATTTCCAGTAATAATGTTATTACAGATGACAGCATGATCAAAAAGTAAGCTGTTTATTATAACCTGCATATTCCAGCTTTATCCATCATGGAATTGAGTCATCTTTCATGAAAGTCCCATCTAGATATTGACCTGGCCCACATTTTCTTAGGTTCAAGCATCGTGGCTATATCACTGTTAATTAATTAACCTTATAGACAGCCACTCTCAGCCTGGCCGGCCCATGGTGGTTTACATAAAAAGCATAAAAACGTTAAAAACCCAATATCCTCATACAATTAACACAATTGATGGTGGCAACAATTTATACCTTACTCAGCCCCTCAGCACCCTAACTCTTCTGTTCACAGTTGTAATGTCCGAATACATGTCCCTAGGTGATGTTAGCCTAGGGGGGTACAGATTACAAAAAGGAAGGGGGACGACCCGATCTTATATCCCAGTCTCCAACCTGGCCTCAACCAAATGCCTGGTGGAAGAGCTCCATCTTACAGGCCCTGCAGAACCCAGAGAGTTCTGTTAAGGCCCTCAGCTCTTCTGGGAGCTCATTCCACCAGGTGGGAGCTAGGAACAAAAAGGCCCTGGCCCTGGTCGAGGCCAGGCACACTTCCTGGGGGCCTGGAACAACCAGCAAATTCATACCCACAGAGCAGAGCCCTGTGGGGTGCATAATGAGACAAGTGGTCCCGTAGATAGGGTAGTACCCGGGCTGCGTATTGCCTTGAAGGTTAAAACCAAAACCTTGACCTTGATCTGGAAGCGAACCGGAAACCAATGCAGCTGCCTCAGCATCAGCTGGACATGAGCCCACCAAGTTGACCTAGTGAGGAACCGTGCGGCTGCATTCTGTACCAGTTGCAATTTCTGGATCAGGGACAAGGATAGGCCAGTAAAGAGCGAGTTACAGAAGTCTAATTTGGAATCTTTTTCTCTCTCTTTGTTAATTTTTTTACTGTTTGAAGCAACTGATAAAACACTTCAGGAACATTTTTTCTTCTGTGTTTCTTCTCATAGTACAATATCATCATAGCTAATAAATTATTTATATCATAAATAATAAAGTAAACCTATATTTTGTATTTTGGTTGTACATGCTGTAGATGCACTTTCCATATTGGGAAAGATGCAAAGCAGGCCTATGAAAGAACGCTCTATTTCTGAGGATGTGTAGGATTTTTATAAGATTTGGTTGAATTAGCCCTCTGAAGAATTTTTTTGGCAAGGGTTTTGTGTACAGGAAACTTGCAAATGGGTCACAGGCATTAATGTGATACTTGGAAAGCACCATCTCAGGATACTGGATGGATGATTCAGCTAAGTAAATACAGATCGATTTGTGGTTAGAAACCACAAATTAATCTAACTACATCTAGCAGTTAAAACTATAATCTGCATTTAACAACTGAATTGAAAACAAAGGCAACATCAACTGTATGATTCTATTAGTATCCCCTTTGACATAAAGAAAAAATAATACACAGTGTAAAAAATAATAGTGTAACCAACTGAACAAAATTCAGAGCTGTCTTCATGTACATTTCTTATAGAACAAGTATGAGATGAGGGCATTAAGATTGCATTATTAAAACTTCAGAATATTTTACACTGCATGTTGTTCTGATAAATTTTATGCTGTTTAGTCAATTGTATTTCCTTTAGCAAGAACAGGTTAACAGGAGTCCAAATTTGATTTAAGTGATAAAAGACCTTGGTATATCCCAGATTTTCATCTATATCACTACTAGTCTGGCTTAAAAACAGGTTTTGCTATGACTGGACATACAAACCAGAGTGGGAGCATTTTTGGGAGCATCCATATGACAGCCCCTACTTGTCCATTTTCTGTATTTTCCGAATTTGTTCCAATTTCCCAAACATCGTTTGGCATGCTCTTTTTTGAAAGACCATAGTCAAAGCTTACTTTTATGCCATACAGGCAAGGTTTGTGAATTTTTGCAAGTCATGCTCATATTGATAACATTTTCCTTCCTCAGGAATGATGACTTGTCCTGTACCCAAACAACATTTTTAGAACACTGGTTTACTGACATATTGCTATAGCATAGGGTTGCCTGGTGCCTGCTGGCCACTGTGGGGGATGGGGGTATTGCTGTCAGATGATGATGATTAAATTTAATGGCTTCACCCTCCCCCACTAGTGGACTTGAGGTAGTTCACAACATTCGGCATTCAATAAAATATAAAGTAGAGTAAAAAATTATTTAAAATTCATTACTGAGAATTTTCCTCCTGCTGTATTGCCATTTGGTTCAGGTGCCTTATCAATATTTCAGTCATATTGATGGTAGTGAGTGGGTGGGGAGAGCCTTAAATGTGGGGGAGGGGTTGAATTAGGGGGGAAAAGGAGAGAGGCCTTTCTTCTAAATCACCCCGGCCTCAACTATAGGCCTGATGGAAGAACACCATTTTACGGGCCCTGCAGAATCTTGACAACTCTGTTAGGGCTTGAATCTCCACCGGCAGCTCATTCTACCAGGCAGGAGCCAAGGACCACCAACGTTAGTATTTGCTGAATGCAATGTTCTTCGGGGAACATACTGGGAGAGGCAGTCCCTCAGATATGCAGGGAACAGACTGTGTATGGCTGTGAAGGTTAGTACCAGCACCATGAACTTGATCTGGAACTCTATTAGTAACCAATGCAGCTGTTGGGGAACACATTGAATAATGGCCCTCCAAGGGGTAATCGTAAGGACCCAAGCAGCTGTATTTTGCACCAACTGTAAATTCTGGGTAATGTAGTTAAGAAGTGACTATTGCATGGATCACTGTGACTAAGTCTTCTGGGGCCAGGTAATGAGCTACATTCATTATCTGTGCCTCCACTGTAAGGAAGGCATCAAAGATCATGCCCAAATTCCTGAGAGAGCATGAATAACTGCATTTCACCCAGTCAGGGAAGGCACACTTTTAAAGCCAAGTTTAGCTTCAACTGACTCTATTTAAACTATGCCATCAAGGCCTTCAGACACCTGGCCAGTCACTGGGGATATATCTGCCAGCTGCTAATTAACAGATAGAGCTGGGTGCTATCTGCATATTGATGGCACCAAAGCCCACATCTCAGTCCAGCTGAGCAAGAAGGCACATAAAGAGTTGAATAACATTGGGGAGAGAATCGTACCTTGTGGCACTTTACATCTGAGAGGACAGGGGTGTGACTGTTCTTCTCCAACTTTGAAGTAAGGAGACTAGCCATTGCAAGGCTGACTTCCAGTCCTCACATTGGCAAGGTGGCAAGCTAGTGATCTATAACGTCAAAGACTGTTGTGAAGTCTAACATGAACAGCGCCAACCCACATCAATCCAGCTTTCTCCGGAGGTCATCTGTAAGAACAATCAAAACCGTTTTCACTTCATGAAGCCAGATATGTCAGAAGCCAGATTGGAATAAGTCTAAGATTCAGATAGGAAAACTCTTAAAGATTTGGAGATGGAGCCTGGGGAAGACAGGGATCTTAGTGAGATATCATGCCATAGAGTCCTGTCCCTCCCCCAGCATCCATCCTCTCCAGGTCTCTCCCACCTGGAGGCTGCAAACAGGAATGACCTGTAGGGAAAGCCAAAGAGCTGAAGCAGCTGACAGAAAGGCTATAAGTAGGTTCACAAAATGAATTTTTTTAAAAATCGGAATCAATTATAGAAAATAGACACGACTCATGAACCAGATATTACCACATCTTCAAAATATTTTTCCTCAGTGGCATAACTAATGACAAAAGAATAAAAATATTCATGTGCATATATTTCTATGATGTCCAATAAAACAAATAAAAATATTAGCACATGACTTATATTTTATGAATTTTTCAAAACTTGTCCTCATCGGAAAATCCTATTCCTTTATCAATGTACTAGAAATTAAGCCTGCTGCTCCCCAAATGCAGCAGGCGCTAGGAAGGGAAGAAGAGAACGAGAAAGAGAGAGAAAGAAAGGGAGGAAAAGAGAAAGAGATGAAGGGAAAGGGAATAGAAGTAAAGTTGAGAGGGAGAAAGGAGGAAGGAAGGAATGGATGAGGAAGGGTCTGTTGGGAGGCAGGAAGCGGCATGGGGGTGGACAACGTGGGGCGTGCAAGTGGCGGCGGAGGTCAGCATAGGGGGGTGTTGTGGGGGTTAGAAGGTGGAGGTGAGCGGGGATGGGGAGGGCTTGGGAGTGTTGGGGGGGAAAAGGGGTCGTGGAAAGCGGGGTCGGAGGTACGTCCAGGTGGGGAGGGCTTTGCAAGGGGTGAGAACGTGGCGGCGAGCATGTATGGGGAGGTGTTTGGAGGGGGGAGAACGGCTGGCGGGCGCGGTGGTGGAGGCGTGTGCAGATGGGGAGGGGTGTGAATGGGGGGGGGAAGAATGGGAAGGTGAGCGGGGATGGGGAGGGTTAGTAAGGGGGGGTCGAGGGCATTGCGGGAAGCGGCAGCGGCGGATTCGATCTGCCGGCAGGGAACCTGCCTCATCGGATGGGACGGGAATCGGGGCAGCAGTGGATGCTGTGGGGCCGGGCTGCATTGGATGGGACAGCGGCCGGGCGATGGCGTGGCTTGGCGTCTGGCAGCCGCACAATGGTGGGCTGGAGGCGCAGCCAGGCTGTGGTGGGGGGTGGGCAGATCGGGATGCGGGCAGGCGGGTGGCGAAGGCAGCACGGCGTCTGATCCGGAGCAGCTCGGGAGGCGGGTGAGTGGGGAAGGCTTTGTAACCCCAGGACGTCGGCGTTTTCGTGGGGTTGTATGCGGGGAACTCTCAGCGGTGGATGGGAGAGGAGGGTGGGCAGCGAGGCGCGTTTGCGGCATGGAAGCGCGGCAGGCAGGCGAAGGCAGCCGGTGGTGGGCGGTGGCCGGTTGGGGAGGCGTCCGGGCGGGCCAGTGGCTTGTGGGGCTCGAGGCGAAGTCGTGGTGCGGCGGGGCCAGTGGGCCGCGCGCCACATGGGAGGGCACACTGGTCGGTGACATTCCTCGGCAGTGGTGAGGCTCAAAATGGCAGCCGCCAGCTAAAGGCAGGCTCCTGTGGAGGGTGGGCAGTCGGGGAGGCGGGCTGCAAGTGGAGGGCCCAATGGGGGCAAGAGCCTAATCGGTGGGCTTCCTCATCACGGACGAACTCCTCCCACACAGGGCTTACACCTTTATTTTTACCGCGGAGCAGTTACAGTTAATAAATCATAAAGTTAAGGTAAATACATAAAGTGAATTATCATAGCCAATACAAAGGACCATAAAGAAAGTTGTAAATCCTCATATATTCCTAACTTATAACAGAACTAGATCTAAAGCCCATTTTAATCTGAAATAAAATGGGCGCTAGATGGGCGCGGCCTCCTGCCCCCGACTCCCAAAGGCTTCCGCAGCTGTGGGGCCGCAGAAGTCTTTATCCTCCTCCCCCCTCCGGACGGCATAAGGGTTCAGTGGGGCCGGGGCTGCGGGGAAGCGGCCTACCTGTATTGACGGACGGCAGCGGGGCAGTCACGGCGGTAGCGGCTCGGCTGGCGGCGGCGGCGGCCATTTTAGGCGGTTGGCGATTTCTGGCGGCGGCTGGCTCGCTGGCGGCGGCGGCGGCTGGCTGGCAGGCTGCGGCGGTGGCCATTTTCGGCAGCGGCTGGCTGGCAGGCGGCGGCTGGCTGTCGGCGGCTGCAGCGGCCATTTTCGGCAGCGGCTGGCTGTCGTCGGCGGCGGCCATTTTGAGAGGTCCGTCGGAAGAACGGACGGGAGTCCCCGGCAGCCGCGTCAGGCCGCCGGGCAGGGAGCACCCTTGCCAGTGAAGCAGGGAATGGGGAGCCGCATTGCCTGCTTGGGCCAGGATGGACACTTGGAGGGGTTCTAGTTCTCCAGGAGAACAAGCAGGACAAAACAGGACTGTTGATGCTTACACGCAATCCAAATTGTCATTCAATTCATTTTAATTTAATTTTAAACTTTAAATTTTAATGTAACTCTTTTAACTATTTATATATGTAAATGAAAATGATGTACACTGCCCTGAGCTGGCTTGCTGGGAGGGCGGTATGTATAAATTAAATAAAGTGAAGGTAGGTAACAATAGTTTTACCCTGCTTAAACTGTCATACCTGCACCAAATGTTCCAGTCTCTTTGTTGGACAAAACTGAAAAAGAAAAGCAAGTAAGTGTAGAAAGTAATTAGTGAGAAAGGGGTTTACAAAGATAACTGTAGGGGGAAAAAACATCAGTAGTTCTCTGCAATGTTGCTGCCTTGTTGGTACAAAGAAAGTTATGTGAGAAAGCTTTCACTCCTCGCCTTAAGGAATAAACATGAAGAAAACATCACCCTTCAAGTTGAGAGGAATCAGCATTACCTTCTGGGCTTCAGCTTCAGAAAGTACTGCAGTTCTTTGTTCAGATACAAAACTTAAATGAGAACTTGCACAGCCGCAATCAAGAAGGATGGATGGTTCACATTTAATTTAATTGTAACAGTATAATGATGCACCAAATTACATAAAAGCACAGAATGACAAAAGGACAACCGACACTAAAGCACTTTCCTATTTAATCCTTTTATTATTTCAAGAGAGTATTAAAGAATAATTATTCCATGCTTATTCAAAAAAGTAAAAAAAAATACACTGTATAGGGAAAGAAGTGGTTAGCGGTTTTCAAACTAAGTCTTTAAACACTAAGATAATGGGCATATGTTTATTTTAAATGTCAGGTGGTATTTGTGAGCTGGTGTAAAAGCTTTTGGGACTGTGGACTGGTTGCACTGGATGATGTATCGGTAGATGTCGGAAGCTGTCACAATACTGGTAAGACAAATGTTTAATAATGGCACGCATACATTTGTAAAAATAACAACCATTTTTTGCTATGTAAAATTTCTCTACAAGTTACATTTTTTCTTTCAGAATGTAATATATTGTCATTTCTTAAGATATTTATTTTGAATCAAGTAATCATGGATATGACCTGCTTTTTCCTTATCAAGTGGTCTGTGGAAATAGATACAGAAATTTTGCTTTCCTTTAATAGAGGTTTAAAGTGTAGAAATCTGCAATTGAAGCTTTTTCTGCAATTGAAGTTTTATGTATGGTTCATAAATTCAATGTAAACCGCCCTGAGCCTCCGGGGAGGGCGGTATATAAATATAATAAATAAATAAATAAGGCATGGAGATAATCATCACCACCTATAAATAGCATCCCTCTTAAGGCTCTATTAAGGAGCCAGGCCTTTTTTTCTTGGTTCGTAAGGAATACCAAGACTATTCATCCCCTCTAAGTCACTTTTTAACTAAAAATATTCTGAGAGTGACTTATAAACTAAAGACTTAATTAGCATCAGTTAACATTACTACTCCTTGCAAACTCAAGTAAAATGGCTGCCTATTTACATTTTTACAATCTTTGCTGGTACTTACCTTGGTCATGCTGCCTTCTATACTCCTAGGCACAATTTGCATGAAAAAGTCCTGTTCCTTTAAATAGAAGCTAATGTATGCAAATGGAAATACTTCTATAAAGAACAGGAATGTTGTCCATCATGCTTTTACCTTATTATATTCTACTTTAATAATGCCTTTTTCTGCATTTATTTTTGGTATCACTTGATAATTTTTTTGCAATATTTCTATTTTCCTACAGTGAGGGGCACTATATAAATTGAATGAATAAATAAAATAAATATTATATTTTTATTTAATGTCTTGGGCATTGTTTGAGTCTCAGCAGGCAGTCAAACAAACAGCATCACCTGGCAAATGATATCATCATAACATTAAACTTATATTACAGAGACAGGATATTTTTCTCTGGGCAGTTGGCAGCCTTCCTTAGAGGATTTGAATGCACTGTGGAGCTTTTCTAAATATGACATCTTGGCAGGGGGATGGAATGCTTTCATTAAGTACATCATATTCCCAGATGCCACACTTACCATGAACTGGAGCCATGTAGATATTCCCTCTTCATGTTTAGATTAGAGAAGGGAAATGTGTTAGCTTTCAACTGCTCTCTATATTACTGAAGATGCAGCTAGGATACTGAATTTTCTTAAGTTTCTTCTTTAGCATTAGAGCAAATTTTAAGTGGGAAAAATGCCTGTCAATGCACCATTAATGGTCCATGTGTTATGATTTTCATGTCTAATCATACCAAGACAAATGTGACATGTTTATTTGAGTAATACTTGTAAATTTATATGAGAATGAGTATCAGATATCGTTTGTGAATTTAAGCTTTACACTATTATTTTGATAGATTCAAGTGGGTAGCCATGCTGGTCTGAAGTAGCACAACAAAAATTGAGTCCAATAGCACCTTTAAGAAAGCCTTGAATAAATCTTTATTGGTCTTAAAGTTGCCATTGGACTCAATTTTACTATTATTTTAAGGAAGCCTTAAGAGTGTCACCTTGTGGGCCCAGATTCATTGGAAATGACATCACTGTTAAATGGAAGTGACCAGAAAAGACATCAAATAGACACATTCAAATTCCTGGCTCCTTAAAATGTACATCCCTGGCTTATATTTACACATTATGTTCTTTTGTAACTATATAGTTTCAGATATAAGTACTACTTTAACTCTGCAAATTCTTTGTTGTAGACTTATTACCTGCTTTTCCCAGAGAATGTACTTTTGAAAGAAATGAGTGTGCATTTACTCAACAAAAGAAAAACCGGGGCAGTTGGCACAGGCGAAGAGGTCAGACGCCTACATCTTACACTGGACCAAAAGGAGACCACACTACTGGGGTAGGTGAGTTACAATTTATACTGTAAATTTTCAGACAAGACAGCTATGACTAAAGTATGGAGACTCAATCTGGAGAAGAGAATAGCTCTGAAGCAGGATGTTAATACAAATGACTGGAGTTTGTTGCTTTCTTTCTGATATTCTTCCCTCTTATAAGCCACTCACCAGTGTTTAAAAATCATAATTACTCATACTATAAAAGAGTTTTGCATAATTAAAGCAAGAAAAACCTGCATTTTTACTATTAAACCACAAATACTGTATCCAATTTCACATTATGATGATGAATTGCGTTATGTCTTGAAGATATGTTTATGGAATTTGATCATGGTCACATTTCTTTCTTAATTCGCTCTAATAAACCAAATCTGGAAAGGTTGGAAAACTTTATTATTACAGGAAAATGTGCTACTAGAGGAAGATAATGTTCTTAACACCAAATAAGAAAGTTCCTGTTAGCAATGGAGATTGTTAGGCCAAATCTTCACATATTCAGTTAAAACACAATAATCCACAAATGTTAGGCATTGAAAAAAGTAAATACTTTTTGTTATCATTGCTCAAGTGGCACAGACTTAGGAAACTGCTTCAGTGGTCTGAGAGTGAATGTCTTTTTAAACAATGAATATATTTGTAGCATAAGACATGGTTAGGCAGAGAGAGTTGAAACTGAATATCAGGTTGTTGCTGTGGTTAGTTGCGAAGTCGTGTCTGAGCCATTGCTACCCCATGGACAATGCTCCTCCAGGCCTTCCCGTCCTCTACTATTCCCCTGAGTCCATTTCATCAGAAAATACAGCTAAAGATCAGAGTATATATGTTTTGCAGTAGTCTCTATAATCAAGGCAGCTCCTGTCACTTAACTGTGAAAAATTCCCAGTTAGGTTCATGTACTGACACCCTTCTAGCTCTAAGAAGATAAAACATAACAGCCTGAAACAAACTACAACCACTGAAGCTTGAGCCATAGCTATTAAAGACTGGATGAATGAAACTATATCTCATAATCTAGTGAGAAACTATTAAGGAATTCTTCTGGGCAGTCCTTTCTTTGATGGTGTAAGCAACTCATTATTTATTCATTTATTATTTGTTTTATTACCTGCCACTCCTGGACTGGCTGGCTTGTGGTGGGTTACAAGATCCTTATGATAAAAGCATAAAACCCCCATCCCTTAAAACATCGTCATCAGCGGCAACAAAATCCCCCAAGCTGTGCCTTGGGGGAATAAGTGGGGAGTCAGCTTGCTGTTCCAGTTGTAATGAGGTGGGGCCCAAGACCTTGATCGCTCTGGCCTCAACCAAATACCTATTGCACTAACACTGATAAAAAAAAACCCTCATAGACTCTTAAGAAGGAATCTATAGTATAACAGTAACAGCCAGGGCAGTGGCTGAAAAAATAAGTGTCAGGATACAGAGGATAGCTATGTTATTTCTTCAGTAAAACAGCCAGATTCAAGTCCAGTACAACCTTAGACACCAACGAGATTTTCTGGGTATATGCTTCGGAGCAGTGGTCCCCAACCTTTTTATCACCGGGGACCACTCAACGCCGGGGACCACTCACCGGGGACCACTCAACGCCTTTTACTGAGGCCCGGAGGGGGGGTAGTTTACTCCTCTACTCTCAACCACTGCCCTAGCGCTCTCTGATCACTATGGTAATGTTTAAACATCCCTTCAAAATAAGATACAGACACGCCACAACAATGAAGTGTGTTGTAAAGGGCTTGGGGGGATGAAGTAAAGCGCCGGGGGGGGGGGAGAAGGTGTCCTTCGGGGCCCACCTCCAATTAGTCAAAGGACCACATGTGGTCCGCAGCCCACAGGTTGGGGATCGCTACTTTGGAGGGTCAAAACTCCCGTCATCTGAAAAGTCTATGATATATGGGGAAACACCATTGACATTAAGTGAGAAAGCATATGTGGTGTAACATGGGATAAGCAGAACATAACTTGCAAGTAACTAGTCACTTGCTGAGCAATTAAGGATCACTCTTGACCTCCTAAAGTACAGGTGTGGTTGTGTTCTGGTCCTTTTTTTGAAGAAGTGACACAGCATCAACCTCTCCCATCCAGAGTATATAAATACAATAAATAAATCCTTATCCATTGTTCCTCTTAATATTTGTGAAACAACCCTGGGAGTGGAGAGTGTCCGAACTGGAATAGGGCCAAAAATGGCATCACCCTGATTGGCCCTGCACTTACAACTCCGGCCCTGGACGCTAGCCACTTTGCTCTCAGATGCTGCAGGAGCCAGCGTGTGAGACAGAGACACACAGAGACACAGAGAGCCCTGTCAAACTAATAACCAGCCTTGATTACCTGCTATGGTTCCTGCTGTGTGTGTGTGTGTGAGAGAGAGAGATCTGCGCCTGTCAGTGTCCCCTGTGTCCTAGCGCCGATTGCATTCCTGGTTACAATGGACTTTCCTTGCTAATAAATAAATAAATAAATAGGGCACTTTTCTTCTTTTATGTGCAAAGCAACTGAAGGTAGGGGCACCCTCTCCTTGACAATATGTTTGGCTTTTTGGCTGCTTTATTCTAAACATAAAACGTACAATGTTCTGATTACAAGTATCGTAACTACATTCAGATAAAGGCTTTATTATTAATACTGTAATAAAAAGCTGGTAAGAGAGGAAATTCCTAAACTACCTAAATCAGAGTCTGAACATGACCCAGGATACATCATTAAGTCAACTTCACATAGTTTTATAATAATGTATTCTAAGTAGTAGCTCTAAACCTAGGACCAATTTCTGGCAATATCTTTAACCGCTCCTCACGGAGCGGATAAAATAAAAGAGTAAGGGCTCCGTCGGCGGGCACTGTTGGGGATGAGGAAGGCTGCTGGTAGGCCCCTTCCCCCGGACTGACAATCAGAGGGCCCAATCGGCAGGTGTTTCTCGTCAGTTCGGCGGCAAGGGAACAATTGCGAGCCGCACACAGCATGGCTCGCAATTGGTCCCTTGCCACCGGACGGACGAATCGGGAGGCGTGAAACAGCCGTCCGAGCGCCATCATTACCTCCCAGCCTTGCGAGAGCGCAGGTCGCCGCCGCCGCCAATACGTCAACCCCCGGCCCAGCCAGCCAGCAGCGGCCGCCGGAGGAAGCTTCGGGACTGCCGGCAGCACCGACGCGCCCCACCACGGAGTGCCAGCCGCCCAGCTCCAGCAACGCCGGCCGCAGCAGCTCCCGCCTGCCGTGCATGCGCAGGACGCCCCGCTGCCGCCCACAACACGTCGCCCGCCGTCCAGCTGGCCAGCAGTGGCTGCCTGAGGAAGCTTCGGGGCTCCCGGCGGCAGCACCGCACTCCACCACGGGGCGCCAGCCGCCTAGCTCTAGCGGCGCCACACGCAGCCGCTCCTGCCTGCCGCCCAAGCGCTGCCCGCACCGCCGCCCACGGGACATCGCCCGAACGCCCAGCCAGCCACAGGTGGCCGAAGCTTGGGAAGCCAGCGTGAGTCGCCACAGCCCGTCCACTTCCTCCTGCCCTTGAGCTCGCCTGTCGCTCGCCCCCAAAACACCAGGTAGGCTGCGAGGTGCCAGGCCCACAGGACTACCCCGGACTTGCCAAGCCAGGCCGCAGAGCCCCGTTGCCCTCATGGTATGCCCCACTAGCCCCCGCTGCATTTTGCGTGCAGCGGGCTTATTTTCTAGTACATATTTCAGATGTAAGTCAGAGAATCAAATTCTCATATCATGTAGTTCATCTTGTCTTTTATTATTAAACTTTAAAAGGAAAAATTCCACAACCACCACCTTTGGAGCAGTTCTTAATTGTTTGAAAGATAGGAATTTCCTTAAGATTAGAATAATTAATATCACAGCAAACTTAACGACATGATTTTATTCAATTACTAGAAGTTTGAGGTTGTGGGGGAAATATCACAGTAGAACCATTCATAGTAAGAAATCAACGAAGAGAGAGAAAAATAATTTTTTTCACAGAAGACCAGTGTCTAGGGAAAGGGACGGACAAAGGTAAGGTGCCCAGATTGTCCCACTTTTGGAGGGACATTTGGGGGCACCTGGCAAAATGTACTTATGTTGAAATTAAAAAATATATATTACAATACTATTTTTGTGTTCTGTGCGTTCTATGAAACCTTTTGTTGCTCCATATAGACCAAATTTTTAATAAAGAACCCCCCTGGTCAATGGTGTCTCGCTTTACCAATGTTAAAATCTGGTCACCATAGACAAAGGCATTACATTTTTCGCAAACAAGTGATTATAAAAGTTTAATTTACAAATTACGATCAGAAGGTCATTTCCTTGGTACAACTATTTTATGTTAATTGTACTCAGAATTTGATGTCTAGCAGACAAAATAGTCTGCCAGCTGTAACTGAATTAGGATATCATTACTTGGATTTATAAGCTGTTGTAGCAACGTGCTGCTGCCTGTAAAATCCGTTGTCTTATTGTAAGGTGATTTTGTAAATTTTTAGAATTTGTTCCTTTTGACCTCTTGCTTTTATTCTACTTATATTTACATGTGTTTTCACTGTTCTGGTCTAAGACCATTTAAATAAACTAAACAAACTAAACAAACTAACTATAGAATTAGGATATCCAATAATATTAATATTATAAAAAGCAAGTCTGTAATATTATAAAAACCAAGTTTCTGACCTCTTATATTTGAAAACTACAGTTTATAACAAGGAATCCTGGTTGAACAACTAAGCATGTTTGCATAAATTATTCTTTTTTCATAATTTATACTTGGGGGGAAAGCATAATTTGGGCATCTTGGTGTGAGACCATAAATACTTCTGATCAGAAAGTGCAGTGGAAAGTGAATAATTTGTATAATAAGCTAATGGATTAAGAGATTTCTTTCCAAATTATATAGAAGCTTTATCATAGTCATTATAAGAAATGATTTTAACAGTAGTATGTCAGCATTAATAATAACAAAAATAATCACTGAATCTTCTAATTGAATTGTGAGCAATGTAATTCACTGACTTGAAAAATAGAATGCATATGCTTCTAATTGCAACCTTTGTCAAGGGTGAACATTTTCTTTTTAAAAGGGCACTACATGTACATTGAGGCATCTAACATGGTCTATGGACAGAAAGCACGGCTTATATCAAGGCTTCTACGAGGCAACTCTAGGCTGCAGTGCCTTATATTTTTTTATCACATGTATGGAGCTGGAACAGGGATATTAAATGTTTATGTGAAGAAACATGGTGAAAAGGATGAGACCCTCCTCTGGAGAAGGCGAGGTGAACAAAGCATCACTTGGCTAAGAGGCCTCATGGAATACGCATGTGATACATATCATCAGGTAAGTCAGCATCGCACTGCTGACTCCTATTACAAGAAATTGCTGCTGAATTTTAAAAGTTATCGCACTTTAAATTCCAGTGCATTTATACAGCTGAAGGGTTGAATTTGAGGCTGAAGCAAATTGAATAAAAAGTTGTCCTTTGGTAGAGTCAGGCTGATTCTGCATGGTGAAAAAGGCTGGGAGGACAGTCATATGGAAGTGGGGCTAATCCCTGCTTCCACATGATGTTGCTTTAGGATGCTTAGGGCTAATCCTGCGTTGAGCAGGGGGTTGGACTAGATGGCCTGTATGGCCCCTTCCAACTCTATGATTCTATGATTCTATGGTGTCAAGGTGGGCCTCTCCTGGACCCTGTGCATGTTAGGCCGCTGTTGCCCTGCTATAAGGGAACACAGATATTTTCCACATTTCCTTAAGTGTACCAGGGGCCAGCGGGGCCTAGCCTGGTGGAGGCTCGTGTGGAGGCTGGGGGGGGGGGGGATGCCCCAGTCTACTCTATACTGTCACAAATGCGGCTTTTTTTTTTTTTGCAGGAAGATGGGATTGCGTTCTCATACAATCCTACCTTACTGCAACCACCCCACTACCCCCACACATGGTGAAACCATGTCCCCCCTGGAGACATAGAAAGCGGCAGAGCATGCAACTCCACCATAATGCACCAGTAGTGGCCTGGAGTGGTGCCGCTGATGCAGAATCACCCTCAGAGGCTTTTACTAGTCTAAATTCTATTATTTATATCCAGAGGTGTGTTATGTGCTATTAGGCAGGTGTGCTTACATTTTATTATGTGCTTACATTCCGTACCTTGCAATCTATTTTCTTTGTGAAGATTTAGGTAACAATAGCTTAAGAGACATCAGGTAATAGTAATGAACTCTTAAAACTGGAAGGATGCAAATCTGCTTTGGGTGCATATTTTTTAATATATCCTGCCACAATGAAATTTTGGCAGTCAAGCTGTTACATGCCTGAATCTACATGAAGAAGAGAGCTCCTAGGAAGCACTGTAAAACAAACTAATCCCCACTCTGAAAGCACATATTTCTACTTTACCCCACAAGTGACTAAAAGACACTGAGGTTAGAGCAATGCTGGGGGAAATAACCCTACTGATTCAAGATAGTGGTAGTCTGACTGAACTTAGAATCAGCCTCCATTGTCATGGATCACATAAATGTACCAGAGTAGGTTTTTCAGGCAACAATGATCTACTGAGAAAGCACAATTTACAGCTACATCAACAGTGTAGCATCCTTCCACTGCCACATTTATAGTGCAACTATAAGTAACAGCTGGCCTTGCCCTTTGTATGAGCTACCTTTGTTGTTGTTGCTGGGAGCAGGGCCAACCCCATCCAGCAATCCAATGAGGTATG